>NC_137953.1:40226437-40826437 GCF_963924665.1 Micromys minutus | reverse complement strand
TCAGACACCCTCAAGTACAAACTGATTAAGTCAAGGGATTCAGGAGAAAAAATCTGAGACTTGCCAAAATCATGTCATGTGATAGCTCTCTTCCTTCTGCTGTGTGTGGGCACAAGTATGAGATGCGTAGTGTGCATGAGACCAGGACAGCTGTTCCATGGCAATCTTTCTAAGCACTGCCCTTTTGACATTTCAGAACTTCTGCCTTGTTTATTCCATTGCTTTTTATTGATTCAGATGGGCAGATTGGGAAATAGTCTTTGCAAATGATGCTGACTTCCCTTTCTGAATATCTGTAGAAGTAAGTGTGTGTGTGTGTGTGTGTGTATGTGTGTGTGTATATATATATATATATGACACATGTGTTGGTTATTGCGAACATAATAAACTCAGTGGACTCATCACTGACTGTTTCTGGATGTGGTCCACTTCTCTGTACCCCTCAAATCTTGCAGAAGCAGTGCATGAGAAAGCATCAGAATAACAGGAGTGGTGTCTGACACTCATGTCAATATTAAAAGATGTTTTCTTCTGGAAAACGGTCTTGAAATTATATAGCTGAAATGTCAGTAAACTTAGATTTTTCAGACAATAAAGAAACACTCATATAATCTGAACATACTTGAGAAATTTTCAGTCTGTGTATTGTCAGATGATCAGATTTTGCTCTGATTCCATGATTGTCTTTCTTGAGCAAAATAACACAATTTTCAGTATCTAAGACTTAAGGGTTTTGTTTTGTTCTGTTCTGTTTTAGATGTGACATGTTGAAAGAGACTAAGTTGAACTGATCCTCTGTATATCTACAAAGGACCCCCTTTTAAGTAAAATATTAGTTGGAAAAGGAGACTTGCGGCTAAAAGAAGAGTTTCCTGGTAGCAAAGCCGTTGTCAGCCAGCTTAGGATCAGTAGTGAGTGTTAATTCCTAAACTACTTTATCTAGGGGGAAGTCAAGTAACCTTCGTGCCTCAGAGTACCCATGAGACAGTTGGGTATAATAATAATCACCTACCTCCCAGGGATATCAGAGACTTTACTATTTCAAAATATTTTGTTTTTCTAAAAACATTCTATATAATTATAGTATTATCTTCTTGCAGAGGTTGAAAAAACAAATGTTTTCCTTATAGTGGATATAAAGAGCACCCTATGGTCTTTAAGTTAAAAAAAGAAATCACTGGAATTTTAATTTAGATGTATATTTGATATTTAAATGTACCATATTTGTCGTGTGGTATAATTATTAGTTTCAGATTAAATCAAAGGGGGATGAACACTAAGTTTCTAACTACCAAGATTTTTTTTAAAGCTTTTGTGGTGTTACTACTTGTGTGATGTTTGCAAAGGTTGTGAAAGTAAGTTAGATAAAGCTTGAATTATGAATAAATGATCCTGAAGGTTTATAGCCTCCCTTGTCTACCTTCTGAATCTAATTTCCTTGCAATGTTTGCCTGGTAATGGAAAACTAATCTTTACCTTTCTAAGAGTAAATCAGACCCTGCATACTACCCCTGCATCAGTAGGAATTATCCACTTTGCCCTGGGGTAGTGTGGGCCAACACCTGGGCAGCTGTACATCCTTTTAATTCTGTGTCTCATGCTTCTTCAGTCAGAGCCTCAGCTGCTCAGATGTAGGAAAATAGGAGGAGGAGACAGGATCCATTCCCTGTCTAGGGCAGAGGTAAAGATGGTCAGGATAGAAGGAAATATGGTCTCCCTCGTCCCAGGAGGAAATTAGGATCATTTCTCTCATCTTCCATTCATGCACGCTAAGTAGTAATGCATAACATTTTTCTCTATACAGCAGTAACAGCAGGGACAAATGGATGCCACAGTTCGTGTTAGGACTGAATATTGTATGTGAGAGAGTGTGTATGGGGAGTTTAAATTACAGTGCATCTTCAGGGTCAGAAAGGGAGTGGAGTGTGGGGTGCTGAGAAACTAGTGAGGAAGGAGGCAGCACTAGGCTGAACCATCCAGCACATCTGGGCTGATCCAGAACTGGCTCAGACCTAGTCATTCTCTAGTTCATTTTCTAAAATCACTTTGGGGGTTTTTGTTGAATTTTTTTCTCTCCAGTAGCCTCTGAATATCAGCTATGCAGATAAGCACAGGCTTCATTTTCCATAGCACATTTCTTACTTATTCTTCAATAACATGTCAAGATTTCAACTCAAAGTAATAAGATTTAGGGTTTTTGATGAATGTGTGTTTTCTCTGGGGAAGAGTAACAGAAGCCTGCCCTCAACTGTGAACTTTACATAAAATGCTAGCTTCAGATCCTTTTGTCCATGCAGACCTAGAGTTGATGTTGTGGAATGTTTGAGCTTTTATGATAAAGTCATCTCAGTGTGATGCTGAGAAGTTTAGATTGGTGTTCAGGTTGACAGAGCTGCAAACTTGCCTTGGGCTCTGATTAAAAACTGCTTTGAATATTAATGTGGAATTTTTCTTCATTTCTTCAGTCTTTAGTCTTGCCTTTGGTGTGAGCTCTTAAGCTACCACTTGCTCCACTACTTAGAAGCTGCCTGTTGTTAGATCTAGGGAGAAAAGGAAAATTCACATCTACTTCTCTGCCATCTGCCATCTGCTCTCAGGGGGAGTTTACATCTTAGTGGAGTACACAAGCATAGATTATCTCTAGAGTGTAGTGGAAATTCCTTTGGCTGGCCTGATGCCAAGTGACACTTTTCTTATGCACACTCAAAGTACCGTTTGATTTAAAGTGGCTATTTGTGATCTCCTTATGTTGTGATGCTTCTACCTGTCTTCCTATATATTTCCATTTCATAGCAGTTAGAATTCAAACTTTGTATACTTTTTACACTGCTACCCAGACTAGTCAGTGACACGTTCTGAAATCTTTATGGTACAAATTAGGTTTCTATACATATTTCAGAACTTGGGGGTCACAGATGACTAGGATTTTTTTTTCTCTTTTCATTTATATTAAAAAATACATTTCATAGGCTGAGAGTGTATCTCAGTAGGGGAACTCTTGCCTAGCGTGTGCATAGGCTGGAGGTCCATACACAGCTTACATAATTTGCTAATACCAGTATCTTCCAAGATTCTTCATAAAAAATGCAGATCTTCATTAAGGCTCAGAAAGTTTGCCTTGCCTGTTGCCACCCCTCCCCTACAACAGAGCTCTTTTGTCAAGGTCTGAGCAAGCCAGATCATTGGATTCGTAGTCCCAATTTTAGGTTCCACAGAAAAATCATTATTGCCCCCCACTTTGCTACAGTATTGGTTTTTTGCTAAGTCTGGTTGTTAGATGCTTGTTACTAGAGCTCTGGTTGGAATACAGTTAAGATTATTTACCTGAGACAACATGAGAGTCAGCTCCATCTGTCTTCAAAGTCCGAGTGAGTGCGTGCGTGCGTATGTGTGTGTGTGTGTGTTTAAAATTTCACAACCATATTGTATTTTCTGTACTTGCAACCATAGACTTTCCTCCTGTTTTGCTTACCTCTACTGTTTACAGAAACATTCCCTATCAGAAAATTCACTGGCAAAATTACCAAGGATTTGCCCAATTTTGGCTAGTAACATAAATATATTTTTGTCAGTTGACAAAGGTATTTATTTTAAATAGAAAGTTGAGCCAACTTTGGTCAGCTTTCTTGACATTTTGGCTTTGACTCCATAATAGATTGTAGGTACACTTTGTCATCTAACCATCAGGGCCCTCTCCCTGCAAAGATGGGTTTTCCTCCCACACAGCTTTCAGGAAAGAGAGTTAATGCTTTGCAAGTGACCTATTGTCAGTGGTCTTTGAAAGACTGTCTTACTCTAGAAAATGCTGGTGTGCTAAACTGTCCTTGGAGAAAAGTGTGCTAGTTTGACCCTCCCCATGGAGTCTCTTATCTTGTTAAGCATGTCAGTCTTCAAAGAGAGGAAGAGAAATCTCTGGCTGGTGAATTTCATGCCCCAAATAATGAACTTAAGTCTAACCAAGGTGACTAAAGAGATGGGTGTTTTCTCTCTCTACTTGTGAGCAAGGTTTATTTATGATTGTAAGATTTACCATGGAAATGCAGACCTGTTTGCTGTAACTGGAAAACAGAGTCTGAATTTTAGTCTGGTTAAGCACAGATTTTTAGCCCTATGGTAAAAGTTTAGGTAAACAGAGACTTTTGTTTAGTAGCAGAAGGAAAAACAGTTATTTATACAATGAGTGTCCACCCTGCAAAGCCATTTCCCATCAGGGAAAGAGCTCCTCCTTAGTCACTGCCACCCTACACAGATGCTACCATGTTTGCAAGCCAGTCTCCAAGGAAGGAGCCTGAGGAGTTGGTGGTCCTTTAGGGGAAAGGCCCTAATACTGTGTGCGTCTGCTTGTAGGAAGGTGTGTTTGCTAACTTGAAGGAATATATGCTGTACTTCAAATAAGTGTGTGACTTAATACTTTGGGATTTTTTTTTTCCCCTCTAAAACTGGACCTGAACACAGCTTTGAGTTGGTATTTGTAATAATCTCAGGACCTGAAAGATTGTAGCATTTAGTGTGTCTTAAAAATTATGTACTGTACCAGCCATGGAGTTTTGTAAATATACCTGTCTCCCTTTTTTGTATTATTTTAGTAAACAATAAATAAATAAATAAATTTAATAAAAGGGGGTGGTGATGATGTGTGTATGTTTGTGTGAGTGTGTTTGTGTGTGTACATGTTTAAGGCTCTTTTGAGACAAACTGGTGCTTGTTGAATTTCTAGTTCAGCTCAGCAGGAATATGGACAAATTGCTGCTATTGACCCTGCAGTGACAAGGAGGAGGAGGTCCTTCATTCTGCCCTCCTGGGGTCCATACAGTACTGGCAAACTGGAAGTCAGGAGCTAAACTCTCCTACATCCATATTGCCTTTGTGTTCTTGGCCTAGTTCCAGCGTTCTTTGAACTCTGGCATTAAAGCTCCCACGTTTTGAGGATTCCTGGTTTTAGAGCTCTTATAACTTTCCTAAGAGGCAAAAAAGAGGCAGATTGAAATAAATAAAAAGCAACGAAAGAGCCTGACATTTCATAGGACCACTGGTGAATTTTGGATATTTCCAAACATGCATCTGAGAACTCGTACTCCTCAGTGCAGGGGCTTCTGTGTTTATTGTGCTTTGTGACAGCCTTGTTCATATTCCAGGTGTAGCTAGCAAACCCATTTTGAAATGAGAGCCTTATTTGATTCAGTACAGATGTTTCCTGTCAGTCCTCCATGACAGGACCTCTCACATGAGTGATTTTTTTTTCTTTTTGTATATGTTAAGTGTTTGTTGTATTAAATAAAGAGGAATGTAAATATCACTCTTGTGTCTCTTGTGTTATTGGGTTAACTTAGGCTAAAATGTTCCACTGTCAGCAGAGTTTGAGGGTCTTATGCTGTACCTGGCACAGTAAAATAAAAGAAAGGCACAGCCTGCTCATGTATTCCTAAACAAAATGCAGACACCACCAAATGTGATGGTATGTGTAAAAAGAATTCTTCAAACTTGCTTTGCCACCAAACATTTGAGTTCTGTTCTGGAACAACACAGGAGGGCTCTGGGGAGTAGAGAAAGCTTGTGGTGGCCCTCCAAGCCACTGGTAGTCAGGAAGCCATGACGGTTAGGTGTACTGGGAGGTATGTGGAGGCTCACTAGATCCTTCCTATAGGCAGCATGCTGAATGATTCGCATCTACACGTAGAAAATACAAACGGCATAGACGCCCAAAACAGGAAGAGTCGTTTTGAGTCCTTGTTCTCGTTTTTTTCCCCCTTTGCAGTGTAAGAGTGTCTTGTCCTGGAGCTAAGACTAAGAATTTCAAACAGGATCAGCCATTTAAAGACAGGTGTGTCTGAGTTCTCTCTGTGACCTATGCTAGCCTTGAACTTGTAATCCTACCTCAAACTCCTGAATGCTAGATTTCGGCCGTATATCAGTGCTCCCGGCAGGATCTTGGTTCATCACGTACTTTGTATATGGAAATGGAATGCAGAGCACTGTTTTTTGAAGAAAAGTCATCCAGGGAATTAGAAGGTTTCAGAATAAGCTAAGGGTTTAAAGAGTTAAGCAATGACTAGGTAAGACTGATACTGTCATGTAGAGCTCAGTGAGGACCAGGTGTAGAAGAAGCTGTTACTGGGTGTGGAAAACTAAAAATGTGGGAAAGCAAACCTTCAATGATAGCAGAGTTAAAGAGGCTGAGTTGGGGACACAATGGTCTACACAGTGAATTTCAGGCCAGCCTGGGCTACATAGTGTGACCCTGTCATTTCAAAAAAGAGAGAAGAAACCAGTTTTATTCTTCACCATGGGGGCAACAAAATGGAAAGTGGCTAAGGAAGAGTGTGCTTGGTGGAATTTCATGCAAGATTTAACAAATTGTTGCTGAAGATACTTTGCTTTTATAAATCCTCAGGGTGGGAGTGGGCGAAGGTTTGGGTCCAAGTGAGTGGCTAGCATTACAGTGGGATGCAGCCTAACATTAAAATTGGCTCTGTAAATCAGTTAACACTTCATAGCATTTCTTAAAGCAACCCAAAGCTGAGCATGCCACTGTCTGCCTGCAATCTCACCTCTTGGGAGATGGACAGGGGCTCAGGTCATTCTCCGCTGTGTCATGAGCATAAAATCAGGTCCTTGTCAGAAAGAGTGGTGTTCCGTTGTAGGAGAGATCCTATGCTTTTCAAGGATGATAGCAGCCGCCTCCTCTCCAGGTGTATATACTAGTACTCGTTGTCTTCTCAAAAGCCTGTGTCTCCACCACATGTGCCTTGATGTGGGCAATCCCTTCCTGTTTGTACTACTGTTCTGTGTTCTGCTGTGTGTCCCTTCACTGACTCCCCACTATTACTAGTAGGGTGGCACGTGTGAAGGAGAACAAGTTCTCATTAGGACAGACTTGCGTTCACGTGGCTCCACTATAAAAGTCTCACCTAATATGTGTTCTTGCCTATTTCTCCCCCATTGAGTGTCTGAGCTAGAGACATGCAGACAGTACTAGCAGAGTGCCTAGCACATACCAACGGCAGCCGCCACAGTTAGCTTCTAAAACATAAATGAAGCAGTCTTGTAAACTGCTGTGATCACTGCTTAGCATACGGGAACGGCTAAAACACAGTTCAAATGCTTCCATCGCAGGCGTCGGGAACTCCTGACTTACAGAGTAAGGGGAACCTTCTTGTGTGCCTCGCAGTCTTTCAAAGTTACCCTGGTTCTGGAGTTTTATCTAGTGGTCGCTAAAGTTCATCTCTTCACCAGGAGCCTACCTGCTGCTGGCTTCAGGCTTTTGCTTCATAGCCAATTAGCTACTGCAGTTCCAAAATATTTGTAAACGTGTATAGCTGATAATGTGTCAGTTCTAAAGCATCCGCTTTGATTATACACTTTGTCCCTCTGTCCATCCTTTGGTCCATCCTACACTGCCCAGTCCTACCCTGTCCTGATGTGTTCCCTTGTTTGTGCATCCTGGTAAGTAGCGTTACTTTGTATACACTCAGATTTCATGTATACTATTGATACTAAGCTATAGGTTTCCTGCCTCTTCTGTTGGGTTATCATGGTTCTACTTACTTGTATGCTTACATGGTCTGTTGCGTCATTTACATACTAAGTGTGTTTCCTGCCCTACTGTAAACTGCTCATCCCCTAGAGGTGGGAACCCTCGTTTGTCTTTAGTTCCTTATTACCACAGAAAAACAAAAACAAACAAAGGCCCTAGTTAGTCTCCCCTTGTGGAAATTGCTCGTTGGTCCTTGCTTCTCACTTGCTCTCTGTCCTCACTGTGGACACTCCTCTTGTTAGTCTCGGACGTCACACCCATTCCCTGCCTTTTAACGTTGTGTCTGGCATTCTTTACTCAACAGGAATCTTGCTTTTTAATAGTCCAACTTAGCAAGGATGGCACTGAACACTCAGAAGGCTGAAGCAGGATTGTGAGTTTTGAGACCAACCTGAGCTACATGGAAGGGGCTGTGGGAGAGATGAATGAGAGTACTTAGGTGTTTTCCAGGGGTTCTTTGGAACATGCTTTCCTATCCTAGACGACAGATTCCCTCCTCTTCTCCTCAGAGACTTAGCTCACCTTTCTCTTCCGTTGCACTCTGGCACTTTCCTGAAGTCACCCAGTAAATCCTCCCCTAGCATTCACGGTGCCAGTCTTGTCCACCTCCCTGCCCCTGAGCTCTGCCCTCAGCATGGGACTGTGTACTTCTGCACCAGCACTGTGCTGCCTGCTGCTCCTGTGGGCCACTGCCCCAGTTCTCTGTCCACCGGTGTTGATGGAGCTAATTGTGGATTTTTATTGTCATAAAAATTTCACGTTGTGTGGGGCTGGCAAGGTGGCTTGGTGGTTATGGACACTTGTTCATGCAGAGGACACAGCTGCCCCCTACTGGTAGCTCATAACCACCCATAACTCCAGCCACAGGGAATCCAGTTCCCTCTTCTTACCGTGGTGGGCACTTGACACGGACATGGTGCACAGACATACATGCAAGTAAAACCTCATACTCATCGCCTATCTACAGAAAAATGGAATAAATCTTTTTTTAAAAAAAAATTAATTCACAGAGCTGGAGAGATGGCTCAGTAGTTAAGAGCACTGACTGCTCTTCCAGAGGTCCTGAGTTCAAATCCCCAGCAACCACGTGGTGGCTCACAACCATCTGTAATGAGATCTGATGCCCTCTTCTGGTGTGTCTGAAGTCAGCTACAGTGTACTTAGACTTAATAAATAAATCTTTAAAAAAAGTTAATTCACATTGCACTTGGCATGAATAGCATCTGCCTTTAATCCCAGCACTCCAGTGGCAAAGGCAGGTGGATCATTCTTAAGTTCAAGGTCAGCCTGGTGTAAATGAGTTCCAAGATAACCAGAAGTATATAGTTAGTCAGTCAGTCCCTCTCTCCCTCTCATTGCATTAAAAACTTAAGCTGAGGTAGGGAGTTGGCTTAGAAGTTAAGAGCACTGGTGTGATTCAGCTCCCACACAACTCATGACCATCTGTAACTCCAGTCCCTGGGTCTCTTTGGGGAATCAGGTACACATCCATGGTGCCCAGATATACGTGAGGCAAAACACTTATACATATAAGAAAAATGGTTTAAGCTTGTATTGGTTACTTTTCTATTGCTAGGAAGAGACTGACAAAGGCAACTGTTTTTTTGTTTGTTTCTGTTTTGTTCTTTCAATCACCTAAGTGGTGGCTTGCTTACAGTGTCAGAGATAGTCCATTATTGTAGGGAGCACAAAAGCACACGGGCAGACAGGTCACTGGAGTACTAGCTCAAAGCTCACATCTAATCCACAGGCACAAGGCAGAGAGTAAGAGACTTGCCCTGGTGTTGATTTTTAAAACCTCAAAACCCACCCCAAGTGACACCACCACAAGGCTACCCTACCACCACAAGGCTACCCTTCCTATCCTTCTCAGAACTGTTCCAGCTAAGAACCAAACATTCAAAAACATTCAAAATGGCCTATGGGGGCCATTTTCATTCAAACCACCACCAAGTTGAAATTTCTATTTAGATGGAACTTGTGGAGCAGTTTTAGAATAGAAGACAAGTATCTGTGGTTTATTAATTTATTAAAATAGTTTTTGCCTTCTGTGCTCTCTACTTTTCTCTGTAGTGGTCTTACAGACTGTCATTTTGATATCCAGTGGCTTGACATTTTCACAAAAATATCTAGTCTGTTTTATGGACTTTTGTTACTTGTGTTGAGGAATGTTATTAGCCAAGCGGGGTCACACACTCCTGTAACCCTAGAACTCAAAGGGATCTTGAGTTTGAGCTCAACCTTATCCACACAGTGAAACTGTCAACTGTCAAGAGCTTCAGTGGGGAGGAGGGCCGAGAGGAAGGAGTATTAGGGGCTGGAGAAATGACTTGGCACTTAGGGTCTTCCCGAGGTTTGATTCCCAGCACCCGCAGGGCAACTGGGAGCCATCTGCCACTCCAGTCCCAGGGAGTTCGGTGCCCTCTTGGATTCCCTGGTTGCCTGGCAAGCATATGGTACACAGACATATACACTTGAAATAATTCTAATGAAGTAAATTTCTTTACTTTTCTTGTTAAAGTAGCATTAGATTTGAGGGTGACAGGATGGAATTCTCTGACTGGAAAGAGAAAGCCATGGAGCACAGGCTGAAACACTGATGTTTTCTCACACTCCTGATGGTTGAGATGCTGTGCTCAGCTTACCGCTGGCTCCTGTCCGTGTTCTACTCTCGTCCTCCCTCGCGCGCTGTTCCCCAGCTCTCATCTGAATGCTGCAGATGTGAACAAGGCACCTTATTTACGGTTGCCCTTTCCTTTCTCTGGGTCCTCTTTGCTCTTCCTTTTCTTTCTCACCTTTTCCCCTTCTTTTCTGCTGTGCCCAGATGGGGCCCAGCATTCTGCTGGTGGTGGCATTGGAGATTGAACCCAGAACCTCCCCTATGGAAAGCATGAACCAGCCTCCCAAGCTACATCCTGGCACTGAGCTTTCTATTCTAATAGCTCCTGTTGTTATTTTATTAGACAATAAAACAGTGGAAGTGTCATTTTTCCCAAACTGGGGTTCTGTATTCAACGTAGGGCTTGGGACAAACTTTAGCAAGCACTGTACCAGCAAACTGCCGGCTTTACCTCCTTAGTTCAGTGCTGTGCTGTGACTCTTGCCCTCTGGAGCGGCGTGCGCGATGCCTGCCACGCTGCTGAGCAGTGGTCAGGCTAGCATTTACATCCCTAACAGTCACATTAGAACCGTTAGAGTGAAATTCTCTATACTGCGGTGCATGTTTGAGTTCCATCGTGTACTTTAGACCTGTGCCGTTATGCCCGGTTACAGTATGGGTTAAGGTATTTGTAAACTTGGGGTTGCTAGGGAATGTAGATCATCATATGCTCATGTTGAATCATTTCAAATGTTTTCTCATATATCCCTAGCAATACTCACAAAATGCTTAGACATATTCTCATAGTGCCCTTTATTTGTATAACCTTTTGTATCTTTTTTTTTCAGTTTCACACTCCATTTTGTTTATGTACAACTTCTCCCTGTTATTCAGTCTTGTTATTTCTCCTACTAATTTTTCAAAGAACTCTGTCAGTGGGCATATGGTCATGGTAGTTATATCTTTTAAAAATATTTTATGTGTATGAGTGTTTTCCCCCATTGTATATATGTGCAGCACATGTATGTGTGTATGTATACATACACGCACACATATGTATATATGTATGTATTTATGTATGTATGTCAGAAGATGTCATATGCCCTGGAATTGGGGCTCCAGAAGGCATGAGCTCTGGAGGCATGAGGTCCTCTGCTCTTAGCTGATGATCCCCTCTCCAGTCCATAGTTTCTATTTTTTAATTGTATATAACCTTTCCTCACAGGTACAAAGTGCCATCTCATTTCCCTTTCCATGTGCTTATTAAGTAGTATACTAAGTATACCGTAGTAGTATATCTCTAATTTATTTTAAAAGTATGTATTGCAGGAAAGTTTCTAGATGGGCTTCCCTAGTCTCCCGTTTAACTAACTGTCGGACTGAATAGAATTGCTACTTTTCATTTATCACTTAAAGTATAATTTCATCGTTTCCCTTCCCTCCCTGGTGCTTCTGCTTGGAAAACTAATGTCATTTTAATGCTTTGCTCGTTTTGATGCTCTCAGACTTCACTGCCTTGTCCGAGGTTAGGTCTTCCTGCTCTTTGGTGCTCCTGGAGACCTGTGAGTTGGTGCTGCTTTTTGTTAGTCTTTAGGATTTATTCTCCTAACGACGTTTTCTTTTTTGCTGAGACTTTGTTTTTCTTTCCACCCATACTGTCCATGTCTTTTTCTTTCCTTCTTGCTTCTGAAGTTTCTGAGACAGGGTGTCACATAGCGAGGCTGGCCTCGAGCTTGAGATGAAGCTGAAACTGGCTTTGATTTTAGCACTGGGACTACAGCGATCACAGGTGTGCACCACACCTTGAAGATCAAACAAAACAGAGGTGCTGTGCCTTGGAGGCGGAATCTCTTCCAGCTCAGCTCTACCCCAGCCTGTGTGCTCACTCCTAACCTATTTTCTTGTTGTGAATATACTCTGAATCCAACTGGTGGTTTTAATCTGGGTTTATCAGCTTCTTAGCTGATGATATCTAGTCAGAGATGAGGCCAAGGTCTCAAAGACCAGCAAGTCATCTGAGAGCACTAGACCTGTCCCAGAGTAAAGCACAGGTGCCACCTTGGTTCCTAACCAATCTGATTGTTCTGTACTGTTCTGTGTAACTTCAGAATGTGCACTGCCATGCTCCTAGGTTATTCTGTAGATATCTCTACCTATTGGAATTCCTCTGAGTCCTGGGTTTAATGTGTTTTGTTGCTGTCTTGGTATTATTTCAATATATGTTTGTGCACCACTTGCATGTTTTACTCTTCAGAGGCCGGAAGAGTGTGTCATAGCCCATTACAGATGTTTTTGAGCCACCACATGGTGCTGGGAATTAAACCCCAGTCCTTTGGAAGGACAGGCAGTGCTCTTAAGTGCTGAACCATATCTTCACCCTTGAAGTATGTTATAATTTTTTGAGACAAGTCTCTCTATGGAGTTCTGGCTATTCAGGAACTTACTATGTAGACCAAGCTGACCTTGAACTCACAGAAGTTCTTCTGCCTCTGCTAGGATTAAAGGTCTATACCACCATGCCTGGCTAACATGTATTATTTTTTAAAAAATATCTGAGTTTGCATTTTCCAGGCTCTAGGGACATTACTAACCCAAGACCTCTCTAAACTAATTTTAGCTCAGGATGTTGGGACCACATAGAATGAATTTTAACATATGTGAATGATTAATTCCCATAAGGACTCTCGTGGGAGGACCCCTACCCTGTCACTCACCCAGACTTTGCCAGAGATGAAAGGGGGTCTGTTTGGATATTTTTTCATTCTTTGTAAGAAGGTCACTCCTCCAGCCCCAGCATTCTTTGTGGATCTGTGACCTGCCCCCCCTCCTATGCTAGTCTGAGGCCTTTGTTCCCCTTGACTTTCTAGAAGCGAGTTGGCATGCACAATCTAGCCCTCCCTCTGATGTCAGGGGAAATGCTGCAGCGGGGTCTCTGGCCTGTCCCTCTTCCTTCTGACCACTTTTCCACTTGTTTCAGCTATATCAGGCCTCAGAAAAGTGATTTATATGTTAATGTTTTCACAAACACTTTAAGGTGCTTTTATTGACATAAATCTCTACACACCTAATTGTACATTTGTGAAAATTGTGTATCTCCTGTATTTTTATTGAAATACCCAGGTAAAAATACAATATATAAATAGTTAATAGTTCTGTTTAACTATCTCCACACAGCCCGGTTCATAAGGCGAACTGTTGTGTGCCACCTCTGGTCCATCAGATAACCTACTTCAAGAACAGGCGTTCCGTAAGAAAGGAAGATTAACCGGGGTAACCATGGTAACCCCACTTACTAAAATGGGGCTCTTTGTGTGTCAGTTTCACCAGAGACACCAAAGGCTGAGAACGAGAGAATAGGTGTCCTTCTCAGTTCTAAAGGGAGGAGCTGGATGGCCAGCCGTGCAGCCTGTGCTAAGAGACCTGCAGCCCTTAGCTCCGAGTCCAGAAGGACCACTAGCATCTACCTCTGGGCTGTACCATGGACCAGGAGAAGATTTCTCTGACAGCAGCTCCTCTTCATCTCAGACCCTGTGAGGGGCCTTCCAGAGGACCATACAACCAGCACAACTCAGTCTGAGAGACTGAAGAGATTGGTACCAGACTTGCTCTTAAAAGTCTTCAGATAGACAGTTGGTGGCCAAAACCCTTAGGAGACATCTGTTTATGGAATCGCTGGCATTTTCAGAACCTCCATGTGCCTCACAGAGGAAGAGAGACCAATTTGACCATGTTCAAGAAGAAATCCTTAGGAGTCTTTGAATTCAGTTCCCAATACTGCTGGGGCGGGGGTGGGGTGGGTAGCAGGGTGCAGTAAGGAGAGTACTCGGAGGGACAGGGATGGCCTGTAAGAGAAGTGCTGACGAATGGAAGCCCAGGCACACGTCCTAGCATGCAACCGAGAAGGCCCCGTTAGGGCTAGAGACTGTGACGCATCTGCACCCCTGTGAGAAAGTGCAACAGGAAGCAACATCCTAAATCTGTCACTAGTAGTGACACTCAGCCAGTGTCCAACTCTAAAACCCAAGGGAAGCCTGGTCTCTGCTGGCCTGGCACAGAAGCTAGCAAACAGGGAGGAGGGCAGTGAGAAACAGGAAGGCTGCTGACCCCCGGCCCTTCTGCCACACACCTCCTAGCTGGCCCAGCAAAGTTTCCAGTGGCACAACTCTCGATATTTTGATTTGACAATGTGTGAAATGATACCTAGAAAAAGAGACTTAAACACACACACACACACACACACAAAATGTAACCTGTGTGTTCCCCAGAAGAGCCTGCTAAAACCATAAATTTCATCTGGGTGTAGGAAAGATGTCTGCACCAGATTTGTGGGAGCACTCATGAGGAATGGAGATGCTCTCTGCTGTTCTTGTGCTGTTCAGAAGAAGGTGTAAAGCTGCATCTTTGAAGCCCATGAAACCAGCTTGGCTGTGGCCTAGGACACCTCAGCAGACAGGAAAACTTCTCATCCAGTAAAGCTCTGTGTTTTAATGTGATGCAGATTGAACTTTCTCAGAACCAAAGATGGTCTAGCATCTGTCTCCTGGAAGAGCTGTGGGAACTGCCTCTGGTTTATAGTAGGAGAGGACTGAATCAGCTTGGAGGTTCCTGGTGGCCAAAGGGAAAAGAGACGGCGTTGATAGTCACATTTTCTTCTGATTACAGTGTGCTGCGATTTAAATGCTACAGGATGTTATCAACAGAGTGGTTCTGATCAAAAGTAAGATGTTAGCTGGGCATGATGGCACATGCCTTACCATGGAGCCTAAGGCAAGAGAATCCCCATTTGTTTGAGGCCAGTCTGGCCTACAAAGTGAGCTCCAGGCCAGCGTGTCTGGAAAAAAATGTATTTGAAGAGTTAGACATTTCAGTAAGTGTAGAAAGCAGGATGTGGTGGGAAATAGGCATGGACCGCCTCCCTTCCAGAGAGCTGGTAGTGGCGGGAGTGACTCACCTGTTTGTTTCCCTTTGACAAAATCCTGCTCTCCACCCACGTGGGGCAGGGCACCTGCTCTTCGCCCACAGGGAGGGGGCGGGGTGGGGGGCAGGGGCTGTCAGGAGGGCCCTGTGGAGCAGCAGTTCAATAGTGTGGGAACCAGCCTTCAAGGTTCTGGGTGTGCTTTTTTCCTGCCAGTGCTCTCAAGCAAAGGCTCGGGTAGGAGGGAAAAGTGTCACTGCGCTCAGTGACCGTGGAGGCTAAGATAGACAACATTCTTTACTAGCTTCCTAACCACTGAGCTCGACTACAGGAATCGCACACTGCTGCCCTAGGCACCAGACTCAACCCAGCTCTGTGCTCTGAAGTGCTGCGAGACACAAACAGCCCCAAACTCCTAACTGCAGCCTCTAGTGCCCCCACACGCAGCTGATGCCTGTAACAGAGCTCTACAGTGCTTTCTTGTTTTCGCGTTGAACCTTGACTGACCCAGCTACCTAGCTGATGCACGGAAAGAAAGAAATGTATTTCTTGGGTCTCTTTAAGTTAAAGGTGATTTTTTTAAAAGCTATGGGATATTAACTGTCATTTTAAAAGAAATATGCTATGAGGAAAAACTTAACAATGGATGCTTAGAAGTGTTTAGGACTGTCATTTCTATTGTCCAAAATAATGTGATAAACTGATTTTTCAAAATACTGAAAATATTGAATTACATTGTTTTCAATAAAATAATCTTTACTGAGAAATTAGGAGTTTTTACTGTTAACAAATAAAAAGTATTTTCGAAATACTGTTTACCTTTGAAAATATCTCATTTCTGCTCTAAAAATGATTTACAATATCCATACTAAAGTGGTTCGGTACTTACTACATGCCTGTAATTTAAAAATACAAGTAGCTGCAGAAGAGGATACAAGATCCTGAAAGTCTAGGGCTCGCCACCGGGGGGCGCTTGTGAGCAGACGTCACAGTTGAAGAAAGCTGGTATGTGCATCTGTCTACTACTCCCATTTACACTGTGTGTGAGTGTGTGCCAGGGGTGTGGATGCCCACAGAAGCCAGAGAAGATGACAGATTCCCCTGGAGCTGCAGCTTCCTGCCCTGTGGGGACTCAGTGTGGGAAGAGCAGGAGGCGAAGCCCTCTCTCCAGACCCCACACTCTTTATTTTAATATTTATTTATTGATTTAATGTGAGTACACTGTAGCTGTCTTCAGACACACCAGAAGAGGGCACCAGACCACATTCCAGATGGTTGTGAGCCACCATGTGGTCGCTGGGATTTGACCTTCTAAAGAGCAGTCAGTGCTCTTAACCACTGAGCCACCTCTCCAGCCCTCCCCACACTCTTGCATGCATAGCCAGGTAGAGACTCTGCCAGGATTGCACACAATAAGGGGGAGACCTCCATGGCCCATTTCTCTAGTTTGAGGGTATAAGAGGCTGGTGTTCCAGAACCCCCTTGTACAGCGCTAGATGGGCAGCATGCATGTCGGTTCGCCACACGGGGCAAGTCGAGGAAGACCTTGCTACTTGTACCAACAGACTCGTCTATAAAGCAACTCTTTTTGGAAGAAGGGGCAGAAAGACTAAGAGCTAGAGCTGTAAGACCATGTCCCTATCACGCCAGAGGCTATGCCGATACGGCTTTGCCAACAGAACTGCCTAGACATGAGCTGAACATGGACTAAGTAAAACATGCCGGGGGGGGGGGGGGACCACAAGGCCTCTGCCCTCTGCAAAGAATCACGGGAAACTAAGGAAAGCTCAGACAGAAAGAGAGTCTTCCCCGGGGAGGGGCACACCAGTTATCCAAAATCAAATGGTCAGCTCTGAAAGTAACATGCAGACTGAGCAGGTTGTACTTAGGAATAGACAGACAGACAGATCAGTAATGAAAAAGAGGCCATGAGCTGGGGAGGCAGAGGCTGTTGGGTCTCTTGGTTTACAGACTGATTCCAGGACAGTTAAAGCTTCACAGAGAAAAGTCTGTCTTTGGGCTGGAGAGATAGATGGCTCAGTGGTTAAGAGCACCGACTGCTCTTCCAGAGGCCCTGAGTTCAAATCCCAGCCCTCACATGGGGGCTGTAATGAGATCTAATGCCCTCTTCTGGTGTGTCTGAAGACAGCAAAAACAAAATAAACAAAAAGAGGCTGTGAGTTTGAAAGAGCTAGGAGGGGTATATGGGAGGATTTGGAGAGAAAGAAGTGTATATAATTTCAAAAACAGCAATTTCAAAATGTATGGCATTGTCCTTGACACACATGGCTGAAAACATGCAAGATGTTTTCACCTCCCACAGGGAGCATTGTCTCTGTGCTCGACATTTTTTTAAAAAGATTTGTTATATTTTTTATATATAAGTTCACTATCACTGTCTTCAGACACACCAGAAGAGGGCATCAGAACCCTTTACAGATGGTTGTGAGTCACCACGTGGTTGCTGGGATTTGAACTCAGGACCTCTGGAAGAGCAGCCAGTGCTCTTAACCACTGAGCCATCTCTCCAGCCTTCAACAGTTCATTGTCATTAAGGACCCTGAACTCCTTACCAAGGCCCAGATCCCAACAACCCAGCTCTATCTCCTCATATCACTCATGCGTTTTACACGTCATTTGGTAGAGCAACGTCTGAGTGTAGCTACTTTGTTTGCTTTTGTTTCCTGAGCACTGGAAGAGGGACAGGACTCAGTTTATGCTTCATAAAATTCATCAAATGGTAAAATACTTGCTCCCTGCCCTCAAACAAGATGTGAGCACATGATCCAGGTCAGAGCAATTAAGAGCACCCAGCAGAGGGTGTGACTTCAGGGCAGTGATTCTGACAGAAGCCAGCTTCAGCCATCCTTAAGTGTTTAGCGGGGCTAGCTTAATATCAACTTGACATGAGTCGTTTGGAAAGGGGGACTCAACTGAAACAGAGTGCTTCCAGAAAACTGGTCTCCGGTGCCTTTTCCTGACTGATAACTGATGTGGGTTATCTGTTCACTGTGAGTGGTGCCACTGTGGGCTGCTGGTCCTGGATGGTCTAAAAAAGCAGGGTGTGCTGGCCATGAGGACAAAGCCAGGGAGCAGTGCTACAGCTACCTGCAGGTTCCTGTCCTGGCTTCCCTGGACGGTGGACTAAAACCTCACACTAGTATTCCCAGAAGTCAGAAGACTGAAGCAGAAAGATTGGCTAGAGTGATATGTCTTAAAAACAAAACTACAAGGCTGGAGAGATGGCTCAGTGGTTAAGAGCACTTCCAGAGGACCTGAGTTCAAATCCTAGCATCCACATGGTGGCTCATCTGTAATAGGATTCAATGCCCTCTTGTGGTGTGTTTGAAGAAAGCAACTGTGTACTCACATAAAATAAATCTTTAAAAAACAAGACCAAAAAAGCCTACCACCAACAAACCCCCAGAGTTGTGATAGTGTTTTTATCTGGCTATCGAGCCACTGTCTTTAAAAAAAAAAAAAAAAGGGAAAGAAAGAAAGAAAGAAAGAAAGAAAGAAAGAAAGAAAGAAAGAAAGAAAAGGAGGGGGCTTAAGACTGCTTGCCTTTCTCACAGAGGACTAGAGTTGAGTTCCTTCCACCCACATCAGGCTGCTTGCAGCCACCTGTAACCTCAGCTCCAGGGAATCTGATCTTTTTCTGACCTCCACATAGAAACATACACAACCTTAAAAAAAAAAAAAAAAAAATATATATATATATATATATATATATATATATATTAGATTTATTTATTATTTCACGTGAACACACTGCCTCTGTCTTCAGACACACCAAAGAGAGCATCGCATCTCATTACAGATGGTTGTGAGCCACCATGTGGTTGCTGGGATTTGAACTCAGGACCTCTGGAAGAGCAGTCAGTGCTCTTAACCACTGAGCCATCTCTCCAGCCCCCCCCCCCCTTTTTTTTGAGACAGGGTTTCTCTGTGTGGCCCTGGCTGTCCGAGACTCACAGAGATCCTCCTGCCTCTGCCTCCCGAGTGCTGGGATCAAAGGTGTGCACCACCACTGTCCAGCATTTTTTTAAGTGCATAAAGTTAGCCTCTTGCCAAGTGTGCCTAAGGCCCTGGCTCTGCTCTTCATACTACAAAGAACCAGAAACAAAGAAAACAAGGAGACAGAGGAAAGATCGGCCACTTTAAAAAGCAGCACAGTTCTGGCAATACAAGGAGCACATTCTTGATGGCATTAAAATGAGCCAAAGCTGCGACACTTAGCTGGGAGAGGCTTGATGTGCATCAGGAGACAACTGGGTTTGGCTCCCCAGCACCAAGCATGTGTCTCTAACCCCTGGCTGGAGGGTAGTGGAGAGGTTACAGAATCCCTGAAGCTCACTGGCCAGCTTCTTCTGAACTGAGTAACTCCAGGTCCAGTGAGAAACCTGGTCTCAAAGCAGTAAGGGGGAGATAAAAGATACCAGACTTTAAATTCCAGCCCCACCTGAACACACACCCAAAGACATGTGCATACACAGATACAAAGAACTGAACAGACTCTTGAAAGAGGTAGGAAAATTTGCGGATGTTTTCTGCCTGGTCTTTAATGGTGGGGTTTGAGCTCGTTGACCCGTGCTATGCTAGCGATATAAGATGGTTGATTGTCAACACCACCACCAGTTGGGGGAGGGCTCAAACAACGTGAGCTTATGTGGGACCATATCAAACCAAACACTGTCTGAGGAGAGTATGTAAGCATGGCGGTGCACACTTCTGTTCTCAGCAATTAGAAGGCAGAGGCAGGCAGATCTCTCTGAGTTCAAGGCTCGTCTGGTCTACAGAGTGAAAGACACACTGTCTTAGTCAGGGTTTCTATTCCTACACAAACATCATGACCAAGAAGCAAGTTGGGGAGGAAAGGGTTTATTCAGCTTACACTTCCATATCTCTGTTCATCACCAAAGGAAGTCAGGACTGGAACTCAAGCAGGTCAGGAAGCTGGAGCTGATGCAGAGGCCATGGAGGGATGTTGCCTACTGTTTCTCTTCTCAGTCTAATAATTTTGTTCTCACAAGAAAAATAATGTGTGGGGGCTGGAGAGATAGCTCAGCGGTTAAGAGAACTGGCTGCTCTTCCAGAGGTCCTGAGTTCAATTCCCAGCAACCACATGGTGGCTCACAACCATGTGTAATGGGATCCAAAGTCCCCTTCTGGTGTGTCTGACAGCTACAGTGTACCCACATTCATAAAATAAATAAATCTTTTTGAAAAAGAAAAAAAAAATGTGCGCTCTCTGCACCTTGTTCAAAAGAAAATAACTTTCTTTGAATTGGTATGTTTTCGTGGCAACCAAACAGTTCTGACCTCACTAATAAAGATAGAAGGGCAGCAACGGAAAGAAGATGAAGTCTCTGTTGACATTTTAGTTGCCCTAATAACCTAGTTGTGAACTTAGAACTATGGGCAGAGTGCAGAATGTTCTTCCTACAAGGTAACTTCTAGAAGTAATCACATAAACTGTGGTGAGCAGAGGCATTTGAAATCCAGGCAGGGAAGGGGATGCCTGGTATGTGCACTTGGTCTCTGCGGGAAAAGCAAAGGCCGGGGAAGAATATTCTTGGCTTTTTTCACAGGACCAAAGATGATAAGACATAACACCAGGTGTGTTCCTTCTCTGCATTTGT
Organism: Micromys minutus; assembly: GCF_963924665.1. Taxonomy (NCBI): domain Eukaryota; kingdom Metazoa; phylum Chordata; class Mammalia; order Rodentia; family Muridae; genus Micromys; species Micromys minutus. The sequence continues at coordinate 40,805,747 of NC_137953.1, read as the reverse complement.
ATTTGCTTAAGCTAGCTGGAAACACCACCTCATGTTTTGCTTGCTTTAATAATAAAAATGAGATGCCCATGCTTTGCACTACTGTTGAGCTCAAACACTTGGAGTCCCCTGGTACCCCATTCAGGTCCTTCGATTCACAGAGATTTAGCCTTCCTGGCTACAGGGCAGGGTTTACAATCATGTAAGGAAGACAGAATACTTTACAATTTTAAGTTACTGTGTTTCAGATACCCTGAATGGTGAGGACACCAATTCCCCCAAGAAGACATGGGTTAATAATTAAACTTTCAATACCACGTGTAGGATACCTCCCTTCCAGTTATTGGTTAGGAAGGCCACAGAGGCCCTCAAAACAACACAGTCTAGTGCCACCGCTCTTGGTTGTTCACTGGAACGTCATGGTAAGGCCTTATTTGTTGAGAGAAGGGGCATTCCTGAGTGAAGTCCTCAGTAATTCTGCTGTTGATGTGAACACAGCCATGTCAGGGACCGAAGCCTGAGACCCGTGGGAAACTGGGGAAGCCTCCACACTTCCGGTGAGGCTCAGTGGGACAGCAAAGCCTTCCACTGGTTCAGGTGTGTGCAGAAATATCCTCCATGACTTTTCCCCTCTTCAGGGACTGTTCCTACCAGGATTAGTAAGTCTGGCTCCTGGTTCTGCTGCATATGAAATAATAACGCCTCCTCGCCTATCTCTATGCACGAACCACGCCTCTCCGTTCAATTGTATAAACAAACGTGCAGAGCTTCTGAGATGCTGAGGCTTCTCCATCTGAGAGCCCAGCCATCCAATCCCGGCCCTTTGGTGCATGTGCCTGTGAATACATCCTTTTCTCATGCCCTTGCCACTGCCAGTCAAGTTTCTAGGATCTAAGCTGTGCAAGGATGCAGCCTATTGATGAGATACAACATAGTTTGGGTGCCGAGAAGTCAAGCTAGCGCTGTTGGAAGCTTTCTCCCTGCTCAGTGGCTTTTACAGGCTTCTGGGGAAGAAAAGGGTATGAGTTCTGTCCTGCAGCTGCCCTGCAAGATATCGTATGGACCTGTCAGGCAAGCTGTGTTTATTGTATCATAGTACCATGAAATACAGGGGGCTGGAGAGATGGCTCAACATTTAAGAACACTGACTATTCTTCTAGAGGTTCTGAGTTCAATTCCCAGCCACCACATGGTGACTCACAACCATCTGTAATAGGATCCAATGCCCTCTTCTGGTGTATCTGAAGACAGCGACAATGTACTCACATTCATAAAATAAATAAAATTAAAAAAAAAAAAAAAGAAGGCGGCAGCTATACAGGCAATCTACTGTTTTTGCCTTGAATTTGAGGCCTGCTTCACAGGAATGAATTCAAGCCTGGTATTGCAATCAATGGCTTGGGAAGCCATAGGCCCCAGGGAGTGTGCTAGCTAGTCTAATGTCAACAACACTCAAGCCAAAGGTATCTGAAAGGAGGGAACCTCAGCTGAGAAAAATGCCTCCATAAGATCCAGCTGTAGGGCATTTTTAAATTAGAGATTGATGGGAGGGCTGGGCCATTGTGGGTGGTGTCAACCCTGGACTGGTTGGTGGTCCTGGGTTCTATAAGAAAATCGGGCTGAGCAAGCCATCGGAAGCAAGGTAGTAAGCAGCACCTCTCCATGGCCTCTGCATCAGCTCCTGCTTCCAGGTTTCTGACCTGTGTGAGTTCCTGTCCCAACTTCCTTCAATGATAAACAGTGATGTAGAAGTGTGAGCTGAATAAACTCTTCCCTCCCCAAGTTGGGTATTGCTGACACAGACAGACCTTACCGGTTTAGCAGGAGGATTGTGGAAGGACTTTGGAACATTAGGTTAGAAAGTGTTGAGATCTCTGAGGGATGTCCTGTGGGTCCTTGGAAGGTAAGAGTGCTGAGAGCAAGGAGAGGGTGGAGGCCTGGCTTGTGAAGTTTCAGAGAGAAGTTTAATGACTCTCTGCTCACGGCCCTTTGTTACTTTGATTTAAGATGCAGTTATTCCTGTTAGTTTGGGGCCAGAAGACTCAGCTGTGCTTAAGAAGATACCAGAACCACTAGAGGGAAACCTTTGCTTCAGTGGGATACTCTATGCTGGTTGGCTGGGGCTGAGAATTTAACAATGACTGAGAAAATATCAGCATCATTGAGGTGAAATCTTCTGGGAAGTGTTTCCCGAGTCAGCACCCAGAAGCTGTGTGTTCCAGAGGCAACCAAGGTTTCACCTCCTGCTGGCACTGAGCTTAGTAGTATAAGATTAATGGGGGATTGGGGAGCTGGGGGGGTGGTTGGAGAGATAACTCAGCAGTTAAGAGCATTGCCTACTCTTTCAAAGGAACCAGATTCAATTTCTAGCACCCACATGGCAGCTCACAACTGTGTGTAACATTAGTTCCAGGAATACGACATCCTCACACAGACATACATGCAGGCGAAACACCAATGCCCATAGAAACGCACAAAACCAAACACTAACAGGCAGTGATAGTGCACACCTTTAATCCCAGCACTCAGGAGACAGGCAGGTGGATCTCTGAGCTAGAGGCCAGCCTGGTCTACAGAGAAAGTTCCAAGGCTACAGTGAAGACATCCTGACTCCAGTCACCCAGGTGGTACTGTTTTGAGGCATGAAGGAGAAGTGAAGAGCAGCTGAGGCTTGGCACAGTGAGAGCCCATGAGGGGCTATTGCTGATAGGGTAGACCAGTTGGACTACAGTGGACTGGAGCCAGCTGGAGCCTGGAAGACAAGCTGTGTGCTGCAAAGGCAGAGCTGGACAAGTGGCTCGGGCTCCTTGGAGGAGCCCAGAAATTTGTGAGTGGATTCCCACTTAATGGTCAGTGAGTTACTAATAGCATTAGAGTTTGGTTTTGCTTGGTTCCAACTGTAACTGGTTTTTCCCTCTGGAAGATATTTGTTTAATTGAATTTTGATTTTTATAGGATCCCCACAAATGAAAGACTTCAAACTTTTAAGAAAGATTTTTGGGTCTTTAGAGACTGGATATTTTAAAGAGTTTGTAATTTTAATGTGCTTGAATCTGTAAAGACTATGGGACTTTTAAAGTTTCTTTATATTTTTAATGTGAGATCTTGGGGGATGAATAAGAAAAGAAAGGTTATGGTTTAATAGTGATGTGTTTATGTGTCAAGTCGACAAGAGGTAAGTTGTGTTAGTGTTTGTTTTTAAGATTTATTTATTTATTTATTTATTTATTTATTTTTATGTGAGTACACTGTCGCTGTCCTCAGACACACCAGAAGAGGGCATCAGGTTCCATTACAGATGGTTGTGAGCCATCATGTGGTTGCTGGGAATTGAACTCAGGACCTCTGGAAGAGCCATCTCTCCAGCTCCCGAAACCTACTGTTAAAGCCTATATAAAATATTAAGGCCGAGATGGGATGTTAAGGCCTAGGTAACTATTACCTGGCTAGCCTGCCATTTTGTGGTGCTACTAATAATATAAGGAAACTTTCTCATATGTTTTTTCACTATTACTAGGAAACTTTCTCATGCCCAAGTTGATTACATATTCTGTTATGCTTTGGGCCCTTGGAAAGCAGTCACAATAGGAGTCAGGAGAACTGCTTTGTGTAGTTACCTACAGTAAGCTCAGACCCCAGCATAAGAGAGACACCTGCACCTATATAAAAAACTACTTGGAATAAGACTTCCATTTTGGTCCTCCTCTCTCTCTCTCTTGCTCTACCCACCTTGCCCCTCATCTTCCCCCTTTCCCCCCCTCTCAAAAAAAAAAAAAAAAAAAAAAAGAAAAGAAAAGAAAAAAGAAAGAAAAGAAAATTAAAATAGACTTCCATTTTGAGAAGGTGTCTAGTAAAATCTAATTTCCCAAGACCTCCCTGGGAACTGACATCCTGGTTGGCAAGTCAAGACATGAGTATTAGACAAATCCTGTCCTGGTTGACAAGACTTGAATGTTAGACAAGGCAAGTCCCCTGCCACAGTTAAATACCCCAGCCAATGGGGTCTTAACACCCCAAGCAGGATAAGTGTACAGCACAGACATGTCTCTATGGAAGTTCCCTATTCTTAAATCCTGGATGGTGGGATAATTTGGCACAGATGCTTGTAGATTTGAGGCTTAAAAGTCCTGTAAAATCTTAACCCAAAGTCATGGTTCAGCTCCCAAGTATTGAACGTGGTCCTGATGGGTCAGTCTTGGGGTGTGGCATTCAATAAACCATCCTTATGCCTGAGATTGGTGTTTGAATGGTGTCTGCAGCAATTCCCAGGCCCCAGCATGTACTTCTGTTGTTTTGCTAAATTACACTTTCCCCAATTGCTCCCTAAGTACTTCTGCTTACCTCTATAGGTTAATACTGCCCTCAACCCAGGGAAAGAACGTTTCTCTCAGCATCGGCCAACAGTTAATGCTTTGGTTTATTACTGGCTGGAGTAATGAGGACCTGCCTATCGAATGCTTAACACTGTGTCCGGTATTTACATCTGTAGGAGGTTGGGAGGTTTTTGTGTTCACAGATAAGCAGGAGGGGAGCTTGGAATGTTAAGCACACTAGGTTGTTCCTTCAAGGGAAGGAAGGCAATTCCTGTTATCTGGCTGCCCAGAAGCCTGGGAGCAAATGTGTTTAGTGGCCTGATGACTTTTGTGCTGTGTGATGGAGCAAATCCTCCCCAGCATCCTCACTGTACTTTTTGCTCAGTAAACCTATAGACTGCTGAACTTTTCACAGACTTTCAGTGTAGTCACATCTGATCTGCATTTAGCTTATTTGTTCCTCAAGAAGATTTATGTAAGATCTGCTGTATACATGCAGATCAGTTAAACATCAGCAAAATGGTTTTCACCTAATTGTGTCGTGCTTAAATATACCTAAAATAAAACTATGAGGGGTCAGACCCCAGAAGTCTGAACCATTACTTGCTACTGGGTCACGTTGACCTGAGCTGCCTCTGTGCAGCCTGCCGATGTCGCCACTGGTTGTGAAGGTTTTAAAGACCCCACATAGGCTCCCCAAGGCTCAGGGAACATGTCAGGAAAGGGATAGAGAGAATTTAAGGTCCAGAAGGTGTACTGCAAGATGCTGTCTTGTGGATAAGACATGGCCATTGCTCTCATGGACCTGACCTGCATGAGCCTGTACAGGATGGAGTTAATGAAACTTGTGAGCATCCCAACAGGCAGCACGAGTTGGACTCAATGCATTATGAGTGGCAAGAAAGGTGAGGACAGGAAGAAAGATTGGCACTTCCTGAGGCAAGTGGGAGAGATGAGCTGGGGACTTCCGAGGATGGGGAGGAGGGAGTTGGGGGTGCTTATGTTCAAAATGCATTGTTTACATGTGTCAAAGGATAAAAGATATTTTTTTAAAAGTTACTGTGTGAGGCTGGAGAGATGGCTCAGTGGTTAAGAGCACTGACTGCTCTTCCAGAGGTCCTGAGTTCAATTCCCAGCAACCACATGGTGGTTCACAACCATCTGTAATGGGATCTGATGCCCTCTTCTGGTGTGTCTGAAGACAATGACAGTGTACTCATATAAATAAAATATGCATATATGTTAAAATAAGTAAATAAATTTTTAAAAGAATTACTGTGTTTGAGGTCTTTGCTACAGCAAGCTAGCTAGTCTTTAATAAAGTTATAATTGGGGTTAAAGAGATGACTCAGTGGTTAAGAGTACTTACTGACTGCTCTTCCAGAGGTCCAGAGTTCAATTCCCAGTGGCCACGTGGTGGCTCCCAACCATCTGCAGTGGAATAAAGCTATAATTACAAGAAATTATAAAAATGTACTGTCCTCTATTTGAATATATAAGTCATTTGTTTCTGATAATTGTATAATCATGAAATTGGCACCAAAAACCAAGTGTTTTGTTACCATAGATTACATTTCTTTATTTACTTGTTTGTTTTGTGTGGTGTGTAGGTTTTGTGGTTTGCATAAGAATTGACCCCCAGAGATTTAAATGTTTAGGCACCAGGAAGTGGAACTCTTTGAAAAAATTAGAAGGATTAGAATTCATGGCCTTGTTGGAGGCAGTGTGTCACTGGGGGGTGGGCTGGTTTTGAGGTTACCAAAGCCCAGCTCTATCTCCTTGCTTTTGTGTCAGGGTGTAGCTCTCCACTTCTGTTCCTCACCATGGTAATCATGGACTCTGAAACAGCAAGCCAGTCCCTTAAGCATGGAGCCTTCTCACAGCAATCCAACACTAGTACTGTTGACCACTGTAATAACAAGAGGTTTTTATTCCGTGTACATGGGCTGCTCATCATCGCAGGGAGAGTCAACCCCGAACTCAAAAAAGCACACATCTTTTATACTTTTTTGTGAGGGGGTGAACTACTATTTTACCATTGGTCAGCAGTATAATTTTCAGAAAGAGGAGAGGAAGAGGGAGAAAAGGGGGGAGAAACTTTGGCAGTAAGGTTGCTGACAATTTGCATTCTCCTTGGAATTCAGTACAGGGAGGGGTAGGGGAGCTGTTCCTAAAGCAGTCATTTTTGTTTTGTCTTAACTCAGCTTGGTCAGTAGAGCTTGACCTGTCCACTAAAACTTTGTTTTTATATTTTCGGAAACCTGTTTATGTATTTCAAAACTTTGAGGGGTTTTGTCCTTGTTTTGTTTTTCAGAATTGGGTAATTAGAGCATGAGCTAACTATGACATGCGTCAGGGCCCTATCTAGGGCTTTCTAGAGGACCAGGTGGCTATCAGTCAGTACATTCTATGATTCTCCTGAGAATTATTTACTCAAGGAAGTCCCCTTAGGCTGAGGCAGGGTGGGCCGATGGGCCATTATTTCTGCATGGGTGGAGAGAAGGAGAATTTAAGAAATGTGTAGGGCGGGAAGTCAAGGGTAGATAATTTCCCACTGTGATTTTTTCAGTTTTATGTGTACATTTTAAAAATATTTTGTACAGGCTAATTTTATGTCTTCTTGACACAAACTAGAATCAGCAGGAGGAGCCTCAATTGAAAACAAAAAGTTTCTGTGGCATCCAGCTGTGGGCAAGCCTGTGGGGGCATTTTCTTAATTAGTGATTGATGACAGGGCCCAGCCCGTTATGGGTGGTGCCATCCCTGGGCTGGTGGTCCTGGGTTCTATAAGACAGAAGTCTCAGCAAGCCATGAGGAGCAATCCAGAAAGCAGCAGTCCTATGCAGCTTCTGAATAAGCTTCTGCCTCCAGATTCCTGCCCTGTTTTCGTTCCTGTCCTGACTTCCTTTTGTGAAGAACTGCTGAACAGAAGTGTAACTCAATGAAATCCTTTTCTCCCCAGGTTGCTGCTGCTTCATCCCAGCAGATTATATATACTTATTTATTGACAGGTTTTTTTTGTTTTGTTTTGTTTATTTATTTATTTATTTTGGTGTAGCCTTGGATATCCTGGAATTTACCCTGTAGGCCAGGCTGGTCTTGAACTCAGAGATCTGCTTGTCTCTGCCTTCTGAGTACTGGAATTAAAGGCATGCATCACCATTGTGGGGTGTGTGTGTGTATGTTAGATGTATGGTTATGTGAATGCAGATGCTTAAGAGGCTAGAAGCCAGATGCCCCGGAACTGGAATTGAGATGTGGAATGAATGTGCTGTGCTGGGTCCTCTGGAAGAGGTCGGCACTCTTAACCACTGAGCCATCTTTCTAACTCCATGTTTGCTCTATTTAACAAATGTGTGTTTTGGAGAGTGTGTTTGCTAGTATGCTCACTCGAATGCATGAATGGAGGTCAGTGGTTGACTCTCCTTATCTTTCATTTTGCTGCACCTTCTCTGTGGAGACAGGATTGCTTGAACTTGAAGCTTGTCATGTTGGCTAGCCCATCTGGCCAGCAGACCCCAGTGATCCCCCTGTCTACTACCCCCCAGCGCTGGGGGGCTGCTGGAGTTCTCAACTCAGGTCTTCATGCTAGAATATCAAACACTTTACCCATTGAGTGTCTCCCTGGTCTAGGATGCCATGTTTTGTTTATTCGTTCCTGTTAGTGGACAAAAATCAGGAGGTTTTATTTGTCTTGTTTTGTTGGGGTTTCAAGACAGGGTTTCTCTGTGTAGCTCTGGCTGTCCTGGAACTTACTACATAGATCCAGCTGTCCTTGAACTCAGAGATCCACCTGCCTCTGCCTCTGGAGCACAGGGATTAAAGGTGTGCACCACCACTGCCCAGCTCCGGTCAGTTGTTTTTATAGCCATGGTTTGCATATCAGGAATAACTTCTAAAGTAACATCACTTCTTTAACATTTAGGCTGTTTTTCAGATGGTCAGCACTTTAGTTCCTAAAAGTGCCACAGTTGCTAGCCTGGTTTGCAAAGCTTTCCAGAATCAGTCAGCAAGGGAGAAACTATGCAAGAGAGTCACATAGTTTATAGACAGACAGTTTATAGCAGAAAGAGAATCAGCCGCCAAGCATGATGGTTTATGCCTGTAATCCCAGTGTGTAGGTAGCTGATATAGGAGAGTCAGAGACTGAAAGACAGCCCAGGCTATGTGGCAAGTTCCAGAAAAGTCTAGGCTTTGTCCTGAGACCCTATATCAAAATAACTTAAATACAGTACTTAAAGAGAATTAACTTTACAAATAAACACCTGGCCAGGGGTTTGAAGGCACAATCCCAGGCACAGAGTTGAAATCCCAGTAGTTGGAGATGGAGGCCGGGAATCAGGAGTTCAAGGCCAGCCTCCACAGATATAACAGGCTGGAGTTTCAGTCCAGCCTCACTCAACTAAAAGGAAAGACTGACACTGTGTCTCCTCTTCATAGTGTTTTTGCTGTTTAGCTAAAACAAAAGCACAAACAACAAAAACAAACCAAACAAAACAAAAAAAACCCCCAAACAAACCAACAAATGCATGTTTGTGCCCACAGAGGCCAGGAGAAGGCATCAGGTCCTATGTGGCTCCAGGTACCCAGGGATGGCCTAAGGTCATATGCAGCATCTCCCCTTAGGGCCTTGCATTTCCAGTCCTGCTCTGCCAAGTCCAGCAAGGCTGGGCTTTGAACAGAATCTGAAGTGTTAAATCTCGACTGTGTAATGTAACTGTTTATATTTATTGTCAGTAGGTTCTCTTGCTTCCGCTAGGTTAAAACTGAAAAAAAAAAAAAAAGTGAACAAACAAGGAGGGTTAATTTGGGATTAGCAACTTTGATTTGTTGTTAGAGGTTCTAAATTCAATTCCCAGATGGCATCTGTAAGCACCTACATTGGGATTCTGCCGCCCTCTCCTGGCGTGCAGGTATACATGCAGATAGAACGCTCACTCATAGACTTATAGTCTATGAGCTTGGGGCCTGTGCACAGGAGCAGGAAGAGAGACATAGTTTCATATGGGTACGGACTAAGCATTTGGTCTGGGTTCTAATAGAAGGCAGTAGCTTAAGAAAAAAATGTAATTTGAGGCAGGGTCTCACAGAGGCCAGATTGCTTCCTCTTCCTCCTCAGGATGCCACCACGAATGAGAAAACTAACTTGAACCTTACTATGTAAACCATAAGGGCCTAGAGCAGCTTCTAATACACACCAAGCAACTCCAAGAACCCCGAGGGTACGTAGGAATACTAAGGCGGTATGCAGGCTGTTAAGGATTGGGGAAAGACGCTAGCTCAGATATCTGAACAAAGGGGCACAAGAAGCGACCGGTGCTAGACGAAGGTTAAGCTATAAGAAGCTGATGAGGTAGGGTCTACTAGGGCATCTTAAATAGACTGAACTGCCTCTTAGAAAACGAAGAGCCACTGACTCCTTAAAATGTGGTTTTGCGACACGGCGGTGATGGTGTCAGCCTTTAATCCCTGCACTCGGGAGGCAGATTAATTTCTGAGTTCAATACAACCTGGTCTACAGAGCGAGTTCTTGGACCTCACACCCCCTCCCCAAAAGTGGTTTTGTCCAAGGTATTCAATTAGGAAAAAAACATAATTCCTAATTGTCCCTAATTAATTTCTACTATAGTGGGTACTAATTTCTCGCCGTCCTATACTTATAGCCCACTTAAAAATTCGAAAACACAACCATCCTAATACGTCATTGGCTGCGGAAATGGCCTCAGCACTGCTACCGGAAACAGAAACTGACCACTATATAAACGCCACCTAACGACCAGTTTAGAGCAAAGACAAACCCTGAAAGTAGCCCAATCGGAAGGGGCTTGGCTTTTTCCGTTAAAATCTGACAAAGAATAGGACCGGAGGGAGTCTCGAAGAACTGGTTTTCTCAGCCGGTTTTGCCCTGTCGTCCATCAGGATCACTTTTGCGCAGGCGCAGAGCTACTTCACACAGAAACACGAACACGTAAGCAAAAGCGGGAGCCCGTTCGGCTTCGTTGCATCCACGGTTTGCAGGGTGAAACTGTTGACTCTCGGTGTCTAAACTACATTTCCCAGCAGGCATCTGTTTCATACTGAAACTAAGTGTGGTTCTCTGCGATAGGGTAAAAACAATAAATTTAAGTGATGACGTACGAAACAGGAAATAACTTGATTATAGTGTTTGAGGGCAACGATAGAAGAAGCCCCAGTGGCCTAATGGATAAGGCATTGGCCTCCTAAGCCAGGGATTGTGGGTTCGAGTCCCATCTGGGGTGATGTCATTTTTATTCTTAATTACCTTAGGTGATGATTATTGTGAATCGCACCCACTATTCATTTAATGTATTTATTTTGAGACAAGGTCTCTACATAGTTCTGGCTGTCTCGGAACAGACTCCGTAGACCAGAATAGTCTGCATTCTGAGATCCGCCTTTTTCTGGCGGCAGTAAAGGCGAGTACCACAACGCTCGGCCATTTTGTTTTAAAACCAGAGAAACTGATAAGAGGCTTTACTAGTTGAGGGGCTGCAGTTTGCCATAGCAGGATATGAGTCCACTTTCTTCCCCTAGGCTGCGGGTTTCATAAAGTTTGGAGGTCGGTACGTCTTATTTTGACATTCCTGGTAGAAATAGTTAAGATCTTTCTGGCGTGACCTAGATCAAATCTACATACTCTCTTGCCAGAGACCTTTTCTCTGAGACTCAGCGACCATCAGCTTATGGAAGTCTAAAGTGACGCAGTCAGAAAGGCCGAGAGGATTCGGTACCTTCCCTTGCTTTTCTTCGGATCCCCGATCCCCTGAGGTGTCACTTGGGGTTTCACTCGCAGGGCAGTCGGTAGACGGCGCTGTGGGGCGGAGTGGGCGGGCGAGCATCTCACCCTAGACGGTGCGGGCGAGGGCGCCAGAGGGTTAGGGACCAGGCTCGCCAAGGACAGGAAAATGGCGGCCTTGGGGTCCCCGGCACGCACTCTGCGGGGCCTTCTGCGGGAGCTGCGCTACCTGAACGCGGCCACCGGGCGACCATATCGCGACACAGAAGCCTACCGGTACCTGGTTAAGGCTTTCCAAGCACATCGGGTACGGAAGCCGCGTCTAGTGGGCTCCAGGTGGCGAGAAGGGAAGATGAGAGGGTGGTCTGGGCAGGGTGATGATGGGGTCCCAGGGCAAACGTGTCAGAGTCGACATGTCCTCCACCTGCGGTCCTCACTACACAATCCAACCCCTCGGCTAACCTGTGGTCTCAAATCCTCTACTGGCCTAGAAGCCGCGTGCGGTGCACCTTCCTAGGGACTTCCTATCTGCCACCCACCAGGGTGGAGCTGTCTCTGACGATTTCATTGGTTTGTCTGGTACGGGGAGTGTGAAAGGGGGTAAGGGACGGGCATTGTGTGAAGTAGGTCCTAAAAGGCACAAGGGGACAAGCGTCCCCTCTCCTTACCCTTTCCACATTAAAGTCAGGAAGCAATGTTTTTGTGGTTCGGCACGCGCTTGCTCGTGTGTGGGCGTGGGCGCTTGCTTGCTTGCTTGTGTGTTGGTGGGGAGTGAAGATACAGAATTTCAGTATTAATCTGGCGGACCTGGAATTTGCTGTTTAGACCAGACTGACCTTGAACTCACATCTGATTGCCTTTTTCTCCTGAGTGTGGGGCTTAAAGGCATGGGCCAGGCATAAGCAATTTTTAAGGCAATTTAGTAGGGAGTCTTCACGAGTTAAAGAGTTTCATTTATTAATGGCCTTTCATCACTGAGGAAGGCAATATCTTGTATTCTACAGAGACTGTATACATCTTTAGCTTGTTGTATGACAGGATACATGTTTTACTGGTGTAACAAACATACAGAATGCTGTCCTTGAGAAGTACCATTGTGGAATCCACAGTTCCTATCCCTCTTAGAAAGGAATGGAAGATGGTTAATTTTCCAAATGAGGTAGTGCTCAATTCTCTGCCTTTTGGACAAAATCAAATGCAAGAGGCGTAGCTAAGGCTCAGGGACAGTTACCTACAAATGATGAAGCAGAACTATAATTTAGGGGAAGGAAAACTAATGCTCTTGAGCAATTAACTGCTGAATTTGAGCAGTGCAAAGTCTTAGAACTATAACTCACTTAGCTTTTAAAACGTCATGTAAGGGACTGTGAATTGAGAACCAGGACCAAATATCAAGAGTAAGATGTGACTGGGAGTGGTGGCACATGTCCTTTAATCCCAGCACTTGGGAGGCAGAGGCAGGTGGATCTCTGAGTTTGAGGCCAGCCTGGTCTACATAGGGAGTTCCAGGACAGCCAGGACTACACAGAGAAACCTTGGCTCTGAAAACAAACAAACTCAAACCACCTGAAGAGCCATAAAATAGGATCAAGTTTAGCATAAATAGTTGCTACAGGCATAAGCAGGGAACTGTGGTATGAAGAAGAGGTGGTTAAGAATGGCTAGGAGGCTATAATTAGGGATCTGGAATTCGCAAGTTAATGGAGGTTAGGAAAACTAAGGGTACAGGGAAAGGAAACGAATAATCAAATGGCAAAACCAAGTTTCAAATAGGGGAAGATAAGGTAGGTAGGTATATATGACTGCAGTTGTACCTGAGGGTGCTTTGTACTAAAGGTTTTGAAATTCCTCACAAAAAGCATTTGGGAGGCAAAGGTAGTCCGATCTCTGAGTTTGAGCCCAGTCTACTCTAGAGATAAATTTCAGATTAGCCAGAGCTCCATATTGAAGCCCTATCTAGAAAAAAAGAAAAAAGAAAACAGTAAACAGTAACAACTAAAGAAATTCCTGAGAAAAACACCCTTAATTCATGCTCAGAATTCCAGGGCTGGGCCAGGCTTGGTGGGCCACACGTTCAATCCCTGAAGCATGGGTGAGCTGATTTTGAATTCAAGGCTAACCAGAAGTACCCAGTCTCAGGAAACTAGCAAAAACACAAACAAACAAAACAAAAACAACTTAAGACTCCAAGACTGAGGCCCTAGGTATGCCTCCAGTGATGGGGAGAAAAAGAAATCTGAGGCCTCACTCTACCAACTGCACATAAAAATAAATCTTAAATATATATATATATATATATATATATATATATTTATATATATATTTATATATATATACATATACATACATACACATATATATTTAAGATTTATTTTAAGATTTATTATATATATATAATCTTTGGGGGGACATGCATGCCAAACATGGGGGCAGTCAGAAAACAGTCAATTTTCTTTCTCTACTGTGTGGATTTTAGGAATTGAACTCTGGGCATCAGCTCTGACTGGTAGCAAGTGTCCTTACCCACTGAGCTGTATCAATCAGCAACTGTACCTTGGTCTTTGGAGATAGGATCAAAGTGATTTTCAAGCCGACTAGGATACATAGTGAGACTCTCTTCTACGTTATCTCCACATACATGTACTAACTCTGACCCAGGAGTGACTGTGGTGTCCCATACCTGTAAATCTCAGCATTTGTAAGACCAAGGCAAGAAGGCTGAATCACAGGCCTTGCTATGCAGTATGACCTTCCTCATCTTAAAAAAATTTTTTCTCATTAGAGCAGTTGAGCTCTGCTGTAGTGCATTTAAATATTATACATTCTAGTTTTCAGATTTTCACCTTGGACATTCAGATTGAGAAAGGGAATTATGTATACAGTGGTATCCAGGGACTAATCCACACATCCCCAAGTATGCTCAAATTTTTGATGTTCCTGATCCTTTCTCACAACCTCAGAACCCCAAATAGTTAAGGATACAGTACTGATAATGAAGCATTGTAAAGAACAACCATGATCAGGAGTCACTCTGGATATTGATAAAGACTTTATAGTTTAAAGGCATTAGAATCCAGATGTTCCAAATGGTTAAGTTGTAAAAACAAGTTTAATATTAAAACATACTTATTTCATATACATATGTATATACATATATACATACATAATCTTCATTTTGTTACAGTTGAGTACAAAGCCATTCTTTTTTAGATAAAATAAATTTCTGACTTTGGCGTGAAAGGTGTCAGGTCTCAGGGAACCCATATATCCAGTATGAGCTGGAGCTGAACTATAGGATTTCTGGAGGCTATATAAAAATCAGTACTACTGAGAAACAGGTTGTCTACCCAATAAAGGAGCCATTTTCCTTGCTCCTAGCAGAAGGGACTTGGTCTGTGCTGGCATCCTGGTCCCTCCTACTCTCCTGCCTCAACTCCCAGGGCTGTTCCAGTTCACTCAGTCCCTCCCTGAAAGTCCCCCCATCCTGCTACTCATTCTCCTTAAATTCTATCTCTCACTGTTTCATGCCATGTTCACTATTTCTTTTTCTCTGTGTGTGGACTCACCAGATGTTTTCTCTCTAGTCACAATAAAATCCACTCCATGGAATGGTCATTTCTGTGCTTGCTTTAATGTACCCCTCACATACAAAACATGTATGTATTGTTTAAGCCATAGAACACAAAGCAGCCTTAATTTGTTTAAATGGAGGAAAAGCATGTATTCTTTATGTGATAAACAGACCTGGAGGTCAGCTTTCCTAATTTTCCTATGCTGCTATGGAAGCATTAAATACGCACATATCCATGTTTGTATTTTGTTTACTTTGTAGAGAGAGCTTATCAATCCTCCCTCTGTGGGGGTGGGTCCATAGGTGGTGTTAACAGACTAGCTGACTTTGCTCATTCCTTTTTTCAGGTCACTAGTGAGAAGCTGTGCAGAGCCCAACACGAACTTCACTTCCAAGCTGCTACCTATCTCTGCCTCTTGCGTAGCATCCGGCAACATGTAGCCCTTCATCAGGAATTTCATGGCAAGGGTGAGCGTTCAGTGGAAGAGTCTGCGGGTTTGGTGGGCCTCCAGTTGCCCCGTCAGCCTGGAGGAAAGGGCTGGGAGCCATGATGCAGAAAGTCCTCCGATGTCTCTACTTTCAAGAATGTAACCATCTCTACCACTATGTATTTATCATTAAATCTTTTTTAAAGTGCAGTTTTTGGTTTTTGTTTGCTCTTTTGTAATTTTGTTGACTGAGTAGCTAGGGAAATAAAGTTGGAGTGAATCTGCTGAACTTCTTTCCATTGGGTTCACTGATGTTCTTCTGTCAGTGCTCTTGCGCATGAAGGCTCATGTGGAGATCAGAGTCTGACAAAGGGATGCCCTTCTCAAGAACTTCTCTGCCTTGTTTCTTGAGACAATGTCTTTCACTGAACTTGGAGTTCACTGTTTTGAGTTCAGTGACTACCTAACCTAGCAAGTCTCCAGGATCTTTGTCTTGGCTCCCCAGCTCTGGGGTTAGAAACATGAACCGCCATGACTATGTACGTGGGTGCTAGGGATTCAAACTCAGGCCCTTATGTGTGCACACTTTATCCAGTGAGCCTGCTCCATAGTCCCTGGTTTAATTTGAAAACTTAGGGCTTTTGTTGTTTTTAGTAATAAATGGAGAGATGGGTTTAGTGGTCAAGAATGTGTATATTACTCTTGCAGAGGATCTGAGGTTGTTTCCCAGCACCCATGTCAGGTAGCTAAAAACCACCTTTTGTAACTCTGGTCTATACAGGTACCTTTACTCATGTGCATACTCACACACATACATAATTTAAAAATAAAGTTTTGCTTGTTTGTTTTGTTTTGTTTTAGATAGGGTCTTGGTGTGTAGTTCTGACTGGCCTGGAACTTGCTGTGTAGAACAGGCAGACCTCAAACTCACAGCAACCTGCCTGCCTGTCTTAAGAGTACTGGGATTAAAGCACCACCATGCTGTAGTCTTTTGTTCTTTTTTTAAGATTTATTTTGTATCTGTGAGTACACTGTTGATGTCTTCAGACACACCAGAAGAGGGCATGGGAATACATTACAGATGGTTGTGAGCCATCGTGAATGCTAAACTCTTAACATAAATATTTACAATATAAAAATAATGCAAGCCTATTCTTATTCTAATGCCATAATTATAATACCCATAATTTATCCTTTGTCTCTTCTCACACTTCCATTGCTTTTGGTAAGCACTATCAAGTTTACCATGCATCGTTCAACGTATTTCCTATACCTAGATAAACACATAAATATATGGATGGGTATCTTTCTAAAGTTTTATTTTCTTATTGTATGGTATGTGTGAGTGCAGGCAGAGAGGTCAGAGGACAATTTTAGGGGGTCAGTTCTCCCCTTCCACAGTGTGATCCAGGGACTTTGTCTTAATGCTCCAAATGCTTTGCCAACCCGCCAGTCCTGCCTGTCTTTTATAAAAGTACACAGCTATGATGTGTTGAGGAGAGACGTGAAGATGTAGATGACAGTAATGCCACACAGTAAGCTAACAACAGCAGGAGATATTACTTCTTTAGGTCTCATAAGCAATAACTCTTACGTACAGTTGAACCCACCCACAGGATGTCCAGAAAGAGGGACTAGAATGAACACATTAACATCTACCTCTCATGACTGTCAACTTGCTTTAAACTGCACTTGAAAGAAATGGTTCTACTGCTTAGCTAATCTATAAAACTTGGACTATTTAATCTGCCGCAACCTCCTTCTGCATGTTCTACTCACTTCCTATCCCTTGGTCTTCACTGTGTCTGCCCCCAGTTCATGCACTCATAAACTTTTCTTTTAGTTAAAAAAAATTTGTGGACAATTCTGACAATTATTTTCTCCAACTCTGAAGATATATAATGTAGAATTTTCAGAAGTCAATACCAGGAGAATTGAAGAGAACAGTAGACAGAACCAGTAAAGGGAATATATAAATTTAATGTTACTGAATCAAGTTCTTATGCTCTACCAGTTTTTATATGCCACATGAAGGTTAAAATTCCTTAAGTATCTCAAAATTCAACCTTTCTCCTACGTGGAAAGGAATTTTAACATTTAATATTTTTTTCTAGTTCCAATCCCATTAAACTCATAGATTAAACTAGTTTAGCATTTCAGGAAAATATATAATTTAAAAATTTTGTAGAGTGAATAGTTCATATAAGAAATTCAATTTATACTTATATTTTCTTTTTTTAAAAAAAGATGTATTTATTTACTATACATAAGTACACTGTAGCTGTTTTCAGACACACCAGAAGACAGCATCAGATCTCATTACACATGGTCATGAGCCACCATGTGGTTGCTGCGATTTGAACTCAGCAGTCAGTGCTCTTAACCACTGAGCCATCTCTCCAGCCCTGTATTTTCCATATTATAAATTTACATTCATTGAGAAATATTTTACTATTCAAAAGTGTAGAAATATATAGTACTAAAAGTATAATTTCACCCGAGTTAAAATAAAATGGAACACTTTAAAATTTGCATGTCCTCTTTGTCTATAGAGGGCCATGTAAGCCTGTCTTGTTCAAGTTTAGTATATGGAAGCAAGCACCATTGATAACCTTTTGATTGAAGTAATGAAGTGCTCTAAATGATCCTTTTGCTTCAAATGTCCTTAATTCTATATTATTTCAAATTATTTTCTGTAAAACTCTTCATTTGTGCTGTGCTTCTCTTACTGTATATGTGAGGGCTTCCCACCCCAACACAAGAAACTAGACATAATCTTAGACCAGACGCCATGTCTCACTCATCTTTGCACTCTTCAAAGCATATATTCGTATGTGCATGCTACCCACATAGCAAGTGTTCAGTTGCTGCTATGGAACGCATGGCCCAGCTAACTCCACTCTAGAATTGTAAACTGGGAGGCAGAGGCAGCTGGATCTCTGAGAGTTAGAGGCTATCTTGGTGGTCCATGACAGACAGGGCTGTTACACAGAGAAATCCTGTCATAAGAAAACCAAAAAAGCAAAATTGTAAACTGAACAACATAAACATTCAAAAAGCTTTTTTTTTTTTTTTTCCTTTTCTGGTTGAGACAAGGTCTCATGTAGCCCAGGCTGTTAATTTTCTTGGTGTTGAGAATTTGAATTACAAATAGAAACATCTGGTAATAATAACCAGAGGCTTACCTTTTACAGTTATTTGACCGGGAAAGAAACCAATGCAGTTTTGAAGTAAACACAAGTTAATTATACTGATCTCTTTTGGAAGGTAAGTTTTATTTCCCCCCTCTTCCTTGTGGTACTGGAGATTGAAACCAGGGCCTTAACAGCACTAAACAAGTGCTCTAGCTTTGACCTATATCCTTTCCCTTTTGTCTCCATTTTGATTACAAATCAATCTCTGAGTTACAGGCCAGATTGGTCTACATAGTTAGTTCCAATCCAGTTATAAGGTGAGGACCTGTCTCAAACAAAACCACAAATGCTTCAACATAGTTACTCAGCATTTTGGTGTACTTTTCTAGGAATGTGTTTCTCAGGATAATACTGTATTTATAATAGCCCATCCATCTCTCTAGAACATAGTTTGCAGTTTTCTATTTACACCAATTTCCTTAAAAAACCACTTTTATGTATTTGATTGATTTACCTCAATATATGTGAATATATGTGCTTAAAGGCCAGAAGAACATATCAGTTTAACAATTTTCAAAGGATGTCTCCAAGTAGTTGTTTAGAATTTAGTTTGTGACCCAGACACTGTGGCATGCCTAAACCTAGAGTAGCTGAGGTAGGATGACAAGCTTCAGGGAAGTTTGAGCTATACAGTGTAAGGAATTTGTCCATTGTCAGTATGAGCTGCGATTAGATAAAAGCTGGTTTCAGAATTATGGATAAACAGGAGACGCCGGGCCCTTGCTAGTTTCCCTACTTGGCAGCTGGCTGCTTGTTTAGGCCCTTGCAATTAATCATAGGCAATCAGTTATTCAGCTGGGGTCACAAATCCAAAAAGAGGGAACCTTGGGCTCCAAGTACGTCACTGGATGTTTGTGTTTTGAACCAAGAGTGAAGAATTTGGAGAGGGGTAATGTTAGAATTTGGGAAGAAAGTGCAGAGACGTGCAATTAGACAATTAAAAAAGACAAACAAAACTCAACAACCAAACAGTCTTTGTTAAGTTGGCAGCTCAATTATTTTTCCTTTTGTGTCACGGTGATGCCTAGCTTCTGCAGAACTGAAAATGTCTCGATCCCTAACCTATGCTAAGTCTCCAGCATTCTCACGCTTTAAGACTATTTTCCTCATAACAGTCACACCCTGTCTCAAAAACAGTACTCTGAATAAAGGCCCTTTCACATTGTTTTATTAGAATGGACCGGGCACTAGTTAGGAATTTTAATTCCTCAACGCACGTGCAAATATAATGAAACGGCAAAAAATATCCATATTTTTCCTCCTATTATGTAGAAAAGTAGCGACCTATTAGCTTAAAAGAATCGCCAGTTTCTTTTTTGCCGTTTTCGAAATCCAGTAAGCGGTTGTGGCCTAGGTATTTCCCCTTGGGTTACTTTAGCCTCACGAGTCTGTTTATTCGTCACCCCCACCAGCTTTGAGATTAAGAAATCAACTACGGATGGAAGGTCGCAGTTGGCAAGGTGTGGGCATGCGGGGCGACAGTCAGCTAAGAACCCAGGCGGCTGTCCGGCTGTCCTCCTCCCCAGGCCTGTCGCGGAAACGCTGCTCTGCATTATGGCCTGTCCCAAGCTCTCATTTGCCCAGATCCAAATTCAGACTAGCAGCTTCCAACTGTCCTAAACGTAGCAAAGGGGTCGGGATGCCTGATTGCCACTGTGTTGATTTCGTTGACGTTTTTTCTTTTTCCTGAACCTGACATGTCCTAGCTGGGGCACTGATGGGGGTAAGGTTAGGTGTCATCGGCTCGGGTTCGGCCCTCTTATGGGCTGACGACCCCGCCAGCCTCCGTCAGGAACGCACTATCCCTGAGAACTTCTGTCGAACTACTTACTCCGACTCGCTCTAAGCTTGGCATTTGCTAATTTGGGGCTGGGCCGCCCAAGCAGAAAGTGCCTACACGGCCTGCCGCTGAGACGCCTGAGGCCGAACAGGTTCCAGAATCGGCTAAAAGAGCAACATTCTCGCGAGACTTGGCCCCCGAGAGGGGCGGGGCAAGCACACGTGAACGCGCTCGGCAGCCGTTAGGGTGGGAACCTTCGCGGGAGGGGCAGGGCGGAGCGAAGCGAGCTGGATGGCGATTGGCCGAACCCCCACGGGAAACGACCAGGCGCGAGCAACGTGCGCGCTCTCGTCGCGGCGGCGGCGGTGGCGAGCGGCGTCAGAGCTCGCTGGGGGGGGTTGACGGCTTCTGGCGGGTGTCGGTGTCGGGAGGAGGCGAGAGTCGGCTTAGCCTGTGTCGCGTTTGTCTCAGGAACCGGACGGAGAGTGAGGGCACGAGGGCTCGCTCTCAAGGGGGCTGCAGTCTTCCAGGTCCACGCCGTCGTGAGGAGCGCAGCCCGGACTCTCCACGACCCCTCCGACTCCCCACTTGCAGGCCTCGAGGCCGCAGCGGCCACCGAGACAGCGCCGCACCTTCCCCACCCCCTTCCCTCGTCCCCCGCCCGTCAGGGCCCAGCCGGTGCCCCACCCCCGCCTGCCTGCCTGCCTGCCCGCCCGCCCGCTACGCCGCCGCCATGTCGGCGCAGGCCCAGATGCGCGCTATGCTGGACCAGTTAATGGGCACCTCTCGGGACGGTAAGTCGCTGCCAGAGCCCTGGGGGTGGGGGAGGGGCCGTCGCCGGGGAGGGGGAAGGCCTCCAAGGGAGCGCTTAGGTGCGCGCGTGCGGCCGAGTAAGGGGCTCTCAGATTGGTAGCGCCAGGTCCCCGTCTCTCTTTTAGTCCAATCAGAGATTGGCAGGCGGGCTTGGGGGCGGTGACCGTGCGGATTGGCGGGAACTGCTGCCAATGGGCGAGGCGGGGCCTGGGAACAGAAAGGAGAGTTTGTGCTTTTGCTGTTGACTTGGCGGGGTTGGGAAGAGCCCAAGTCTGTTTGGCGTAGTGGGGCGGGCGTTATTACTATTGACTAGGGACCGGCGGAGCTCTAAGGTCTCAGCCCTAGCTCTAGCCCCTTTACCCTGGGCTTTCGGATCTCCCCTCGCCGCCGTCCACTAGAGTGTGGAGAACAACACCCCCTTCCTCCCGGGTCTTAATGGAACCTCCACTACTAACCCCCCAGTTCCAGGGACGCTTCGTCGAGCCCTACAGAATCAACTTTTTTTTTTTTCCCCCGTATGTGTGGAAAATCTGACCCAAACCATGGTTTCTTAAAGTGGGTGTGTTTGGCCCCATTTTGTAGAAGTGTTTAGGCCTATTTTTTTTCTACCGAGACTTCCATTTTGTTAGACCATTTAATAGAGACTTTCTTAAGTAAATGTTGGTAAAATTTACGTCTGTTATAAACAAAATGATTTTGGATATTTGATGCTCACTGAATTACAATTGAAGGGAAGCGTTTTTAAAAATGCAGTTAGATTAGAATCCTTAGAGGGAGTTATTTACGTGTTGGATTATCCTTTATTTGTAAAATGATGAAATGTTGCATTTGGGGGATAATTAAAGTTCAGCACTTTCTTAAAAAACAAGTCCAAATCCTGACTTGTAAAAACTAGTTTAGCCAAGTTTCTTAGCAATTTAAAAAAAGGAACACATTTGGCTTACAAGAAAAGACATACTTAAATTTAGCTTAATTGTAAATCCTGTTGAATTTTATTGAGTTCTTTGTGGAAAAATATGGGAGAAGATAAAACCTATTTCAAGTCTTTTTAGCAATACTTAAAACAGCTTTCAGGGTACGGTTAAGTTCTAATAAAAACTCACTGGGAACTTTTCCTAATAGAACATTAAGACAAATATGGGTGGATCACATATATATTTGTATAGAGATCACATATATTGTGTAGAGAGGAGAGAAAAAAAAAGTAAAGATAATAAGATTTGTGTGTAGTAAGTAATCCCTTGAAAGTTAAATAATTAGAAACACCACTGGAATAACCTAACCTTTCATGTTTGGGTAAGAATGTTTATAACTGCAGCATGTTTTAACTTTCTTCCTTCTCCATTATAAGTGAAGATATTTAGAAGGGGTTTTATACAGGAACCTAACAGTTCAATCTTTGTAATAACATTTTAGAAATCTTTAAAGCTTACTTTAATTTCAGTTGATGCCTTTATTGGTATCTTCTGCATAGATAGGAGGATTTCCTTATATATTACTGGGATGTTAGTTGGATCAAGGTAACTATGACCTCACAATTTTCTGATAGTATCCCCTTCTAGTATAAAACTGAACTGTTATATGTAGTCTATTTATAAATTTCTCTGTGTAGTATCAACAGGAAGCTGGATCCTTAACATTTAATTATTCCTTATTTAAATTTATTCCTGTCTCTGTCCCTGAATTATTATTATTATTTTTTTTTTTACTTTTCAAACCAATTGAACTTAAAAAATGAACTTGTATTTATGAGTAAACAATAGTATTTAGTTGAAGTGATTTGATTTTCAGTGCTGTATTGATTCAGAAGAAATATCAGTTCTGGCTTGGTAGAATGCTGAGGCAGGAGAATTTGAGTGAGTTAAGGCTATCCTAGGCTATATAGTTCCAGGCTAGCCTGAGTTAGGGCAAGACCCTGCCTCAAGCAAAAACAATAAAGAACAACTAACTACTTTTATGGAAACTGGAAAAAGAGGATCGAATGTTAGCCTGGTGTAGTATAGTAAGACCTCCACAGCTCAGTAAAACAAAAAGAAAGCCCTTTTTAAAGGTACAACTTAATCCTTTCATATTTATAAAATAATACAGTATATTTCCTTATTAGATATTTAATGAATTTGTAATTCAGGACCTTGAAATAAAATAAGAATTCCTTTTTTTTTTTTTTTATATAGTGAACAAAATTATCCAAGGATAGGGGAACTTAGGTATATCACCGAGAAGCACTGTGTAATTTGAACCGTATAATGGGAAAGTTTGTGTTACATGGGACAGTTTACCAAAAATGCTGTTGTTTGGCTTTAAGAGGTGGAATTGGGGACCCAGAAGGTGGGAGAGAGATGGAAAAGGTAGGTAAGGGTGGATATTTAAAGGAGCTTTGGTTGTTGTTTGACCCTGCAGACTTAACTATAAAAACAGCCAAGACTATTTTGGGTAGTGGTGTCTTAGATGGCAATTACCCCCTTAATAGTATTGTATTTGTGAAGGAATCTGAAACAATAAAGGAATTCTGGGGCTCTGGGAAGATGTTGCTCCCCCTTTCCAAATATTCCCCACCCTCACTTTTCTAAAAAGAGTTTTAAATTTCTTCTTAAGTTACTTGGAGATTTAAGTTTGTCAGCAAAGTATATCGTCAGTTACTTAAATAAATCAGCTAATCACTTAAGTGACTTAAACCTCACTAGAATCCTTAGGAATAGGAATTATGGTGGTAGCAAAATAGATAACTTGGATTATTGGGCACTTCAGGAAAGGACAGTCCATGATGTGTGGGGGGCTTAGGACAGTCAGAAGAGCAGCTTGGTGGTATTGGGAGGTTGGGCATTGGGAGGGTGATCAGGAGGGGGAGAGAAATTAATAAAGGAGATGGGAGGGCCAAAGACAAACTTTGCCTTCTTTGCAATTTTGCCTAGGGCCCTGGTGGTGGCAACCGCCTGTGTGCCACTGAAAATCGTGCCGATGCCTGGCATACTGCATAAATGGAAGCAGGGTACCGCGTGAGTTGAAACATTGGTCACACTATATAAAGTTTGTATATGTGAATCAGTGTAACTCAAACCCATGTAACTGGGGGTCTGTCTATATTTGGAATTTTCTAATAATACATAAGTTAAGGAAAAGAACACTGGGCTGAGATTCAGGAGACCTGGTTTCTAATTAGAAGCTTGGTAAGTCACATAACCTTTTTGCCTCAAATTAAGTCTAATTTATTATATGGGAATCCAAATAATTTTTTTATGTTATACTAAAATGTTGAATAAATGTTTTTTCCTTAGGAAAAAATCACAAGTAGATACCCATTTCAAGTATTTTAATCTCAAGTTTAAAATTAATTACATTAATTTTTTTGTTTTAGAAAAGAGAGGGTTAGTTAATTTGTTTTCCCTGAGCATATTCCAGATGTTAACAGATAACAGGAAATTTTAAGAAACATTTGAGAATTGTTTTTGTGACAGTTGAGAGAAAGCACTCTATAGTGCCCTCAGATGGACTATGGTCATTTGGACTAGATTGGATTAATTGTAAGAATGTCCCTTGGTATAAATCCTCTTTGTGAGCACATAGTTTAGTTAAGAATATCTGGCTGTGATTACAGAAAGTCTTCGGATGGTACAACTAATGTGAATTGAACAAAATTGAGGTGGATTAGAGTACTACCACCTTCCCAATGATAGCACTCAAATTCCAGGCTTTGCATATGCTAGGGAAGCTCTGAACCACTAAAGTACACCCTTAGGCCTAGGAGGACCTGGACCTAGATTACATCCTAAATTTTGAAGTTTGAAGTTTAGAAAGTTGTTCTAAGGGTACCATGCTTTTTAAAATTGTTTTTATGTGAGCACAAACCATTTCTGAAAAATTAAAATGAACCAGGAATGATAATGTATCTTCGAATGTACAAACCAACTTGTAGACCCAAGGTGTAGATCATAGAAATAAAATTGTATATTATCATCCTTGGTGGTGGGTAGCTTTGAGCAGACAAGTTACCTACAGCTGGGGATGTATTTTAGTGGTAGAGCACTCCTTAGCATGTGCAATGACCTTTAAATTCAATCTTCATTATTACAACCCTTCCTTCTAACTCCTGAGTGACAAAAGGCACCTTAATGGCTCTGTATTCAATGTTCCTGGAATAGCAGATCATTATTGTTGTGTATAGGGCTCTCCTCTGATCCTAGCAATTGGCTGTGGAGGCAAGAGGATCAGAAGTGTCCCACACTCAGCTACATAGTTAATTTGAGGCTACCCCTAGGAAGATACCATCTCAAAAGCCAAATCAATAAAACACCAAAAACATACACACAATTTTTTAGATGGTTGTAGCTATCTGGAATAGTAATTTTACTGAGCTATAGGATACTTCCTCCATTAATAATACAGGATGTTAATCTTAAGTGCTAACGAGCTGTGTAGTGTGTGATAACATAAAATTGAAAGAATAGTCATTTTAGGTAATAACTTTGGAAAATGCAGTTCAGAATGTAATTTACCTATTCCTAATACAAGTTTAAAAATACCTAACTAATCTAAATCTGTATAGAACTTTACTGCAAAATTATTAAATCAAAGATTTCAGGTAGTGTTTTTCATCTGTGGATTTTTTTTCTTTATTGTAAAATCACCTTTATTGTAATTTGTGTTTCTTGACTTGTCATCAACACATATTCTCTTAATTTTCTTCTCATCTTAGTGAACAGTATATACTTCTATCTTTGGTCAGTTGTAAGCCATTCTTTTATTATACTTGGCTCATTTCAAGTAAAGGAGGTATAGCCTTTAATGTACAAGCATACATTTTTTTAAAAATAGAATGAGATATTTCTTAGTCTAGAGCATATACATATAAGGCCAGTTTTCATGTGTGTCTGTAATCATTTGATTTTTGTCAGTGTTCAGGCATCTCCAAAACATTGAAAGATTCTTGTTAGCACTTGAATAGTGAATCAGTTAGTTTCCCCTTCAGTTTTTGAATTTTGAATTCTAAATAACATTTCTATCTACAGAGCAGCCCAGAAAACAATAAAAATCTCACCTCATAGAACCCTGTTATCTTGGCATCTGCAGTTGTTTAGCACTCCTCAAGTAAGCCTATGCTTTTGAGACAATATTTCAGGTGAAAAAAAAAAAAGAACAGGAGATAAATTATTTTCTGTGTATGTGTAAGCACTATAAGTGGCAAGTATGTTTTTAGTTAAAGTAGGATGTCAACTAAGGGTAAAATGTGTTCAGGATGGGGACTTCAAAAGCAGGTAGATGTTATGGTTATGCTCAGGTTCATTGAATAACGTGCTTCTTACAGACAGTGAAACTTAGTTGCTTGGGGTTCAGATAAGCAATGGGCTGAGCACATACATAGAGAGATGATGATTTAATACAAAATGAAGGTTGGCGAGTGTGGTAAGACTAGAAAAAATGAGATAGTTTCTTAATGAGCTTCTAGCTGGGCATGGTGACACACACTTGTAATCCCATAGAGAGGCTTAAGTAGGAGAGTCTAGAATTCCAGGCTGGGTTACAGAGAGTGAAGAGCCTGTTTCAAACAAACAAAAAGTGAAATTACAAACATGGAAGGATTACATTTGTAATCCTAGCATTGTACCATTTGGGAGACTGAAGTAGGAAGATGATGAGTTTTGAGGTCAGTGTAGATTTCAAAGAAAAAGATTCATGAGGCAGTTCAGAGTTGCTACTTTTGAGGAAATATACACAGGCCTACCCACCCTAATCAGTCTTTGAAGAAATTGTAGACTAAGAAGACAGAAGAAGAAGTTGGATCATCTTATTGGAAAAAAAATGAGGGAATGAAACAGGGTAAGTTTCTGAGAGGAATCTTAACAGTTTTAGCACTCAAAGAAAAACCAATCTGTTTCTTTTTGGGTATGGGTGGGTATGGGTCTATGCACGCATGTGCATGCAGGTGTACGTTATGTATAGAGATATATTGTCCCACTGACCAGTGACCCGGGATTTATTTATGTCTGTCCATGCAGTATATAGCATTACAAGTGTGTACCACTGTGGAGAACCGCTGTTCTACTGCTGTTCTTTTGGGTTTAAATGATCATTTACTAGAAGCTGCTTGGGTAGAAATGGAAAGGCAAGGCTATAAAATATATAAAATAGATTTAGCAATTTTGTAGACTTACTCAGGACACAGAGGAAAGTAGTTTTTAAAGAATCAGTTTATAGGGTTGGAGAGATAGCTCAGCGGTTAAGAGCACTGACTGCTCTTTCAGAGGTCCTGAGTTTAATTCCCAGCAACCACATGGTGGCTCACAACCATCTGTAAGGTCATCACAAGTATCTGATGACCTACCTCTTCTGGTGCGTCTGAAGACAGTGGCTGTGTACTCATATTTATACATATATAAAAAGTTTACATCATGTTTTTGTTTTAGCTGAATAACTTAATAAGTCAAAGGCATCAGAAAGTAATTTAGTCAATTGAATAAATGTCGTATCTTGTTTCTTAACATTGGCCAAAGAAAGAACTTAACTTACTTTTTTTGTAGAAAACACTCTATTGACCCATATGTTTTAATTTAGTTGTGAACCATGTACAACTGATGTTTGACCTATTTGACTCAACGTGAAAAGACTTGCTGACTCTTTTATCCTGTCTCAAGAATATGGTAAATTGTTTATTTTTATTTTCTTGAGACCTCAGATTTCTGTAGGCCTCCATTTCATATTTCAAGAGTTAAACTATCCAAAGCTTTGCTTTTCAGTTAGGGAGGGTAGATATTTATGGAAGATACATACTATACCAAGTTTTGTATTGTATTCTGTTCTGCTGTCTATATTATGCTCTTTGCAGTTAGTCCTTGAAGATGTTTTTAAATAAAGGTTTAGTTTTTATAAATTTAGTTTTAGAAATACAAAGTGAAGATTTCTATATCCCAGAATGACGAACTTCTCTGATCTTCCTGACTGTCTTAATAATGTTAGATAGGCATGGGCTATCTCATCTAATTTTATGTTTATTAGGTATTAAGCTGAGAGTTTCATGCATGCTGGACAATACACTATAAATAAACACTTATTTGGCCAGATATGATGGCTCATACCTGTAATTTTGCCTAGTGAGTAGCAGAGGCAGGAGAGTTTCTGTGTTTGAGGCCAGCTGGACTACAGAATGAAATTGTCTCAAACTCTTAAACCCCCCACGACTCCTCCCAGAAATTGTTGGCTACTGTTCTGGGTCCCATACTAGCAACAGCTGAATTCTTGTAGTCAAATATTTATTCTTGACATGAAAGGCAACTATTACGTTTAAGAAAGTCTTGTGACTTTTTCTTCTTTGCAATTTTTTATTTTTAGTATAGAGTTTATTTACGGCATGGGGAGGGAGTAGGGGAGAGGGAGGGAGGAAGGAGTAGAGGCAGGCTATGAGCATAGAGACCCCGGGGAAGGGGAATGGGGAGAGAAGAGGAAGAGGCTTAAGGGAACATGAGCAAGAGGAGAGAAGATTTGAGATTTGCTTTAGTTTTTTTGAGAGTGAATCTGTATGGTACTGGATCTTCTTATGTCAACTGGACTATTCTAGAACTGAGATCCAACTCTCCTGTTCCTGAGTGCTGAGATTAAAGGCATTCAGCACCTTGCTTGGCTCTCACAATTTTGATCCTCACTGAAATTTCAAGAAACCCTGTTGTAGATAAATGTTTCCTTCCCTTACTAGGTTTTGTTTGTTTTATTGTTTCCTATCAATACTGTTTTTTTTCCCTCAGAAAGGGATTTTTTTGTGTAGCCCTGGCTGTCCTGAAATTTGTTTTGTACTTCTTCTTGTACTATATTCCAGTACTTGGTGTTTTAGACAAGGTTTCATTGTATGTACAAAGAGGGCCTTTATCATCCTCTGTAGCTCTAGTCAGACTTTGAAATGGCTCTGCTTCTTCAAGGAGTTGGCATTACAGGTTTGTGCTTAAATTAATTTTAAAAGGCAATTTTTTTCTCTTTTTTAAAATTAGATTTTCTCTGTATTTACATTTCAGATGATAAAGATATTTGTATTGCCATAAAAATAAATATAAATAGAAAGGCATGTTATAATAATATAATTAATAGAACTAGACAATTTTCTTTTTCTTTTTCTTTCTTTTTTTTTTTTTTGAGACAGGATGTCACAATGTGTAGCTCTGGTTAGCCTGGAACTCTGAACATAGAACAGGCTGGCCTCAATACAGAGATCTGTCAACCTCTGCTTCTCAAGTGCTGGGATCAAGGGGGTACACCACCATACTCTGCTTAGACCACTTAAAATTCCATATGCTTAAAGTTAGAGTTTGTTAGGTCAATATTAAAATGATAACATTGCCAAGAAGAAACTTTTTTCTTGAGTTTATGTTTCTTGCTGTGTGGTAAGTATCTTGTTTATAAAATTACATGACATCCTTAATCATCTTGTGCTAATTCCATATTTTGGAAAATAATGTTCTAGGTTTTCATATAAGATGTAAAAGTTACTTGCCAGTCTCTATATCCAGTATATATCCATGTCTATGAATACAAATGACTAACCAGAAACAACAAAACTTGTGAAGTAGAGAGTTCTTGGTCATCTCTTGGGAGAGCATCTAGAGCTGCAGAATGAAATTACTTTATCTTGGTTTCTCATTTTTACTTCAGTGTTTTGATTCATGGGAGCCACTAGTTCTGCAGGATGTCACAAACACAGTGACAATGTGAAATGAGAATTCAGCAATAGAAACCCTGAGGAGAACATGATTGTGATTTATGGAACAAAAAGGGATATACTTGCTTGGACAGGGATGTTTTATCTTAGACTCTAAATAGTATGGGGAGTTGTGTTGCAGTATAATTTGTTGTATTAGAGGGAGTAGTGGCGTTTGGTCTTTTTTAAAAATTTTATTTGTATGTATATTCCTACTTGTGTGTATGTGCATGTATGAAGTGCCAGAAGAAGGCAGAAAGAAGCGGAGTCACAGGCAGTGGATGACCAGCCTGATGTGTGTGTCGAGAACCAAGTCTAGGTCCTCTGTAGGAACATCCAAATTCCTGTAACTGTTGAGCTATCTTTCCATTCCTCCACAGTGATATTCTAATTGACTTTTGGTTGGCATACTTTAGGGTGTAATTAATTGATAGCAGTTGAATTTGAATTTCAACTACTTTTCTTGATATCCCCCAATTCTCAACTCCCCCATAGGTCTCTGTAGTCCTGGTTGCCCTGGAAATCTCTATATAGATGAAGCTCACCTCATTCACAAAGACCTGTTAGCCTCCATCTCCCAAGCTGTTATTTTTCTTAGAAAATTGATGTGTATTTGCTTTATTTCTTTGTCTGTTTGTCTTGCCCAAGCTGCCTTGATTTTAGGTGATCTCTTACCTCTGCCTTCTGAGTGCTTAGATCACAGGTATGAGCTACCTGTAATCCCCACAGAGACAAAAACATGTAATATGTAAATATTTTCAAATTAACACATTTAAGTGACACATTCTTTTGATACTGATAGTTATCTAAGTTTGAAAACAAAACACCTATATGAATGAACAAATAGTACCTTGTATATTTTGCTCATATTTTAAAGTGAATGGCAGAGTCCCCAGGGGCAGCTCTTGTGAATGTGATATATGTTCATTCAATACTACAGTTTCTCTGCTGTGCTGTTTTGTAGCTTTAAGGCTTGCATCTCCTTCCTGATGTGTTTTTCATTTTAACTTGTCCTTAGGTTGTTCTTGTTTTTTAGTACTCTCATTTTTTTTTCTTTCCTTTCTTGATTTTTGATTTGGGGATGTTTTCCTTGATGTTTATAGTTGAACAATTGGGGGCTTGTTTTATGAAACAGGATTTTACTATGTCCCAGTAGCCTGGAACAGCCTCGGAAATGCTTGGATTAGAGGTAAACCCTACCACACCCACCTCTTTGGGAGTCTTTTTAATGAATAAATTAGCTAATAACCTTTGGTTCTTTTCAGCTATTTTTTAAAATAGCAATTCATGTGGATGAGGGGCTTGCTACACATCTTTAATTTCAGCAGTTGAGAAGTTGAGGCAGAAGAATCATAAATCCTTGTTAACCTAGTCTACATAGTGAGATTCCCCATCTCAAAAGGAAAAAAAATTAAGAACGAGATAAAAAACATAGCTTTTGTTGCTTCTAATTTTGTGTGTAGAAAACTCTGGATAGAAGGCACTAGATAACCAGAGTACGAGTGTTACTGTATCAGAATTCAACTGCAACTCTGTGTCAAAATAAAGTTTATCAGGCTGTAAATTTTGACATGCATGTTAAATTCTGTATAACCTTATTAAAAATATTTTGAGTCAAGGTTTCATTCTATAGCTCTTCAGTCTGGTCTAGAATAGACTATGTTGTACCACTGGCTTCAAGCTTATTGGCAGTCCTGTCTTAGTCTCCCAAATTCTGAGTTTGCAGGCATTAGGCACTGTGCCTAGTTTTTGTATTAACTTTTCCAATTCTAAGGCAGCACTTTAGGATCTTGTAATTTCTCTCTTTAAGTCTGAGAAGTATGCTGATGAAAACATTTCTGAAGTAGTTGTCTGAAAGAAATGTAATAGGGCAAATTTTTGTTATCTGTCAAGACCCTTTGCTTTGTGTAATGCAAGAAGACAAGGGTGAAACATAGTTTTGGTATGTATGTAGTTTTTGTTCTTATATTTTCATTATTGCTGTTCTGTTAGCATCTTATAGTTGCCCTTTCTCCAGCTTCATTTTTTTAAATATAATTTTGTTATATGGGTTTTCATACATAAGTGATTTAGATTTTAAAAGTTTGTAAAATATCAATACTTTTTGATTATATGTCAAAGACTGACATTACTAGCTAGGTGAGGTGGTGCATACTTGTAATTCTAGTACTTGGAGGAATGAGGCAGAAGGATTGTGAGTTTGAGAGTAGCCAGGGTTGCATAGGTAAACTGTTTCTTACTCCTATGTCATCCCACCATATTTACCTTGGAAGTTTTTCCCCCCATAGTAACCATTGTTCTTTTTAAGCTTGTCAAGAGGATTATGGTTAGAATTGTACTAGTAGCTATTAGTGATTATTAAAGAATAGAACTATACTAACCAAAGTACTATGAAGAAATAACCTTTTCTAAACTGTGTAGTAGTCATTTGTTTACATTTCCTGAAGAGAAAGCTGCTACTACTACTCAGTGTGACTTTATCCATTCAGAAAGAAACATCTTACAAAAGTACAAAATATATTAAGATATGTTAAGTAGTTTTAAAGCATCTTTAATTATATTAAAATATCTTTTTTTAATAAAATAAACTTTAAATTGCTTACATATACAGTAGGTCAAACTGGATACACTTACTAAGGTAGCATGAGGAGAGAAATAGTATTTTAAAAAGTAACTATAAAAACTGGGCATAGTGATTTCAACATTTGGCAGGTAAAAACAGGAAGAAAACAGGAAGAGCAGAAGTTAAGAATTATTTTTATCTGTATGAGTTCTAGGCTATCCTAGGCTACATGAGACCCCCCCCCCCAAAAAAAAAAAAGGTATGGCTGAAAAGGTGGCTTAGTGGTTAAGAGCATTTACTGCTCTTGTAGAGTACCATGGTTTAATTCCCAGCATTCACATGACATCTCACAACTGTCTGTAACTTTGGTTCCAGGGCATTCTCTGCCCTCTTCTCACCGTAGAGCACTAGGCACAAGTGTGATACACATACATACATGCAGACAAAACTCATACTCATAAAAGCAAAAGTAATTACAAGGTAGGTGTGGTGCTATACACCTATAATTTCAGCACTTAGAGATACTGAGGCAGAAGGATCATGAGCTGTAATTTCAGGCACTTAGCCAGCTTCTCTTTCTCAAACAAAAACTAGTTGCCAAAAAGATTTATATAGATGAATGTTGAAAATCTTACAATGATTGGCAATACAGGTACGGTGCAAGGAAGAAAATATAAGAATGATCAAACTGAGTCCCGTATAGTAGTCACCTTGGCCCATGGAAATACATGGGTTTAATTTTGCACTTTTTATTATCTCTTGCCCTGCAGTAGACTAGAAACTAACTGTAGGTTTTTATAATTCCTATAATTATGTGGAAGTGGAATTTATATTGGAAGGAAAGGTAATAATGTTTCCTTTGTATTTGGGGATTTAAGAGAGGTTAAGTAAACAAGAAGCTACTGGTTTTCAGTTCTGTTCTTTTTCTCTAGCTTTACTATCACTGAAGGGTGGGGGGGGGGTTGGATCTTATTCGGAGAGAAGGGACCTGTTGTGTCCCAAGTCATCTGAGTGATAAAAGGTCCTAGAAACATCTACAGATGGTGGTGGTGGACACTTTGTCACACTAGAAAATGTGGGCGAGCTTCCCTGTCCCCACCCCTGCTTTCATTTATAGATACAAATATATCCATTGATTTGTATGTTGATGCATTCTCTGCTCACACTTTGTTTTCCCGAAGCTGAGCTCTGAGCTAAATCTGTACAAAGAAATATTGACTGCGTTTATAAGTTGCTTGCTATTAATGCCTGATGATAGATACAGTAAGATAGGATTCTGCCTATTAAATATGTCAAGTATTGCAAACTTTAAGGTTCTTTTGAAATTACAATACTAAACTCAGTTCACTTTTGCTAACTTCACAGTTGTTGATCACATAGCATGGTCATCCACTCACAGCTTAAAAAAATACAGGGAGCATCGGAGAGAATGGGTAAAGTAAAATTTTGATGTTTTTAAAATAGCACCTAAATTGATGAAAGTTAATTTGGTTTATTGTTTGTAAGGGAGGGAGAGGGTGGGAGATATTGAGGGGGAAGGGGTGGGTTTTGGGAAAATAGCATGCACTGTGTACAATGTCAGTTACCACTTAGACCAAGGTTTTATGTGCTACTAATACAATTTATATATATCAGATAGTAGGATCATAATTTCATATTGGGTATTGTAATGGGATTCTTTTTCCTTCACAACAAATTGAAGTGACTTTGATAACCCTAATGAATAGGAATCCTGGTTTTAGAGGAAGCCAATCCATATCCCAGAGTCTCAGTGCCACCTTAGGTTCAGTTACTATAGAGTTATGTAGTATGTGTTTCAGTTTTTATTGTATACTTTTTACACAAGTGTTGTCAACTGTTAGACTTTATGACACCCAAGAAAGGATTGAACAAAAGGCAATGAAGTTGTGATTCTGAAGATAGTTGTTTGGTGGACATGATTATAGAACTTTTGGTGCTTCTATTCAAATGAAAAACTTGTGACCACCCAAAATTCTAAACCAAATTCCTCATTAGATCTGGTGGTGTAGCCTGTATATACTCTCAGCACTTGGGTAGACCAGGAACATTAGAATCATAGTCATTTTTTAATAGTGACTTCAAGGGCAACTCGAGCAACATGAGACCCTGCCTCAAAAATAAAAAAAAAGTTTGGGCTAGAGAGATGACTCAGAGGTTAAGAGTACTGTGTATTCTGCCAGAGGTCCTAAGTTCAGTTCCCAGCAATGGCATGGTGGCTCTCAACCATTCTGGTATGTGGTGTACATGCTGATAGAGCACTCATAGATAAGTAAATCTTTAAAAATTATTTCATAAATAAATGAAGCTCTAATTTCTTACTCAAAAACTTTGCCTTTGTCATAATATATAAAGTTTAATTAATTTTTGTGGCAGTCATAGGGCAGGGAGACTTGCTTTTATAGGTAAGATTTGTTTTTGACTCAACTTGATCTAATTGCTGCCTCATTTAAAAAATGTATAAGTTCATTTATATACAGTAAATGTGGATTGAAGAAGGATTTTAAAACATCAAATGTCACCTTCCAAAAATTGTATCTTTGGCTTTAATTTGTATATTTTCAGATGCACTCAGCCATATACCAAAGCTGACTAGTTTTCTTACTGTTCCCCAAACCTTCAAGCCTTCGTAAATTTTGTCAAAGATACTATTCTGGTCTGGAATGCTCATCTTTCTTCTAAGTCTTGTGTGTAGTGTTCAGATTTTGGCTTCTACTTATTCCATGAAGCCTTTCCCAGTTTCTCCAACCTTTTGCTGGTAGTTCAGAATATCCTTTTGGTACTTGGATTATACTATTTTGTATTATTGTTATTTATATGTTCTATTTCTTTAATGAAAATGCATCTCCTTAGGAGCAGAATATTTGTTTTAAGCTTTGTTACTTCATTTTGTAGCATAAAGGTTAGAGTCACTAATAGGTTTTATTCTATAATTAAGATCTATTATCATTAATTGACAGGGTAGTTTCTCCCCATTATTAGTTTGTAAACATGAGAATTTACTAGGAAAATTAACTCAGATTTTTTTGGGGGTGTGTGGTTCAGTGACCCGGAAACATAAAGCACGTTGAATTGATGAAATCGTACATTATAAAGGATATTTTATTCATATTCCCTGCCTATTTCTAGTCCCCCCCCCCCCCATTTAAGGATTCTATTTACCTGCTTTCTTTTGAAAAACATGGTTTGGGCCAGATATTGTGACAGAAATAAAAATTACAAGCATTTCTGTTTCAAAAGTGTGTAGTTAAATTATGCTTATGTCATAAGCCCAAATTTATTCAAGTGCTGAATTGTTTTGTAATTTTGTAGCCAAATTGTGTTAAAATATTAACATTAATATAAATTAAGTATAAAGTCTCCCTTTATAGAACTTGAAGTAAGTTTCTCATTGTTATATCTTGAACTGCTAGTTTTATTATTTTATTAGATTTTTATAATGGCTAATATCTGAAAGCTATATTTGATACTTTAATATAGTTATCAAATGTTTGTGAAACACCTACTTACTTGCAGTGAGGTGGTTTAGGTGAAGTTTTTTGGGGGGCTTTATGGAAATAGATTATTTTAAATCCTTCATTATTTTAAAGCTCACTAAGGCTATTATATATTTGTAATTGTTCAAGCTTTATCTGATAGTATCTTCAGGGCATGTAAAATTTGTTAATTATATTTAATGTGATTTCTAAAGCATTAGTGTTTGATTATTAAAAACTTCTGTAAATATTAACTTCATTCTAAGACCTCACTTAAACCCTTATACCTGTGAGCTGTATTTTATAATTAATTGAACTGACACTGCTGCTTCATTACCAAAAAGCTTAGGTAGTTTGTAGCAGGGCGAGACTGAGATTTGTAAGTGTCCCCTACACCCTAAAAAGTCAACACTTTTAAAATTCTTAAGAGAATCACGTTTTAAAGTATTATTTCTATGGTTTAAAAAGCTTCTACTTTATTTTTTGCTTTCTGGTATGAGCTTATGGTAGTTTGGTTCTGATATGAGCTTGAGGCATTCACTAGTTTTCATTGAAACATACTTGAAAGAAATATTTCTTACCTAGTCTAAGGCTAGTACAGCTCCAGTCTTGGGCTTTTGATATCTCCAGTTACGATTTTCTCTGGGCTTATACTTGTTAAGTCAGTACTGTTAAAAAACAAAAACAAGAGCAAAAAAAAAAAAAAAAAAAAAAAAAAAACCAAAACCAACAAAAAAACCAAACCCACAAACAATACAAAAAAAGAACACTCTGATTTTGTTCACTTTTGTTTTTATATACAAGAATCTTTACAGTCAACATGTACTCTAGGTGCTGTATTGAAATTGCTGGCAGAGTCTATTCTATACAAACTGAACAATCTGGCCCCTTGTTTTATTTGTAAAGGTTCAATGTATCTATGCCTGCCTACTTCAATCTGCAAGGGAGTTTCAGAAAGGCCCCGCATTCGCCGAGCCGTGAGTTATCACTAACTTTTCAGATGTGTTAATGAATGTGGAACAGAAGCAGTTGTGTTTAAAAGGAAATAAAAGACCATCAAAGTAACCTATATTATAGTAGCAGGCTTGAACACTAAATGGATTATTCCAAATTGTGTCACAAATAACCTACTAGAGACTAGCCTCAGAAAACCTATTGTTGAACTGCTCTGAAGCTATGATTTTAGCAATATTATCTTTCTTAAACATGTATGTCCTAGTTGCAAATTAGAATGTTCTTTACATCTTAATCAAGTTAAAACAATTTGAACAAAATCTTACCCCACAGTGTTTAGTTGAATTAAGTTAAACTCTACAATATAAGACTACTTCAAAGGGGTAAAGCTGGAATTTTTTTGTTTGTTATTCATGTGTGAAAATACAGAACTTAATTTAAAAATTACTTCTTAGTTGAAATGTTTGGAGTGCTCTAGGTATCATGTGAACTGCAGAAGTTTTTACAATCTCTTTTGGTTTGTTTCAGCCGTTTTCGCTTCAGTAATTCATCAGTAGGTTTTCCTTTAACAGTGATATCAATTTAAGGCTAATCTACATTTTTTAGGGAATATCATTCTGCATAGAGGAAGCGACCCTGTGAGTTTTTCTTTTATTTCTTCAGAAATTCTAAGCAAAAAAGTTGTAACTAACATTTGTATTTTGTTACTCTAGTTAGTTACCTTTCCTTTACTTTAAACTTTTGAGTAAATAGCTATATTTGATAAGCAGGTTGGTTGCTTCTGTTGCTTAGGAGTTGTGGGTTTTTTCTTTCTTTCTTTTTTTTTTTTAATATGATTACAAAATGCATTTTACTTTACCTGGTTTGTCAGTACAGTACAGACCATGGAAGTATGGAATTTTTGGAGGTATTAAAGTTAACATTTCATTTAGGCAATGTGCCTTTGTTTACTGGTGTGTAAGTCCTTCTTCCAGGTTTGTACGCTCTTAAACACCTTATTCTACCCTCTAACTCCTCCCAGCAGCAAAAGGGAGACACTTCAACTGGAACAAAGTAGTGGAAGAAATGGCGTCTGGGGTTCAGTGGGGATTCGCAGTGTGTATGCAATGTTTGCAAGATTACTTTTATGTTTTTCAATTAATGTAAATAATTACAAAATAAATTAGTGCTTACTGTCAAGAAGAGACCATTGTATACCAGTAGAAACTCTTGGTGGGTCTTCTGCAAGTTGCTTAACCTCTTGGGGCCTCATTTTTCTGATCTGCAATGTGAAGGAGTTGGACTTGATAACCTATAAAGTCCATTCCTGCTCTAAAATCCTATGCTTTTCTGAAGTACTCTGATTTAACAGAATGCTTTGCTTTCCCACTTTGACTATTTGAATTACATTTGCAGTACATAGACTGCAACTGCATGTTGTCTAAAATAGTTTTTCTATAGGGTGGTATATAAAAAACTAATCCCTCCTGGGTTGATTTATAAGTGTGTGTATTTATAGATAGTCACACACCAAATCTAGTAATACTAGGACTTTCAAAAGTAAACACTGTCTAGTTGTCTAACCTTGAATATTATTAACTTTTCTATATTACAGGAGATACTACTCGTCAACGAATCAAATTCAGTGATGACAGAGTATGCAAGAGCCACCTTCTCAACTGTTGCCCCCACGATGTCCTTTCTGGAACAGTACGTGGTTATTTATTGTTTTATTACTAGTGTGCCAGAAAAATGAAATTATTGGTAAAGCCTTTTCTGTCTGTAGGCTGACAAAGAGAAGATAGTGGATTAACCAGTATACAAGGCTAAAGATGGGCGATTTTATAGCTCTTTGGGTATTTTATATATACAAAGTAGAAGTTGGGGCTGTGTATCAGGTTCTTTTTCTTATTTCCTCTTCTCTTCTGGAGAGAAATGAAGGAAATATTTTGCCAGGAGCATGTTCTCACAGGGTCGCTGTCCCCCATCTTTTAGTTTTAAATAGCATAGAGAATTTGATTCTTTTTTTTTTTTTAAAGATTTATTTATTATATATAAATACACTGTAGCTGTCTTCAGACACACCAGAAGAGGGCATCACATCCCATTACAGATGGTTGTGAGCCACCATGTGGTTGCTGGGATTTGAACTCAAGTCCTTTTGAAGAGTAGTAAGTTCTCTTAACCACTGAACCATCTCTCCAGTCCGAGAATATGATTTTTTATCTTTTAAATTTGATTGAATTTGAGTAACTTCCCTTCACAGATACACTTGTTGATGGGGAATTGTTAGGGGATAAATCTTGACCCTGGTTTTATTTCTTATTTGCCAGAAATATCTGGAATGAAGAAAAGATTTCCAGATTACTTTTCGTAAGCAGTGAGTACCCTTAACCACAGATGCCCAAATGAGTGTTGTTTTTTTTTTTTTTAAAAGCGAAATTAAAGATATTTCCCAAACATAAAAGTACCAAGACACATGCAATAGGAAACATCTTTGTCATTTTTAGTAGAAAACGCAGTTGAAGCTGTAAGTGTTGTAAACCTGGTGTGGTGGACTAAGTGTGGAATCCCAGCACTTTGCTAGCTTGAAGGCAGAATCTGAAGTTTGAGACCTACTTGAGCTACATATTGAGACCTTGTCTCAAATGAAAGCCTGAAAAGAGTTCTAAGTAATACAACAGAGTGAAAAAAAAAATCTAGTTTGTAAGAAGTTCAGCACATGAGTTAGGACTGTGACAAATATTAATAGGTAATAAGCCAGTTCTTTAGTGTTTCTGTGTTTCCATTTAAAATTTTATTTTGTTGCTAATCCTCATTGTAGGGATCATAGGCAAGTACCAGTGTACGTAGCTTTTAAATATTTTCTACTGTACCAACCCATTTATTTATTTAAATGAAGGTAATACGGTTTTATTTATTTTATGTATATGGATATACTGCTACTGTCTTCAGACACACCAGAAGAAGGCATCAGATCCCATCACAGATGGTTGTGAGCCACCATGTGGTTGCTGGGAATTGAACTCGGGACCTCTGGAAGAGCAGTCAGTGCTCTTAACTGCTGAGCCCACCAATCCATTTATAATCTATAATCTTTTATTTGTAGACTGCTTTTACATTTAAGTCATTTGCTTACTTATACTATGTGTAGTAGTACATTATATCTCTGTACCGAATGTGTGCCTGGTGTTTGGGAGGCCAGAAGAGGGTATTGGATCCTCTGGGATTGGAGTGTTAGACAGTTGTGAACTGCCATGTGTGTGCTGGGAGTCAAACTAAGGTCCACTGGAAGAGCAACCAGTACTCTTAATGCTAGACCATCTCTCTAGCCCCAGAGATTTTTTATTTGGTGTTATAAAAAATTAAATAATTAAATTTTTTACTTTTGTAATTTTTTATAGGTGTATGTTTTGGGGTATGTGTGCACATGTGGAAGGTAAAAGACAGCATCGGGTGTCTTCTTCAGAAACACCCTCCACGTTCTTGGTGATGGTGCACAGCCCACTTACCTGGCCTGGAGCTTATTGATAACGCCAAACCGACTGGCCAGTGAGTCCCAAGAATCCCCATGCTTATGTCCTCAGCCTTGATATTAATTACCATATCTGGTATTTTATATGGGTTTTGAGTGTGCAGGCTAGTTTATGTCAACTTGATACAAGCTAAGGTCAGTGAAGAGGAGAGAGCCTCTATTGAGGAAAAAAACCTTCATAAGTCCTGGGTTCTATAAAAAAGCAGTTTGAGCAGGCTGGTAAAGAATACCCATCTATGACCTCTATTCAGTCCCTGTCTCCAGGTTCTTGCTCTGCTTGGGTTCCTGTCCTGACTTTGTTCAATGATAAATAATGATATAGAAGCTAAGCCAAATAAACCCTTTGCTGTGAACAGACACCATGACCAAGGCAAGTCTTATAAAGGAAAACATTTATTTGGGGCTGGCTTACAGGTTCAGAGGTTCAGTCTATTATCACCAAGATGGGAACTTAACAGTGTCTAGGCACGCATGGCAATGGAAGAGCTGAGAGTTCTACATCTTTATCTCAAGGCTGCTAATGGAAGACTCACTTCTAGGCAGTTAGGGTGAGGTCTTATAGCCCACGCCCACAGTGACATACCTACTCCAACAAAGCCATACCTCCTAATAGTGCCACTTCCTAGCTTGAGTATATACAAATCATGACATTCCCCAAGTTGCTATTTGGTCGTGGTGTTTCATCAAGCAATAGTAACCTAAGACACTTGGGCTCATCCTCAGGTCCTTGTGCTTATAAATGGAGTACTTTTTATAAACTGAATTATCTCCCTAGCCACCAAAATGACTTTATTTAGTACATAAATTACCTTGTGATAAACTTAGAAAATAAAAGCAACCATTTTTATTTGTTTTTCTTTTATTGAGACAGGATATCATGTAACATTGCCTGTCTTTGAACTAGTTATATAGCCATGTGTAACCTTGAACATCATATCTTGTCTCCACCCAAGTTCAGGGTATTCTACTACACTTTTAAAACTTTTTTATATTGGATGTATTTTATGAGTGTTTTGCCTATACATATGTATATTTGTACTACCATGTTAGTCTGGTACCAGTTGAAGTCAGAAAAATGTGTTGGATCCCTTGAAAAATTGAAGTTACAGGTAAGCCACGTGTAAGTACTAGGAACAAGTGCTCTTAAGTACTGAACCATCTCTCAAGAAGTGTACATACCCTTCTAAACATTCTTGAACAACCCCTAAGCCTAAATGAGAAAAAAACACAATTGTGTGTGTTTGCATGATGTATGTGTTCTTCATATGTATAGAGATCAGAGGATAACTTACAGGAGTCAGTTTTTTCTTCTACCATTTAGATTTCAGACGTTTGGGAGCTGTTTTGCCTGAGGGTGCTGGGGATCTAATTTGGTTACTCTGGAAGAGAAGCCAGTTCTCTTAAGCACTAAGTCTTGCCGTGCCTTGCCTTCCCCTCTCCTACCCTCCCCTCCCCTCTCCCCTCTCATTATTCTCTAGTTTTTTTGGAAGACAGGATCTATTGTACTCACCCCAAGCTGATCTCAAACTTCCTTTGTATTGGAGGATGACTTTGAATTTCTGATCATTTAGTCTATCTCCCTAACAAGCATGGTAACAGCTGTTTTTTGTTTTTTGTTTTTTTTTTTTTTTTTTTTTGTAGTGCTGGAGATAACTGGGTATTAGACAAATTTAAAAACTTAAGATAGTTTCTATTGCTGTGAAGAGATAACCATGATCAAGGTAACGCCTATAAAGGGCTTGCTTATAGGGTTTTTTTTTTTTAATGTATATGAGCACATAAATGTATATGAAGACATCTGGTAGCTGTCTTCAGACACCAGAATAAGGCACTGGATACCATTACAGGTGGTTGCTGGTAATTGAATTCAGGACTCTGGAAGAAAAGTTAGTACTCTTAACCACTGAGCCATCTTTCCGGCCCCTTGCCTATAGTTTTAAGAAGGTTAATTTATTATCGTCATAGCAAGTAGACAGGCCAGAAGGTATGGTGCTGGAGTGGTTGCTGAGAGCTTCATGTACATTGTGCTCCACCCACAGGCAGAGAAAGAAACTGACAGGTGGTCTGCCTTCAGGCTTTTGAAACCTAGCCTACTTCACTGCCATTCAATCCACTTTAGGTGTCTGTATCAACCTTAGAAGTGGTATAGTAGCCTCATGGGTTTGGGGCTTGAGGAAGTGGGTAAACTGTATGTAGCAGGTCAAAA
The DNA here is from genome assembly GCF_963924665.1 of Micromys minutus. Lineage (NCBI taxonomy): Eukaryota > Metazoa > Chordata > Mammalia > Rodentia > Muridae > Micromys > Micromys minutus. Next base: position 40,763,504 of record NC_137953.1, on the reverse strand, counting down.
CTCCCAGTTAGCTGATCAGTAAAATACTTAGCCTCTCCCTTTCCCCTGTACCCTCTATATCATTTTAAAGAGATTGTTTGAGTTTATAACTTAATGCTCTTAAAAGTCTAAGAAAACTGTTCTTTGAGGCTCTTGATTGAAAACATAGGATAAAGTTACAAATGCACCATTAATTGTAGAATAAATCAAACACATGCTAATAAGGACTTGAAATAGTTCTTTCAAATATACATATAGTTGATTAGCTACAAACATCAAGTACTTTGAGGTTCTCCATTCAGATATTTTAAAAAATACAGTGCAAAAAGAATGAGTTGATAAAATCCTTTGGGGGTGGGGTGGGGGGGGGACATTCTCACTATATAGACCAGCCTGGCCTTAAATTGACATTGATTCATCTGCCTTTGTTTCTCAAGTGTTGAGATTAATGGTATTTATCATCACTCCCAGCCAGCCCACTAAAAAGTAATAAATCCTACTCATTAAGAGAAATTTGGTTTTGTGGGAATTCATACTGGCATTAAATCTAGGGCCTTTTCCAGGCATGCAGGGAAAAACACTCTATACTGAGCTGCATGCCTAATCCTCTGCATTATTTTTATTTTGAGAAAAAGATCACAGTTTTCTCAAATTTTCTGCCCTTGAATTTACTCTGTTGCCCAGACAGGATTTGTTCTTAAAATTGTTCTTAAAAATCCTTCCGTCCTCAGAAAAGCTGAGATGATTGGTCTGGCCAACCAAGTCCAACTGAGATAACTTTTAAGGGGCTGGAGTGGTGACTTAGTGCCTAAGAGTTTTGACTGTGCTTCCAGAGGATTTGGATTTAATCTCTAACATCCACATGGCAGCTCACAACACTCTTAATTCCAGTCCTAGGAGACCCAACACCTTCTGTCCTCTGCATTGCGTATGAGGCACTGCATACATTTGGTTTACTAGTAGGCAGGCTACACCTGCTCCCTGCACAAAAAAATTTTTAAAGAAAAATACCTTTAAAAAGCAGTGTTATATTTGACCCATATAGAATTAATAGCCTCTTGAGTGGGTGTAGTAACACATTCCTATAATTTTTCTTTTTCTTTTTCTTTTTCTTTTTTTTTTAGGATTTACTTTTACTTATGTTTAAGTGTGTGGACATTTGCACATAAGTGCATCAGATTTCCTGGAGTTGTAAATGGTTGGGAGCCACTTGATGTTGATGCTGGGAATTCAGTTAATTTGGAAGACCAACAAATGTTTTTAACAATTAACCCATCGTCTAATTCTCCATTCCTGTAATTTTAATATTCCAGAGGATTGAAAGTTTGGGAATAGCCTGGGCTTCATACCATGTTCCAGGGCACCCAGGACTACAAGAGGAGACTGGGCTTCAATTTTTTTCCCTTTTGACCATTTGTCTTAGGGTTTTATTGCTGTGAACAGACACCACAACCAAGGCAAGTTTTATAAAGGATAGCATTTAATTGGGGCTGGCTTACACGTTCAGACGTTCAACCCACTTATCATCAAGGTGGGAAGCATCACAGCATGCAGGCAGACATAGTGTTGGAGGAGCCAAGAGTTCTAGGTCTTCATCTGAAGGCTGCTAGCAGAATACTGGCTCTCAGGCAGCTAGGATGAGGGTCTTCTAGTCCACACTCACAGTGACCACACCTTTAATAGTGCCACTCCCTGGGGCAAGCATATACAAATCATCACAACCATCTAATATAATATCTTATGAAGAAAATTGGAAAAAAAATTGAGAGAAGGGATTTATCTAGGTTAGTAAGAGTTTAATGAAAAAAGTAAAACAAACTCACAGTGTTTGTTTTTATTAATGTTATCTGTAGCCATGAATGGTGGGTGATATATGCTCATGATTCTAACACTGAGGAGGTTGAGACAGATGAATCAGTCGTTCAAGCTTAGACAGGGTCCATGAGACCTTGTTTTTCCAAAAAAGGGGGGGGGATCTTTGAAGTCCTACCAGCATATATAAAACAATGTAATTGTATAATTGAAATATTAACAATTTTATTGTTTAAGAGTCTCACTGTGTGGCTTTCGCCGTCCTGGAATTTGATATGCAAAACAGGCTGATCTGGAAGCTGTATTAGTTTTCCTGCTAGGATTATGGTTGCATGCCACCACACTCAGGTCATATATTATTTCTGCATTAAAAACTTGTGCTGTTTTTCCCTGTTTCATATATAGTGTCAAGTAAATCCTTGTCCTCCCTATTACCAGAATAAGTCAGTGGACTTATTATCATTACTTTTCTTTCATAGTATGTTTTTCATTTTTCATCTTTTTTCTCTACCTAGAATAGCCATTGTCTATGAATTTGTAACTTGTCAAGCTTATACGTGATTGCCTTAGCATAGTAGTTTAGCTTCTGAGTCCCTCTATGATACCTGTACTCTGTACTACTTGAATAGCCATGTGTAGTATTTTTCCAGTCTTTGAGGGGCAAGATGAATTTTAGTCTTTTCAAGCTACCTTTGCATTTCTCAGGTCAGATACAAAACTATAACCATAGTCTTTAAATGCTATGATCTGTAGGGCAAGGTGGCACACACATCTTTAGTTCCAGCCTTGGGAGGCAGAGGCAGGCAGATCTCTTGAGTCTGTAGAGTAAATTAAAAGATTACAAGGCATCCAGGGCTATGTAGAGACACCCTGCCTCTAAATAAGTAATAAATATTTAAAAAATAAAATGCTAAGATATGAGCATGGTGGTACTGCCTTGCCTGTACTGACAGCACTTGCGAAGTTAAGACTTTTGAGACCAGTTTGAACTTTATAGTGAGACTGTGTCTTGTAAACAAACGTGAAAGTAAATTGTGAAGGGTAGAAAAACAGGACTGTGGTTACTGTTCGCCTTCACATATGCTCTTTTTTTTTTTTTTAAAACAGATACTCATTTTTAACATTGGTAATTTGCTGTTAAGTTAGCCTTGCTTAGGTGGATGGTCCCATACCCATGTATGTACCATGGAATGGAAAGGAGGGAAGTTCTGGAAATAAAAGGGGAATAGGAGAAATGGGGTTGGATATGATTAAGATAAATTTTTTATATATTATAAATTTTTTATGTATAAGATTGTCAAAGAATAAAAAGTCTTTTTAAAACTATATAAAATTATTTTTGAATGTTAGGATTGGAATTTGTAGGGGAAAATCTTTAAGAAGTAGTGGTGTAATTGAATGAAATTCAAACCTACCACTTGTTATTTTGAAACTCGCTCTTTGCATGTCATGTTACAGTTTCTCTCACTTTAAGCTGAGTTTTGAAGCAAGCATTCAATTTGGATGGTAAGGGATTTTACAGATACAATAAAGGAAGGGACTGAGGGCTCAAAATTCAAGGGCAAGATGTTTTTGGTTTGTACTTTAGAGAATAGTGTTGCTTAGCAGTGGTAGCTGGAAAGCTGTGTGAGTGTAGTTTGTCTCTGTCACCTTGTTTTGAGAGTTATCTTCTATAGATTACTTGCTGTGCTTGTACGTTACCTACATTATCATTTCCCACATTTAAGTGTCTTTGATTCTTTCTTTTGAAAATTTTAGAATACAAGAAGATAAACTAAAATTTTAAATTAATAAAAAGTATAAATAACTTAGATTGTAGGTCCCTTAAATTTATAAAAACCATGTATAATTTAATTTTTTGCTAATTTAGTTTTTGAGACAGGGTCTCTTATATAGTCTTGATTGTCCTGGAACTCACTATGTAGAGTTAGGCTGTCTTTGAACTCACTGGGATCTTCCTGCCTCTTCCTTCATAGTGGTGGGATTAAAGATGTGTGTTACCATATTCTACATATGTATGATGTCTTATAATAGGATTTATTTTTGTATTTTATCCAATATTTATTATTATCAGTAACTTGTTTTCAGTTTTGGTGTACAGTATCTCAGTAAAATCCTATGTTTCTGTACATCTGTAGTTATAATTGGATCTGTTACTGTTCCTAGTTTGTTTCAGTGGTGTTTGTATGTGTGTGTGTATACATACATTAATAAACTCGAGTTTGAGGACATTCAGGGCTAACCAGAGCAACCTTATTTCCAAAACCTTTAGTCAGCACAGCAGCATGGAAGGTAGGCAGCTGTCCAGCTATTGTGCTGCCTAAGGCATAGCATAAATGTGAAGGCTGTATACATCTTTCATCTGGGAACATAAATGGTCAAAGGTGAAGAAGAAGCTTGGATTTTTAATATTTATTTCTACAACAAACAGCAACAACAAAATTACAGAGAGTTCAAATGTCTCATGAACCTCCCACCCCACACCCTATTTCTCGATAGCATCCCCTAGCCAGTTGCTTGCATTAAAGTTGTGTAGCTAGGCTGGCTTTGAACTTGATGAGCACCATGCCCATCATACCACTAGCTTTGTAATGTAATTGTAAAGCACACACAGGTAAGGAACTTAGCTTATGTCTTTTTGCCATCTCTCTCTTTCCCACTTGTCAAGAATGTGTGAAAAATTTAAATTTGCATTGTGAACCATTTGGTAAAAGAGTGTTTTGTTGATTTTCCCCCCCCTTTTCCAAGACAGTTGCTCTTTGTAGCCCTGGCTCTCCTGGAACTCTAGAGCTAGGCTGACCTTGAACTCTCAGCCTCCAAAATGATAAAATTAAGTGAATGTGCCGCTACACCTAGCAAGAGAACGTAATTTTTAGGGCCTGTGTTAGCCAGTAGCCCTGGTTGACCTTTATCTTTCTGTTTCAGTCTTCCTAATACTAATTTTACAGGCTTGGACTACTAGGCACATGGGAAGAAACATGGGTCTTGATCTTTTAAAATTTATTATTTTTAAATTTTTATACATGGGTGTTTTGCCTCCATACCTGTATTTACCACATGCGTGTCTGGTGCCCTTCAAGACTAGAAGAAGGCATTGGGATCCCCTGGAATTATTAGAGTTACAGACTGTTGTAAGCCACTATGTAGGTCTTAGGAATTGAACTTTGTTCCTGGAAAAGCTACTAGTTCTTTTAACCCCTGAACCACCTTTCTAGCCCCAGATCATGGTTTTTAATAGTTGTATGTTCCAACAAACTCTGGTAGAGAGGCTCTTAAAATATTTCTATTTTCTAAGTCAGAAAATGAAATTGTTACAGCTTATATCTGTGTATCTTTGTGTAGGCTTTATTCCTCGAGTTCTTAGAATTGCCTAGTCAGGCCAAAAGTATTTAATAGTAATGATTTGGGAAACATGGATAGTGTAAAACATGATTTGTAGAGAGAAAAACAGAAATAGACCATTTTTTCTTAAGCTTAGAGTACATTTGGAATGATAATAACAACTTTCAGAAATTAAAAAATTAACAGCACTTAATAGAGTCTACTTTGTTAAACAGAACTGTAGACTGTTGAGGAATTTTAAAGAGGAATTATTAGGATCAGAGATAATTTGTCAACAAATTTGAAATGGAAAAATGAAATGTGGAGCTGAATTTTTGCCACTTTTAATTTTTATGTCTGTTACAATACCTGAAATAAACTTGTGGAAAATTTAATGAAGTAAATTATTAATTAAATTTTAAAGAAACTCTTCTTGATCATAGTAGTTAACCAAACATTATTTACTTTATTTATAAAGAGAAGTACCACCGGCAACAGCCATTGTGTTTTCCAAAAACTTGGTTTTGGAAGCACTAGTGCTCCATTTATGTGGTGTCTGGATGGAGCTTAAGAGGAGCAAAGGTGCTGGAGAATTGTTTTGATACTCTGTGTATTTCTATCATAGTTTCCTCTGTAGTGGTTCTTAATTATTTAGGAGACTAGGTCTTGGAAATTGTTAACCAAGGTAGGTTTTCCCTTATATTTACAAGGGCAGAAGTTGTTGGGAGTTTCCTTTTGGACTTTTTTTTTTTTTTTAATTACTATGTCTGATACCATGTCAAAGCAGATAACTTTGTCATGGTGATATGGAAGGAGGTAAACAAAGAAACTGTCTTGTAATACCTGTTTTCCTGTTAAGTTCCTGGAGAAAAGAAGTTGACGCTGAAGATAAATAAAAGACACCTCATTATAGCTAATTTTAGAAGAACACAAATAAAGTGAAGAAACCTTTTAAGACTAGTTTTAGTTACCTTGTGTTTTTGCTGTTGATTTTGGGTTTTGCTTTTAACTGGGGACCAAATTCAGAGCCTTGTATTTGCTAAGTGCTCTACCACTGAGCTGAGTTCCCATTCCAGAAGGCTTGCTTTAAGAATAAACTCTGGTCTGGTAAAGATGGCTTCATGGATAAAAGTACAAGCTTGGCAACCAGAGTTCCATTCTTAGAACTCATGTAAAATAAATGTAGGAGGAAGGAACAAACATACTGTACAAGAGGTTTTGGGTTTTTTTTTTTTTTTTGTTTTGTTTTGTTTTTGTTTTTGTTTCTTTTCCCCCCACCACCACAGGCCCTGTGACACCTACACCCACACAGGGCCTGTGGTGGTGGGGGGAAAAGAAACAAACAAAAACAAAACAAACAAAAAAAAAAACCACCCCAAAACCTCTTGCACACACCATGCATACACAAGCAATAATAATGAATGAAAAAAATCGAGCAAATTCTGACATAAGCATATTTTGAAAGATGAGTAGTTGAGACCAGGTATTTTAATACTAAAACACGCATAAAAGTCAGACAAAGATGAAATCAGAGAAGAGAAAATCAGGATGTAAAGTTAATTATCAATGTATTCATTAAAAACCAGAAATATTCATTAAAACTGGAGAGATGGCTCAGTGGTTAAGAGCAACTGTTCTTCCAGAGGTCCTGAGTTCGATTCCCAGCAACCACACGGTGGCTCACAACCATCTGTCATGGGATCTGATGCCCTCTTCTGGTATGTCTGAAGACAGCTTCAGTGTACTTATATGTAATAAGTAAATAAATCTTAAAAAAAACAAAACAAATAGTTTTGTTATGAGATTGTAAAGTACAATTTTAGATTACATAGATTAATCTTAGTCGTGTCATACTGTAAAACATTCTTATTTGTGTGTGTTTATAATATTTTAGGTATGTGTGTGTGCCAGGTGTGCAAGTGACTGTGAGCTATAGTTACAGGCCATTGTAAATTGCCTGACATGAATGCTGGGAACTTAACTGGAGTACTCTGGAAGAAGAGCAAGTGTTCTAAACAGCTGAGCCATTTTTCTAGCCTCTTAGCTTAATTTTTTGAGACAGTGTTTTGTTATGTAGTCTAAGAACCCCAACTGGAGATCATTCTACCTCAGCTTCCTAAGTGCTAGGATTACAGGTGTCATGTTTAGAGCTGGTTTGAATGCATAAAGTGCTTCCTCTGCCTTTTAACCCTGGGGTTAAAGGCTCATACCGTCACACCAAACCTTGACTACTTTTACAGTTTCTATAGCTCCCTGCTCATACCTATTTGTAAATTTTTATAAATACAAGGTATGATTACTTAAACTTTATCTACTCTATATTCTTAAATTTTTTCAAAGACTTTAGTTAATATACATTTTTTGGTTTGGGATATTATGCAAAATGATTGTTCCATATATTTTGTTTCATACATATGTAGGTTATTGGCAAATAAAGCAAGGTTGGCTAAGTAATTTTAGCTTCTGAATGTACAGGTGAGGCTCAGACTGCTGGAGAAGATAATCTAATACTGTTCTCTTTTAGAAATTTGTTTTGTTAGCTGTTTTTTGCTTTGGATGTAGGAGGGAGACACTGACTGATTACTGGCCCCTAACTTGCAATCTTCCTGTTTCATTGTTTGAAATGCTGTGATTGCAAGAATGTTCCACTAAATGTGTTTGTAAAAGTACTATGATTCTGCTTCCTCCACACCTGCCTCTCCCATCCCTCCTTCCCTCACCTGATTTTTCTTGTTTGTCTGCTATGAGACCCTGTAGCATGAGACTTTTTAAGATTTTTACTTTGTGAGTATTTTATCTGCATGTATATCTGTGTATATGTGCCAGGTGCTGGATGAGGGTGTCATAGCCAGTAGAGAGTGTCAAACCCCCTTTAACTGTAGTTGCAGATCATTGTTAGCTGCCAAGTAGGTGCTGAGAATGGAACCAGGTCCTGTGAAAGAGCAACCAGTGTTCTTTCTTAGCCCCTTTGAGCCATCACTCCAGCCCCAGCCTGAGATTCTTGAGGTCATAGGATTATGGACAATTGCTTCGTTGTTTCCTACTCTTCAGATTCATTTTAAATGCTTCCTTATGAGAAACATTTTTCTTGGGCTAATGCGATGGCTCAGTGACAATCTAAAGTTCAAATCCCCAGGACTGGTAGAAGGAGGGAACCAATTGTTACATGTTGATCTCTGTCCTCCACATTTGCACCATGGTAAGGGTCTGTGCATATGAACAAAGAAAATCAAGTGTAATAAAACAAGAAAGGCTTACCTAATTCCAAAAAGACTCCAATAGTATTATTAAGAATCATAGTTTCATTACCCTTCTACCATTTTTTAGTTTGTGCTTTCTTTTCCCCTGAGATTTCCTCTTGAGCCCAGGCTGATCTTGAATTTGCTATGTTTCTGGCCTTGAGTTTCCAACCCTCCTACTTCTGTCTACACATCACTGATATTATAGGTCTGTACCACCACCTTAAGTTTATGGAGAGATAGGAATTGAACCCAGGACTTTCTGTATGCACTCAGCAACCAATTTACCTTCTCAGCTCTAATTGTCTGAAATTTTATATTTTGAAAGGTTCATTAAATGAAGAAGTGTATGACTTCTTCACTGTATTACTTAGTATATATTCTGAAGAGAATTGTGATAGTGATGAATTTTAAAATACATATTTCTAATATATTGTCTTTATTTTCTTTCCTAGAGAATGGATCTTGGAGAATGCTTAAAAGTCCATGACCTGGCTTTAAGAGCAGATTATGAAATTGCATCCAAAGAACAAGACTTTTTCTTTGAACTTGATGTATGTGGTTTTGCTTTCATGTTTCATTGTCTCTTGCAGTAGAATATTTTGGACATTAACTAGTGCCTCTTAGTAGGGAAGATTTCAGAATATATCTTTGTGATTGTATGAGTATCAGTACTACACACTGCCCCAGTGTGAGTACTGAGATGAAACCTAAGGCCTCATACAGAGCAGACAAGTACTTTATCACTGATCTAATCCTAACTCCCATTTTTCAATATATGAGATTGAGTACTTATGAGAATAGATAAAAGACCTTACTCAGAATAGGCAAGCACTTAATCTCCAGATATCTTGCAGCCTAGGGACTATGTTGGCCATCGCGCGCATGCTCGTACACACACACACACACACACACACACACACCCTCTCCTAGGTTTTTCTGTGCAGCTCTGGTTGTCCACACACACACACACACACACACACACACACACACACACACACACACACACACACACACACACCCTCTCCTAGGTTTTTCTGTGCAGCTCTGGTTGTCCTGGAGGTTGGTTTTGAACTTGAAGATCCACCTGCCTCTGCCTCCAAAGTGCTGGGATTAAAAGAGTGTGCCACCAACATTTCCTGTGTGCAATGCCCCCCCCCCCCCCCCAGCCCCAATGGTTTTTCAAGACCGGATTTTTTAGCTCAAATTGTCATGGAACTAGCTCTGTAGATCAGGCTGGCTTTGAATTCAGAGATCCACTTGCCTTTGCCTCCAAAGTTATGAGATTAAAAGGCATGCTTCACCTTACAACCTCCCAACTTGGTACCATGTTTTTAATGTAAAGTAATAAAAGAAATAGAAAATACTGTTTAGGTATTCACAAGTTACAATGTGACTTAATATCTTTTCTTTTTAAAAATAGAAGACTTTCTTGCTGTGTGGTTGTGGGGCACACCTTAACCTTAGCATGGGGGAGACGGAGGCAGGCAAATCTTAAGTTCTAAGGCCAGCCTGGTCTACAGAGGAATGAGGTCCAGATAACCAAGGTGAAACAAAGAAACCCTGCCTCAAAAGCAAAACACAACACGCCCCCCTCAAAAAAAAAAAAAAAAAAGGAGGAAGAAGACAAAAGAAAAATTTTTTGTATAGAGATAGAGAAACATGGGGCTGAAAAGCTGGATTGTGGTTAAAAGCATTCATATTTTGGCTCACAGGCGTAATTTCAGTTCTGGGAGATTTGATGCCCTCTTCTGATGTCTGTACAAGACACTATGCATACACATGGTACCCATAGATTTGTTCAGGCAAAGCATTTATGTATATGAAATAAATACCTTAAAAATAGAGAAATTAAATTATACAATATCTTATCCTTTAAACTTTTCACATTTTTATGAAATACATGTACGTAAGACATAGTGGTCAATAAAAATCTTCTGCTCTTTATAAGTAAAATTTGGTGATATTTAGTTGCAGCTAGCAGTACATAGGTCCTGCTGTCTATAGAAATACCTTTAATACTGTTTGGGCATAAGTTACAAGGAAATCTTACCATCACTTGAACATTGTTGAATATTGTACTGCTGTGAAGAAGACGCCATGACCAAGGCAACTCATAACGACAACATTAATTAGGGCTGGCTTATACATTCAGAGGTTTAGTCCATTGTCATCATGCTGGGAACATGGTAGCATCCAGGCAGGCATGGTGCAAGCAAAGCTGAGAGTTCTACATCTTCATCTGAAGGCTGCTAGTGAAAGACTTGACATCTAGGCAGCTAGGGTGAGGTTCTTAAGACCATACCCTCGGTGACATACCTACTCCAACAAGGCCTCTTAATAGTGCCACTCCTTGGGCCAAGCATATATAAACCATCACAGATATTGACGTTAATTTCAGGCTTTTTGCATTATTGGTAAAAAGTACTTAAGCCAAAGGTAATTTTTGTAGAGTATGCTCAATTGCTCTTTGTTAAGATTTTAGCTATTTTAAGTAATATATTGGATTTCCCCTTGTTTGCTGCACAGTGTTCTCAAGACTTAAAGGTGAATGTGCTTATTGTATTTAAGATCATATATTGTGCATGCCTGTGTTTTCCAAGTTGGCTAAACCTGAGTATTGCCATCTTTCTAGATGCCTTATATTAACTTTTTACAAATCATGAAAGTTGGCCCCTTGTGTATAGTGTAAATATATTTTTCTATTTAGTTTTTACTTCGATGACTTTGCCTTTAGATTGTATTTAATACCTATTTTATCAATTTGAAAAATCTTTCAATTTTGATCTGAAAGTAGTTCTTACCTACTTTTTTTACTTATGAATACTTTTATGTATTTATTTTCAGTTTTTAGATTGTGTGTGTGTGTGTGTGTTTTGTATGCCCACACAGGAGAGTCTTTGAGTATATGTTCACCAGGTGCATATCTGGTATCCATGGAGCATCAGATAATCTGGTAGTTACAGATGGTTTTGAGCTGCATGTGGATGCTGTGAATCAAACCCAGGTGTTTTACAAGAAAAGCAAGTGCTGAGCTATATCTATAGGCCTGTGAGGTCTTAATTTTAATTTCTTTTTTACATCTTGGGTTTATTCTGATATTAAAAAACAGGCAGCCAAAATAAAAATAGTTCCTTTGTAGAACCAATATTTTTTGATAAGTTAATTGTTATTTTTACTACTTTAGGTTACCATCTTTGATTTTATATAAAGAAATAAAAGATTTGTATTGTGATTTAACTTTGTGGAATTTTTTTGTCTTATTTTTAAGTTCAACGTGTATACAATAAATTTCTATCTTTAGCTGATGACATTAGTTTTCTATTGGTGTGTCAGGACCAAAGTAACTTACTTCGATATAAAGTTCCAGAAGAATAATAGTTTATTCAACTATGGTAGTAAGCAAGTGAGAGAATTAACTGGCTATGCCTTTTGAAACCTCAAAGTCTGGCCTAGTGGCATGCTTCTTGCATTAAGGCCACACCTCTTAAATCTATTTAAACAAAACTACCAACTATGGACCAAGTCTGCAAGTGCTTGAGTATATGATGAATATCTCATTCAAACCACTACAGTTTAACATTTGTTTTTAAATTTTCTCTTTTTCCTCTGATTTTTGGAGAGAGACTTTCTCTTTGTAGCCCTGGCTGTCTTGGAATTAGCTATGTAGTGTAGGCCAGCCCTGAACTCAGATTTGCCAGCCTTTGCCTCTCAAGAGCTGAGATTAAAGGTGTGGGCCATCATGACTAGCTTTAACATTTACTTTTAAGTAAACTGTCTGTGGCCAAAGATTAGCCTTTAGGAATTGGTTCTTTTTTATGTATCCTGAAGAAGTAATGTTAAGTCTTTAGATCAAGTTATCTTGGCATGGTTGAGACATTTTCTTAGTTGTATTGCTTTGGTTGACTTGACACATGTTATGTCATTCAAGCTCCTCTTCAGCTTGCCATTCTTTCAGTGTCTCAAGTACTGAGATTATAGGGCTGTCCTCGTCCTTCTAAATTGTTACTGTTTGGCTTTTGTCTTTTTATATGATACCATAAGAATGAAACTTTTTATTATTGTTTTGAGGGTTTTGTTTTGTTTTGTTTTGGTTCTCTTTTCTGAACTTTATTTTTCAGAATTGCTTGAAACCCAGAGCTTCACACATGCTCCATCCCTAACCCATGTCATCAGCCCTGTGATTTTCTTTTTAAGGAGGAGGGGCTGCAGAGGAGTGTTGACAATTTATCTCAGGGCTTCCTATGTGATAGAAAAGTATTTCTGTACTTAGTTAGGGCTTCTTCCTCTACCCAGAATATATTGTTTTGTAAAGATTGTTCAGGATAACATTGATTTGTGGCAGTAATTGTTTTATATTAAATTTTCTAGGCCATGGATCATTTGCAGTCATTCATTGCAGATTGTGATAGAAGAACGGAAGTGTCTAAGAAAAGATTAGCAGAAACTCAGGAAGAGATAAGTGCTGAAGTGGCAGCGAAGGTAAGAATTTCATTAGTTCAAAGTATCAGGGTTTTTTTGTTGTTGTTTGTTGGTTTTATTTGGTTTTATTGTTTATTATCTAGATAGGGAACTCTCTTTGTATTCCTTTTCTGGCTGTGCTGGTGCTCACTTTGTAGACCATACTGGATTCAGACTCACAGAGTCTTTTTGATTTTCTTTTGGTGTTTTTAAGACCGTGTCTCACTGTGTAACCCTAGCTGGCTTAGAGCATACCTCATAGACCAAGTTGGTCTTGAACTTAGACAAATCTACCTGCCTTTGCCTCAGAATGCTAAGGAATGGGTCACTATGCCAGGCTTACTCCAACTTTTTGATTACTGATAAGTAATCTATAGAATTGTTTTTACCTACACAAGTGTTAACAACTAATAAAAACAATATAACAAAGTAACATTGATAATTATATATTACTCAGAATTTGTGAGTCATACATGTGCTCATTTGCATACATGTATCATTCCATCATTTAAAAAAATATATAAACCTTTCGTTTTCCTCATTTTGGTTTCTTGAGGCAGGATCTCTACCCTTGATTGTCCTGGAACACACTGTGTAGACCAGACTAGTCTTGGTTGAATTCACTTGAGATCTACCTGCTTCTGCCAAGACTTATTTTTATGTGCTTGACTGTTTCACTTTGATATGTGTATATGTATGTGTGTATATACACACACACACATACACATATGTACAGTATATGCATGCCTTGAGCCATGTACATGCCTTAGTCTGTGAGGAAAGAAATGTCTTAGATTGGGGACACTTTAAGAGGTAACTATTATTGGCACACTAATTTGTCAAGATTAGATATTTCTGGGATCTGGAGAGATGGCTCAGTGGTTCAGAGCGCTGGCTGCTCTTCCAGAGGACCTGAGTTCAATTCTCAGCACCTTCATGGTACTTCACAACCATTTTAAAGAGATCTGATGCCTTCTTCTGGCTTACAGGTGTACCCATACAGAAAATAAACAAAAGTAAATAAATAAATAAACAAATTTAAAAGAATGCTTATGCTTAAGGAAAAAATAGTTTCTTGGTATTTTTTTTGTTTTTTGTTTTTTAAGATTAGATGTTTCTATTAATTTAAAATCATCCAAATATGGTGATTTATAATTGTGTTAGGGAAGCACAGGAAGGAAGATTGGGAATGGCGTCCAACTTGGTCTGTGGCAAGATTCCTGTCTTGCTTCATAAATGGATCTTTTACGAGTCTCTAAAATACCTTGTGTATGGTCCTTTGCCTTCTTTTTTTTTTTTTTTTTAAATATTTATGTGCGTTTTGCCTTCTGAGTATCACATGGGGTCCTAGTGCCTCCAAAGGCCAAAATAGGACTTTGGATCTCCTGGAACTGGAATTTCAGATGGTTATTAGCTGTAGTGTAGATGCTAGGAATTGAAACCAGGTTTTCTAGAAGAGCAGCCTGTAATCTTAACTGCTGAGCCATCTCTCCAGTCCTCCTTCGTTTTCATTCATGGTCTTTTGTTGATGGTTTTTCTAGGCAGAACGTGTTCATGAGTTAAATGAGGAAATAGGCAAGTTGTTGGCCAAAGTGGAACAACTAGGAGCTGAAGGAAACGTGGAAGAATCTCAGAAAGTCATGGATGAAGTAGAGAAAGCACGGGCAAAAAAAAGAGAAGCAGAGGTAAAATTCCTTTTTTCTTATAATTTTTTTTCTTTTTGTTTGTTTTGTTTTGAGGTAAGGTCTTATTGTGAGACCCAATTATTTTGGAAAGAGATAAATTTTCAATAGTGGTAAAATGTTAGTGTCTGTACTTTAGAATATATATTTCACTCAAAATTATTGAAAATTTTATTAAAGGAAATTAATTCATTTTAGAAATACTTAGGCAGTTGCTGTTTACTGTTGGGTTCTGTTTCAAAATGTTTTTTGGACAATTGGAAGTGTTACTATATTGAAATTTATAACTCATAAATGTAATTAAACTAGTTAACCACATAAAACAAGCATACCTGTATACACTGTGCTACCTAATCTTTTCCACAGTTTTTTTACTTACTATAGCAGTACAATATGCTATTTTATAGCACAGGTCAATAATCTTACGTAATATAAACAAATTGTTTTAATTGGTACACCATACCCCCTTGTGGTTGTTTAAAAGTTAATGGACCTCATAGGCTCCTAGTGAGTGGCACTATTAGGAGGTGTGGCCGTGCGGGGTGGTAGTGTTCGAAGACTATGGATGGGCTTTGAGGTCTCAGATGCTCAAATTATGCTCAGGTATTTGGCTTACATGCTCTTCCTCCTACTTCAAAATCCAGATGCCTCTTAGCTATCTCTTTAGAGTAATTTATGCCCAAATACTGCCGTGTTTCAAATCATGATGATAATGAACTAATCTTCTGAACTATAAGGCAGCCCCAATTTTTTTTTTTTTTTTATAAGAGTTGCTGTGGTCATGGTGTCTCTTCAAAAACAAAAGAAACCTAAAAAAATTTTTTAACTTCTTAAATCAAGAATTTAAAATATTTTGATTTTTAAAAGTACAGATCTGCAGATGAAGTTGCTCATAACTATAATTCCGGCAGTTGGGAAGCTGAGCAAGAGGATCATAGATTTACTGAGACCCTGTCTTGAAAGAAAGAAAATTAAGCCTTATCATTCAAACCTCTTTGGAGTACATTCTATTTTTTCTTCTATCTGCTCAAGTATTTCTGCTGTTCCATTTTATGTACTAGTGTGGAAAAGCAGAATAGAAGGAAGCAATTTTAGTACCTTCAGCATATTTGTATGTTTTAATGTTGGTATTCAGTACAGGAAGGAAACATTTAGGTAAAACAGGATAAAAGGGAAATTTTGTCATTACTCTTTATAACACGCATGTAATACCCATACCACAGTCATGACTTTTAAGACATCTAAAAATATTAACTTGAGGGGGAAAAAGGTGTATTAAGAATACCAATGTGTATTAAGAATACCTTGTAAATGAAATGTATGAGTACAGGTCATCTGCATCCTGATGAAGATAACCTTTTATCCGTTGTCTTAGCATTATAGGGAGGTGCTGAGTAAAAGATAGGCAATATCTTGACCTCCGACGGAGCTGTTTCTCAAAGGACTTACTATAACACATTTTATTTAAATATAGTATATTTTCTTACATTGTTTTAAGGACATTTATGTGAACATTGTTTTTCTCAATTTTGTTTAGGAAGTTTATCGGAATTCTATGCCAGCTTCCAGCTTTCAACAGCAGAAACTTCGTGTCTGTGAAGTCTGTTCTGCATATTTAGGTCTTCATGATAATGACAGACGACTTGCTGATCATTTTGGGGGTAAATTGCACCTGGGATTTATTGAAATAAGAGAGAAGCTTGAAGAATTAAAGGTACGTTTTTAAAATTAATGCCCTTCACTTTATCCTGGGTAACCTGATTCTTTTGGTCTATCAGTTTTCTTTTGCTTTCATTGTAAGGTTTCATTGTGCAGTTCTGGCTGATCTTCAACTACTGGTAGTCCTCTTTTCTCAGCCTCCCTGTATTATAATTAGTTAGGTTTTGAATAATACTGTTTATTCTGATTTGGCAGTATTGAGACTCTGTTTACAATGTAGTATAATACTCTTTATTAATTAAATTATTAAATGTCATTATGGAATGATGTGGATGTGAACTGAGGTCAGCGGTATACTTGCTTTTCCTGATTGTAAAAAAAAAAAAAAACAAATCACAGTGAAACATGAAGTTTTGCATGTTTTCTACAATTCTGGAAGACCAGCTTGGAAGTCTGATAATTGTAGTAACTGACAAAATTTTAAATTATATTAATGTTAATTGTACTATGTAAGAAACCACATATGGTTTAAGATAAAGACAATTAAGGGATTTGCCCAGTAAGTTTACAACTAATTTTGTAATTGTTTTAAAGAGAGTTGTAGCTGAGAAGCAGGAGAAAAGAAACCAGGAACGTCTGAAACGAAGAGAGGAGAGGGAGAGAGAAGAACGGGAGAAACTGAGGAGGTTTGTACCGAGTTAGAAGTAGTGCTTATCTTTGAAGCTCAAGTTCACAGCCTGAATGAGATAGGACTTGGAGATACCATTAAGTTTATTCTGGACACAGAAATTTTGAAACTTGCCCTGATCATTTTTACTATGCAAAGACTATTTTAGTTGAAATAATAGAGTTCTAATAGCTTGTATTTATGTAAAATGCTTTAAACCAGGCTGGAGAGATGATTCAGAGGTAAAGAGCACTGACTATTCTTCCAGAGGGTCTGAGTTCAAATCCCAGCAAACACATGGTGGCTCACAATCATCTGTAATCAGATCCAATGCCCTCTTCGGGTGTGTCTGATGACAACTCCAGCATGCTCATATAAATAAAAATAAATCTTTTTTTAAAAAATGCTTTAAACCATAAATGTTTAGAAATTTGGAGTTTTTGAATTTGGGAATTTGAGTAAATAAACCTTCTGTTTAGCATCTCTTTATTTAAAATATGAAGTGATTTTAAATTAAGATATTCGGGGTTTTTGAATATGCTTGGTTTTTTTATGCTAGAGATATTTAGCCTTTAACAAATCTTAGTCAACTAAACTGATTTGATTGCTCTTAAAATTTGTGGAAAATTGAGTAAAGGATGTTTCATGTCTTCAGGTTGTATGAATTACAGTTAAACCTTTTACTATCCATTGATTAATTTATATTAAGCTATATTTGTATAAAACAGAATTGTGGCCTTTTCCACTTTTTGGTGGTGATCTTAGGCTTTGAGTTCAGTTCTTAATGTGTGCTAGGCAAGGATGCCAGTGCAAAAGACTGTATCTTCTGTTTATTTTATATTTTTCAAGGAAAGATTTGAGAGTTTTTGTTTTTATATTAAGCAATTATTTTCTCAATTGTAGGATCCATAATTTTTGTTATGTTTTTTTGAGACAGGTTTCTCTGTAGTTCTAGATGACTTGGAATTCACCATATAGACCAGGCTAGCCTTGAAGTTGTAGATATCCTCCTGCCTCTGCCTCCTAAGTGCTGGGATTAAAGGTGTGTGCCACCACACTCTGGGACCATAAATCATAAAAATCTATTAACTTGATACAGTTTGATCATACACACGTCTGCTTATATAAACATTGTTAAATTTAGTATTTTTCCTATTTAGTATGTCTAAACATTCTTCTAAGTCATTTTTACCCATTAACAACTAAAATTACATGACACAAATATGGCAACATTGTTTTATAGCATCTGTTCAGAACTTTATAATATAATAGATAGTCATGCCATTTCCATATTGTATTGTACCTTTGATAGTTAAAATACCTCGCAGAGTTAATACATGTCTTGAAAATAATTAGAACCCTTTATTGATCACGTTTACTTAAAAGCTCTGAGATCTTTCTCTCAGTTTACGTGAACTTTATTTTGCATTTCATTGCCGTCTTTGTTGGTTCATTTCACTGGCCCTGGTGTTGCTGGATTTTAGCTGGCAATCTTTTTCACTTTAAGGGCACAACTGTACAATGCTATGTTGTTTTCAGAAATTCTTTGTTTCTCTTTCTCTCACTGTCTTGCTCCTTCCCCTAGCTTTCTCTTTCTGTGTTTTCCACTTAGCAAATTTTACTTCAGAACTTAACACTTTATCATCCTGAGGTTTTTCCCACCATTTCAGGTTTTTGTTTTGTTTTGTTTTTGTGTTTTGGTTGTTGTTTGTGTGTCTTGAGCATATGCATATGTATAAGTTAGAGGACTATTCTCTGGAACTGGTTCTTAAAATTAATTATAAATTTATTGTTGATACCACTGTTTTTATTGCCACAAGGTGTCTCTGTATACCCCTGGCTGTCCTAGATATATATAGCATAGACTGGCCTTGAACTCACAGAGATCTACATCTGCCTCTTAAGTTCTAGGATTAAAAGTTGTGTGCCACATCTAAATTTCTTGCTTGTTAAATCCAGGTCTTGTATAACTCAAGTCAGCTGCCTGAATGCAGAGATTTCAAGAACTTGTTACTGTGCTCAGTTTTAGGATGGTCTTTCTAGGGATATCATTCAGTAATCTAGTGTAGATAGCATTTTAAATAATGTTGGAATTCTCAGTTTAAGATTTGACCGAGATAGTCAGATGACCTCATATTATTTGTAGGACTGCAATATTTGTAGATGGTGAGAAAGTTGATTACCTCTTAGTCCTTTGCTTACACTGGGATTACTTGCCCTCAGATTCCCCCTCAGTGACAATGAGGTAAGCCCTGACAGCATTTATAGCTCACCTACTGTGTACTAGGTAACCTTATAGACCCTTGGGATGCAGCAGTGAACAGGGCAGACCTGGGCCCTGTTCTTGAGAGGGAATTGACTCTTAACAAATAAAGACAGGAACTGGGGCCTCTGGAGATTGAAGGACCAGGAATACTGCAGTGCCAACCAACATGCCCAGACAGGGAGCCCCATGAGCACTATTTTTAAAAGTTGAAGCTCAAATCTTCACCCCATATTTCCCTGGTTGACTCATAAACCAATCTTGGTCCTCAAGACCTCAATTTCTTTTAATTGCAATGTATAATCTTATTGGAGAAAAGTTTAGCTAGGCATGGTAGTTCATACCTGTAATCTTAGCATATAAGAAACTGAAGTAGAAGGACCTGCAGCTTTGAGACTAGCTTAATCTGTGCAGTATGTAAGTTACGTAGTGAATTCTCATTCTCCAAAAAAAAAAAAAAAGAAAAGAAAAGAAAAGAAAGAAAGAAAGTAAGTCAGGTGTGGTTGTTCATACCTGTAATCTTAGCACTCAGGAGAGTACCTAGTTTAAAGCCATCCTGGCCTGTAGTATAAGACTATCTTTAAAAAAATGAAAGCTAAAACAATTTTCTAAGTGCTCTGAGACTGTGAAGTTGAGGAAGTACTGTAACTGTTTATAAAATAAAGTTATAAAATAGTATAAAATTATACAAGCTGGGTTTCTAGCTACTCCTGAAATAATCAACTAAAAAAGTATATCACTCGCTATTTATATGCTCAGCTCTGTTTTAGACAATATACTTTAGTTTATCTGATCTATGTTAGTTAGGTTTTCATTGCTATTATAAAATATTTGAGAAAACAGTTTTAAAATATTAAGACTTATTTTGACTCATGGACTCAGACGTTTCAGCACCTGGTTTGCTTGATACATTGCTGTGGGCCTGTGTTTGAAGTAGGACATCATAGTGGCTTAAAGATATAAAGAACCATAATAGAGAAAATCTGCTTACTTTAGGTTAGGAAAGCATATAAAGCTTTCAGGGCAAGGATAAAATGCACCCTTCAAAGAACCTACTTTTTGCACTGGGTCGCACCTACTGGTTTCTGTAGCCTAACAATGATACTGTCAAGAATCTGTCAGTAGGGGCTAGAGAAATGGATAAGAACATTTGCTGCTCTTTGAGGAGACCTGAGTACAGTTCTTGGCAGTTTACAACTGCCTGTAATTCCCAACTCCATGGGATCTAACACTTTCTCTGGCCTCCATGAGTATTCACAAACTTGGGATTTTTTTTTTTTCAGTAGATTATTCATTAGCTAAGATTAGGTAAGAATACTTTGATCCATTTAGCTCTAGATGATTAGATATACCAGTTGGGGGCCAGATCATCAGCACATGAACTTTTGGAGAACATTTCACAATCACATTTATATTGCTATTCTTCTCTTACAAATGATAGATTAAACTAAGGTGGAATATATAACTTACCCCTGGTTGCACAGACAGTAAATGAATAGAGCTGTATTTAAGACAGCCCGAAGCATACTTTAGAGCATGCTTGACGTTATATATACATTCATATTACAAAATAAACTACTGCAGTGTTGCACTAATCATAGAATTGGAATTGTTTATTGGGAAATATGAAGAATGTGTTATATAAGAATATAACCTAGAGTCGGATCATTTGGAGGTTAGAGAAATGGCCCAGTAGTTCTAAGAGCAGCACCTACATGGTAGCTCACAACCATCCATAACTATTTTTAGGGAGCCAGTGTCTTTTGGCCTCACATATACACTTCACATATGCACATGTAACATTCATATACACATACAGGCAAACACATTTTAAAAAAATATGAAGGAATATAATCATTTTGTGGCTAGAGAGATGGTTTTAGTGATTGAGAATGTGTACCTATACTTCCAGAAGACCTGAGTCCAGTTACTAACATCCGCATTGGGCAGGTAATAATTTTTTGTGACCTCTAGTTTGAGGGGATCCAACTAGAGTCCTCTTTTAAGTCATGTACACCCAAGTTCACATGCAAGCACACACAACAATTAGAAATATTAATTTTCTTATATTCTAATTTTCTATATTCTTTTATAAAGAATATAATTTGTGTAAGATTGTATGTGTAAGCACACAGTTTCAGTCACCACAAATACATTCTATTTCAATCAGTAGAAGTACATTCTATTCTAAGCCAGGCGCTTAAAGGAACTTCTATGACAAGGCAGGGAATTCTATAGAGTTTTGTTGTTATTTTCAGGAGCCTCTCATTCAAGTACATGCCTTGTTTTTATAGAAGTAACATAAAAGCCAGAACTCAAGAAAAAATGTCCTTTAGCAGCACAGTGTACCAGTTTAAAAATTTTAGTCACTTTTCTAAAAGTAGATACTCTTTTTTTAGGTCCCGATCACATAGCAAGAATTCCAAAAGGTAGGTACTGTAGCAGATGGATTAAATAGTGAAGCTGTATTTTTCAAATGTATATTTTTTTAGATTATATATCTTTTAAACGCCAGTGAGAATTAATAAATTCCTACTGATTTAACCAAGTAGTGGTGGTATGTGATTTTAATCCCAGCACTTAGGAGTCAGGGGCAGGCACATCTCTGTTCTACAGAGCCAGTTCCAAAACAGCCAGGGCTACAAGGAAAACAAATAACAATAACTCTTCCATGGCTTAGGTTTGAGCATTTCATTTGACAAGTAACTGTCCAGAAGATATTCAGAACTAGTACTTAGTTTCATCAAAGTAGAACTGTACATACTGCTCTGGTATTAAATGAGTAAGCAAAAAATACTTTTAAATTTGAAATAAAAACAAAATTTGGAAGGTCCATTTAAGAAACAATTTCTTAAGGTATCTGTTGAAAATACAAATAGGTTAGCCATTTACTTGGGTTTTTGCTGTCATTGTTGTATGGGATTTTTTGGTTTTCTTTCTGAGCCTTGTTGAGCTAACTGTATAGCTTTGTTTGGTTCCAGTTTTTCTTCTTGAAGTTGTGTGTCTTTCCTATGGATTGTGAAGGATTACAGGCATGTGTTTGTATCCCTAGTTAAGTTTTCCATGCAGGGTCTTGTTTGAGTTCATTATCCTCCTTCCTTTATATTCCTTAATGCTGACATTACAGCTGTGTACAACCCCATGTGGTACCATAGTGTTCGGTGGAGAGACCTTGTGGTCCAGTGTGCCATTAGATAATTTTTTTGTCACAGTGATAACTCCATTCGCTTTGTGTAATAATGTTTCTGGCCTGGTCTACCATGTAGGCTAGGCTAATCTTGGACTCATAACTGTCTGCCTACCTGTGCCTCCCAAATGCCAGGATTTAAGTAAGGCCTGAGCCATCTTTATTGGTGTTCTTTCTCTTGTGATAGATGAGGGAGGGAGGCAGGCAGGCAGGCAGGCAGGCAGGTAGGCAGGCAGGTAGGTAGATAGATCTTGTGGTAGAAAGATGAATAGTGTCACACTAAATAGATGGATGGATGGAAGACAGCTTTCTTCTGTCCATTTTAGAAATAATGTTCTTTAGAACCAGGTGTCATAGCAAGCACATTCCTATAGCCCCAATATGGAGCAGTAGGAAGAGATCCAGGACTTAAGGTCATCTACAAGTACACAGAGCAAGTGTGAAGCTGCTTTTTGGCTACATGAGAAATTCTGAGGCTGGAGAGATGGCTCAGCCGTTAAAGGCTAGGCTCACAACCAAAAATAGAAGAGAAATTCTGTTTATTTGAAGAAGCTATTTAATTGTGGTTAAACATGAAGTCTACAATATGTACATTTATTTGACTATAGTGTAGACAGGAGCTAATTGCTTTCAAAATCCTTTAGAGAGATGACTCATTGGTTAAGAGCACTGGTTGCAGAAAACCCAGGTTTCATTCTCAGCAACTACATGGCAGCTCATAGCAGTCCATAATTCCAGCTCTTGGGGATCCAGTGTTCTTTTGACCCTGGTAATACTAGGCATGCACATAGCTCACAGGCATACATTCAAACAAATCACTCATACATATAAAAATGAAATCTAAAAACATTTTTATGATGTTCATGCCTTCAATCTCGGCACTTGAGAGGCTTGTAATTTCTGAGTTGAAGGCCAACCTTGAATTTTAAAACTTAAATTTAAAATAAAAAAATTTTTTTTAAAGAAAAAAATTGTAATGAACTATTTACAAATAAATTGTGTCCCCTAAGTAATTGCTTTTGAAGTTAGGAGAAAATATTACATTTTAATGGTAACTTGAAATGTTTTATATTATTGAGGTATAATTGATATACCATAAGATTTATCCATTTTAAATTTGTAAGTAATTATCAACACAATCCAACTTAAAGCAGTTTATGTGTAGTTTTCTTTTCTTTTGTTTTTTCCCACCATGTTTAGTGCTATAGTATCCCAGGCTGTTCATGTGTTACCTTTCTGCCTTCATCTTCTAAATGCTGGGGTCACAGGCATACACAACACACATCATCACTTTTGTCACTTTTAAAGTGACCAAGCCAAATAGCATTCTTCTCACATATTTCTGTATCTCCATAATCATCACGCATACACCCTCCTACACACATTCATGTTCTCATGAAAAGCTCACCTGATCTTTTTGTTGTTTGTTTTTTGTTTACACTGTATTTTTTGGCTTACCATTGGTATTCAGGTATTCAGAACTTTAGTAGTCAAAATATAATTCAGAGAAAGGGTGGATTATCCTTAAAATATTTTTCATTCTTTCTCTTTATGTGGTTTTCATTTGTGAGTACATGCCATGTGTATTTAGGGACTAGAGAGGGAATGTCCTTGGAAACCAGGAAATTGTATTAGGTTCCCTGGAACTATAATTGTAAATGGAATTATATGCTACCTCATGTACATGTTGGAAACTGAACTTGTGTTGTAGAAGAGTAACAAGCACTCTTAACTTGCTGAGCTCTCTCTCAAGTCCCTTAAAGTTTTTAAGTATGCTTAAAAAAATAAAGTAGAGAAATTTAAAAAATGGCATGAAGTTGGAATATTGATTGTTGCCTTAATTTTTCTTTCATTATTCCTGATAAAACTTAAAAGGGGGCTGGAGAGATGGCTCAGCAATTAAGAGCACTGACTGCTCTTCCAGAGGTCCTGAGTTCAATTCCCAGCAAACACAATTCCTAGCAACCATCTGTAATAGGATCCAGTGCTCTCTTCTAGTGTCTGAAGAGAGTGACAGTGTACGTGAAATAAATAAATCCTTCTTAAAATGATCTCACTGTGTGTGTGTGTGTGTGTGTGTGTGTGTGTGAGAGAGAGAGAGAGAGAGAGAGAGAGAGAGAGAGAGAGAGAGAGAGAGAGAGAGAGAGAGAGAGAGAGAGAGAGAGACACTCTTACACACTTGAGCTGGCATTACAGGTCTGTGCTGTAGTACTCTACAGCACATGTACTTTTAACCACTTAGCTTTCTCTTTTTCTTTTTCCCTACTAGTGGGTGTGGATCCTATTAGCCACCTGGATGTTAGCAAGTTCTATACCACTGAGCTATATCCCTAGTTTACTGACATAGATTTATATATTATTGGCTGAATTCTGAGAATTGGTACTCTTGTTTTTATTTTGTATCTTAGTGTCTAGCCAGTAGCATATTAGCAGTTTATTTCCATTGCACATATAGTTTATTTAGAATAAAATTGCAATCAAGTACAGCCGATAACTTGAGTTCAATTCCCTGGGCTCACATTGTGGAAGGAGACACCCAAAAATTTGTCCTCTGACCGATGCTTATGTTCTGTGTTTTGCATGAGCACACACAGACTTCTTAAGAGTAAAAAATTTTAAAAAAAAATGTTTTTTAAAGGAAAGACTTTAGTGTAAATGAAACTTTTAGCACTAACAATGAAATAAATCATTTTTTTTTTTTGTAGATCTAGATCCAGAGAGCATCGCAGACACCGATCTCGCTCTATGTCACGAGAACGCAAGAGGAGAACTCGTTCCAAGTCTCGCGAGAAACGCCATCGCCACAGGTCCCGGTCCAGTAGCCGAAGCCGCAGCCGCAGCCACCAGAGAAGTCGGCACAGTTCAAGAGATAGGAGCAGAGAGCGATCCAAGAGGAGGTACTGAAGTGCCGATCAGAGGATGCGGAGCTACCTTATGTGTTAGCCTTTTGTTTATTGTTACTTATGCTTAGATTATTGGTTGGAAACCTGCACCTGATATTGATATGTACTCAATTGTAGGTGTATACATTTTTTTCTGATTGTATGGGGTAGTTTATACAGAGTCAATGCGTGAGCCAGAGTAAGAAATTGAAGCCTGTATGTGCAGAGGTTATTGCTTTTCTTGGAATGTTGGAGGCGGGAGGGGTGCTGATTAAAAACAAAAACTATTTTATAGGCAAATAATTTTAGGTACTAATACTCTTGAAGGTTGTGGGAGTTTTTATTTGTTTTCCAGTATGTATTAACAAATAGGGACTCTGAGAAGTCCTTTCATTAAACGCATTGTTTAGCTTTGTTTGCCTGTTTTCCACACTTTGGTGCACTTCTAAAGAGCAAACAGATTCTACTACATTGTTTAATCTACAGTATAAATTATACACTTTTATGTTCCCCTTTAGTGTAATGGGAAGATTCTGAGTTTGGAGGAAGCTACAACACCTTAGTATAGCAGAAAACTTCAAAAGACGCAATGGGAGCAGACATTGGACCTGATTGTCTAGTGAGGGACAGCTAACAAAGTGTTAGAGTGGAGTGGAGCTGTTAAGTACCCAAAACTCAGGTCACATGATATCCTATCCAGCATAAATTATACTTAAAACTACCTTTCCCCTCCTTGACACCTATTTTTAGGTAAATATAGGAGAGATACTTGGAGTCCCTAATTACTAGTCTTAAATGTTCTGTGGCTTATCCCCTCAGAAAGCCAGCTAAATCTGAACAGGCTGAATTTTGAAATCACAAGCTGAGTTTCTTAATAGGCTTTCAATTAACATTTTATTTTGTATATTTTTGTCTTTGTTCTAAGTAGCCCTTAAAGTGATTTTAACCAAGGGTGTGTGTGTGTGTGTGTGTGTGTGTGTGTGTGTGTGTGTGTGTGTGTGTTGGGGGGTGGTCTTGCAGGGAAGGTCAGGAGGCCAAGGTTTTATGTAGCTCAAATTGGCCTCATATTCATCCTTTAGCCTCAGCTTCCTTTTGAGTGCTGGGATTATAGGCATATGACACTCTGCCTGGCTTTATGAACTAGAGACTTTCCTCTGTGCTAGGCCTGTTACAGAATAGCAAAGTAATAATAGTGTATATAAACTGTTTTCACGTTGCTCTATGGAGTTTTCTGTGTGGGAGAATACTTGGCCACAGATCTTAAGTGATAAACTTGATATCATAGGGTAAATGACATAAATTTAGATGAGGAAAAATTTAGAAAGTTTTTTTTTTTTAAAAATGGTTTAGGTAATGGATCAGGCTTGAATAACTGGTTCTAGTAATTAAACAAGTAGGAAAGTATCTGTAGGCTTTTTACATTTCAAAACTGGGTTTGTCCTCAGTGCAGTGTCTAGAAACAAACATTTTTTTTTGTAATGTTCTTTATGATTCTAAATCTGCACACTAAATCTGAGAATTGGGTGGCTTAGGTAATAAAAGATCTATATGATTCTTGTGTTGACCCGCCCAGCTTCATTTTTCTGATGTTTATCTTACTTGTCTATTGGTAATGGAAATGGGAGGGATGGGTGGGGGAGTCTTTTCCTATCATTGTGACATTCTGAGGCTTCCTGATCTTGTGAAGGAAAACTTCCCACCATATTCAGCATGTTCAAAAGAGGATTATTTTTGTAAAACTATTAAAAATTTTGCTTTTCTCAAGAGTATTTCATATCTTTGAACTCAAATTACTTTTAAAACATCATTGTTTCTAGCAGAAAAGCAAATGATTGCTTTACTTGTTATTTCATATATATAACATCAAATTATTGGTATATATGTGAGTTTAGTTTTTGATGGTAAAAAGAGTTCATTAAAAGTCTTGACATTTTGCTGTTTTCTTGCCCTTGTTGTGAAG
Organism: Micromys minutus; assembly: GCF_963924665.1. Taxonomy (NCBI): domain Eukaryota; kingdom Metazoa; phylum Chordata; class Mammalia; order Rodentia; family Muridae; genus Micromys; species Micromys minutus. The sequence continues at coordinate 40,736,392 of NC_137953.1, read as the reverse complement.
TATGGACCTATGCTACTACAAGTGGGTTGTCTATATGAACCTTGTCTTGGCAACAGTTCCCACAGGTCAGTGAGGACAGACCTTTAGCAACTTTGCTTTTTGGGGTGTTCTGTCATGTAGTACAGACTTCAAAGTCAGACTACTTGGGTTCAGAATTCCTTGCCAAATAATTTAATTATATCCGATTTGCTTTTCCATATTTCATGAAATAGAGGTAATAGGAATATTTGGCTTATTTGGCTTTCACTAGTAACACGTGTGTAGGAAGATATTTGTAATCCTGTACAAACATTAGTCTGTGTCTTTGTTCTTTTTCAGTTATCACTGACCTCAGGGACTTGCCAGCCTCTAATGTAATTGTTCTTAATGATCATTTCTCTCATTAATAGAAGCTTGAAGATGGCTCATGTAGACTTGGAATGTGTTTTTGTTGGTTTTTTTTGTTGTTGTTTTGTTTTGTCTTGTAAAATGGTTATTAAGCAGGTGCTCCTGAAATCATAACTTTTGAGGGGCTGAACACAGGAGGCTTGTCACAAATTGAGGCCATCCTGGGCTAGGGAGAGAGATTCAGAAAACAAAAGGGGAAAAAGGATTATATAACTTCAAGTAGAGTACTTGAAATTGGTGTTGATTTCTCAAGCTTTTTCCATTTTATTGCCATAGTTGTATTATGACAAAGTACTTGAAAATGATTTATGAAAAGGAAGGACTTTTTTAGCTCACACTTTTATGAAGTGTAACTGAGATTTCAGTTCATGGCTACTTTTGAATTGCTTCTGAGCACATGCCTAACCCAGAAACCATGGCATGGAGCCTTAATGGACTCAAGTGACTCATCTTATCGTGGAGGATATAGAGAACAAGGAACTAGGTACAAGTTATAATACAGTACACCCCTCTTGACCTGTTTTCTCCTTCCATAAACCACCTCCTAATAGATGTTTAGCTGTGAATTTGCAGTGGATTAATTCATTGGTTGTACTATCTTTATGACCTAGTCACCTTTTTCTATAGCACCATCTCCAGTTTCAAGACAGTACATGAGCCTTTTGGACTGTTTTATATCCAAACTCTCATCTATATTTTTCAAACTGGTTGTAGTAGTGTTTTTTATCTTGCCTTATGTTTTTTTTGAAAGCATTGTGTTTTCTGGGTTAGTAGCATGCAAACATAGCATATTGAGATTCAAGTTTAAACTCCAACTTAAAAAAAAAAAGTATTATGCAGGACTTGGCAGTGCCTCTGATCATAATTCTAAACCTTGATTGAGATAAATTATGTGTAAAACATTCTGTATCACCTGTAAAGAACTAAATAAATGTAATATTTGTTGTTAATTCATTTTAGGTGTTAAAAGGTATATTTTCTATGCTAACCAATATAGTTAGATTCTACATGTGTTTGTGTTTTTATTCTGGTTGCATTTCTGATATGAGGGTGTTTTGTTTATGTACCTTTCTTTGAAGATGGGATGAGAATGGAAATTAATAGTTTTAGGAGCAGTTAGGATTTTATCATAGCATGACCATTTTTTGATACCTTACATTTTTGGTTTAATGAATTCACTCAAGGAATAAAGCAGATTTTTAAATTAGCAAATGATTATTTAAAGCCATATTAGTGAGTAGTTCTCTTACCTAGTTTGCAACATATTTGCCTGTAAGACAAATGTGGCTGAAACCTGTTTTTCTAAACAAAAAAGCTGTGGATTATTCTGCATTCCTTCCTTCCTTCCTTCCTTCCTTCCTTCCTTCCTTCCTTCCTTCCTTCCTTCCTTCCTTCCTTCCTTCCTTCCTTTTTTACCACTGATAGAAAAGAATGATTCTTACACCCTGAGCTTGTGTGTGATCTTCAACACCTCACATCCTTATTTGTCACTTAGCACAAGAGAGATAGATGACTGTTGTACAAATTCATTGGTTTCCATCCAGTTTGGAGTCCTGATAATTTCCGCTTATAAAAGCAATTACTTATACATTGTTTTTATACTAAATGTCTTTGTATTAATTGAAGAAACTTTATGATTATCTCTGAAATACTAAGAATATATTATTTAGTTTATACTCTTTTACCCTTAACTGTGTAGCCATTTGTTCCTGATTTTGTTTTGGTGCCCCTTATCAGCTATAGTAGGACTCTCTTCTTATAAGAAACTCAGATGTATTCTTATTTCTTCAGCTATCAGAAACTTAATATTGATCCTATTCTTTCATTGGATTTTGGGTGCCCCAACATATTTTGCTCCTTAAATTAATATTTTTCAGATCCTCAAAAGAAAGATTCAGAGACCAAGACTTAGCATCACGTGACAGAGACAGGAGTTCAAGAGACAGATCACCTCGTGACCGAGATCGAAAAGATAAGAAGCGGTCCTATGAGAGTGCTAATGGCAGATCAGAAGACAGGAGGAGCTCTGAAGAGCGTGAAGCAGGGGAGATTTAACTAGCTGCGTACATGTCTTCAATCCTTAAGCTTCCTATGGAGTTACATGCTATTGTTTAGTTACAGCTATTCAGGGTGACAGTGACCAGTTCTAGACACTGATCCAGTCAAGCTAGATGTATAGTATCTAATCTGAACCGAACCTGTTTTCTTTGATAAAGCCTAAAACTATATCCATAGTTTTTTGTGAAACTAAACATAACAGTTTATATGATGAGACACTATTCTCTTCTTTCAAGTTAGGAGTGATAGTGAATGAATTGTGTTAATGCCTTGCAGTTTTTGAACATGTAAAATATTGTCTTCCTTTATATTTCAAATAGTAACAGCTTTAGGAATTTTTTTCTTTATAATTCTTCTTCCTTTGATTTTTGTATTCCCTAACACCTGTGTCTCCAACAATAAGAGAAAAGGGTGAAGGGAAACAATATAACTTCTAAGGTTCTGTTCACATTGGTTATTAAGTTGATTGCAATTGAGCATTCTACTGGATTGTGTGCTGGAAAAACTTAAATATGGAACTGTTTTGTTTGGGGCCTATTAGAGATGGAAGTTGAACAGCTGTTGCATTGCATACTTTTGCTTTTACATTGAAATTTTGATATCAGACTTGTCTTGATTTTTTTTTTTCTATTAAACTGCTGTGTTCAGTATATTGAGGGGGGATGGGGCAGGGACTGTTTCATAAAAGCGCGCGCGCGCGCGTGTGTGTGTGTGTGTGTGTGTGTGTGTGTGTGTAGTTTAAAGATTCTTACTGTAAAAAATAAAATGGAAAGAATCACCACCACCACTGTAACTTGTTTAGTAAGTTGTCACTAGAACGATTTGCTGTAGGTATTCTCTATTTTGTAACATCCTTAACACTGCCTTTTTGTAGAAGGCACCAAAGGAAGTAAATATTTAACTGTGGATTCCAGGTGAACTGTTGCTCCACCCAAAGTTCTTGCTGACTATACTACACTACTTCAGAGCTGTATTTAACAGCTTCTGTAAGGAAAGATTGAACCTGTAGAAGCAACTAAGAGTTGCTTGTTTGTGCTTTTTAATTGACAAGCCTAAATAAAACAGTATGTAACCAACATATTGAAACCAGCAGTTTCTGCATTAAAGAGCTAATTGCCCACTGATGACTACCTAGTAGTCAGCACACATTAAATAGTAAAATTAGTATATATTAAGATCATTTTTTTGAGTGTAAGATATCATATAGTGGGAGCTGACCTAGAATTTACTATGTAACTGGGTATGATGTTGAACTCCTGACCCTTCAGCCTTTGCCTTACTGCTCAAAATTATAGATGTGTACAATGAAACCCAGTTAAGTACTATTTCGGGGGGGGGCAGCAGTTCTCAAATTTTGATGACAGTAATTTGGCCTTTTGTGAATGTGAAAGAGCAGAAAACTAATACCTATTTGTGAGATACTAGATTTTCTGAGTGTTAGAGATGAGATCTTGCTCACTTATCCTTCCTGGCACTGAATTGCAAACTTCCTGTCTTGGCCTTCTAAATGTTGGGAATATAGGCACCAGTGTGTGTAGTTTAAATTTTTTTTTCTAACATCAGAAAGGAACAAAAGCATGGCGGATTATGCCTGTTATCTCAGTGCTGAAGCATTTGTTATCTCAGAGGCTGAGGCATGTGCTTCACAAGTTTAAAGTCAGGTGGGGGCACTCGGGGTTCCAGTTGACCAAGTGAATACATTTATAGAAGGGAGTGCCAGGAATGCCTGGGACAAAGCCACAATGAATGAAAGAATAACTGTATCTGGTGCTGCCCTGTTTTCAAAACACCATTGTTAAAGTCTTTTTTACTTTTAACTTTTTTTTTTTTTTTTTTTTGAACTAAGAGTAACATGAAAATAGCAGAATTGGGTTGTGAGTTATATTTTTCTGGTTCTTGAATTTTCCCCTAAGAGAGTGCAGTATAAATGACTTGAGGCTCTTCCCTCTCCTGTATGATGCCCCAGTTTCAGTTCCTAGCATTGTAAAAATTATTTTGTCAAAAGTGTTTGCTGCTGAGCAAGGCATGCAAGTGTTGTAATCCCGTGATTGAGGGTAGTTGGGAAGCTGAGGTGGATTTGAAGTTTAACGCCAGCCAGGGCAGCTTTTAAGCCTAATGCAAAGCACTTACGCAAACCATACTTGTAAAAAGAGTGGCTTTTGAAGTCACATAAAGGACCCATCTCAAAAATAGGCCTATAATGAATCTAAGTCCGAATTTCAATTTATAGAAAATAAGGTAGATTCAGAATGTATGTCATTTTACAAAATAACTGGCTAAATTTCTTCAAAAGGTCAAAAGATTTAGGTTAACCAGTAACCATGTTTGTAGTCTCTCTCTAAAAGCGTTTTTTGACTAGCTAGGTATGGTGGTTCATGCCTGTAATCTAGACACATTTCCGTGATTCTAGGGCCAACTTAGGCTACAATAGAAAGACCCTGCCCTTTGGAGGAAAAGGGGGGGAGAAAAGTAGAGAAACTGAGAGATTATATAGACTGGAAATAAATTGTTAACTTGCCTAATGATAAACTTGCCCTACATAAAAAAAACATTTTTAGTATTCATGATGTCTGGTACTTATTTTCAAATGATTCAGTTGTATATCCACATACACGTAAAATGTTAAATATTAGACATAGAAGAGCTTTATATATGTTTATCTTCTATTTTCAACTTGTGTGTCTTGAAATTTTTGAAGTTGGTAGAAATTCTTGGATTTTTCAACTAATTTACCACTTTGAAATGTTGTGTCCTGGGATAGGAAGATCACTCATTCAGTGCATTCCTACAGTATAAGACCAAGGACCTGAATAAGTAAAATTGATCTAGCCCGACACATACATGGATGGGTGTTTTAATATTTAAGATTTGGTCTCTGAACATTATGAGAGTCACACAAATACACCAGTGGATACATACACACAAGAACCTGAGACCATCAGTCATGAGGTACCACTACATGCCTACTGAAATGGCCCACAGACAGTATAGCAATATCAAACGCTAGTGTAGATGACAACTACAACTGCAACTCCTAACCGGACTGAAAATGGCACAGCTGCTGCTTATAAATTGGGTGTGTCCATAACACAGTTCAGTCATCTTGCTACCCAAGGAAACAAAAACATGAGGCTCCATGGGTTTATATTTGAATGCTTACAGCAGTTGTGTTTACAGTAACCCAATATTTGAAAGATTCATCAACTAGAAATCAGACAAACTGTGATACATTCACACAAAGGAAATAATTGCTAATATATACAGCACTAAGTAAGATAACATACTCAGCTGAAGGAGCTAGACCCAGGAGAGAACACTGGACAGTTTTCTTCATGTGAGCTAGAACAGGCAAAAATTACCTGTAAGCTTTGCCTCAGGGCTTGCTGCTGAGTAGTGAACCTTTTAGGATGTTAGAAATGTTCCATATGTTGAGTGGCAATGTTTATGTGCTGGGGTTAGGTTTCCTACATTCATGTCATATGCTACCATCTGGATCCACTGACACTTCGCAAACAGGCACATACACACAATTGAGAACAATAGCATCTTTTAAAACATAAAGACAATTCCAAGTGTATAATGTTTTGATTTTTTTAAGTTGCAACTAGAGCTGACAATATGACCCAGCACGTGAAAGCAATTGCAGGGTAAGGCTGACAGCCTGATTTCAGTCCTGTAACACATGGAAGGAGAACCAACACCTAGAAGTTACATTCTGACCTTCTCATGTCCTAAGTTCACAAGTTCCCGTCACAATAATGTTTTCTAGAGATCAATGTAAAGTAAAAGAATTAGGCATATCCCTGTCTATCAAATGAGACTCAAAACTATGATTGCTTAATTACTAGGTTATTACACTAATTCTCTTGCACTAGACTAGCTGCTTCTCCAGCTATGCACTCAAATACTTGGCTGTTTGAATCCTCTTGAGCTATTTCTACTCCAGCTCTTGTGTTCTGGGGAGATGTTTCATTCTGGCACTTTCTGCTGGCCATACTTCTTTTACCTTCTCTTGTCCCTATATGGGACCCTCAGCCAGGTAACTGATAACCCACCTGCTTTTATTTCCTACAGCAATTAGCTGGAGCATACAGTAAAGACAATTATTAAAGTTATGAAATCTAGTGTAATCACATTCACAATATCCAATTCATTTGTATTTCACAGCTTTATGAGAAAGTGTTCTATTTGGCCTATCTTGGTGAGTCACAGTTATGTACTTTTCTCATTACTATCTTAAGCAATGAAATCCTTTAACTTTCATAACTTGAACTTACCAGTCTTAAGACACCTGTTTAAAATTTTCTCCAGTCTTCATTAAAAAAAAAAAAAAGCCTTCTAGATTCTCTAACCTTTATTACCAACCTTAAAACTTCTACAACTTGCACCTACTCCAACATTCATAACCTTGCATTTACCATCTTTAAAACATCTTCTGAGAGCCTCATTTTCTTAAATTCTCTGTACCTTAAGTTTGTGAGACTATCTAGTCTTTAACCCCATGAAACTTGAGAAGGAATAAATATTACCTGAATGTCTAGGAAGCACAGGCAAACTGCTTCCAAAAGTATGCAAATGACATACATAGTTGGCTGCCTGGACAGCCCCCAGAAGTCTGTAACATTGGAACATCTATCTTTAGCCTTTGGGACTAGTATATCTGACAAACTTATTGTTGAGCAGGAATTATGAAGGACTTGATAACCCTGTCTTGGCAGAGCTTGGCAGTCAACTTTGCCTGAGCCCAAGTTTTGTCCATTTGGAACAGCATTCTGTCTGCAGATGGAGGGCTTTTGATGCTCTTATTTTCTTCTAAATTGAATGGAGTCTGACATGTCCTGTCAAAAAACATTTCATATTAATATCTTTAATAAAAATATCTTTAAATGCCACATTTTGTTAAGGTTTTTGGAGATCATCTACTGATACCATATCTGAGTAGATAAACTTGTTTTGAGCTATTTACTCGCTGTTTAACCCGGGAAGCATATTTTGTGATAAACTGGTCTAATATCTGACCATACTATGAGTTTGAGTGCTTACCAACTTACATTACTTATTTATCCTGAACAATTTTAAATAGCAGCTTTTAAAAGGACTAGAATTTTACCTCTTCAAATGACTATATAAGAGCTGAAACTTAATATACAGTATGTTATAACAAAATCTCAAAGTTTGTATCAATATACAAAGCCTTATACTAGTGTAATAAAATGCACAAGTGTAACAAAGTATAGCCTTAGTTTGTATCAATATTCAAGGATCCATATTAATGTAAGATTATGGCTATAAGTGTTTTTAGATTTAAGAGTAGATTCAGCAGTCTATTTCTGTCATAGTTCTTCCCCCCCCTTCTCATTTTAGCCCTTCCCCTACTACATAAGAAAAAAAGGATAGAACAAAAGAGCAATCCCTAAATCTAACCTATACTGTGTTTTCTTACTGGTCAAGACCATTTAATAGCTTGTGACCAACACCTTTATAATAATAAGCATCCTCCACACAACAGAACAACCAAAACCCTGGCTTAATGAAATGGGACTTTTATTTATTAAAATGGCTTCATGTTTATTTGGGACATAGTATTTCTTTCTTGGAGTCCAAGGAGATTTGGAGGATGGTTAGTCATAGGAAGTTAGTTGTAGCATTTGCTGTCCAGTCTCTACTCTGAGAAAGTTTAGGCATAAGTGAAGTCCTGACTGAATCAGGATGTATGTAGCTGGATGAATTGAGGTCATCTGGGACCAACAGCTTTCTGTGAAGCTGTTTTGGAAGTCTTGAGCAAGAAACATTAAGGCAGTTTGGGGTCAGATGTCTCAGTATCGCTGAGGGTGAATCTTGTCAGGGCCACTATTTTTGTTGTTAGTTTCTGTGAACATAAAATCTTTCACAAGTAAACAGTTCTGTATTAAGGAATGTGCAAGGTACATATTGCAATTAATCCCGAACCAAAATTTTTTGCTCTTTATTTGAGCAGATGAAAGACAGTTGTCTTAAGCTAATTTGGATTGTAAACAAACTGTAATATAAATTCTATTATCTGTGCCATGATAAGTCCTGAGGACTTTGTAGCCAATAAAATTTATTGACTACACGTGGATATTTAAGTCCCAACCAGTCTTAGAGCTGTTCCCATGTAGAGAGATCAACATAAACATTACCTTGTCTTGGTCTTTTTTATTTTCTTTGTTGTGGTTGAAATCCTTAGGAGGGTTTGCTCTTCCCCCTTACCTGATTTTTATCAATTTGGAAGGACTTGAGCTTTTTTTTTTTTTTTTTTTAATTTTATTTTTATTCTTTGTGGGGAGGATATTTTATCCCTTCTCCCAGCACATTTCCTGTTTTTAATTATCTGGGAGTCTTTGTTACCCCTTTTTGATTGCTAAGTATCTCAAAGTATGAGCAGATCTCCCCACAGTTGCTTCTCTTACAGGGTTGTATGATATAGTTATGTTTTATAATACGTAAAAAAATTGTTTCACTTTATTAGAGACATATACTGAAGCTTTGCCAATCTTAATTTGTACAGGTATTCCCATAATAGCCATAGCTTCTAATAAATGTGTAATTTTAGAATCAGCCTTTTCAGAAGTTAAAGCAGTTACCCAGTGAATATTTGAATATGTGTCTGTATGAATGGTTCCTATTTCTGATCACTTGTAGTTGAATAAACAGTAAAATCAATTCAGAATCATCCTGAATAAATTCATCACTATCTGTATGAAAAAGAATTAAAATCTGATACCATAAGGATTGCATGGGCTGGAGAGATGACTCAGAGGTTAAGAACACTGACTACTTTTCCAGAGGTCCTGAATTCAATTCCCAACAACCACATGGTGGCTCCCAACCATCTGTAATGGGATCTGGTGCCCTCTTCTGGCCTCCAAGCATACATGCAGGTGGAATGATATATACATAGTAAGTCTTTAAAAAAAAAAGAATTGCATATAATTCTGGTATTTAAATTGAACCTTAAGGACTCTCTACTCCCTTATGTATATTTTCTGATTCATATCCTGTCTTTCCTGATTTATTTGCATCAGCATGAAATATAGGGTCTCCAGAAATTGGTGCCCTTTTATTATATGAGGGAAAATTTTTTTATAATGTGAAGTTACTTGCTTTTTGGTATTTGTTGTCAATTTCTCCCCAAAAAAGTATTGCAAGCTCCTTGCCAGTGTTCATTTTTGCTCATAATGAAGCAATTTCTGCATTAATAAAAGGTAGCACAATTTCTGCTGTTTCTATGTCTGTTAACTGATGAAGTCTGTTTTCCTTTTAGAATTAGTTTATGTACCTTTTTTCTATGTGTCTTTAATTTTTTACTGTCTGATAAAAATGGATATTTTTATCCATTTGGATAAAAGGGTAAGACATTATCTTCCCTCTGCACAATAATTTTTGTGGGAGGATGAGAAGACAAGGTAACTACCATACAGGCCAGCTTTGGATTTTTATGCTCTATGGGCATTTTGTAGTTTATTTTCTATCAGAGCCAATTATCAGTTTCAGCTGATAACCTTCTTAGACTATTTAATTCTTTATCACCTTGTAAAAGTTTGAAAGCTGTTTATCAGTCAAACCAATTACAGTCCATAGCCAGTTAATATCACCCAGTAATTTTTAAAAATCATTAAGAGTTCTTAATTGGTCTCTTCTGATGCATACCTTTTGTAGTAAAAATTTCTGTAGTCTTATATCCAAGATAATTCAGTCTCCTCTTTGTTTTTTTTTTTTTTTTTTTTTTTTCAGGAGCAATTTGTAATCCCCAGTTAGTTAGAAGTCTCTTTGCTTCATTAAACATTTTTTCTAAGCTATCTCCATTTGAGTCTGACAGCAAAATATCATCTATATAATTGTAAATTATGGTTGAGGAAATTGTTCATGAATTTTTTCCTTTGGCTTTTGTACAAAATATTGACACAAGTTAGGACTAACATTCCTTGTGGCAAGACTTTTCACTAGTACCTTTTGTTTGGCATTGAGTGAGCACTGTGGAAATAAATCTATCTTGTAAAAGAATATCTTGTGAAAAGCAATCTTTTAAATAAATTAGTATGATAGGCCATTCTTCAGGTAAGAAGGAAGGCAATAGGGTTTCAGGCTGCAAAGAACTGAATGGGGTTAATTGTAGGAAAAGGAAAAAATGCAGCTTCTATGATCATGAGCCAGTGCTGTTTTCTGTCTCCCATACATGACCTGTTATGTCTTTTCCTCTATTGAGAAAATGGCATGAGTCCACCTCCTTGCCTGCAGTACTGCTTGCTCAGATCATGTGCCTATACTGTGGCTGGCAGCATACACACTGATTCCAGACTTCATCCATTGCAGTGTGGGCACCCAGGAGAGGGGTTTGGCTGCCCGGCTCTTGCCTAGCTAGACACAACTGTGTAGGGAGGCAGGCAGAGCCAAGAAACTGCCAGTGAGGAGCGAGTTGGCTCAGTTGTCTGTCCTAGTACAATAGGTGGGACACTGATAAGTGTGTCTCGGCTGCTTTCCAGGTAGGCTGGAAATGTGCTGTGTAACAACCCAGTAACCTGTCTCAGGTTCAGTTGGCATGAGTTTGGTGCCAAATGTGAAATATGAGAATTAGACTCATCCCCATTTAGCTTCAACTATGATTTATTTCAAAAGCTCTGCAGAATTACTGGGATATTACCTCTAATTGAATTCTCTTAACACTAGACTGAGCCACTTCCCCAGCTGTGTTCCCCAAATACTTGCAGTTTCAGTCTTCCTGGGTTATTTCTGCTCTAGCAGTCTGGTGTTCTGGGGAGGCATTTCATTCTGGCATATGTTGTTGATATATTATGATTAATGGAGACCTTTTGTTTTCTCCATCTTCACGTGCCCTCCCTCCACCTCTCTACTTTGTTTTTTCCCTTGTCCCTTGTGACCCCCACCAAGTAACTGAAAACTCGCCTACCTCTATTCTATCCAATAATTGGCTGTAGCCATTTAGGGTTTTACTGCTGTGAACAGATACCATGACCAAGGCAACTCTTATACGGACAACATTTAATTGGGGCTGGCTTACAGGTTCAGAGGTTCAATATCATCAAGGCAGGAACATGGCAGCATCCAGATAGGCATGATGCATGAGGAGCTGAGAGTTCTACCTTTTCATCTGAAGGCTGCTAGGAGAAGACTGACTTCCAGGAAGCTAGGACAAGGGTCATAAAGCCCATGCCCACAGTGACACACCTACCCCAACAAGGCCTATTAGTGCCACTCCCTGAGCTAAGCATATACAAACCATCACTCCTTGTAATTTCAGTTCTGTTTTCTAAGAGGCAGCAGCTTAAGGTTTTGGAAGCCATTTATGTGTAATTAAGAGTGGAGCTTGATTTGTATATACTTGCTACTCACCCCAGTTAAGATAGAACATTTTAAAATGTCCTCTAAAGTTCCTCTCTTGGAAATAATTTCCCTCCTCCCCAAGACGATTCTATGTTCTGTTTAAAAGTTATTAGCTTCATATTGTAACAGTAAATAACAGACTCCATGCCTAACAAGGTGAAAAATGAGGACTGACACTCAAGGTTGTCCTTTAACCTCCAGTGTGCCATACCCCACTTACATTCATGTGTGTGCGCACTCAAGTACATCATACATGCATGAGCACATATACAAAAGACAAGCATTAAAAAAAAAAGTGGCCATATATATGGCGCACACTTTTAATTCAGTACTTGGAGCAGAGACAAGATGATCTCCATGAGTTCAAGGCCAGCCTGGTCAACCTAGAGCATTCCGGGACAACCAGAGCTACTACAAAAGAGCGTCACAAACAACAGAAATAAAAGAATAGAGCATCTTACAGCGTGTGTGTGAGTGCCTTGCCTGCATGTTTGTTATGTGTATTCCTAGTACCTGTGGTGGTCATGAAAAGTAATCAGATCTGGGGCTTCACTTCCAGATGCTTGTAAGCCACCTTCTGGTTTCTGGGGACCAAATTAGGTCCTCTGCAGAAGTTACAAGTGCTCTTAACTACTCTGCCAACCCTGAGTATAATCCATTGCAAGGCTGTGCCACCCATGGACTCTTAACTCTTTGTAAGTGTTTATTTGGTTTTTATATTTCCTGTGATAGAGTATGGATTCACATCTCCAGGGTCTGCACTCTTTTTTAAGATTTGCTTATTTTATGAATGTGATTACACTGTAGCTTGTCTTCAGACACACCAAAAGTGGACATCAGATCCCATGTCAGATGGTTGTGAGCCACCTTGTGGTTGCTGGGAATTGAACTCAGGAAGAACAGTTAGTGCTCTTAAGCACTGGGCCATCTCTCCAGCCCCTGGGATCTGCACTCTTGACCTCCCCTCTGCTGCCTGGCAAATCCTTATCCTTTTTGAGTCTCTGCTTTGGGGATAGCGGAGTAACACACGCCTGGAAGATTCCTACTGTTTGCCTACTGTCCTGTTAAGAAAACTCCCCCTCCCTCCACCGTCTTCATATTTCAATGCACTGTGGAAGTTTCCACTGTGGTTGCAGTGTGACTTCATTTCTGGTCACAGGTCAGCAAATCCAGAGGCACTAGAGCCTGCCTAAGGTGTTCAGAGCCCTTTCTTTTGACTAGAAGCTTCCAGCTTAGGTTGGCTATCTCTTGACTTGAGGGCAGCAGGTAAGTTAAGCATTTTTTAGTGACTGTGTTCCTCTGGGTAGCAAATGGTCCAAAAGGAGAAAGATGATCATGTGAAGAGAAACCACTCCAATTCTCCCTTTTCTGGTTGTCCTATATAAATTTTATTTATAAGTTGTTTTTCACCTAGAATCTAGCCTTGCTTGTTTTCTAGGTCTTGGTGGGAATCAGATGGCCTCACAAGGTAAGCACACTGGATAGCACGCAACAGGAGCTGGTAATGGAAGAAGACAGATGGCTTTCCTGGCTGGAATTGCTTAGCATTGCTGTTTGGATAACCTATGCTTTGGAGAGAAGCTGGCCTTCTCCACTCCTGGTCAGAACTTTGATAGGGACTAAAGCATACCTTTAAGACTCTGAGAAACTGGTATCTCTGAGAGGCAGGATTGTTTGATACCTTTATTCTCAGACTCCCTACAGATAGTCTGTCTGCTTGCACCCTGTGGGATTGAAATCAGGTCATCGGGCTGGAGAGATGGTTCAGTGGTTAAGAGCACTGACTGCTCTTCCAAAGGTCCTGAGTTCAAATCCCAGCAACCACATGGTGGCTCACAACCATCTATAATGGAATCAGATGCCTTCTGGTGTGTCTGAAGACAGCTACACTAGTGTGCTCACATAAAATAAATAAATAAATCTTTAAAAAAAATAGGTCATCAAGCTTGGTGGTGAGTGCCTTCACCTGCTAAGCTATCTTGCCAGTAAGACATTTTTAAAATTATGTGTCTTTGTGTGTGTGCGCGCTTGTGAGAAGGGTTGGGGCTTGTGCACGTGTGGAAGTGAGAGTTGGTTCTTTTCTCTCCCTCTGTGTGGGTTCTGGGGATCACGTTCATGTTGCCAGGCTGTGCAGCAAGTGCTTTTACCAGCTGAGCCATCTTGTTAGCCACAAAGTTCTTAATAAAGATACCAGTCATATTTGACTAGCCACATGAGTGGCCTTGTTTTTACCTGAGTGTGCACATACACAGTATTTTCCTAAAGGTCACGTTAAGGCGTTGGGAATTAGAACTTCCATAGTTTGACAAGAGCCCCAATTCAATCCAAGGCATAACCCTGCTCATAATGCTGCTGCTGCTTCTGGTTTCATTTGACTGCTCATCCAATAGTAACGTGGAAAGACTCAGGGCTGTGCTAATTGTAAAGATATGGATTCTCTAAGTTTTCTCTTGCTTGGGATTTTCCCTTGCTGCTGCTCTCTAAATAGGTGCTGGCTGCTTGGACAGACTGACACAGTGGACTTCTAGTGTAGGGATGCCAGGACAAGGCAGCTGTGTTTTCTTCTGCAAATATCCCTGTGAGCAACAAGGGCAGGAAGCTGAAACAAGTTTATTCTCAAAAAAAAAAAAAAAAAAAAAGAATTCAGAATGAATACACCTCAAGCCCTGAACCAGAGAACCATCAGGGAAGGGTACCTAGGGACAGGAAAAGATGTTAGAACCAGACGTTATGGCTAGATGTTTCAGGGGTGTTTCCTCAGTCCACAATGGTGTTTAATAATGTATTAGCTACATTTCTTGTTGCTACAGTGAAGTATCTGACAACTTGAAGGAGAGTGTGTTTTGGCTCCCAGTTTGAGGAAGCAAACAGGAAGCAGGGAGGGATGAATGCTGGTGCTCAACCTGTTCTCTTCATTCATCCTAGGACCCCAGCCCATGGAATGCAACCACATTTAGAATGGATCTTCCCACCTTAATCCAACTCCCTCACAGGTACACACCAGAGTGGTGTGTGTGTGTGTGTGTGTGTGTGGTTTTCTTCCTCAGGTTTATTATTGTATGTGCTTCTACAAAACTCCCCTATCCCATCTTAATGTATTTTCCTGGATGCATATCTGCACCATGGTCATGCAGTGCCTGAGGATGGGGTGTGATATGGGGATGAGGGAGGGGGGGATGTGCAGGAGATACAGTATAAGAGAGTTCTAGGAACCAAAGTCGGGTCCTCTGGAAGAGCAGCCAAGTGCTTTTACCTGCTAAACCATCTTGTGAGGATGCAGTCTTTTAAAAAATAGATTTTATTTTGGTGTGTGAACTTTTGTTTTTTGGGGGAGTGGACACCACCTCCCCTGGGTGCCCCACTCCTTTATATGGGATCCCAGCCAGCCCATCTCAGAATAGGTCTGGTGCCTCCCTTTGGGGACTTTCCTGCTGGAGATAAGCATGCAGTGGGCAGGGCTCCCAGCTAGCTCATCTCTTAAGCTGGGTGTGGTGGCACACATCTGTAATCACTGTACTTGGGAGGCTTGCCGAGGGACTCAAGGCTACCCTGGACCACACAGTAAGTTCCAGGCACAAGACAAAGACAGTCAGGAGCCCAGGGAATCTGTCATAGGAATGCTCTGCACTGGATCTGAAATGGCCGGCACAGGCTTGTTCCCAGCTGGTGGTGCTGAGTTGGGGGTGACTGGGGAGCTTTAGGAGGTAGATTCTGGTCTGAGGAGGCATGTCAACAGTGACAGGCCTTCGAAGATTATTCCCACCTCTGGCTCTGCTGCTGTGGACTGGGCAGCTCTGCCAGGTGCAACCCTTGGAAACCGTGAGCCTGGTAATTCTTGTCTCTGAAGTTGTTTAGGTCACACCAAAGCAGGAGCAATAGATACAGCTCCAGACAGGTGTAACACAGGAGACTAAGTTATTTGGTTCCTCTGGCACAGACCCAGGGTCTGGGAGAGCTGCAATCAAGAGCCACCAGCCTGCCTTCTTCTAAAACCCCACAGCTGAAGTCTGGGTGGTCTTCATTGTCTTCCGGGAACCTGCAGTGTGGTGAGGAGAGGGGTGGGAGAGAGAAAACACTCAGGTTGCTGGGCACAATACTCTGTAAGTCACTACACAGGCAGAAAATATCTGGAAAGAGTCCCAGCAGTGTCTTCCAATGTCAGCTACGTGGTAGAACCACCAAATTCCTAGACCACAGACCTTGTATCTGAAAAGCAGCCATGGCAGTTCTGTCTGGGTCAGTGTGTTGGGTACCCACACCAGGGTTGGGATGAAAGGAAAGGCCAATGCTAATCCCCCCTGGCTGGGTGTAGAATGGGTTTCCTATCAGTACTGAACATTGGGTGTGGCTGAAGCACAAGGGAGAAAGAGGGAACCCAGTTACTCACAGTTGGGATGGCAAGGGAACCCCATCAGTCCAGTGCCAGCCTTCAGGGCCTCGTCGAGCCCCCACCCAGAAGCCCTTGGTGACATATTTTCTTAAGTCCTGAGGGAGAAAAGCAGGAAGTTACTCTCTGCACATCATGGCTCACTAGGGCATCCATTTCTCCCTGAGGCCTCAGCAGGATCCCAGCATACCTTCCAGGAAGCATCCAGCTCAAAGGTCTTGCAAAATACCTGCACTTATGGAAGGTGATTGGATGCTTGCTGGTGGCTTGGCACTGTGCTTGGGCCAGTAGACAGAAGGGCTGGCAAGTGGGGCTCAGGGGTTAAGGTCAGGGGAGGCATGGGACAGATTAATGGTGTAGTCTCTACGGGGGCAAAATTATTTTGAATGGGTTCAGTGGTGTTAAAGCCATTACAGAGGTGGGCATGGGGCTGGGGGGATAGCTTAGTGGTTAAAAGGGCTTGCTTCCATGTTTTATGAGCTGAGTTCAATCCCTGGGACACACATGATGGAAGCAACCTCCACACACACATTGTGGTGTATGTCCCCCTCCGACAATAATAAAATACACTAAAACCTTAACAACAGAAAACAAAATGTGTGCATGAATGTTTATATAAGGAGTAACAGAAACCAAAAGGCCATTCAGCCCAGCCAAATTGGTGTGTCCCAGATCCAAAAGAGCCCTCGTCTCTAGTGGAACCCGAGGAACACTCCAGGTTGACTTGTGGCATCTGTGTGCAAGAGCACACACATGTATATACATCCATGTGTGCAAGTGTACACGTGCTGGTGGTGGGTCTTGTCAACCTGACAAAAACAGGCATAGCTGGGAAAAGGGACTCTGTTGGGAAAATGAACGACTCCATAGGACAAGGCAAGTCCATTGGTGGTGATGTGGCTGCTGGTTATCTGTGGTTGTCAGTTTGACAACATCTGAAACTAAACCCAAATGGCTAGAAACACTTTTTTTTTTTTTTTGTCTTAAGTAATTTGAAGTAGAAAGAATGACTTTTTAAATGCAGATGTTCTGAGATGACAAGACCCATTAATCTGTCCACACCTCTGCTGGCAGCCTAGAGAAAGGAGGAGGAGGAGGCTTGCTCTCACTCCCACTGGCAAGTCCACCCCCTCGCCAGCATTAGAGCCCACGTCTTCAGGATCCTGGCAGATACTGCAGACCAGTAGGGACATCCAGCCTCAGGGACTTCCACTGGTAGACAGCTTTTGTTGGACTAGGTGGAGCATGGCTTGAATCCATTCTAACCCCATTTATATATACAGAAAATGTACGTGTGTGCAAGCGCCTAATGCTTATATTCATTCTATAAGTTCTCTTACTCAAGAGAGCCCTTGCTAAGACAGGCTATGTAAGAAAGCAGGATGAGCAAGCCATGAGGAACAAGTCAAATGGCCTCTGTCTCCACATTCTTGCCCTGCCTTCCCTAGAAGATGGACTTCAAGCTGCAAGTGACATAACCCTTTCCTCCACAAGTAGCAGGATGTTTTACCACAACAACAGGAACCTTAACTTGATAAAAGTGCTGTGACAGACCTAATCATGTGGTTTGGGGAGGCTGGGAAAACCCTTGAGTGCTCAGAGCTCAATGAACTGCTGTTGGAACATTATCTCAGAAGATAATGCTGAGAGCTGACAGAGATGAAGACAGAGGTCTGGCTTGTGACATTTCAGGGGGAAACTTGAGAGTCCTATAAAGACTGGCAGAACCATCTGATATTTTGAATTAAGAACCACCACAGTGACATCTTTGCTTTGCTGGGTCAATTGGTTAAGCCAGCTAGGGCTGTGATTAAGAAGAGACCAGCGTCACTGAGGATAATTCATGTAGGAAGTGTTTCCTCAGGTCTGTACACAGGCTGTGCT
This sequence comes from Micromys minutus, assembly GCF_963924665.1. NCBI lineage: Eukaryota > Metazoa > Chordata > Mammalia > Rodentia > Muridae > Micromys > Micromys minutus. The sequence goes on along the minus strand of NC_137953.1, from coordinate 40,718,313 downwards.
CCAGAGGAGGCCAAAGCTTTACCTTTTGCAGCAGCCAGACTTGCTAATTCGTAAGAGTTCCCCAGTGGTACTGGTTTTGAAGGCATGGAGAGGTCATGGAGAGCAGCTGAGGCTCAGCACTGTGAGAGGAGAGGCCAATGGAGAATGTGCAACCTTAGTTGAAGCCAGAGGACCGAGGAGCCCGTGTAGAGGAGTTGAGGCCTCACATAAGTGGCAGGGTCAGAGTCCCCGAAGAGAGCCCAGGAGAAGCTAGGTGAAGGTGCAGCCCAGTTGCAGTGGAGACCCCAACAATTTGGAGATGTCAGGACCATGGGATGACCACCAAGGACAGCAGCTGTAGAACAGAGCTGGCCTAAACCTAGGGACAAGATGTGTGCGGTGAATGGAAGAGGTGGAGAGGTGGGGCTGTCCAAGGCCAAGCTATGAGTAAACCCTAGACACTGGGTACTGAGTTACGTAGTTGGGGTTGGATTTTGCTTTGTTCAAATTATAACTGTCCTGGTTCTTCCTTTTTTGTGTAAGAAAGTATTTCTCATTTTTTAGTATTCTAAAGATGGGAGACTCTGAACAGTAACGAGACTTTGGATGTTTTAAAAGAGACAACTTTTAAAGTATTTGAAAGTTTAACTACAGTGGGACTTTTTTGTGGAATGTTTTGTACTATGATATTTATATAAGACAAGGTCTTGCTATGTAGCCCTGGCTGGTCTGCAACTGACATAGGTCATGCTGGCCTTGAACTCACAAAGATCTACTTGTCTCTGCCTCCCAGAGTGCTGGGATTAAAGTTGTGCAAAAAACACAGGTCGAGGAAAAGGAATATTCAGACTAGGGCTGTATAAGGCTGGCCTATAAACTGCTGTTGTACGTCTTTAATCCCAGTACTCAGGAGGCGGAGGCAGGTGGATTTCTGTCAGTTCAAGCCTGTTTGGTCTACAAAGTAAGTTCCAGGACATTGAGGGCTGTTACACAGAGAAACTCTGTCTTGAAAAATAAAAACAAAAAGCTGTAGGCAAGTCTCTTGATTAGTGATTGACATGTAGGCAGTGCTTCTCTGGCAGGTGGAGCAAACCAGTGAGCAGCACTCCGCTCCTGAGGCCTCTGCATCAGCTCCTGCCTTGACTTCCTAGGGTGATGGACTAAAAGCTGTAAGATGGGGCTGGAGAGATGGCTCAGCGGTTAAGAGCACTGACTGCTCTTCCAGAAGTCCTGAGTTCAAATCCCAGCAACCACATGGTGGCTCACAACCATCTGTAATAAGACCTGATGCTCTCTCCTGGTGTGTCTGAAGATAGCAACAGTGTACTTACATATAAATTAAATAAATCTTTAAAAAAGAAAGAAAAAACAAGAAAATAAATTAGTATATTAAAAAAAAAAAGCTGTAAGATGAAATAAATCTTTTCTTTCCATCCTAGGTTGACTTTGGTCATGGTGTCTAATGTCAGCAATATAACCCTAACTTAGACAGACAGACAGACAGACGCACACACACACAAGGGGGGTCTGGGGTCCTTCCAAGGCTAAGAATCAGGGATCTGGGATAACACATTCTATCTCCTAGCCAGCCATTCTTACCTGGGTGTGGCTCAGCAGAGGCAGTGTGGCATGGTGGGCTGAGCAGAAATCCTGGCTACCCTTCCAGTCTTGGGCTTCTTCAGAGAGGTAGTAACAGTGCTCCTGAGACCACATCCAGCCTTGAGGGCATGGTTGGCACTTGGCTCCTGAAAGCAGAGGCTAGTCAGTCAAGGGGAGTGTCTAATGAATCAATACACTGAGAAAACAAACCCTGGTCCTGACCTTGGCTAAGGAGGTGAATGTATGGGTAAGGAGCTGGCAAGCATCTGGTGGGAAGGACGGTGGCCAGAGAAAGCCCTAGGAAGGCGGTAGAGCTTTCACACTGTGCAAAGTTCCCCCAGATAGGGGCCAGTGTTCCCATTGCTGGTCAGGCCACAAGCTGTGACTGACATGGGGGAAAGGGTTGAGCTCTCTTCTCTTTGCTAAATAAGGCCTGTGACTTCACCCTGCACCTCATATCCCTCTCTGGCCTCCAAGATGCTGTAAACACACAAACTAGGGATGGGGTACCGTACCTCCTCTAGAGGCCAGTGCCACAATAGCTACAGTGCACACTGCTAGCAACACAGCCATGACCACCAGAGCCCAGCGCAGAGACTTCATGTACTGGGGCAGCCCTGGAAAGGGAACAGGAAAGCAAGTTATGAGAGGCCACTCTTAATACAGCCAGAACTAGACTGGTCTCCACCCCACCCCACCCCACCCAGACCAGCTGCACGGTCACCTTGGTTCAGATACAGAGGAGAGACGTGGTACCGTATGTTCTGTTTCCTTTTCACATGGCTCTACAGAACACAGCAAGGGACTGGCATACATCATGTGCAGTGTGTGCCAGGCAGCAGGGGACAGAGGAACCAGGACACCAGGGGTAACACGCCACAAAAGAGTGAGCAGGGGCTAGACTGCAGCTCCACAGGGTCAAGGTCAATCAAGGTCAAGCCTGGATGCTACATTTCACTCAAGGTTCCCCCCCTTTCATCAAAACCGAGCTGCCTTTCCAGGTCTGGGGTCATGGATGAAGATGAGTGCAAACCCAGTTCTCCACAGCCGTGAGCAGTCGGCAGCTGTGGGCCTTGTTAATGGCTTCAGGGCCAAGGGTCAGAGGTAGATGGGAGGCCATGTGCAGGGAACGAGAGTATGAACAACAGGAGATAGGACATCCACCTCTTTTCTGTTATTCTGTTATGTTTTGTTTGAGATAGGGTCTCTATATCCTGTGACTGTCCTGGAACTCTTAATGTAGGCTAGGCTGGCCTTGAACTCAGAAAAATCCACCTGTCTCTTCCTCTGGAGTGCTGGGTTTAAAGACATGAACCACCACACCCAGCTATCCTTACATTTTGAGATAGAGTATTACTATGTTTCCCAATCTGGTTTCAAGCATGTGTCCCTCCCACCTCAGCCTTCTGAGAAGCTGGGATTACAGGCTGTAACCAAGGCCGGGACATGGCTCAGCAGGTGAACGTGCTTGCCAGCACCTCTGATGTTGATCTCTGGGACCCTCGTGGTAGGAGAGAATCAGCTCTTACAAGTTTTCTGTCTGACCTCCACACATCCAGCAGAGAATCCATGTCACTGCCACCAAGAAGTGGCTACTGTTCTCCCACACCAGGTAGGGACTTTAAGCCACTGAGCTTGGGGCCCCCTACAGAGCCAAAGAGGAAGATCCCACACCACTTGTAGCTTCCTACAGCTTAGGTGGCCTGGAGTTTTCTGGACCAGGCTAGCTTCAAACTTGCAGCAACTTCATTGTACAACCTCTGGCATGTTGGGATTACAGGCATCTGTTCACCACACCTGCCACATTTTTATTTTAAGACAGGGTCTCAGCCTGGCAGTGGTGCATGCCTTTAATCCTGGCACTTGGGAGGCAGAGGCAGGTGGATCTCTGTATGTTTGAGGCCAGCCTGGTCTAGAGAGGAGTTCCAGGACAGCCAAGGCTACACAGAGAAACTATCTCAAAAGCAAGCAAACAAGGTCTCAACTTGTAGCCCAGGGTGCCCAAGACCCCTCAGTCCTCTGCTTTAGCTTCCTGGGAGCTGGGTCTGCACATGCGAGTCACCATGCTAGGCTTACAAGTCTACTCTTAAGTCACACAAATAAGACAAATAAAAACCCTCTATACACACTCAGCTTTAAAAACAAGTCATATCCGGGTCCCCTTGAGGTGTCTTCTCCTTTCCCCCAATCCTGGACCTTCTCATCTTTAAAAGTAATTCTGCGGTTAACTGCTAAAGAACACGATGTCCCCAAAAGGAAAAAGAAGGGGGGGGGCATATGACTGAGTCAGGTTCAACAGGTTCACCTTCTGCACTGAGTACCAAGAGGAGTCTTGCTTCAGAATCCTAACCACCCCAAGACCCCATCAAAACCTGAACCATCCTTGGAATTCTAATGCTGTCTCACCTTCAAAGAGTCCACACCCCAGCCTCATTCCCAGTCTCCCTGGCCCTCTACACTGCAGCCAATCTGACCTGTGCTTACACATTTAGTGTTCCCTGCTGCATAGACAGGATGGAGGACGGGCCAGGTGAGGCTTGTCTTCAGTTCCCTCTCCACTGGAGGTGTGCTAACTGCAAGACAACCGCTGACATCAAACACCCTGTCTTCTCCCTGGGGCACTGGGGGATAATAGGTTCTGACTTGGACAGATAGACAGTCTGAAAAGACACTCCTGCGCCAGGCACTGGAGATGTGGGCAAGTCCGTGCCTCTACCTTCCATCCCCCTGAGGAGATACGCAGGAGCAATCGTAGCCTGTGTGGAGAATCCCGGGATAATGAGGCAGCATCCAAAGGAGAGTTATGACATAAAGACTCCTAAGTTGCCCTTGGGGTGAGACAAGGTAAATCCAAGCCAAGACCCGGGGGAAGCATTTGCTCTTTATCCCAACAGGATCCTGCAAGACTAAGACTCCTTTCTAGTCCTTCAACTCTCCCATGTTTTCCTTTGTGGAGGGGCATATGACCCACCATCCCCTTTCTCAGCTTTATGAACCCCTCTTGTTCCTGCCAGCTGCCTGAACAATTGGTAGAGTACTTGCCAAGCAGGAAGCCCCATCGCCACACAGACCAGCCAACCACATTCCTGTAATCCTCACACTTTGGTAGCCAGAGAATTGGACCTTCAAGGTCATTCTTCAGCTATCTAGTGAGATTGAGACCTGCTAGCATATATGAGACCCTGTCTTTAAATGTGTCTCCTGGTCTTCAGTACCTTCACTAACAACTAGACAGCTCCTTCAGGATTGGATTTACCTTGTCTCACCCCAAGGGTAATTAAGGAGTCGCTATGTCATAACTCTCCTTTGGATGCTGCCTCATTATCCCGGGATTCTCCACACAGGCTACAATTGCTCCTGAGTATCTCCTCAGGGGGATGGAAGGTAGAGGCACGGACTTGCCCACATCTCCAGTACCTGCCCAAAGAAACAAGGGGACTAGACCAAGGAGCAACATTCCCAGCCCTCTCCACTTTAGCTTGCTTCTTCCAAGTCACACAGGACGGAGAAGCATCTGGCTTGTGACATCTACCAAGTGGGACCCAGAAGTCAGAGTCTTGCTTAGACTGCATCTCTTGGGAGATAACCTGCTTGGTCCCCCAGGGTCAAGCACTCAGGAGGCCTCGTGCAAGCAGACCCAGGCGCCTTTTTATTTACTCCTCCAAAGTTACCCGCGAGAAATGTGGGAGAGGTCCCCATCCTTCAGCTGGGTTACCAGCCTGTGGTCCTGCTCACCACTCAGCCTGTCCTGTGCCACTGTTCCTCTGTCTCTTCTCAGCCTGGTGATTGCCTCAGCCCTCCTCCACTGCAGGAGCTTAATTTCTAGAACAAACCCAACAAACTGATTCTTTAAGGGATCTGATAAAGGAGCTGGACAGATGGCTCAGTGGTTAAGAGCATGGACTGCTCTTGCAAAGGCTCTGCGTTCAATTCCCAGCACCTACAATCTGGCTTACAACTAACTGCCTTTAATTCCGGTTCTAGACCTGATACCCTCTTCTGGCCTCTGTAGGCACCAGGAATGTAAGTGGCAAGAGGGCACTAATACACATAAAATAATTAAAAATATAAACAGCTACAGGCTGGTATAATGTCTCCATATCATCCCTAGGACAGTGACTAAACTAAGGCCGTTTGGCAAAGAGGAATTAAGGTTCAGATGGAGGTGAGGTTACTGTAATCCCAAGAGGGGGACAAAGTAAGAGAGCAGATTCAGCCCTAATGCTACTGGGATCGAAAGGCGGAGGATCTAGCAGGTGAGGATCTGTCCCGGAGCCCTGCTGATAGCGCCACCTTAGACCGGGGACCCAGACCTCAGATGTTCACATTGCAAGATACTAAATCTGCATCAACCAGAGGCACCAAGCATGTGGGAAACTTGTGGTAGCAACGACGAACTCATCCCACACTGCAGAAATCTGCTCGCAGAATTAATTCTAAAAGTTTTTAGTGATCTACGTCTCTGAGCCTTCTCCCTCCCTTGCTGCCGTCTGGGCAATTTGCTTGCTTGCTGGGCAAGGTATTAGCCCCTTCCGGTCTCTCTGCTCTGGACAAGTTCTAATGAACCCCTACCACCCACAACCGAGGATGGCCCAGTAAACCAACCACAACAGGGCTAACAACCTTTAGGAGCTGTACTGGTTAGTGTTTTGTCAACTTGGCCTAAGTAAAGGCTATCTGGAAAGAGGAATTACCTTTGAGAAAACACACCCATCAGATCGGTAGGTTGTAGGCAAGTCTGTGGGGCATCTTTTAAATTCCCACGGGAGGGCGCAGGTGGGGTTGGGGGGTGGCATAAGAAAGCAAGCGGAGCAGAAAGCCAGTAAGCAGCCTTCCTCCGTGGTTTTACTTGTGTTCCTGCTTTCATTTCCCTTGATAAACTGTAACCTGTAAACCTAATAAACCCTTTCCTCCCCAAGTTGGTTTGGGTCAGTGTTTTACCACAGCGAGAAAAAGCAAACCACTACAAGGGCTTTCTGCACCGCTAGACTTGTCTCTCCTTCACAAGCAAACCATGGCACGGGGCCAACTCAGAGTGTGCTGATGGATGGATGACCGGCCCTCCCTCAAGACGGAAAGGAGCCCAGCCCTTGGAAGTGTATCCAAGCCACCACCGCCACGTGATTCTGAATCATTTCCCCTCACTCTAGACAGAGTTCTACTTCTTTAGGATGCTGCGCACACTAAGAAGCAATGAGAAAGTTTCCGGGAGGAAAGTGGGGAGTGGAGGTGGGGGCGGGGAGTTCAGGATCCCCGAGACAGAAGCAGGATGCACTTGGGGTAATCAGCTGGGCTCCTGGTTAGTCTAGTTCAGAGATGGGGCACAGCCATCTTTGAGCACTCACACTCACCTATGAGCGCGATGGCCCGCGGCAGTTTCTTGCTATCAATGCCTGCGCGCTGCAGCAGCGCGTCATCTCCTTTGGTCCCCCCGGGCTCGCGGCAGCGGCAGCGGCAGGCAGGCGAGCCCGGGGGGACCGTGAAGCCCTCAGCGGAGCCGACAGGCTCGGTCGCGGCAAGCGGTGACCCTCGGCTCCACGTGGAGCCCGGTGACGGGGCGCGCGTCAGCCACTGGAGCGTGGGAGCGGAGCGGCGGGCAAAGGCTGGCGACTCCGGCACCGGCACGGTGAGGAAGCGCGTGGACGGCGCAGGCGAGGGTGCACGACTGGCCCCCGCGGCGCCCACGGGCTTCACGCGCACGTCCACCTGCAGCTCCACGGGCGCCCAGGATCCCGGCGCGGGCTCTCCTGATGCCGTCCAGGGTTCCAGCTCCCCGTCGCCATCCCGGGGCTGCTCGGCCCACGAGGGGCTCGGCGACGGCAGCTCGCGGCTGCACGAGCCCAGGCGGCGGAAGGCGCCGTAGCCCAGGCTGAGCGGCTGCACGCGCGGGGAACCGGGCAGGGCGGGAGGCTGAGGCTTCTCCCGGAGCTCCTGGGACTGCGCGTCCGCCGCCTCCCGCCCCGTCCGCTCCGGCCTCGGGCTGCCTTCGGAGGCCCCGAGTTGTGGCACCTCCGCGGGGACCCGTGGCGGCTCCATTTTCGAGCTTCCCGAGGGCTCCGCTGGGGACCTGGTCTCGCTCTGGCCTCAGACGCTTCCCGAATCCGCTCCGTCCCGCGCGCCGAGACCGCGAGACTTGCCGAGCGTCGCGTTCTAAGCTGGATCCCCAGAAGCTTCGAGTCCTTAAAATTGTCAACAGCACGCTTCACTAGAGGACCCTGTGTGATGGGCTGTGGCTCTGGATTGGCCACGCCCCGCCAGTCCCGCCTTTCCGTGGCACCAGTTGAGTGAGTCACAGGGTGGGCGTGGCCCGAAAGGCAGGGACTGGGAACCTGGGATTGTCACATTCCTCTCTCTCCTTCATCCCGAGCCCCACCCGACCTCCCCACACCCCGCTGGCTTTGTGCTGCCTGTGGATTCAGTTATAGACCGAGTGGGAAGAGATTGGCTAAACAAGGGAAAGGGATGGTGCTAGGAGTCACTGGTCGCAGTTTGGAAGAGGGTGGAAGGTTGAAGTCCTGATTCCAACTCTGGAAGCTTGGCTACTAGTAGACTCAGAACACTTGGACGATAAGGAATGAGCCAGGCGCCTTGGTCCATGCCTTTAATCCCGTCACTCTGGCGGCAGAGGCAGTTTGAGACCAGCCTGGTCTACATAATGAGTTCAGACTAGCCCGAGTTTATAATGAAACCCTGTTTTACCAAAACATACAGAAATAAAAACGAAATGAAAAAAGAGAGGAGCGAATGCTCATTTCCCCAGCCTGATGAGGTCGCATGATGGTCTGAACACAGTTTTGTGGGTTTTTCTGTTTGTTTTGATTTTTGTTGTTGTGTTTTATTTTGTTTTGCCTTTTTGCTTTCATTTTGTTTTTGTTTGAGACAATCTCTCTAGGTAGTCCTGGTTATCTTGGAACTTGCTATGTAGATCAGGCTGGCTCACAGAAATACCCACTTCTTGTATGTTGAGATTAAAGGCACACACCACACTACCCTTGGCCTGCATACAGTTTTTGTTATAGATTTGCTCGTGTGAAGCAGGGACATCTCGAACCTAGAGTTTCAGACATCTGTGAACTGCCAAATGTTGGAAGCTGAACTTGATTTCTGATGACCAGACAGCAAGCTCTTATCGATGAGCTATCTCTTCAGCTCCTAAATATCCTTTTAAAATACAGACTTCCTAAAGGTCCCTTCTGCACCTCTGGAGTCTGAAGAGGCATGAAGCCACTACTACCTTTTAACCAATGTTCCAGGGTAGGGCTAGCAGATAAAAAAAATAAGTGTTTTAAAGTAGAGGTAGGTGGGTCTCTGAGTTGGAGGTCAGGCTGGCCTACAGAGAAAGTTCCAGAACACCTAGAAGAAAACAGAGGAATCCTGCATTGAAAAGCAAAAGCAAAAAAGAAGTCACTTCAGTTAAAGTCTGACATCAGGTGAGCAAGACAGTCATTCTGGAGGTCAAACTCAGGCCCTTGTGTCTGCATGACAGGTACCTTACCAGCTGAGTTGTCTTCTAGTCCCATAAAAACACATCAGAACTGTGACTTCCAGGTGGGACACGGTGTGCTTTAATCCCAGCACGTGGGACAGCAGAGGAACAAGGTCATACACGTTGATTTCCAAACCAGCCTGAGCTACGAGAGAGGAAATCTCAAAAACCAAAATCCAGACCAAAAAAATGGTGGGGGTGGGGTATAGTTCAGTGGTGGAGCTCACACTTGGCATAAGCGACCCCTGTTTTGATACCTAGCACCCTTTGTCACCATCAACCTTCTCTTAACAGAACCGTCCCACCCACTACCTCAGTTCATGTCCCCAGTACGTTTTAAACCACCGCTCTTTTCTGTCCTTCCCAACACTTCCCTTGTAAGGGGCACCTCTGTCACCAAATCGAGCAAGTGCTCTTTTGTACTTGTGTCCCTGGGAACCCTTCGATGGTCTGACACGCTCCTTTTCACTCTCTCCTCCCTCTCTTCCTGTTTTGTTTGGTTGTTAGTTTTAGAAAGTTTGCCAAGCAACCCGTGTTCTCCTGGAACCCTATTCAGACGAAGATGGCTTTAAGCCCCGATTCTCCTGCCTCCACCCCCCAGCACTGGGGTTACAGTACCCCATACCTGGTACTCTTCCTGCCTTAGAATCCCTCTCACCGGAGCTGACTGGTTCTCCTCCTTCCCTTTCAGCTCTGCTGTCTTCAGCCTCACCCCACTTTCATTTTTCTCAGGGGGGCTGTTTCCCACCTGACACAGGTTTGTATATCGAAGTCTTCTTCCATGGCCCTCAGCTGAAAGCAGGGTCACGAAGAGGTAATTTGCCGAGAGGAGGTTACACTAACCCAATGCAACTGGTATCTCTAGAAAAAGAAGAAATTTAAAGCCTTGTGCCAGAGGAAACGCCAGAACTTGGAAAGCAGGGATCAGGATAATGCATCCAGAAGCCAAACAAACAAAAACACTAAAGAAATGATGAGGGACACCAGCAAGCTTGGAGAAGGGCAATGAACAAGGAAACAGCCCTCTAGACACCCTGATCTTGAATTCCTGGTCTCCAGGATTGAGGGGACCTATGGGCCTTTACCCTGGCAGCTCTTCCGACCTGGTAAGCTGGCTTCCTGGGATGGCTCTTCTGCCCTGGGTGGTAAGCTCAGCATGCTTGTGACCGCCTCAGTTGGCATAGGGGGTGTTCCTTTGCAGGAATCCTTTACAGGGATCCACATGTGGGAAAGGCCAGCTGCAGGAGTCAGAACCACAAGCGGAGCTCCTGGGCGATCTGCAAATACTGCCCCAGTCTGGAGGCTCCTGGCTGCAGCTGGGCTGCAGGCTCATTAATTCAATCTCCAGGCTTCGAGGGGGCACCGCGTATCTTCCTAGTGTGTATGCGGTCCCCTTGCTGTGCTTTCGTGTTCTAGTTTCATTTCTACAGTCCATCCCTGAAGGAAAGTCCACAGTCTAGAGCAGAGAGAAATACACGTATGCATGTTCCTAGTTTGCCTGTGCTTAGCTTGACTTCTCTTATTACAGTTCAAAACTTCCAGCTTAGGAATGACGCCACCTACAGTGGGCTGGGTTTTCCCCACATCAGTTGCCAATCAAGACAATCTCCCACAGATGTGCCTACAAGTCAACCTGATCTAGATAATTCTTCAATTAAGACTCTTCCCAGGTAATTATAGGTTGTTCCGGGTTAACATTTTAAACTAACCATCACAGTTAGCACATCCTTTACCCAAATGCAAGTGGCAGAAAGCCCGAGTCCTTCCAAGTCTTTGGGTTCCTTTGAAATAAGAGTCAGGCTTTGCTCTTTTGCACTGTTACAGGAGCCTTGGTGCTAGAAGCCATTTCTAACTTCGATGGTGGGAGCTAGGGGAGTTATCCAGATCCTACGAGGACGTGGGTCAGATGCTAGAGAAGGACAAACATCCACTGTGGTCCTTCCTTCTTTCCCATCTTCTCTCACTTCCACTCCAAGTTATGAGTGGAGAGGCTCAGCAAGCAGCCCAGAGGATTAACTCTAGGTTTTGTACGTTTAGAATGTTAGGTCTCCACCCAAGGCGTTCTGTGGCAGGGGAGATAGCTTTCCCTCAAAGAGTTTCAGCAGAACCTCATGAAGGCTACTGTGACAGTCCCCATTCTGGAGAGGTACCTCTAAAATCAGTTAGCAGATAGGCTGAACTTGGGGAATAGATAGAAACCATTTCCATGGTGCTAAATCTAGAGATTAAGCTCCAAGACAGTTGGGGTTTAGTGTCAGGCCTGGAGTCTTAGGTCCCCTCCTTCCCCTCCCCCCTCCCCAGTAAGACCAGAGATCCAAGGGCACAGGAGCTGCTGCTTTCAGATGCCTGCCTCAGCTGCCCATCTGTGCCCATCTCGGGTTCTCATCTCGGATGATGTTTGGCACTGTAGCCTCCTGGGTGTTTGTAGTGGGACTCGCTAACCTTTACTTCATTTTTAAGGTCTGCCTCTGCTGTGAGCATTAGAATTGCTACCGTGGTTAAATACCTCAGTGCTGCGCACGCCAGGGGGAATAACTCTACTGACAATTTTGTACGGTGTTGTTTAAAGAGCACATCTCTGGGTATCTCAGAACACATTCAGTTGAGTAAAATTGCTGAGCTGAAGGGTGGCCACAACTTTGAATGGGATGAGCAGTATGAGCAGTGCCAAGTGACCATCAGAGGCTGGACAAACAGTGTAAGGACCGATTCTTTAGACTCACCACGATCACATGCTATCCTTAGCTTTTAAACAGCACATGGGTGAAATATTGAATTTCTTTTTCTTTCTTTCTTTTTTTTTTTTGAAATTTAAAGAAAAAAATTATTGAAGATCTGAAAAACAACTCCTACAAGATTGTCCATAAAACTGTAGCTACACGATGCATTGCATCTATCTTATTAAAATGTGCATTAGACACAAATACAAAAACCATGAAAACAAGCCACCATTCTTTAACAACTGAGCAGAGATAAAATGCTAAGGAACAACATGGATGACTTGCAAAGGACGGGCTCTTTAAGCACCAGTTTAAAAAAAAGAGCACAGATGGATGAGTATTCAGTTATAGACACTGAAGTGACCTTTGGCACTAGGAATCAGACCATTTTGTTTTAGAGCATTAACACATATTATAAAAGTGCGTAGTGTCAAAGGAACAGAACCACCAGCATTCAAAAGCATGTTTGTCAACTAAGCAAACCCTCTACAGTATGTCTCTCCATCACTGATACACTGGTAGAAACTTTGAAATGAAAAAAAGAAAAAAAAAAGGAGCAGTTACTCCTTTTATTTTCTCTGTTTAAACAGAAAAAAAAATCAACTCTGTTATACATTAACGGTCTTCAAAGTATATCATTGTACAAGAGAAGGACTAAGAACCAAACTGTTAAATATTGAATTTCAATGTGCATTTCTTTAATTATGTATGAGTATGAGGTTGAATGTCTTTTCATTTGCTAATGGTGTTCCGGAGAATTCTCTGGTCCAGTCTCTTGACTTGGCTGAAGGGCCACTGAGATCCCCTAGACCCTGGCTGGTTTTGGGAAGTAGCAGACTCCCAGCAGGAGCCCTGATCACACAATGGCATCACTGGGTAAGAAAGGAACTCTGTGTGTGTTCACCACAGCTGATTCCCTCTTTTATTTGAACTTCCAGCTATGTTACCTCCCTGGGGCATCTTAAGCTGTCCTAGGCCATGGACACACACAAGGACATGTGGGTGGTCACCTCAGAGCTGGCTTTATGACATGGCTCCTCCTGTGTTTCTCCACAAGCTCAGAAGTTTCGAGGCACTCATGCTAGAATGACACTCCTCCCCCTCCCCCATGGTCCTCAGCCTCATTCTGGATAACCCTGAGCACTGTGAGTAGCTAATACACCCGTGTGTAGCGAACACACTCATGTGTTGGCTTTATCATCTGATTCTGGTCTCTAGCTCTCTAGAAATATTTGCTACGTTTGAGACCAAGGTCTGACACGCCCAACCTACTTCTGGGATGATGTCACCCAGTGACTTAGCGAATTCTTGCTAATAAATAATGCCAAACAGGCAGCAGGCATTATTGCTTGGCTTACCGAGTCTCATTTATTCTCTTTGTCTCCTAGGTTTTAGTTGACAAACTTTAGTTTTCTCAGTGGAAAGACAACAACATGTTGGAATTAATCCTCACTGTTGATTTGACTGGATTTAGAATCACCATGGAAACACACTTCCCCTGTGGGGAAGACCTGCCCTAAGTGTGGATGGCATTTCATGTGCTGGGGCCTGGACTGGATAAAAGAAGAAAGGCAGCTGGTTCATGGCTTTCTGCTTCCTCACTAGGATACAGTATAACGAGCTGGAGCTGCCTCTGGCTCCCTGTTCCCGGTGTCAACCTTTCTTCACCAAGACGGACTCACCCACCCTCCCTTTCTCCCTTCCTCCCTCCCTTCCTCCCTCCCTCTTTCCTTCCCTTCCTCCCTCCCTTCCATTGTTTTAGTTATATATTTTGACAACAAATAATACAGACAGCCAAGTTATATCTCCCACCTAAGCCCTGCAGCTGGAATTTCATAAAACCGGTGCTCTTTTTCTGTTTCCATGCAAACACGCTTCCTGTTGTTGAACCCTTGATGGGGAGAGCAGACATCCTGAAACTTCCTCCTTCAAAGCATCAGCATACATCCTCCTCCTCTCAGCACCGGCACGGTCCTCTCTCCCACCAAACAGCTTCATCACACTAGAGACCACGTTTAAATTCCCCCAGGGATTTTCTCACTTGGTTTCCATCCAAGGTGACACATCCCATCCAGCTATTGGACCCATTTACTCTTTTCGATAACTCTGGAAGCTTCTTCCAATGCTTTGAATTCCAAATTCATATTTGGGAAACATAATCCCCAGGTTCTAAGTTCATGGTTTTTGGAGATGGGGCTTTGGGGAGATGACCAGGCCATGAGCCCACAAATGGCTAAATCTACTCACCAGGGCTAGAGAGATGGCTAAGAGCATCTGTTGCTCTTGCAGTGGATCCAGGCTCGATCCTCAGAACCCACATGGTGGCTCACAGACATCTATAATTCCAGTACCAGGATATCTGACGTCCTTTTCTCGCCTCCTCAGGTACCAGATAATGTATATGGAGCACTTAGGTACATACAAGCAAGGCATGTGTGCATGTAAATATATATATATATATAAATCTTTAATTAAAATCTGCTCATGAGAGGGCTTGGAAGAATAGCTCAGTGGTTAAGGGCACTGACTGCTCTTCCAGAGGTCCTGAGTTCAATTCCCAGCAACCACATGGTGGCTCACAACCATCTGTAATGGAATCTGATGCCCTCTTCTGGTGTCTGAAGACAACTACAGTGTACTCACATATATAAAATAAATAAATCTTTAAATCTACTCATGAATTAATAGCCTCTCCCAGGAGTGGCTTTGTATAAAATTCAAGCTATCTCTGCATGCTTTCTTTTTCTTACCACGGGATAACTCTACCATCTGCAGCAAATGGCTTCCACCAGGTGCCAAACAGAGGCCAGCACCCAATTCTCTTGTTTCTCAGGCACATTATCCCCATGCTGGCTGATCTGGTTCCTGCAGGTCCTGGGCTGGTGTGGAGGTGAGGGGTGGTCCTGACCAGCCCCTCAGCAGATCTGGTTTTACTTTCAAGCTTCCTCAGACTTACCTCTTGCAACTCTCAGGGGTGTTTGTTCTCAGTTGGGAGCCAGAGGCAAAGTTATCATTTAGTAAAGGACCGACCTATAGCTGGGTAGCACCTTGTAGAGACAAATGAGTCCCTACTAGAGGCCTAAACAGTGGCTCTCATCTGTCGTGAGGCAGACACGGGCTTGAGGAAACAACTCTGTAGCAGGAGTTTCTGCTGCATGCATGGAGAAGAGCCACACGCAGAAGGAGCCACATCCCTGAGTCATCTGCATGTTGGAACACACATCATCCTTGTTGGAAGCCACACCCTGATTATGGTTGGGACATGAAGTGGCCTCCAAGAGGGTGCACTGGTTAAAGGCCTGGTTTTCAGGTGCCATTGAATGGGGATTGGAGCCCTAGAGGTTTAACCTTATCAGTGGGTTAATTTATTGATGAGTTCATGCATGGCTCTTAGCAGATGGGTCTGGCTAGGAGAAACAGGTCACTGAACTAGCTTTGAAAGGGTACTCTTTGCCCCTACTCCATCCCTACCCCCCAGCTGTCATAAGATGAGCAGCTTCTAAAACAGCTTTCTCTCACCATGATATTCTGCCTTGAACCTAAAGCCAGGGAGCCAGCCAGTCTTGGACAGAACCTGTACTGCTGTCCTCCCGTGGGTGGGGAGATCCCTCCCAAAATCCTTCTGATCCAAGCTGCTGCAATTCTCAATTCCAAAGAGAGAAACTCACACCAGGACACAGGCAGGTCAGGCAAGCAAGGACTCAAGGTTTGTTCTCAGTGGGTAAGCAGGGCAAAAGGACCGAGTCCCGTGGTGGGGTGTGCACTGGGCACCTCTCTAGTGTTCGTTTGGCTTACAACTCCTGATCCATCGATTCCCCTCCTTTGGCGGCTACTATCCCACTATCCCTAGTGGAAGCTAAGTAGAGAAGTTTATTAGGGAAAGGGAACAGTACCTTGTCGTGTCTCTCTGTGAGTGGCCTTCTAGAAGCAACAACCTTTTAGAGACAGGCAGAACCAGAGTCTGGTGGGTTTGCAATGAACTTGGTCTTGTCCTCAAGTTCTGCACAGTGGGGGGGTCTAGAATGGAGCATCGGGTTTTGCAGGGAGACCCAAATCCTCCACAGACTAGGCATTCAGTGGGACACAGACACAGGTTCTAGTAGAGGAGCTCGTGCAGGCTGCAAAGCACTGAGCTCCTAAGGATGAAGGTATGCCTGGTCTCAAGGAAAAGTAGCTCATAAAACAGTACCCAGGAGGTCTGGGACAGAGGATGATCCATGGCCTAAGAATATTCTCCAGAATAGCTGAAGCTGGAGAAGGCTCAGCTGGCCCAGGTACTCCCACGGGTTCAAAGGAAGTGTCAGGCCCAGATAGAGAGGGCATAAGTGACTTCATAGGACCTTTGAGGGGACGATAGAAGTGCATTGCATTGGTGTGGAGGGAGTGAAATGGGGTTTCAGACCCAAGGAGGTGGCTACTCTGAGGAGGGTGAACACCAACCTGAATGGCAAGCTAGAGATAGTGGATATCCCTAAGCTGTTCAAGATAAAAGCCTCAGGGACCCCAGAGATACCTGGGAGGGTCAATTTTTCTGGTTCCATCTGGCTTTGTACTTGGCTGTCTCAGGCTGAACTGACCTTGTATACCCAAGCCCTGGCCCGTGTCAATCCTGTTGGCAGCCTGTCCTTGTTCCTACCTCTGCTGCTACTTCAGGACAGGCGGGTTGGCTTCCTTAGATGGGTACAGTTATGGGAAGAGCCCCAAATACTGAAGAACTTGTCAAAGTGACAGACCAGAAGATCTGTTTAAAACGATGAAATATTTTAATTTATATTTTGTATATATCATTGTTTGCCTGAATGTTTGCATATGCACCATGTTATTGTGTGACAAAACGTCTTCTGGGAGACAGAGCACATGTGTCTTATTCACCCTAGATAGGGAGCCCATGACAGACTAAAGAATAGATAACACCCAAGTCCAATTTGGTGAACCACAAGTTTTACTGGGGTTACTTACATTACAGGAATGTGGATGAGGGTTACTTACAGGAGCAAAAATAACTCAAAGACAAATACATCCCCAAGGCCCACCCCAGTGTGGGTGACAGCTCACAAAGCTGGGAACCTGGATCACACAGCACAACCTTCAGGCAGGCCAACGAATCGGAGATTGTCCTTCCCAAGTGACTCTGGTCTAAACCCCTTCCAGGCAGCTGGGCTGTTTTCCACTTCTTCCGGGTTACTCACTGGTCTGGTCTCGGAGTCTTTTTTACAATTTGACTTGCAACTCAACTCTATCTCTTGAGAGATATTCTCAGCTTTTATTGCTTACTCTGGCGGAGAGAGAGAGAGACCTGGTGAATCTGCTCAGTTTTAGGGACTTCCTGAAGGTGTTTGTGTTGCTTATCTTTCTGTTTAAGGAATTTCTCTGAAGGATGGAATGTTTCAATCTCAGAGAAAACGTACTCAGCACATGTGTATGCAGTGCCCCAAGAGACCAAAAGAAGGCATCATTTCCCCGAGAGCTAGAGCAGTGGTTTTCAGCCTTCTTAGGCCATGACCTTTTAATGCAGTTCCTCAGGTTGTGGTGAAGCCGAACCATAAAATATTTTTATTGCTACTTCATAACTGTAAAGGAGCCTGTCTGTTGGAGATAGGCTTGAGGAACCAAGGCAGAGCGTGTGGTAAAAACACGATACCAGCCTTCCACAAGAGAGCTGACCTTAGTTCCCAGAAGTGTTCCTAGTGGGCAACCCAGAACCTGGACAAAGTCCTACCCAGTTATTGTCCTGGGCACTTAGGAGGAATTTCTACGTATGGAAACGCAGGGGCTAAGGAGCCTAGCCTGAAGTGACATTTCACATTTAAACTGCGGCAGTCTGTGCCCATGTGAAGACTGGAAAAAGAATCCCTGACTTGCACTTTCCGGCATGCGCACTCGCGCACGCGCATGCGCGCACACGTGCACACAGACACACACCAAAACAAACAAAGCCAAAACAACCCTCATTAGATAATTGAACTTCTTTCTCCCGGCATAGCCCCTCACCAGAAAGTCTAGCTTTATCAGGTCAGGGCTGAATTCCAGATCCCGTGACTCCTGGGCCTTGCGCAGTGAGCAACTTGTACAGCCATTTTTGGCTAGGTGCTGTACTTGGCTTGCATCAGACCGGCTTCTATTGATGCACTCACCACGTGTGGGAAAAAGAGTCCCTTTGCCCAAGAAAGGCAGCTGCAAGAGACACCGATAAAGATCTTTTTCAGTGGATCTCAGGAGCCGGGATTCTGGTCCTGCTGTTTGTGATGGGCGCCAAGGGGCTTGCTCTTTAGGTCTGTATATGTTTGGGACAAGAGGAGGTGCTGGGTGGAGTAACTGTCGGGAGCAGTTTTAGGGACCAGGAATCTTCAGTCTGTAACAGGCCTTGGCTCAGGGAGAGTAGGAGCCCTCTGCCGCCTGCAGCCCTGAGCAGGTATTGTGGTCCTCAGTCAAGGTTCTTCCAGACATACTATGCTGAATGTGGGCCCTCTGGGCAGTCCTCAGTAGGGCAGTCACCAGGAGGACAGTCACCAGAAAGCTTTATTGCGATATTTTTCAGGCTTCGAGTTGCCAAGGAGGGCAGGGCCACCAACCACGCTCCTTAGCAGGCTCCACCAGCTGGTTTACTCCCCACCAAAAAACTGCGCACAAACCAGAAAATTCTACCCAGAGAGAGGCACCAGGCTCATCGGAATGCAGCGGTACCCCTTCTTGTCACTAGAGGGCGGCCGTGTGCAAAGGGAAACCGTAGAGCCTTGTGGTACCTGGGGACAAGGCTCGGTTCCCAACTTGGGTCCTCAAGATGTGAAAGCAACGCTAGGCCATGAGAGTTTCTCTCATAACCAGGCCCAGTGGGATTATAGTTTACATAATTAAGCAGTAATTAACATTAGGTAAATTAAGTACTCTAATCTTAACAATGGGGCTGTGGTGGTGGTGGGCTACTAGCCGGATGGGCTGTTGGGAGGAGATGGTTGTAAGGTGTCTCCTAGGTCTAGTTCTTCCTCTCTTTTAATTTAAATGTTTCTGCCTTTTTTGAGAATGTATATATGCATCAATAGGAGAGAGATGATGTAATCACAGTTGTGGTAACTCCATATTATTTTATATCGGGAATTCAGATGGTTACAGAAAGGATCAAATAATCCTAATTTTTTTAGTTAAGAAAAATCTTAACCATTTACTTGTGGAGAGAGTCTCAGGTACTGCGGGCTGTGTAGACAGGGATGGTTTTTAAATTCACACTCCTGCCCCCGGCTGGGGGTTGAGATTACAAGTGTCCCCCTGTACCCTGAAATGCTGGGCATCAAACACACTGCTTTGTACGTGTAA
This sequence comes from Micromys minutus, assembly GCF_963924665.1. Taxonomy (NCBI): domain Eukaryota; kingdom Metazoa; phylum Chordata; class Mammalia; order Rodentia; family Muridae; genus Micromys; species Micromys minutus. The sequence goes on along the minus strand of NC_137953.1, from coordinate 40,699,218 downwards.
GGCAACCATTCCACCCACAGACCTACACCCACAGCCCAACCACATATTAAAGTGTTTAAAAGCATATATACAGTATATTAAATTAGACAGAAAATTGACTTAAATAACGTGTTATTTACCGAAAACAGCCCTATCTATGCATCTGTTTTGTAATAAGAAAACCAGTATTTATTCCTGTTGTTAAAAATACTTATCAGATTTGGGTTTTTTCCTCAGCTAGTGTGAACTGAACTTCCTGTCCCTTGCAGGTTCCTGTTACCCCCTGGGAGAGACTAATGCATGAGGCAGTGGTTTTTGGCAGGATCATTACCGAGAGCATTATTTCCACCCAGGAGCTGATCACTCTGCAAGAACCAGCTTCTCTGGACTGTAGACTGTCCCTCAGGAAATGCTAAACATAGCTCCCCTGCAGACTGGGCTCCAGGGGAGTTACCCTTTCTTCTCCCTCCCTTCCCTTCTTTTTCTCTTACTGATAACCCTTTGGCTTATTTATTTTATGTGTATGGGTGTTTTGCTTGTGTGCATGTCTGATGGTTGTGCAAATTAAAGAAAAAGGAAAAAGGCCTCAGATCCCCTTGAACCGCAGCTGTAGACATTCGTGAGCCATTGTCTAGGTGCTGGAACTGAGCCTGGGTCCTCTACAAAAGCAGCCAGTATCCCAAACCCCAGTGGCATCTCCATCCCTGTTGTTCTGTGGACAGCAGTCTTTCCCTTCTTAGAAGAGTAACTCATCTGCACAATTTTCTTCTTCCTCATTCCCCTCCCCTCCCACCCTCCAGTCCTCTTCCTTCTTCCTCCTCCTCCTCCTCCTTCTCTCTCTCTCTCTCTCTCTCTCTCTCTCTCTCTCTCTCTCTCTCTCTCTCACACACACACACACACACACACACACACATCCTTTCTTTCTCCTGCATTTTCTTTGGGAACTGTTTCTTCCCACTTTCTGTTTTTTTCCTTTTCTCTTGGTTTTGCTTTTTTTTTTTTTTTTTTTTTTTTTAAAGAAAAAGTTTTTTTGTGTAGCCTGGAACTCACTCTGTAGACCAGGCTAGCCTCAGCTCATGGATCCACCTGCCTCTGCCTCTCAAGGGCTGGCACTAAAGTCATGTGACACCACCACCAGGCTCTTCTCACTTCCAATCCCACAATCAGGATCTCCCTGACCCCAACTCCAGGGCTGGATGTGTGATCAATACTTTAGCTTCAGTCACTGTCACAGGAGACAATGTATGTAGGTTGGTTTGATGTCAACTTGACAGCAGCTAGAATCATTTGAGAAGAGGGACTCTGAGCTGAGGAAATACCTCCATGAAATTCCCCCAGAGGCTAGGCAGCAGTGCTTTTTCTTGATTCATGAGTGGTGTTGGTTTGGCTGAGTCCACGGTGGGTGGTTCCATTCTTAGGCTGGTGGTCCTGAACTGTATAAGAAAGCAGGTTGAATAAGCCAGCAAGCAGCATTTCACCATGGCCTCCGATTCGGTTCCTACCTTCAGGTTCCTGCTTTGAGATGCCGTCCTGAGTTCCTGAGAGACGAGGTACGTCATGACGGTTGTAAAGGGAAATACGTTCTCCCCTCCCCACGTTGCTTTTGGTCGTGGTATTTCTCTCAGCAATAGAAGACATGACCAAGACAGGGAGTGTGTGATGTGCCGTGCTGGCAGGACATGGGTATGTCTGAACTCTTTCTCTGCTGATTGTGCCCATGGGAAGACACAAGTTCAATGGCTACCTTCCACTGTGTGGACAAAGCCAACATGGAGAAGACAAGGGCAGACTATGGACAGACATAGTCTACTGCTGATCTCAGTGATGGAGCTTGAGTCCAGCTGAGGGTGTCCCAACAATCACTTGTAAGAGCCAATGTGTTTCTCCTTTACCTCAGCTGGTCAGCGTAAGCTATCATAAACCATCAGCTGGGCAAGGGTTTGCAAGTGAAGCTAGAATACAGCACCAGCCAAGTGGACTCAGAGCGAGACAGCGTCTTCCTATTCTTGGCCAGCAACTAGGTGATTCATGCTGTGTTGTAGTGAAACCGCTGATGAACTCGCCACTTAGATTTATGTTTAACATGTACTCAGGGGCATCAGGGGGTAAATGGGCAAAGTTGATGAGCTCTTCTTGCTAATTCCAACGCGATCAGAGACCAATATAAGCGGCATTCCGATGCTATATTAACTGTGCACAGAATCATATCTCAACTTCATGAAGTAAGCCAGACCCATAAACCACGGCTGTGCAGGGTTGAAGATGTAGGTTCAAGTCTTTACCTGCTGGCTGGTGACTACTCTGGGTGCTGGGGACCCCAGTGAAGCACGGACATTTTCTCAGGATAAGCTTTTAAGCACAAAACTATGATCTGGATTGACATGCCTCAGTTAACAAGAGCAGTTAGCTAGAAGCAGAAGCCAAAAGGCAAGGTTAGTGAGTGTATTTAAAGACTTCCCCGTAACTATGGACTTAGATAGATCAGGTCTCTATTGTCACTATTGGTAGGTGGGGCTGTCTGTGTGCAAGTGTTACAACCCAAATGGCACTTCCATCCTGGAGGCAGTTGTGCTAAGGTCTGGGGCCTGGTTACACACAGCTTTAGTGGCAAATTCACAGAGACAGGAATACAGTGGAGGGTGCCAGGGGTTGGGGTAGGAGGGCAGGAGTTCAGAGTTTACAAGATAAAGAATGTTCAGGATCTAGGCTGTGGACGGAGAGGGCTGCACGGGGGGTAGAAGCAGCACTGAGCTGGCAGTTTGAAAGGAGCTAAGATGGTGTGTGTGTGTATATATAGTGTGTGTGTATACAGTGTGTGTGTGTGTGTATAGTGTGTGTAGTGTGTGTGTATATATGTGTGTGTATATATGTGTGTGTATATATGTGTGTGTGTGTATGTGTGTGTGTGTGTGTTGGGCTACAGTTTTACAAACAGCATACAGCATAGGGGAAAATACAGCTTTGTTTAAAAGGTCTTTCTCCATGCAGCCTGAAATCCAACATGGTTCAGGGTATAAACTAAAGTTACTACACAAGGAAAGAGATAAATCTGGAACTTAGGGCAATAATGGTCCTTATTAAATGTCCAGATCGCCTGCTTTCCACATATAAACTCTTCTACTAATGGCACAATGGAGAAGGTATGTGCCTTGTGTGTGTGTGTGTGTGTGTGTGTGTGTGTGTGTGTGTGTATGTGTGTGTACATGTGTGCGCATGTGTGTGTATGTGTGTATATATGTGTGTGAATGGGTATATATGTGTATGTACATGTCTGTGTATGTGTGTGCATGCCTGTGCATGTGTGTGTATATATGTGTGTGCATGTATGTATATGTATGTGCATGTGTGTGCACATGTGTGTACTGCATGCCTATACACATGCTTGTGAAGGCTAGAGGACAACTTTGGGTCATTCTGCAGGAGCCATCAGTTGTTAGTGGAAGTTCTGGGGGTTGGATAAATGGCTTTACTATCAGAGGCTTAGGTTTGTGTTCATGTGTGCATGTGCCATAACACATATGTAGAGAGGTCAAAGAATAACTTGTGGGAGTCGGTTCTCTCCTTCCACCATAAGGGATGGAACTCTTGGTCACTAGATGTGATGCCAAGTTCTTTGTACCACCGAACCACCTCAGCAGCTTTGTTTAAACAGTGTTCGAAATAGAGTCTCTCATTGGCCTGGAACTTGACAGTTAGGCTAGGCCTGCTGGCTAGTGAGCCTTTGTCCTTTGTGCTGAATTACAAGGGTATACCACCGTACCAGCTGCTTCGTTTGCTTGTTTGTTTGTTTTTTAATGTTTTTCAAATGAGGGTTCTGGGAGTCGGACTCAGATCCTCCTGCATACAAGGCAGACGCTGTATCGTTTTATCCACTGAGTTCTGTACAGACGAGGGAAGTAAAGTCACAAAGAGGATAGATGGTTAAACCGTGTTATGAGTGTGAAGTGTCTCCCACAGGCGCGTGTGTTGTACATTTGTCATCAGCTTTGGACACTATTTTGGGGGGACTGTGAAACGTTTAGGAGGAGGAATCTGGCTGGAGGACACTGGTTGCAGGGTTGTGAGGTTGTGAGGTTGTACTGGTTCTGCTTCCTGGTCTACCAAGATGAGGACCAGCCACCGCATGCTCCTGCCTCTGTGTTGCTGAAGCTCTTCCACAACCGTGGTGGTTTATACCCCCAAATGGCAAACTCAAACCATCCTCCCTCCCTTAAGATGCTTCTTGTCTGGCATTTGGTCAGAATGATGAACGAAGCTAATACAGCAATGAAGCAAGAGACAGGGCTGGGATGTGACCTAAACACGGCTCTCACATCATAGGTTCTAACAGCCAAGCCTTTCTTCCTCCCTGCCTTTACTCTTCTGCCTCGTTCTCTAGAGTCACATGTAGCCCAAACTGCTCTGAAACTTGCTGTGTAGCCGAGGATGACCCTTATGCCTCCACCTCCTGAGAGATGGATAAATTTGTGCCTCCATGTCCGGTTTATGGGGCCACTGTGTGCCAGGCAGGCACCGCACAGATGTTCTATACCTCTTGCCTCCCGTAGGCTCCTCTAACCCATCCTTAGAATGCAGTCACCCTACAGCAGAGACCACAATGGAAGTCACTGGCTAGGGCCCTGCATCTAACATGGCCAGGAATGGAAGCTGACCCTGCGACATCTCTGGCTATTTGATTGCTCCATGTCATTGATGGGAGCTCCCAAGATGAGGGAGTCACAAAGGCTGGGCTTGCTGACCTCTTGGCCTTTACACCAATGAGGAGCAGAGTGTGACATAGACACCAAATGTAGCAGGACAGGCTGCTTTGTCCCTCCCTGGTGGCCCTTTCTTGCTTCCTATGTCCTTTACTCCACAGATTCTCTTTCTGTCCAAGTGCCCAAGAACAGTCTTTTGAGCACTGAGGGAAATTTGTAATGTTGCCCGTCGCTTTCAGCCCTCCTGACAAGCGTCTACCCGGCAGCCCCGGCAGCCCAGCTCACATCATTGGACTGAGCTCCTATGGTCACGTGCACAGCCAGCTCTGGGGCTGGAAAATCTCTTGGCCTCATCTATAAGAACCCCGGGTGACCATGGGTGACCCCTGTGTGTGCACCTCTGGGGTTGCACAAAGAGGCTGAGTGTCAGGGGCAGGCTGAGCATAAAGATGTGTGGGCACCACCTGGCATGGAAGGGAGGTAAAAGGAGTGTCAAGAAAGCGCAAGTGGCAGGCAGCCTGTGACCCAGAAGAACCAGACAAAGGTGTGGTTGCTAGGGAGACTTGTTCCAGAAAGATGAGTTATGGGCCAGAAAGAAAAACAAAGGCAAGGCCTCCTGAGGTTGAAAAGGCAGAGGCAAGCCTTTTCAGGAGAGAAGGCATTTCCTCAACTGCAGGAGGTACTTTCTATTTCAGTGGCTGCCCAAGAAAGGGAGACCTTGGAGGACCCATGGCTCCAAGTACTGTGTCATTCATCTATACTCACAGGGAGCTGGCAATGAGAATCAATTATCGTAAACAGACAAAGTATAATTGCATATATTTATGTGATACAAATAATATTATGGTACATATGTCTGTAGTTTGAAATGGTTTAGTCAAACCGATTATTATATCAAGTGCCTTAATTACATACTTCTCTTTTAAAATTATTTATTTATGTATTTTATGCATGAGTGCTCTGTCTGACAGAAGAGGGCATCAGATCCCATCACAGATGGTTGTGAGCCACCATGTGGTTGCTGGGAACTGAACTCAGGACCTCTGGAAGAGCAGTCAGTGCTCTTAACCGCTGAGCCATTTTTCCAGCTCCCTACTTATTCCTCTTTAAAAAATTAAAAAACAATCTTATTTATTTAGCATATGGGTGTTTGTCTACATATATGTCTGTGTACTATATACATGCCTGGTGTCTGAGAAGGTCAGAAGAGGTCATCAGATCCCCTAGAGCTGGAATTACATACAGATGATTGTGAGCCACCATGTGAATGCTGGGAATTGAACCTGTGTCCTCTGCAAGAGCATCCAGTGCTCTTAACTACTGAACCATCTTTCTGACCCTGATTACTTATGACATTTGATAAGAACACTTAAAACGTATGTTTTGATGCATGTGTGTGCATGTGTGTGTGTGCTTGTGTGTGTGTGTGTGTGTATGTGTCCCTGAGTGTGAGGGTGCCAGGGGACAGCCTTGGATGCTGTTCCTTAGGAGGCATACCCTTTAGTTTTTCCTGAGACAGGTCTTTTTCTGGCCTGGAGCTCTCTAGGCAGAGCGTCCGGCTGGGCAGTGAGCCCCAGGGATCCACGTGGCTCCTCCTCCCCAGTGCTGGGATGACAGGCATTGGTCATAGCACACAGATTTTAAATAATTCTAAGTGTGTTACCAAGAACTCCTTTTCTTAGCAGTTTTCCCCATTCATTTTAGTGTGCATGTATGTGTGTATGTGGAGGTGAGGCTGATGTCTAGAATTAATCTTGATTGTCCTTCCACCATATTCATTGAAGCAGAGCCTCTCAGGCAAACCCCAGAGTTTTATCCTATGGCTAATCTTGCTAGCTAGCTTGCTATAGGGATCCCTTGTCTCCTCTGCCTTCTGAAGCTGGAATTACAGCTCACTCAGCATTTATTTGGATCATGGGGATCTAAAGTCTGATCCTTTTCTTACATAGCAAATGGTTTGTTCATCGACCCATCCCCCCATTTCTCCTAGCAGTTTTGAAATCCAAACTTGATTGTGTGATTCAGCATTCTGCCATGTGATGGGTCTCAGAACACGGCAGTTCTCAGCCTGTGGGTCATGACTCCTTTGGGAGCCAAATGGCCCTTTCACAGGGGTCACCAAAGACCAGTGGAAAGCACCGATATTTACATTATAATTCATAATGATAGCAAAATTACAGTTATGAAGTAGCAACAACAATAATTTTGTGGGGCTGGAGAGATGGCTCAGTGGTTAAGAGCACTGACTGTTCTTCCAGAGGTCCTGAGTTCAATTCCCAGCAACCACATGGTGGCTCACAACCATCTGTGATGGGATTTGATGCCCTTGTCTGGTGTGTCTGAAGACAGCAACAGTGTGCTCATATATAATAAGTAAATTTTTCTTTGAAAGAATAGTTTTATAGTTGAGGGTCATCACAACATGAGGAACTGTATCAAGGGACGCAGCATTGGGACAGCTGAGAACCACTGCTCTAAAGGAAGTTTGTACTCTTGACCAACCAACCATTTCCAGTTCTCCTCGGTCCTGAGAATTTGGTTAGGAGCAGTCAGTCAGAGACTACAGATTTGTGCCAATCCATGACCACATCATAACCATCCTCCACATCTCTGTGAGGCTTTTCTCTGCCTGGGTTTCCCATCTTTCCCCTCCTCTTAACTTACAGGACGCATGTGAATGAGTTCTTCAGATTTTGTTACACATGGGTTTGTTACCCATCTGACCACTGGGACCCATCTGGTCTCCCGTGGAAACATGGAGGAGACAACTGTAGTAGCATCTCCTGGGTGAGTCGCTTGGCCTCTGATGATACCAGCACTGGATGGAAGGGCAGCCTGACGTCTCCAGCCCTGTCCAAAGGGAAACGCCTGAAATCTCCACACTGGCACTGTCCCCAACCCATGCGGACACACTTCTCCTGGTGCCCCCCCCCAGCATTTTCCCAAAAGCCAGTCCTTATTGCCCCCACTGAGGTGACCTGAGGCCTTATTAGGACACATTTATCCTCAGGATATCTCTCTCTCATCATTTTTATTGGCTATTCTATGTATTTAATTCAAATGTTATCCCTCTTTCCCCCTCTCCCGTACCCCCTTCCTCTTCCTCTTGCTTCCATGAAGGTGCTCCCTCTCCCAACCACCCTCTCCCACCTCAGCACCTTGGTGTTCCCCTACAGTGGGAGAACGAGCCTTCACTGGACCAAAGGCCTCTTCTCCCCTTGGTGCCAGAAACTGCTACCCTCTGCTGCATTTGCACCTGGAGCCATGGGTCTCTCCATGTGTACTCATTGGTTGGTGTTTTAGTCCCTGGGAGCTCTGGAGGGTTGGTTGGTTGATATTGTTGTTCTTCCCATGGGGTTGCAAACCCTTTCAGATCTTTCAGTCCTTTTTCTAGCTCCTCCATTGGGGATCCAGTACAGGATGTATTCCAGTGACCATTTTTTCTGAGACTTCTGACAACCTGTGCTATGTGAGGCCGTTCACACCTTGACATTGTGTGCTGTTTCAATCAGTCATTGTGAGCTGGAAGTGCAGGGCCTCCTCCCTTTGCATATTTGTTTTTTATATAATATTGTATATTAAAATATGAATTATTCACCAGCATCAGAAATGGAGTCATTTCTCATCTCGTCTCATCCTCTGGAAAACTGGGGCACATTGACCCCACTAGCGAGCACCTTCCAACCTGAGGTGACACCTAGTGTCCTGTCTGTCCTGGAGGCTTGGCTTTTGCAAATCTGTATTCTCCATGGTCCTGCTAACCGAGGTGTCTCAGAAATGTTCAGTACTCACAGGAAAAGATGCACCAGGCTGGGGGGCAAGATAGTGGGCTGAAATGAACACCATTCATTTCTTTTGCAGATTTGTGAATCATGGGCAATTCTTTCAGCAGGCTTTGCTCACAACTCCTTGCCTACAGGACTTTGATGGATCAGAGAACAAGACAGTATGGAGATAGGGTTAACCTGTGCTACCAATATAAGGTTCTTTAGGGATTATGGAGGTGTTGGGGTAGAAAAGGGAGGGTGCCTAGAGGCTCTGCTGAGGTGAGGAACATTCATTCTGTTTGGGCAAGTCAAGAGGTCTGGGGCTTCTTAAGGTAGCAGGGTTTATTACTCAGTGACCATGGGGCTGTGTGGCTGAGCAGCTGGGAGAGGCAGAGTCGGAAGAAGAGTTTTGAAAGTTGAAATGGAATTTCCTATCATCCCAGTGGGATGGTGACCCAAAATTATACTTCAGCTGATTTAAAAGAAGACAAGGGAATGCCTTCCCCTGCCCCCAGCTCTGGGTTTGTGGGCCAGGACTCACAGTTACATAACAGTGGGAGGAGACAGTCATAGTCTGAGACACAAGGAGAAACATAGGGACGTCTGGCACAGAGCCTTCTAGACATAGGGGTGTGCCTCTGAATAGAGAGCAATGGGAACCTGCTCCGAGGGACAAGGAGTGGGGCTGGGGCATATATTTCGAATCATCTCTCTCTCTCTCTCTCTCTCTCTCTCTCTCTGTGTGTGTATGTGTGTGTGTGTACACATGTATATAGGTCAGAGGATAACTTGTGGAATTTGATTTTTGCCTTCCACCACATGGAACTGAACTTATGTCCTCAGTTTTAGCAGCAAGTGCCTCTACCTGCTGAGCCATCTCGCCAGCCCACTAAGACCTCCGCTCCTCATGCCCACCTCCGTTCTGATCAAGCATGTCTAGCAGTGTGTGATGGAAATATGGATGCTCTTGTGTCCAGTGCAGGACTCTTGCATCTGAGGCTCTTGTCTGCAGAGGCTCAGCAGCCTACTACTCCTGGGTCACACCCAGGACCACAGAACGTGCTTGTTCTGCAGGGCCAGTTGGTGCTGATGTAGCCTCCCATGACCCAGAGAAGGGTCAACCTAGGAACTGTGTCTCATCGGCACTACCTCAGTGGCTGTGGCCATGACAAGGTGGTCCCTGTGAACTTGGCAATTCCTCACTGGCTGAGGCCTCGTCTGAGTTTGGGTACCTCAGAGCAGTTGATCGAGATCAAACAGTTTTGGGGCAGTGGTCCCCGAAGGCATTGGGATGAAGGGGTCTATTAGAGGTTGGTTGCGAGGACTCCTTGTTTGGAAGTCTGCAGGTCAGGGCTGGAATGCTGCTGAGTCAGCCCTCCTGTCACAGCTGAGCTACTCTGGCCTTGTCACATCTGTTTAGCTCAACTATTCACAGCAAGAGCTGTCTTGCTGACCCTCTGCTCCGGAGCTAACTTTCCTATGATCCTGGTCGTTGCCTACTCTGCCCTAACGTGTTTGGTGCTTCCTGTTTGGAGCGTTGATGTTGGTTTTCCACTTAGGTGCTTCTCCAGAGAGGTGGAGAATGTTCTCAGAGCTAAAGTAGGGAAAATGGCCAATCTTAATCCAGGTGGCTTAAGGGGCTCTGTGCCTGACATTCACTTTCCACCTCCTCCTAACACAACTCCTGCATCACCATCACCATCATCAACACCACCACCACTATCACCATCATCACTACCATCACCTTCACCACCATCACTACCATCACCACCACTATCACCATCATCACCACCACTATCACCATCACCACCTCTACCACCATCACCTTTACCACCATCACTACCACCACCATCATCACCACCACCACTATCACCATCATCACCACTATCACCTTCACCACCATCACTACCACCACCATCAACACCACCACCACTATCACCAACATCACTACCATCACCTTCACCACCATCACTACCATCACCACCACTATCACCATCATCACCACCACTATCACCATCACCACCTCTACCACCATCACCTTCACCACCATCACTACCACCGCCATCACCACCTCTACCACCATCACCTTCACCACCCTCACTACCACCACCATCAGCACCACCACCACCACTATCACCATCACCACCACCATTACCACCATCATCACCACCATCACCATCCACACAGGGTCTTTAGCTCTGACTGCCCTTGAACTAACCATGTAATCAAGAATTACCTTGAATAACACCCAGTTAATAAGGTCTCAGGGACAGAACCCAGGGCTTTGTGCATACGAGGTATCTCAGCTACCTATTGCTGCGAAGACACATCATGACCAACACACACACAGGAGTTTATAGAAATCTTACAATTCCAGGGGATTAGAATCCAGAGCCATCCCGGCAGGAGCAGAGAATGGTCCATCCTGGAAGCTGAGGCTATGGTAGATCCCTAGAGGTTAGGAAAGGTCAGAGAACACTTGACTGACATGCCTCACATCTCCATGTCAACCACATGTCTGCCATGGCTGCTTCGGAAACTTCCTTGGCCCTTTTGATGGGCTATTTCTTGAGACAGAACCTCGCTATACATTTCAGTTTGGCCTCGGTCTTCGTAGTCCACCCAGGCTGACCTTGAACTCTCAGTTCTTCTGCTTTGTGTCCCAAGCAGCTAGATGGCAGGCTCGGGCTCCCATGCCCGGCTGAGCTTTGGGCCTCCTTAATTCCATTCTCAACTCACTGGGAAGGGAGTCAGCTACAGCTTGACAAGTTCCTGCAGCTTAGCTAGGTTGGGACTACACATACTTGTAATTCCAGCACTTGGGAGGAAAGGGCAGGGGGACAGTTGCTGGAGGCTAGCCTGGTCTACTTCGAGCTCCAGGAAAGCCAGAGTTATATAGTGAGATTCAGTTTCAAAATTCCCAGAAGAGAGGCAGAGGGGGTGACTCAGTAGGTAGAGTGCTTGTGGCACAGGCCTAAAGAAGTTCCAATCCCTGGTGTCCATGGGCCCAGCAGTGGGGCGCAGATACAGACCTATCTCTGGAGCAGATTGGCCAGCTCATTTTAGCTAAATTGGTGGGCCCTAGGTTTAGTGAGGGAACCTGGCTCAAACAAACAAACAAAAACAAACAAAAAAGAGAGATGGTATCAAGTGTGGTGGTGTATGACTTTAATCTCAGCACATAAGGGGCAGAGACAGGCCACTAGCCATCATAGGTTTAGGGCTGTATAGTGAGATCCTCTATTTAAAAAAAAAAAAAAAAAAAAAAAAAAGTGGAGAGTAAATATACCAAACGAAGACCTCCGGCTTCCATGTGCAAACGTGGACATTTATACATAAACCAAAAATATGGAGAAAAGTTCCTGAACTGTAATAGATGGTCTGCATCGCTCTCTGGTTGAAGCGCGGCGGAATGTTTCTCTTAGCTACTGAGATTTTGGGGGACAAATCCCGGCCCCCATCCGTCTCCCCTGCCTTCAGGGCACCCCAGGAGCAGACTTCCCAGGGCCTTGTCTAGAGACCCCTCCACCACACACACACTTTAGAAGATGCCCAGCAGCAGCCTCCGGAGGAGCACCTTGGCTCACAGCCATCCTGGCCTCAGCGGGTGGCGGGGCTGGTGACCTGGGCTGTCCTCCCTCCCCGCAACCCCGCCCGCGGTCGCGGCTCCTCCCCCGCGCGGGACTCGGCGCGCAGGCTGCGGCGCGCACGGCGGGGACCGGAGCGTCTCCGGGCGCGGGGAGCCGGGCTCAGCCCCGGCCTGCGGACGCCGCGGCCCCGGAGCACCAAGCCGGCCTGGGGGGCCCGCGGGGCGTGCGCAGCGCCGAGTGCGCGTGGGGCCGGGCTCCGCTGCCGGGTGCAGGAGCGCGCGCGCGTCGCGGCATGGAGCCGGCCCGGGAGCCCCCCGCGCGCACCCGCCCGCCGCCCCCCGCCGCTCGCCCCGCGCCCGCTGCGCCCAGGCCGCGCTCTCCAGCCGAGGCAGAAGCCCGTGGCCCGGAGGGGCTGCTGAGACGATCCGGGTCTGGCTACGAGGGCAGCACCAGCTGGAAGGCGGCCTTGGAGGGTAAGCGTGCAGCCTTCCATCCCCCTGCCTCCGACCCAGGACCCAGGAAGTGGCCAGTCACCTTGACAGCTCGCAGAGGGGCGATCTGGAGAATTCGTTCGTATCAGGGCAGGCAGATGTCACTTTGGGAGGGGGAAAGGACCCCTGGGGACCATCTCAGGTCACTGCTTTGACAAATCTTTGCAGCCAAATCCCTCTTTGACCTTGGAGCACGCTTCATGCTCCAAACCTTAGTTGGGTCCGACCTGAAGCACCTGCAAGGCATCCTGAATCTCTAGTTGAAAAAAACACTGGGTGCTTCATAAAAGCAAAAGCTTTGATACCCGAGGTGGTGCCTGCACCCGCGGGGGTGGGAGGGCCGGACTGCTGGTGATGGGGCTGTTGGAGAGGAAACCCCAAAGGACCTTTCTAAAGATGTTGAGGTGCCATGGACTCCTTCTTGTTATACTGGCTCAGGGAGTGACCTCAGGCTATCTAGAAGACAGCGAGGGAAGAGACTTCATCCAGTTTACAAGCTCTTTTAGGAAACTTAGGTTGGCATCCGGTGAGAGGTGCTCCTGAGATGCTGGAGTTGGACACAGGGAAGGTCAGCTTCCAGGCACTTCTTACACTCCTACCAGTAGGAACCGGGTCGCAGTAACTAGGGGCAGAGCCAGAGGAGGGCATCTCAGAGTGGGTGATCTTTCAGGGGCGTGGAACAGTCCGGAGAGGGTGCACAAGGTCAAGGAAGAGGAGGTGGCTGGAATTAGCCAGTCCCTTGTGGATAACGGAAGCCTAGGGTGCTGGGTGCTAATGAGGGCATGGGGGTGGGGGAGGGGATATGAGAGAGAATATGAGAGGGAGAATATGAGAGAGAGATATCTGAGGGACCACCCAGGCCAGGCTACAGAAGTTTTTTTTTTTTTTGTTTATTTGTTTGTTTCTGTTTTGTTTTGTTTTTTGTTTTTGTTTGTTTGAAGGAGCTGTTGAGGGGTTAAGACGGCGGATCTGCTTGGGGATGCCCTGCCATGGAAGGCTGGTCAGTAAGGAAGGCGGGTAGTGGTTCTGAAGGGACAAAGCCACGTGTGTCCAGATAGGTGATGGGAGGCAGAGGATGGAGGGCCTTGGGCTGGAGTCTGTGTACCAGGGCCAGGCACTGTCTGTGGAGCGCTGTGCAGACTCTGATGAAGCCTGACAGTGGTTAGGAACCATGGTGGTAGAGACAGTTTCCCCAAATGCAAGGCTTAACAAAGGACCACCAGAAGCTCCGGTGGGATAAAGGCTAGCCAACCCTTCTGGGATTCGTGCTTCTGGCCGGTGGTTGGGTTTTCCCTGTGACCTAAGCTTGCCTCCTGCCTAAAGTATTTCTTGTGTTATGCCCTGCCTAGTCTGTATTTCTTCATGTTTTGGTAAGTATTTGAAAGGGTCAGCTCTAACCTATACCCGTAACATGCTGGGTAGGGCTATTTCAGGGAAGTGTGGCTCGGTGGCTCTGGCCTTACCTTTGGCCCTGAATGTATTGACTCTTGTCCTCCGCCTGCCAGCGTGGCTGACTGACCCTGCTCATCCGGTGATGAAGAGGGCACACACTGGGATGGAGGAAAGCAGGAAGCTCTCTGGTGGTCCAGCACACCACCGTTTTTGGCATCTTTTTGTAGTCCTGCTTTGTGTCATCTGAACTGGTATAGCTCCCTACCGATGTCAACGCTGTTCTTTTGGTCTCTCTGCACACCACCTGTCCCCTCCCCCACACCACCACCATGGCTCTTGGGTGCTCTGCATCTTGGCCTGCTGACTGTGCTACAGGACTTTTTGGTTCTGTTGGTGCCCTGCCTCCATCCAAAGAGCAGAGCCCAGGGGTTGGGACTTGTTCTCACCAGTGGCTGCCACCCTATGGGAGCTTTGAGTTGACTTGTTCTTTCTATGGTGCTGAGACGCCATCTTGGGCCCTGGGCATATTTCCTCCAGCCCTCACAGAGACCCCAGAACAGGTGTAGAGTCAGTTTGGTGAGGTACAAAGAGACAGTAAATGTGAGCTACTGTCCCGGAGTTTCCTGGCCTGTCAGTCACATCATGATTTCCACCTCAGGTCTGGAGTGTAGGTTCGGTTGTGGTGGCTTCTTTCTCAGCCCCCTAAACATAGCGCCTAAAAGCCTGGGTGAGGGGTCCAGGGAGCAGAGCAGGGAGGACCAGCCGCTCTGATGGAGTCTTTTGAGTTGAGGTTGCCTCTCACTTCAGGGCATTCACTTCATAATAGCGTATGGGTTGTCCTGGGGGCCCAGCGGGCATGCAGCCTCTGCTTAGTCTGACCCCCATCTTGATAGAAAGCAGAGGAAATGATAGATTTGAGTCCCCAGAGGTACCTGTACTTCTGTCCTTGCCCCATGCTGCTGAAACCCACCTATGGGGCAGGGTGTGGGCTTTGGTTATACTTTGACTCGCTGCTCCGCCCTTAATGAGAGGATCAGCCCTGGAGAGGACGTGGAGAGATCGTTAACTACCTCACTCAAGGACATGCTGGCCACCAACACATGAAACCGCCAAGGGATTTGCATGCCTCTGCTAGGAAAAGCTTGTCCCTCTTCCCGTGTGACCGAGGACACTGGGCTCAGAGGGGCTTACTGGAGAGACTCCAGCTGCACTTTCTGAGCACACAGTTCTCCTCTCTTGCCCTCTCAGCAGAGACTGCCGTGCTCTGGAGGGGCAGCCCCCCCAAAAGCTTGAGAGAATTGGAGAGCGTCAGTCAGAAGGCTGAGGTCTAGAGGACCATCCTCAGTGAACAGTTAGCGCTGCAAATAGAAACCAGACAGGTTGTCCTGGGGAAGGCTGTGGCCATGAATCTGTCCTTCCATCAGTGAAGGCTGATAAAACTGTCCCAGCGTGCCTTGCTGGGGTCTGAAAGCCCTGAAGGTGATTCAAGATAGAGCTATTTCTAGATTTGGAACTGAGACTTGGGCACAGTGTTCTGGGTGAGAGAGGGGACAGAGTGACTTTGCGTACCTCAGGCTATATAGAGTTCTCAGTGGTCACCAATTCTGAATTTTTAATGTTGAAAGTTTTTTTTTTATTAGGCACAAACCCACAATTTCCTGATCAAAACCACACTCATGCATTTGGCAAAAGCTACCTAAAATTTAAAAAATTACCAAGCTCCACGTCTGAGCATTTTAGATAGGAAGGATTACACTGGGCAGGCTGTGTCCCACATGGTTTAGACGTCAGCTATGGGTCTTTTTTACGACTGGGTAGAGGGGGATCTATTTTGGATGAAGATCCAAGGTTTTCCCGTCATTCTTTCTAATACCAATGCATTCAGAAGCCCAGATAACCTGCACCTGTAAACCCTAGATTATGTAGGTGGGCCACTGCACAGTGGAATGATTATTTGGTTAGATGCTTGTGAAAAGTTGAATTATACTCACAGCACAAGAGCCCTGGTGAGACCTGACTTCCAGAACGTCAGACTTAGACAGACACAGACACAGTCTAGAAGGCCATATGCTAAGGATGAATGAGGATGAGGTGATAAAGTCATGGGCTTTCAGCAAGGCACCAGAGGGTAGGATGACTCAAGCAAGGCTTTCCTGAGGAGTCAAAGGCGGCATGGTTCTGCTAGCATCTCCATGTTTGCGCTCTGGTTCTTAACCGTGTGAGAGGACACCTTATGTTTGAAGCCACCCAGGTGATGGCACTTAGGTATGAGATCTTGGGAAACAGGTGCTACATTGACTTCAACTGCCTACCCTAGGCCTCTAGGAGGCGACAGTGAACGGTGTCTGGAGTCCTGGGCTGTCCTGTCCACACTGCAGTGTTGAGAGGAAGCATCTCCACGTGGGTACACACGTACACAGCCTCTTTTTCTGCTGAGTTCCCGTGAATTGTAAGGCTATCTGAGGATAGATACTACATTCAGTGTAGTATTTGGAATTTCGGCCTGAACTGTGCCAAGCAATGACCGAGTCTTAATTTAGGAACCCAAAGGACCTGGGAAAGTTCTAACACAAAGGAGCTTAAGGCTGGTCGTCATAGTGGTGCCAAATACAACTCACCATGTGGAGTACATATGTGCCTCCTTAGCAGCCACAGGGCTCCAGTACCCGGAACCTTCATCAGACCCCAAATGGCGTATTTCCATAGACTCTTTTCACGTCTTATATGCCTTAATGGTCTCCAAATTCAAAAGAAGTGTTTGCGAATGCTTGTTAGACAACACAAACACCTTTAAAGTTCCGAAGAAACTATACTATTATACCCCAAACTATAATACTTAGCCCAGAGTACTATTCACCATGGGGATTAATTTGTTTGGAGTTATGGGATACACTCATGCGCATGCACGCGTGTGCACACACACAGAGTGTGTGCATGGGATTTGGCTCTGGATCTGGAGTTAGTGGTAGTTGTGAGCCTCCTAAGTTTGGTGCTGAAAGTGAATTTAAGTTTTCTGTAAGAACAGTTCACGCCCTCCACAACTGAGTCATCTCTCTGACCTTGTACTTCCTCTGGGGGCAGGTGCTAAGATGTGTGCTTTATCAGGATGAAGAAGCAAACTACAAAAGAGCAGACATGGGAGAGGAATGGAGGAGGAGGAGGAGGAGGAGGAGGAAGAAGAAGAAACCAACAACCAACTAACCAACCTAGGATTGGGGCAGAGAAACTCTCAGGTCACTGGTTCAGGGAGACTCCAGCCAGGGTGGCTGAAGGCTACAAATCAGGCTAGAGCAGGTCAGATGCCACATCTTTGAGACAATTGCTTTGGATCGAATGTAATTTCCTTCCAATATTCGCATGCTGAATTCATAAGCACCAATGGGAGGTCTCCCAATGTATCTGTACATTTAGTAGTCAAGACAGTAGCAAAAGCCAAGCGAAAAAGTTTAAAAGAGGCGTCCGTGCCTGCAAGTGTGTTGTAGACAATGGTAACAATGGCTAGACAGTAGTGAGAGCCACAAGCTTTGCACAGCCAGCTGTGCCAGCAAGCCAAGCTGTGGCTCCACCGCTCTGTGGAGTCCTCTCCATTCCCTCCAAACATCATGTGTCCTCCACACGCCTCACCTCAGCACATGCATCCAACCAGCCCGAATCCTTTGAAGCAGCAGCAAACTGCAGCGCGCCACCAGAAGTTCTTCTGGTGTTTCTCTCTATGGAGTCCCGACAAATGGAGTTCAACTATGCAGTGTCAGGCGGACCAATACATGCATGTCATTAACAAAGAAGCCTGCATAACGTGTCCTTTCACGTGCTTGCTTTGGCAGAACCTCCTCTCTCCAGTGTCAGTCTCAACCAAATGTCTGCCTTAACCTTTCCAGCCTGTGTCCTGTTAAAGAAACGTTCCTTCATGTGTTTGCTCCTGCAAAACACCATCCAACCAACTTTCCAAAGAACCCTAAGTTTCCACTTCACACCCCGCCCCCACCCAAGCAGGCTCTTGCGTTAGGACTTGGCATCAGGGTGGCAGCCGATGCTAAGGCGTTTGTCTTCTCCTTAGATACCACCACGCGCCTTCTGCTGGGAGCCATTGCGGTCCTGCTGTTTGCCATTCTGGTGGTGATGAGCATCCTAGGTGAGTGTGCGGGTCAGAGTGTGTTGGCCGTGTGGTTTCTGCACGCCCAGCCCCGTGTGTCTAACTAGGTAAATTCCTGTGCGTACCGGGAACTCAGAGTGGGGGCGGGGATAGTAAATTAGAAATTGAGTGGCAGGTTAATAATTGCAGTCTATAGTAATACAGTCCCGTGTGGACTGTCCACACCTCCTTCACTGTCCTCACAGGAAGCAGTGGTGCTGAGGAATTAGTTCATAAATGCTGTGGGCATGAGGAACAGGCTACATTAGGGAAGCAATGCCTCTTGGGGGTGATAATTTAGAGGTACGAGGCTTTAAATGTCACATTTATTCAGCCAACACGCATTGAGCCTTGCTACATATAAGATCATAGTGTTGTTGGGGTTAGGGAGGGGTAGGCGGGTGGGGGAAAGGATTGGAGGAAAAGGAGTTTCCCCTGCATACTTTGGAGCAGAATACTCTGGTTGCTACACAGGAATCATTTTAAGGGGAAAGGCTTGCAAGCCTGGAGGGCTGCCTGGTGCTGGCTCTGAATGGGGATTTGATTGACCTTGACTGACCTTGTTAGACTTGGCCTCTGTGGGGTTTGTAGATGTGATGGAAAGGTTTTTAAAAATGTTTTTCTTTTTTGGGGGGGCAGTCTGATGTAGCTCATGTTTGGCCTTGAATTTCCTGTGTTGTTGTTGTGCCTGACTGCTTTTTACCGCCCAGTGCTGAGATTAAAGGGATCGTGTGCCACTTTAGGTCAAGCTCCTGTGTGCCGCCTCACCCGGCTTACAGAATGCTGGGCTCGGACTGAGGGCCTGTGCGTGCTAGGCAAGCACCTCGCTACTGAACTACGTCCACACCTTTAAGGATTTCATTTTTATTATTTTATGTGCTGCTGTGGGGGCTGGGAACCAAACTCAGGTCCTCAGCAAGAGCAGCCTGGGGCCACCTCTCCAGGCGCTTCAGTCTTTAGAAAGCAGTTAGGCTGGGAGTAGGTAGCCTCATCAAAATGGTGGAACTCCACAAACACCATCAGTTTCTACCAAGGTGTCCCTGGTCCAGCTTGTTTGACAAGCAGAGGGCCTGAGTGTGCTCTCAGGCCGAGCAGCCACTGGACCAGATTGCCTTTGCCTAGAATAAGGCTACAAGAGGGATAGCCTTCCTTCTTGTCCTTGGTCAGGAGGTCAGGGAATGTGTGCTGGTTTGGTTCTTCTAGCAAACCTCAGCTGTCTCTCAGGAGAAGCCAGGAAAGTAGCCACACCACAGCCAGCATTCCCAGGTAGAGCTGAGTCAGTGGGTAGGTGTGCCTATGTGTAAGTGTGTTTGTGTGTTTGTGAGTGTGCCTGTGTGTGTGAGTGTGCCTATGTGTGTGTGTGCCTGTGTGTGTGCCTGTGTGTGAGTGAGTGTGCCTGTGTGTGTGTGAGAGTGTGCCTGTGTGTGTGAGTGTGCCAGTAGTGAATCTGTGTCCATGGGGCAGTAGGTCCACAGGACACTGTAGCTCCTTGGGTAATATAGTGTATTCTTGACCCTACCTTACTCAGTATTTTAATTGTTGATTTGTATGAAGAAAAGACTAAACACATGCTCATGGAATTAGAAATGAACAAAAATCCATGTGATGGATGGGGGAAAGCAGTCCAGGTTAAAATTTACCCTTAGGGCCTGCATAGTGGTACACACCTGTTACTCCAGGACTGGAGATGTGTATGCAGGATGATCGGGAGTTCAAGGTCAGCCTTAGAGAATTTAAAGTCAGCTTTGGCTATACGAGACTGTGTCAAAATCCAAAACTAAAGCTTACCTTCAAAGTATCAAATGAGCCGGACACCATGGCCTGATTGTGGAAGTCAGAGGCAGGCAGATCTCTGTGGGTTTGAGGCCAGTCTGGTCTACATAGTGGGGTCCTGGCCAGCCAGGGCTAACTAGTGAAACCAAACCTTGAATGAGCCCGAGAGACAGAACAAAGCTATACAAAGAAGTACTGGTTTGGGATTAGTTCTGGTCTCCAGGAGGCTCAGAATAGAAGTAAGCAAAAGAAAGAGGTCTTGGAGGATCGACAAACGAGGGGGGGGGGGGGAAGGGGGAGGAGAGAGAGAGAGACTGCATGTCTGTGTTTCTCTCTGCATGTCTGTCTTTATGCGAGTGTGTCTTTGTGTATGTCTCTCTCTGTGTGTGAGTGTATCTGCATTATAGCTGTGTGTCTATGTGTGCTGTGAATGTATGTTTGTGTATTTGAGCATGTCTGTGTTGTGTGTCTGTGTATGAGTGTCTGTATGTGTATCTGTGTGTCTGTTATGTTTGTGTGTGTATGTCTGTGTGCATGAGTGTGTCTGTATGTCAGTATTTGTATGTGAGTATCTGTATGTGAATGTCTATGTGTGTGCCTGTGTGTGAGAGAGTGCCTATGTGTAAGTGTGCCTATGTGTGTGAGTGTGCCTGTGTGTGTGCCTGTGTATGAGTGAGTGTGCCTGTGTGTGTGTGAGTGTGCCTGTGTGTGTTGAGTGTGCCAGTGAGTGTGCCTGTGTGTGTGTGAGTGTGCCTGTGTGTGTGTGTCTGTGTGTGTGAGTGTGCCTGTGTGTGTGAGTATGTCTGTGTGTGTATGTGTGAGTGTGCCAGTGAGTGTGTCTGTGTATATGTCTGTGTGTGTATCTGTATGCTACAGATGCCTGATGATGGCATGGGGATCCCTAGAACTGGAGTTGCAGACAGGTTTGAGCTGCCATGTAAGTACTAGGAATCGAACCCACACTGTTTGGAAGAGCAGCAAGTGCTCTTAACCTCAGGCTATTTCTCCATCCCCCAAATAAAACACACACACACACATACACATTTATAGTTAGTGGTGGGGTCACTGGTGTAGAATTCAGACAAGTTGCAGGAGTTTGTTTTCTTCCTTCACTTTGTGGGTTCCAGGGATGTGGCTCAGGTTGTAAGGCTTGGGGCGTCTTTACTCGCTGAGCTCTCTTCCTGACTCGGGGCTCACGTTTTAAAAGGAATTTTCCACACGCTGAGTGATTGGAGCCTCCTTATGAGTGGCATGCAGTCCTGCCAGGCCTACCCTGGCTGCTGAGATGTGGCCTTCAGGTCTGTTTCTGGTCTGAGTTTTTAGGGTTAGGAGAGGTATTACCTTGTGTTTGCCCCTGGACTGTCCCCCATGATGACACACTGGCGAGCTTTCTCAGGGCTCCTCTTCTTATCCATTTCATCTGGAGCCATCAGCAGTGTCTCTGAGGGGTATTGAGGTCCAGAGAGATGGGGAGAGCTGTGAGAAGAGGACCGGGGCATGCTGGGAACATGGAAGTGGACCGGGGCATGCTGGGAACATGGAAGTGGACCGGGGCATGCTGGGAACATGGAAGTGGGCAGGCACACTCGCGGACCTCGGCCCCTTCTTCCTCCCCAAGCTTCCAAGGGCTGCATCAAGTGTGAGACGCCCTGCCCGGAGGACTGGCTGCTCTACGGGAGGAAATGCTACTACTTCTCGGAGGAGCCTAGAGACTGGAATACCGGAAGGCAGTACTGCCACACCCACGAGGCGGCGCTGGCCGTGATCCAAAGCCAGAAAGAACTGGTGAGCACGTGATCCGGACCCTCAGGCCCATGGCCAACTCTAATGGGACATCCACACCCAAATAGAGCAACCTGTCCAGTCACTCAGCCGCCTCACAGACAGGGGTCCCCTGGATCTGAACTCAGGGTGAAGAGGGGGAATTCGAGGTTCAAACACACCTGTCCGGTGTGAAAGGTGTCCTCATTTCGGACCGTGTAAACCGGGCCGCCATCTCTCAGCTAGCATGCCCAGCTGTTTTGCCAACAGCAGGGTCAAAGAGACAGAATCCCCGAGTCTCTAGGTTATTTTGGACTCTGCACACAGTACTGCAGACTTCTAAGAAATCAACTTCCGTTTGCCTGCGAAGCGCAGTATTTCTGTGTCATTTGAGAAAGTTCCAGAAGTACAGGTAGGATAACCTCCCAGGGGTGAACCGGCCAGGAATCTAACATATCCAGCCGGCTACCCCCAAACTCCCGGCTTCTTAGCCAAGGCAAGCTGGGGGATTGGGACCCTTTTCAGGCTGTGTGGACATCTGGGGCAGGCCCAAGGACCCTTCATCCTCCCATTAAAGCGACACATTCTCTCGGTCCCTCCCAGTCCCATCCTTGGCTAGGGCCACGCCCCAGTGGCAAAACCACACTCTATGCCCGGGTTTCTCTCTTTTCCTTTGCAGGAATTTATGTTCAAGTTCACACGGAGGGAACCGTGGATCGGCCTGCGCAGAGTTGGGGATGACTTCCACTGGGTCAACGGGGACCCATTTGACCCAGACACGTGAGCTGAGGTTCTATTTTCTAGATGGGGGAAGGTGTAAGCCCTGGAGGCAGCTCTCAGAGAGAGAGACACGTGGCTTTGTGCGAGCTAGAGATACTATAAGTCTTTAGAGGCAAGTAGGGGTCTGGGGCTTCACTTTCCTAAGACCAGCCTGGTTTGGTGGCCTTGCTGTACACAGAGCTTCATAGTGAAAGGTGCAGACGTGGTAAAAATAAAAATGTGGTAACCTTTTATCCGGCACTACTGCTGGCACCAGTAGAGCCACATGGCACTGCGGGTTATCTTTATTTCAGCGGCTCCATGCTGCCCCCAAGTTCTCTCAGACCCAGGCGGACCATGAGCCGCCCTCTTTCAGCTGTCTCCTTGCCACCTGGAAACTTTGTTCACATTCCTCACAGCCTGGTCAAATCATGACTCAATAATCGATAATTTGTCAATCAGAATTATATGTTAAATTCTCAATCCACAATACACCCACCCAATAAGTTTACAGCCATTTGACAAAGATGTAAACCGCCCACCTAGAGAAGACAAATTGACCCCTGGACACTCTTAGAAATAATCATATCTACCTATCGCCAATTAAGAGCACCTGTATCTAGAACCGCCTCCTTTGGCTCCATCTTGATTCTCCTTTCTCCTTCCCTTCGCCTTACCAAAACTTTGTCCCCACCCCATTCTCTACCATCCAATCATGTATCTCTATGACCTAACTAGTGCCAGCCCTCACCTGCATATAGACATCAACCTACACAGACTCCCTCTATCTGTGACTACCCCATCTATACCAACCCCTATTGGCCAGAACTTAGTCACGTACTCGTATCTGGTTGCAAGGGATGATGGGAGGTTCTGTAGGTAGTGAGCCCCGAATACTGTGCTATGGAAGACAGGAGCTCTGTGTTTCAGAATTCATCAAGCTATGTGCAGTGAATTCTAAGCCGTGCAACCCCTTTCTTCCAGTGTGACCCCCATTACTAGGGTTGTTCTGTCAGTCCCTGTGAGGATGACTATATTCAGCCTGTGTTTCCTGACACTGTGTGCTGTCAGGGTGTTAGTTGAGTAGGGTGCAGAGCCGACATGCTGTTTAGAAGCTGGCTGCCCTG
Organism: Micromys minutus; assembly: GCF_963924665.1. Lineage (NCBI taxonomy): Eukaryota > Metazoa > Chordata > Mammalia > Rodentia > Muridae > Micromys > Micromys minutus. Next base: position 40,675,750 of record NC_137953.1, on the reverse strand, counting down.
GGGACAGGTAGGGACACACGCAGCCTTGAGGGATAATGAAAGGTGGCTCTTGGTGCAAGCAGGGTTCTGGGGGAGGCAAGGTGGGCAGAGGGTGGCTCTGAATTAGTCACCTTAGAGCTGATCCTGGAAGGATAGAATCAGGGCACAGGAGGCAGGGAGTATCAGTGTGTGAGTGTGTGGAACAGTTCCAGTGGCTGGAGCACAGAGCCGGGTCAGTGGAGGACCAAGCCAGAAAGATGCACCAGTGTCTGTCTTGGAAGATACTGCTATGATGACTTGAGGGAGGGACAGGTCAAAGGGTTCTTAGGACCATGTGTGATGGTCTGCATGGGAGCACCTGTAATAGGCTTCATGGGAGCACCTGTGATGGTCTGCATGGGAGCACCTGTGATGGTCTGCATGGGAGCACCTGTAATAGGCTTCATGGGAGCACCTGTGATGGTCTGCATGGGAGCACCTGTGATGGCTGCATGGGAGCACCTGTAATAGGCTTCATGGGAGCACCTGTGATGGTCTTCATGGGAGCATCTGTGATGGCTTCATGGGAGCACCTGTGATGGTCTGCATGGGAGCACCTGTGATGGTCTTCATGGGAGCATCTGTGATGGCTTCATGGGAGCACCTGTGATGGTCTGCATGGGAGCACCTGTGATGGTCTTCATGGGAGCACCTGTGATGGCTGCATGGGAGCACCAGTGATGGCTTCATGGGAGCATCTGTGATGGCTTCATGGGAGCACCTGTGATGGCTTCATGGGAGCACCTGTGATGGCTGCATGGGAGCACCAGTGATGGCTGCATGGGAGCACCTGTGATGGCTGCATGGGAGCACCTGTGATGGCTTCATGTGAGCACCTGTGATGGCTGCATGGGAGCACCTGTGATGGCTTCATGTGAGCACCTGCTCTTTTCTCTTCTACCAGATTCACCATCTCGGGTATGGGGGAGTGCGTCTTTGTGGAGCCCACCAGGCTGGTGTCAACAGAGTGTCTGACAACCCGTCCTTGGGTGTGCAGCAAGATGGCCTACACGTGATGTGGCTCAGGCTGGAGGTGGCCTCTGTGCCCAGGCCCAAGGGCAGTGTCTGTTCTACAACCTGCTTCCAACAGGAGCTGCCACCCTCTCTGAATGAAAGTAGTGGGGAGGGTGGCCTCTGTCACTGTCCCCTTTCAGGCTCCAGAGCTCTGAAAGGCCTTGGTTCCTGGTCTCTCTTGTCCCCGGGCAGGTCCTGTGGCCTAGCAATTATATCTCATATGCTAAGTAGTGTAGACATCTCGCCCCATACACACAAGCACACATGTGTACACACACAAACAACACACATGCAGGCTCTTCTTAGCAGGTCACCCTTCCTTGGCTCTGCCTGGAACTTTTCCCACTGCAGCCCTGGTGCTTCTGGGCAGATGGGGGCTGACGTGAGTTGTATGCCTTTTGGCCTAGCCTCCTTCCCTTCCCAGTGGCTTCTCTGAGACTGCTGGGTGAGACAGGCAGGCACAGCTCCCTCCCCGCCTTGGAGAGAACAGCCCGCAGCTGGAGGCCGCTGTCTGTCCTCCCTGCCTTCCCAGGGTCCTCAGGCAGGACCCCTGCTGTGCTGTGGTGCTGTCATATTGGTCACTAATGGAATAAAGACATGACTGTATCTTCTGAGTCTGCTGGTATTTGTTCCAGGGTCGCAGGTTGGGGATGAGCAGAGGGGTAGAGGGGCCACCAGAAAGATGCACTTGTCCCAATGTGACAAGAGGCATTGTGTTGGAACCTAAGGTGGAAAAATAAGCTACAAAATGGAACACACTTCCCAGTTAGGCATCATTTAACGTTGGTGGTGGCTGTGTGGAGGCCGGACTCCATTCTGGTACCTTCATTACTAACTAACTCAACATGGCAAATGTTCATTCATACCTATTGTGCTGGCTTGTTTTATGTCAACTTGACACAAACTAGAGTCTTCTAAGTGGATGGAGTTCAGCTGAGGAAATGCTTCCATAAGATTGGGCTGTAGGCAAGCCTATATGGAACTTTCTTAATTAGTGATTAATGGGGGAGGGCCCAGCCCATTGCTGGTGGTACCATCCCTGAACGGGTGGTTCTGGGTTCTATAAGAAAGCAGGCTGAGTAAACTATGGGGAGCAATCCAGTAAGTAATACTCCTCTGTGGCCTCTGAATCAGTTCCTGTCTCCAGGTTCCTGTCCTGCTTGAGTTCCTGCCCTGACTTCCTTCAGTGATGAACAGGGATGTGGAAATTTAAGTCTAATAAACCCTTTTCTTCCCAGCTTGCTTTGGGTCTTGGTATTTCATCACAGCAATAGAAACCCTAAACAAGACAAATTCTACCAGGATTTGGAGGTGTTGCTGTGACAGACCTATGTGTGTTTAGGGAGGATTGTGGAAAAATGTGGAAACTGGGCTGGAAAAGCCATGAAAGGTCCAGAGCTTGGTGAGCTGTTCTGTAGGAGCTTGAAGACAAGAATGTTGACAGTGATAGAGACAGTGGAGGTGCAGATTTCCCAGGGGGACATTTGGGAGTCCCTTAAGTACTCTATCAGGACCTTGTGCCATTTTGAGTTGAGCTTCTTTAGGCAGCTATAGCTGAAGAATCAGTTGGCGGTGGTTAAGAAGAGACCAGCATCAGTCAGGCGTCAGGTGAAATTTTCAGGGTCAGCACACAGAGCTGAAGGCGGCCAAGGTTGTACCTCCAGCTGGCAGCTAAACTGGTTCTCCAATAAAGGTCTCCCAGGTGGTACTGGTTTTGAAGGCATGAGGGGTCGTGGAGAGCAGCTTGTTCCTGTGAGAGGCTGGGAGAGGCCACTGGAGAAGGTACAACAGTGGGAATTCCAGGACTAAAGCGGCCATACTTCAGTGCCGTGGGACAGTTGCCAAGGGCAGCAGCAGCTATGGAGTGGAAGCGGCCTGAGACCGAGGCAGGTATGTGTGGCAGGCCCTCTGGACCCTGGAAGATGGTGAGTGAATCTCATTGTGCAGAGTTATGCATGCTGTTAGAGTTTGGTTCAGGTTGTGACTGTGTCCTGGATATTCCCTCTTGAAATAAGAAAGCATTTATTTTTTATTTTACTGGAGCCCATAGTTGAGAGACTTTGGACTTTGAAGAGATTTTAGAGTTTCACAAAGTCTTTGGGTTTTAAAAGAGACTAGATATTTTACAGAGGCTGAGCTCTTAGAGCGGTTGAATTTCTAAAGACGGTGGGACTTCTAAAGTTATTTATGTTTTATATTGCAATTGTTTTATTAACAAGCCATCTTGCTTGGGTGGTGGTGGCTAACCCCTTTATGTCAGAATTTGGGGTGCAGAGGCAGGCAGCTTGAAGCCAGCCTAGTCTACACAGCATGTTCCAGGATGGCTAGGGCTATGCAGAAAAACCCTATCTTGAAAAGCGAACCAACCAAATGAACAAACAAAAAACAAATCAAGCAAAAAATTGAGGCAGGAGTGGTTCCAACTGGAAAGTGACATGTTTGCTTTTAAGTTGACATAGTGGCTAAGTTCTATGCCCACTTGACATGTTAGAGCCATCAGAGAGGAGGGGACCTCAAATACTTCCACAGGCTGTGGGCCGGCAAGCCCTAGAGGTTATCTTAATTACCGATTGTTGGGGGGAGGGGCTAGCTCATTGTGGATGATGCCACCCTTAGGTCCTGGGTTCTATAAGAAAGCAGGCAGGACAGGTCATGAGGAGAAAGCCATTTCTACTCATTTCTGTTGTTTTCTGCATGCCTCCTAGGTATTTCTTCAAATATGGGGAAGTTGCATCTTCATGGGAAGTCAGTGACAGGGCAGGATGCTGGACCAAATGGCCAGGGAACTCTGGGGTGTCCTTCACTTATTAGAGTGGTGAAGGGCCATGCTAGGCACCTGGTAGTGTCTCACCCCAAATCTCCGGAAGAGCTTAAGAGTTCAGAGAAGAAGAGCCTGCTACCTTTACTTACTAAATGCCTACCAGGCTAGCCAGCCAGCTTGGTGGTTAAAAGCACTCATGATTCTTGTAAGAGGACCTGGGTTCAGGACCCAGCACCTATATGGTGGCTCACAACAGCAGGTAACAACTCTCAGTCCAGGGGATCTATGGTGATTTGAATAGGAATGGCCCCCGCAGACTCTTGTATCTGAATGCTTGGTCATTAGAGAGTGGCACTACTTGACAGGGATTAGGAGGTGTGGCTTTGTTGGAAGGAGTGTGTTACTGGAAGTAAGTTTTGTGGTCTCAAGGGCCCAAGTCAGGCCTAGTGGCTCTCTCTCTTCTTGCTGGCTGCAGATCCAGATGTATCATGTCTGCTTGTGTGCCACATGCTTCCTACCCTGAGGATCATGGACTAACCGTCTGAAACTGTAAGTCAGCCCCAGTTAAATGCTTCCATCCACAAATATTGCCATGGTCATGGCGTCTCCCATAGCAGTAGAACATTGACTGAGACATGGTCCGGTGCCTTTGCAGGCACTATCACGGGATGCACAGATGTTACATACAGGCAAAACACTTCTATACATAATTCAAGAACAAATGTAATTTAAAAGAGTTCAAAGTCCAATGCTGGGGCTTTAAGGCCACTAGACAAAAAAGCTTTCCTAACCTTGGGTTTATCTTGGGACCTCTGGCTCCCGAGTCGCCAATATTTAGGAATAAAAAATTCCTACCCTTATCTGTTCATAGCAGGGAAGAAATTCCAGGTGAACTAAACATGCCTCGCTTTCTTCAGTGACACTGGGACAGAAAGGAGTGTGTCCCCATGTGTAAGGTCTGAGCTGGTTCCCTGCACTGTGCTTGCTGTGGCCACGCAGCTAGATGGGGCAGCCTCAAACCAGACTAGCGGTCTCCGACCCCAGGCTGTAGGGGCTCCCCCCCCCCCCCCCCCCCCCCCCCGGCAGCCTTTCCCCTGGCTCACCTCTCAGCTCTTGGCTGGTAGCTTTCCTTTTGGGAGTGACTCTTGGAGTTGAGTGTACCTAAAATTGAGAGGCTCAGTCACCTTAGGCAATTTCCAACCCCACACCAGCCTGGGCCTCAGAATTCCCAGAGCAGGCAAGGCCTCTGTGCAGGAAGGTGGGCTTTGGGGTGACAGAAGGCGCTAAAGGAAGACTTAGGGTGGGCCAGGGGTAATTTCTTCTCTTCCTCGTGGACAGGAAGGAGTGTCTGTTGACATAGGGCCACCAGAGGGGAAACCTAAGCGCTTTTAGACTTAAAAATTCTATCTGTCCATCTACCATCCATCCTGTTCCCCCAACCTCCATGCCTCCAGACAGGGATTCTCTGTGTAGCCCTGGATGTCCTGGAATTGCTCAGTCAAACAGGCTAGCCTTGAACTCAGAGATGGGCATGTGCCACGTGCCCGTTTAGTGTGAAACAGGCTAGAGGCAGAATAATTACAAAGGGATGCCCATCGACAGTCCACTGGCTTGCAGAAGTTCTGAAACCCATCACCCTGGGGTGTGAAGTCCAGATTCTGGGGAGGCCAGGCCAGGAATTTCCTCATGGACTCTGATTTTTTCCCTTGGGCCGGGGAGGTTCTTCTTTGTTAGTTGGTTGTGCTGACAGGTCCCCTACCCTATGGAGTCTTTCTGTTCTGTTCTGTCAGTTGTAGGCTGCCTGGTTCTAGCTACAACCTGCCTGAGGGTTCTGGGACATAAGCAAACAGCTGGAAACATTCCTAAACTGTAGTGCCAGCTTGAGGTTCCCATGACAACGCTACCTCCTCAGAGATGCAAATGCTTTTGATCCTCTGCACCCATCACAGGTCCTTTCCAGGTTTTCAGAGCTGCCTACTTCTTTTTCTTCCTCAGTGGCTCTGTCTGTGCTTTGCGATTAGCCTATTGGTTCAGTCGTCAAGGACCTGGCAATGGCGAGAGCTCGCACACACACACACACACACACACACACACACTTACACACATACACTCACACACACTTACACACATACATTCACACACACATTCACACACACACTCACACACATACATCCATACACACACTCACACACACATTCACACACACTCACACATACATTCACACACACATACATTCACACACACATACATTTACACACACATTCACACACACACACACATACATCCATACACACACACACTCACACACACATTCACACACACTCACACATACATTCACACACACATACATTCACACACACATTCACACACACACACACACATACATCCATACACACACACTCACACATACATTCACACACACATTCACACACACATTCACACACACACATACATCCATACACACACACTCACACACACATTCACACACACACATACATTCACACACACACACACACACACAGGATATCATGTTGCAGTCAATGTGTTCGTGGAGTCCAGATCATTTGGGCAGTTGAATTTTTCTGTTAAAATCATTAAAATCTTTCTCTCCCCACTCCTCCTCCTTTCTGCATCACGGTCTTATGTAGCCTGGGCTGGCCTTGAACTCTTAGTCATCCTGCTTTAGCTTCCCGAGTGCTGGGATTGTGAGTCACACCTACCTTCTTTTCCTGGTGGAGCCTTTACTTCTGCATTCCTCACATTTTGAATTTCATTTTTCTTTGCTTATTTTCAAATGGACTCTTGTCCCCGGCCCCTCCTCTCAGATCTTACTAGGTAGCCCAGGCTAGCCTTGTACTCTGAGAATTTGCCTGCCTTTGCAGTGCTGAGATTAAACCATGTCCAGCTGATTCCTGCTTAATTTTAAAGCCTTGCTGAGAAGAATAAATAAAAATAAAAACAAAACAATTCTGCAGCTTTGCTGCAAGGCAACAGTTCCAGCTCCCCCTCCCCCACCCCCACTAGCTTTTGTCCTGTCACTCCTCTGGGGTATTCCAGTCATTTGGCTCCAGTTTTAGTGCTTGATCTTGTCCAGGTTTTATTCAAGCCTCGCCTGAACCGTAACCTCACCTGCTAAGCCAACGCCACACGCTTTATTTTATATGTTTCAAAAACATTACTGTGTTTTAGTGTGTGTGTGTAATGCACATGAGCCTTGTTTGGCTTATGGGGGTCAGAGGACAGTGGGATTCTTTCACCATGTGGGGCCTGGAATCAGACCCAGGTCCTCAGGCTTGGCAACAGGTGCCCTTTAACCCCTGAGCCATTCTAGTGGCCCTTCTGTTAGATTTTTTTTTTTCTATTGTAGAAGGAATTCCCTTTCAGGAACTGATTTCTATATAGAAAAAGGCTCAATAGCATTAACAAACCAAGGCTTTCAATGGCTCCACACAATGAAAAGGGTTTTGGGGAGCTGTCTTGCCAATCTGCACATATAACTTTATTCCCAGGTAATATATGGAGGCACCAGGGGCCTGGGGACTTTCCAGATATCATAGGGATAAAGGACAGATAGATCCTGGAGTTGAACCTGATTCGGAACAACCACACCTCAGGTTAAAACTTGCGGCTATCTTTCCCCCACTCAGAGGGGCTACCTCCAGGCACCAGCGTGTTCCTCTCACCTATTAAGAAGTAAGTGTTTCCCTTGAAAGCACTCCTGGTCTGTGGGTAAAGATTCTGAGAGAGCTGCTGTCACAAGACACAATACCCTACGAGGACAATATAAAAGACACATAGGATGCCAATTGTCCAACAAGGTGACTTGGAGTCCTGCATTGTTTTAGAAGTGCCATCAGATACGACGGCCCATAGAAGACACCTATATGGCATCTCCTTATGAGTGAGAAGTGCCATCAGATACGATGGCCCATAGAATATATGGCATCTCCTTATGAGTGGGGCAAGTGTTTAGGAAGTGTCAAGAGCCAAGTTTGTTGGTATATGCCTGTCATTCTAGCTACCTGGGAAGCTGAGGCAGGAGGATCACAAATTCAAGGTCTAGTTGGGCTCCATAGTGACTTTGAGGCCAGATTTTGTAAATTAGCAAGACCCTGTCTCAACATTCGGGGGAAAAAAAAAAAGGTGGGGATGTATTTAGCAGTAGAGTGATTAGCATGATAAGGAAGGCCGGTGTTCAAGTATCTCAAGTAAATCAATAAATGAATGGTGGGGGATGGTCTCAGTGTAGGGTTGGGGGGGACGACTTTGGCTCTACTAATCTGCTTCTACAGGTGGAAGTTGGGCTGCTGCTGGGTCATACAGGTGCTTCGCCTTCAAGCTAAGTGGCCAGAACATGGAAAAATGCAGTGGTGAGGCTGACCCCCAGGGTGGGAGAGGAGCTGGGTGGGGTTGAGGAAGCTGTAGGCGGGTTTCTTCGCTTTCCCTGGAGAACAGGAATCCAAGGAAGTAAGGTACCAAAAAGGGGGCATGTTTCTTATCAGTCACAGGAGCCTGGAGTACAGGGGACCAAGTTAAAGCCACAGGCCACTTGTCCACATAGCTGAAGAGGTTGAGAATTTAGTATTGAGGGTCTTCCTAGTTAGGGGCCTGTTGGCTCAGTGGTCTGCTGCGTCAGTTGTCTAGAGGGTGAGGGGTCTATTTATTCAATGCTCTATAGGATTAGGGGTCTGCTGGTTCAGTGATCTATAGGATTGTCTGCCAGGTCAGTTGTCTACAGGGTCAGCGGTCTATAGGGAGGATCCATGGTTGGGGGTCTGCTTTAAAAGATCTCAGGAGCTGGGTACTGGGGCCTTAGCTGAGCATGAAGCTGAGCATTGGACACTTCAACCTCACAGGGCTCCTTTTCTTTCTCCTCCACACAGCTATACCTTTTGATCAGGTGGGTAGCTGAGTGGATCCACAGCAGGGGCACTTGGGAGCAAGGGGTACAGCTACAGAGGTCAGAGGTGAGAAGACAGGAGGAGGGGAGTTGAGGCCAAGTGGTGTGGATGCCTGGGAACATGTAAAAGTTGGAGGCAGAGGCTGAGGATATTGAAGATGGAAGCCAGGAGGAGAGTGCAGAGAATGTGGAAGCTGCACACTGAGTCGCCATGGGGGACACTTGGATAGCTCTTCAAATTTACATGAAGTACCTGAAAGAGGCGAATCCTCAGGCAGGATGCAGTGGGGTTTGATGGGCCGGGAAAAGGGAATGGCAAGTTTTGTAGAAATTGGCCAGAAACAAAAACACTGAAGCCAAGAACTGTGTCAAGGAGAGGATGTGGCATCTTCTAGGCTTTCTGAGGTGCGGTGTGGGGGAAGATGGGTAGGTGGAGGCAGGCCTGGGTGAGGCTGCCACAGGGAGGCTGTCTGCTGCTCAGGCTGAAGAAGCAGAACGTGTCTCCTCCAACTGGGAGGGGTGTTGGTGAGCTCACAGGACAGCAGTGCCTTGGTCTCAGGGAAGGAATGTGGGCACAGACAGGGTCATGGTGGCTCGAGAGGCACTGGGGATCCAGGAGACTTAGCACAGGGTTGGCAGTGACCCCAAATAGACAGCTCTATTTTCAACGTGAGGGTGGGCTGTGACTCCTTTCAGAGACAGGGAGCAGTTACTTGTAATGGCACCTCTAGTGAGGCTCTGGATAAGGAAGATGCTCGGCAAAATTCAGTGATTCCAAACAGTTTAATGTAATTCCAAGACAGTGTGATCACATCGCTACACATATACAATATGCATATGTGAGTTTACAGGTTCAATTAATAACTCGCTTCACCTCAGAGACCGAGAAAATGATCAAAAAGAAACTGAGTAACAAGCTATAACAGTTCACCACAACAGGACCCCGCCTCACCCGACAGTTAGTAATATTACAATTAAAATAACTATATTCTTCTATATTTTTTCTGTTAAAATCATCTCATAAATTTACAATGCTATTATTAGTTTCCAAGACTAATATAAATTCACTCCATTTTTCTACAACGAAAATGATGATTAATTTAGAAGCGCACAACATCATGATGAAAACAAGCATTTTAGTAGCAACAACTTCATCAGTTAAGAATTAGTTTTCTTGAAAAACATCCTAAAGCCAAGTAAAATATCCATCCTTATAACACGCCTACAATGAGACTAAGGAACAGGTTACATAGGGTTCTACGACACACTGGTTTGTCCTTAAAAAAAAATTAGACATTTATAAATAAAAAAGAGGGACAGGTCACAGAGGAAAAGAGGTGCACGAGAAAATACTGTTGCACGCAATAACCCCACAGATTAACACGGATAACACTTTATTACAGAAACCACACAGTGAAGGAACAGGGCGGGCCAGGACTGAGCTGAGATGACCTGGTAGAGAAAGAGTGAGGTGAGATGACCTGGGGAGGGGCCTCGTTCCTTGGCCTGGGGGCTGGGTACCACCAGGGCTCCTTTCCATGTTCTTGTTTTGAGGAGTGTGTCTTTCTGTCCTGAGCATCCTGAAGTCACAGGCAGCTGAGAGCTCAGCAGTGTGGCAGGTCTCTCTTGCCATCTTCATGGTACCACTTTTTAGAAACATAATAGAATATGAGGCTGCAGCTCAAAACATGTGGTCAGAGCAAACCGGGATGAAGAACTCCAGTCCTGGTTCCTCCTTCTCCCATGCCTTTGTTGCTGGGGACCCTGAGCGAGCAGCAGAGCCCTCGTGGCCTCCCAGCTTTGCTGAGGTGGGACAAGGGCCGGGTACTGCGCGTGAGGCACAGTGAGCCTTGCTCACTGGACACATCCAGGCTGGCTCCAACCTCCACAGGGCTCCTTTTCCTTCTCCTCCATAAAGCTATACTTTTCTATCAGAAATTTGGCTTGATATATATATATACACAAACATATATATCAACATCTCTATCTACATCTTCTACTATACTGGGAATCCTGCAGCCCCGACATACACCTTTCTTGTCAACTTCATTTGGTTAAAAAACACACAAAGGGGTGAAGGGTCCTTTGGGGGCTATAAATGATTGTGTCCTAGGTAACCCATGGAAGAAAGCGTTAAATGGGCATTAACACAAGAGAGGGATGTGGAAGGGCAGAAAGCCAACACACTTGGAGGCAGTGTGAACAGGACCTCTGCTCTGAAGGGCACATGGTGTGTGTGTGTGTGTGTGTGTGTGTGTGTGTGTGTGTGTGTGTGTGTGTGTATGTTCCACTCAGATTCACAGAAAGCTAGAGGATGGCACATCAAGTCATTTTCAACTTCCATGTCCTTCCTCATAACCTGAGCCAGAGTACTGACAGAAACAGCAAACCCATGGACCAACAGCTTAGCAGGCAGGCAGGGAGGCAGGGGCCTGGCTCCCAGAGCATGGATCTGCGGTGGGGAGTCAGAGGTGGGGATGGGGCCAGGAGAATCATTTGGAAATTGGTTGAGAAAAAACTAAAGAGAATGACAGCAGAGCCCTTTTTTTTTTTTTTTTTTAAGCTACAGTGAATTTACTTTTAAATGATAATAAAAGCCATTTCTATCCTCTCACTTTTAAAACCATGGGTTAGCTCCAAAGACAATGAGACAAAATTCATTTGGTTTATTAGTGCAAAGCAAATCGCACACATGCGCACACACGCAGACGCAGACACACACACACACACACACACACACACACACACACACACACACACACACCTAGGATATAACTAAGAATTGTGAGAACATTCTACAAGGACATTCTAACAGATCACAAGAGCATGCTGTGAGCACAAAGCAAACATGGGTGGTGAGGAGTCGCCACAGGCTGCCACAGGTCCTCCACAGTTCAGTGGTGGCACAAGAGAAAACCAAAACCAAACAAAACCCTGTTCACGTTGTAAGTTCTAGACCAGCCAGGGCTACATGGTGGGAACCTGTTTTAAAGATATGACAAAACAAAACAAAATACCCCAGTAAAAACCCAACCCAAACCTTACAAAATTGTCAGGGAAATTGACTTTTCCTATCTTCTCTTTCCTAACAATGGAGCCCGTTCTTGTCTCTGAAGCCTGTGTCTGTCACTGTAAAGCCCTCTGGAGACCCAGTCTCCAAGGACCGTCCTGCACTGCCCATCCCAGCTCTGTCAGCTTGGAAGCCACCTTCTGAATTGGGTTTCACATCTTAGCCAGGCAATGAGTAAATTAAAGTACACATTATTTTACATGGGTTTTAACAACAACAACAACAAAAAAATTGACAAAAACATCAAGGTGTGGAAAATCCAGCCAGTGAATGTGGGTGCAGGGGGAGGGAGGGTTTTCCCTCTCAAAATGCTGAGCAGGGCTCACTGTGGACCCGGAACAGCAACCACACTGCAGAGCTGCCGAGTGCCAGGTGAGTGGTCTAGTCACAAGGGAAGGGAAGCAGTCACCTCAGGACAAAGCCGACAAGCAGGGATCACATCTCCACCCCCTCTGGGATGTGTCTAGGCAGTGATACAACCTCGCACAGGACTCTGTGTACAGGTTCAGGACTCGCCCCTTCCCATTCCCTCTGGACTTCCTTTCACATTCTCTCAGGTTCACTGAAACAACAGTAAGGAAAACACACGCATCAGGCTACGGCCAGCACGAGTGGAGCCTGCCTTGGGGAGACACGGCTTCTAACACAAGTCAGTCAATTGCTGTGGCTGAAGATGTCAGTTATAAACAATTTTCTTTTTAAAAAGTAGCAGGTTAAATGTAAACTATAAAATACTTTAACTATAAAATGTAGCCAGAAGTATGTTTGGGAATCTACAGTCAACTGTGTAGTTTACTTGATATTGGAGGAATCAAAGGGCATGTTAGTCGTGAGACACACGCTCCCACGCGCTTCAACAGCACATTGATTATGACACACAGAACCATCTCTTCTTGGTTTCACTTCTGGTGTAATGGTGAGAATTCTATTCTCAGAATTCACTTAGGCAACAGTGACCAGGGTTACACATTAATCCTTACTTTCAGCCCACAGAGAACAATTCATAATCTTTTAAATCACAAGATCAAGCTGGCTACATGATTTCAAAAAGGCTAAACCAGGACGAATGCCCACATCTGAGGTAATTATTGCCATTAGGGTCACAGTTTGTGTAAGGTAATCTAGATAAAACCTTCTGAAGACATCGCTAGGTGCTCTGCCCGAGTTCCAGAACTTCCACCCGCACCACTCACGTCTGCACCAGCTGGGTGTGCTTCCAATGGATTCAAAGTTCTACAAGAATTTAGAACTTGTGTAAACGACCTAAGGATTTAGGCAAACAAGCCTGGAGCTAGTCAGTAAAGACATTTTTAAAGAAAAGAAAAACAAGAAACCCAACCAAAACAGTTTGAAGAAGTTAAAGCCTAGGCCTAAAGCATCTCTAGATTCTGTCATCTCTCAGAACTGAAACACAGGCAGAGCCCCTCAACCCCGCAGCACAGGCGCGGCCTCTCCCCGCTTCCTGCAGCTGCTCTGCTCAGTTTTGCTGTTGTCCTTCTCTTTGAGAAGGGCGTCTCTTGCAAGAAAACTCAATTTTGTTTCTCTTCCCCAAAATCATCTTGCCTTCATCCCCCTCCTTTTTTTGTTTTTGTTTTTTTGTTTCTTCATAAAAAAAAGTTCCTGGACACAGACCCACATGGTATTTACAGATTTGGCATGAACCTTGCTTCCGGTTCCGTGCAGAGCTAAAGAGCGGGTTTATCACAGAGATCAGAGCTGTCATGGTATTTATCAAACAGTAAAAAATAGCATTTTGGAAAAAAAATATATACTTTTAGTATTGCCTTTCTAGGATTAGCTATAAGAGAAAAATCATCTTTATTTATGTATTTACTAAAAGAAAAGAACACTCCCTCCACTCTTAAGAGCTGCAGCAGCGTGAATGACTAAAGCTAGTTGCTGGAAAGAAACTGAAAGGAATTCTAGGAATCCAGAGAAACTCCCCAGAGACTTTTCTTAAAATCAAACTCTGCCTCTTCCACCTGCAGGAACCCTCTTTGCACATACCTGCTGAAGTCCACTGTCACACAGGGCAGGCAGGGTGTGACATTCTGCCAAGGTCTGTCCCTGTTATACAAGGGAGGCAGCTGAGGCTGGTGTCTGTGAGCTCAGCTCTAGAGCCAAGCAGACAGGAAGTCCAGCCCTGACTTCCCTTCTCACTAGCTCTGTAAGCCAGGTGCCCCATCTGTACAGGCACTGCAGGGCTCTGCAGCAATTCTTAGCACAGTGTTTGGCACACAGGGAATGGGAGCATCATTAAATGGCTCATTAGAGACAGGAGGCTGCACCCTGCAGTTAAACAGGGGGACGATATTTCACATGAGTAAAGTCCTGATTAACAGAACCAGGATTAGGTTGGGGGCTCTGAGATGCATACTTCCCTTTCACACACGCCACTTTCTCAGAGGGCCAGCGCTCCATCTGTCACATGGGGGTGTTGACTTCTTCCCATGGGTCTCCTCGAGAACACTGACAAAGGACTCGCCATACTGTGAATACTCAACAAACGCCAGTGAATCCTTACGCGTGGGTTACAGCTATTGTACAGAAGAGACAATCAATTCTCCTGCATGGGTCTGAGATGAGGAACCCTGAAAGGATTGGGGGGCAGGCAGGGGCTCCAGCTTAGAAGCCAGGGAGCATGAAGGTTCTGTGACGGGGAACCTCCAGGATCTCTTTTCTGGCAGCTCAGAGTCAGAGGGAAGAGTCTGGTTGGAGCGACCTCTCATTAGTAACCCCAAAGACTCAGGAAATCATAGTGACAAAGTTCATGAGGTTCCTTTTGCAATTAAGTAACCCTTCTCTTGCCATCTTTGGTTCTCTAGTGGCTTGACGGACTTGTCTGAGTCTGTTTGTGGGCAAGTGGACCAATACTGCCATCCTAAGCCTGGGATACAGTGTATGGTCATCAGGGAAGGTTTGCTTGCCTGTTTTCTAGCTTCCCACTAGATCAATTAATCACAAATGAGCACTAGCGGGACGTCAGCTCCCCAAGAGTAGCAGCATTTGGGGTCCTCACTCTACTTCTCTTTAAAGATGAGTGGTTTTAAAATAAGTGCAGAGGGAAAAAAAAGGTCAGGCTAGAAAGGAAAGGTAAATGGAAGGTCACTGAAGTCATTATGCCCAGAAAGAAACAGGGTGCGTTTGTCCATCTCTAGAGATGTCTTGGAGAAGGCTCTTTGGCTACAGACAGGGACAGTTTTACTTTCCTTTCCAATTTGGTAAGGACATCTCAGGCTTGCTGAATCTTTAGGCTTCTCCATTGAAATTTTGTAAAGCACACAAGAAGGGAAGGAAACATGAGTGATGAGCAAAGCCTGCGGGGCCCTGGGCTGGAACTGCTTTGTGTGTGTGTGTGTGTGTGTGTGTGTGTGTGAGTGTGTGTGTGAGTGTGAGTGTGTGTGTGAGTGTGTGTGTATGTGTGAGTGTGTGTGTGAGTGAGTGTGTGTGTGTGTGTCTGCTAGTTGAGGACACAGAGCAGTATTCTTTCTGTTTTTTGTCCTAGCAGCTACTCGGCAGGCCAGCAAGAGCCTCACCCACATCCTGCCCTCCCTTAGCCAGATGTTGAGAACCTGGGGGAGGGAGGGACAGGGCAGGGACCCAGTCACCCTCACCATCATGAACCACCATCAATACTTCCTAAGCCTCCTCAGCACCTCACTCTGTCCGCTCACGATCCCCCAAACCACTCCTCCACCACACACTGTTCAAAAATGAGTGCAACACCTGAGACCCAGTTCAGGGAGGTCCTGCTGCTGTGCTAACCTCCCTTCCTGACCTACTCCGCACTGGTTGGTC
Organism: Micromys minutus; assembly: GCF_963924665.1. Taxonomy (NCBI): domain Eukaryota; kingdom Metazoa; phylum Chordata; class Mammalia; order Rodentia; family Muridae; genus Micromys; species Micromys minutus. Next base: position 40,660,189 of record NC_137953.1, on the reverse strand, counting down.
AGTTCCAGTCCTTAGACAAAGAGAACAAAGCCAGGCTAGCTTTAATAGCTGCAAACAACTTTGTCACCAGGAAAGGGAGAAACTCAATACAGTCAGGGACGCTGGGCCACCCCACTCCCCTTCCCTCTGAATCACATCAAACATATCCACTTTACAGGACTAATTGGCACAAACACCAGCCTTGCCTAACTGGCCTGCTCATCTGCCTTCCCAAAACATCACCCCAACACACTAACAGAGAGACACGGTGCCAGGGCCCAGTAAGAATCCAGCAAGCAGCCGCAGAGTCTGCTGACCTGAGGGTCACAAGGTACCACAGACCTACTTCCTTGAGCTGACCTTTTCATCTTCCTCAGGCTGAGCAGTTTATCTTCATTAAAGATGCACCAGGGATATACCGTCTAGTAAGGACTCCTTCCACTGATAGCACAGTCCTAAGGATGGCAGCCTCTCTTCCATCTTTGCTAAAGGGATGCAGTGCTGAGTACCCTGGTGGGAACTTAGGTGAGGATGCTAACTAGCTGGGACTCTGGGTGGTTGTGGGCTGTGTATACACACCCATCATCACAGCAACAGCTCAGAAGTGGGTGGCCTAAAAGGTCCCACTGTGCCCTTCACTTGCCAGTGATTTAGAAGGGGTCCTGCAGTGGCTGCCCAGCGGCTGGCATTTATGTCAGACTGTCTTGTGTCCTCCTTGTTCCTTTACTTGGCTCCCTAGAATTGGGAACTATCTTACAGGAGGCACCGGCTGTCCATCACCCTCACTGTACCTCACGGCCTTCAGTGGGACCACTGTCTCTGCACTGAGGGAGATAAGCCACACTCCGTGTGTTAATGGGAAATAAGGAAGGTAAGGGTCGAGGTCTATGGAAGCTTTGAAAGAGGGGCCTTTTCATGCTAAACATCAGGTTCGAGGCAGGTTAAAATCTGGTCAGCAGTTCACACCTGGAGGAGAGCACAGAGAACGTGAGAGAAGCTGCCAAAGGTCCGAAAGGCATTGCACGGACAGTGACTTTGTGCCACAGCTGGGCTATGCAGAGAGGAAGGCCCCGGAGTATCCAAATCTCTTTTTTGCGGTAGGTCTTTCTTGCAGCTCTTTGCAGGACAGAGCTAATAGAAACAATTTTCCCTAATTCCGGGAATTTTTTTTTCTTTTTCCTTTTCTTTCCTCTGATAAGATCAGACATCTAATCTATATGTCCCTCCAGCCTACTCATATACACACAGCTAGAATAAAATAAATTTAAATATTATGAAAACACAAAGATACTTAGAATAAGTGTATACTTCAAACCCTGACTAAAATAGCAACAAGGTGATAGTAATCATAATTACAGCTGCAACAATACAGATAATCAGTACAATACTAACTTTATGAGCAGCAAGGGACACTCATTCCTGGTCAGGAAGAGAAAGGGAAGGGCTGTGGAGGAGTGAGAAGCTTCAACAGGAGTACACAATGACAGACAAGGTCGGCCCTCCCCAGAAGACCAGCTGTAGAACGCTGGCCTCACTCTCAGCTGAGATTTAGATGGTGTCTTAATATGAGCCAGTCCCATGGGAAATGCTGCCATCTAGTGGCTGGAAACTTCTGTGGCAGACGGACGTCCATGCTGCTGCGGCTCTAGCAGTCTGACTCCAAAGGCTTTGCTCCTTATCCCTCTCCGAATGGGTACCTTTCCTGTTGCCTCACTTCCAGCCAGAGCTGGTCTTGGAATAGCATGGATCTGACCAGGAAAGGAAACACGGAGCTCCCTACCACAGGCCGGCATCATTCAGTCCTTGGCTGCAGTGGGTCAGACCATGCCAAGTCTTAGCATATCTTCTTTTTGGCCCAAGGTACACTGAGATACATCCAGTTTGGGGACTAGATTTTATAAGAATTAATAGGTGGGGAAGCTCCCAGAGTTTTTCACAGCTAAAAGCTAAGTAAGCTTCTTTACTGAAGGAGGACAGGTATCATGAGGAGAGCCTTTCACAGTAGATTGATCAGGGCCTAAAGAGGGAGGGAAGGGAGGGGGCTGGAGGATTCTGGACTGCTGACCAGAGACCTCTTTGTACCTGATGATGTGGATGAGGGGCCAGCTAGGACTCACATCAGGATCAAACAATTCATACCATTCTACTATGGCCCGTCCTGGACCTGACTTGTCTCTAACATCCATGGCTTCAGAGAACTCCTAACCACTCTACTGTTCAAAGCTGGGAAAATATCCAGAATGCAACAAAGAGGCTCTCGGTAGATCTCTTTGGAGGCTTAATTGTCCGTGGCAGTGTTTTCTCAGTGCAATAGACCCCTGGCCACCTCATTAGTGCCCTGTAGCCCTCTACTCATTCCTCTCAAAGGCAGAGGTCAAACTGTCTAGGGAGAGCTAGGTTAATTTCAGGAAAGAAGTGACAGCTTACTTACCAGTGGAGGTCTGTAGGGGAGAGAGCTGGCAAAACTAGGAGCCTGAGTGGCTCCTGAGCTGGTGGAGACGTGGGTGTGTCTGAGACTACCAGGCTTCTTGTAGAAGGGAGGGACTGGGGAGGTAACATCTCCTGCCCTCTCCTCATAAGGCTCCAGGAAGGAGGTGGTGGGCTTGGAGGCTGAGGCATCAGCCTGGCAAGTTGACATTCCTAAGACTCCCCTAGCCAGACATGACAGAGCTAGGGCAGGGCGAGGAGTCTCTCTGGATCTCTGCTCTCAAAGTAAAACTCACCGAAAGAGCGGTCACCAGCGTGCCTCACCATACGGCACCCACATCCCTTCTGAGATCCACGATTCTCCCCTTTCATTATGTGAGCTTCTTTGAGATCCTTGTGCTCACAAAGAGCCCAGGAAAGACAATCCACATGACATTAAAACACAAAGAGCCAAGTACAATAATAACAGCTTACACAAGAGCTGAGGACATCTTACCAGCCCCAACCAGTTTCTTGGGGTACCAGTGGAAGTAAACCCTTTGCCGGTCTCTGTCTGTCAGTCGTTAAGGCACTAGGAGGGAATGATGTAAAATCAAGACTGCAAGGGCTGTGACGGCGGTGCCAAGGGACACACGGGGAGGGTGGCAGCCCCGGTCACACCCACATGTGCTCACGCACACTCACTCGCTCACCTGGACCACCACATTGGTTCCATGCCTATGTTAAATCACTTCGTTTGTGCAATTCTATTGAGGAATAGTCTATTGGTATCACTGGAGTAGAAACACAAAGTAGGAAACAAGGGTGCAGTGCTACATTCTTCTAGGGTGTCCAGGACAACCACTAGTCCTACGCTACATGACCAGGGGTTGATTAAAGAGAAAAAAAAAATCTCAGAAAAGAAAAAAAAATTAAAGACATACATCATTAATGACATCTGAGGAATAACATTGCTTAGGGATTTATCCAGAATGCTCCAAAAGAGGAAACCTGCCCTTCTGTGGGATCTTTCATTAGTTTGGCTGACCCCACTATTTCTGACAAATAAGTTAGAACTGGGCTTTGCCAACCCCAGACCAAACCCCAAATATGAGCCTCCTCAGGCCAGGCCTAACATTTGAAAGGGATGTTGACCCTTTTGGAGTTCTGGGGAAATCCCTAATTTTTATGTTCAATTAATTAAAAATCTATTGGATTTCCATATCAGGTGTCCCCGACAGCAAATTCTTCAATGTCACTTGCTGCCATATGAAAATAATCTTTAAAAAGTTCATAAAGTTCTTCAAAACCTGGGGCCCCTTGCTTCCAGAGTCTTCCTGTTGCTCCTCTTCTCCTGTCCAGTTTGGTGCAGAATGGATCTGTGAGCTGTGTTTTTTTCTTTTTTCCTCTTTCGTTACTAACATTTTTCTTTTTATTTTTTTTTCCTTTTTCTTTTTTAAAATAAAAAGCATAGATTTCCCTCCTTTTAAAATGTTCTCTTCTCCGCTCTAAGTCGTCCCACTTCCTAGTTCAAGTTTTATTTGTGCCCCCCTCCCTGCCCCATTTGCATTGTTTGTGTGCGGCACCTGCAGTAGAGATTCCCAGCTCCCCAGGTGGGTCTGGGAGCTCCTCCACCCTCCTCCCTGGCGGAACTCCTCCAGTGTCTATATGTAAGGGTATTGGTTCACCTTGGCAGGACTCAGTGGGTATCCAGTGTAGACCGTGGAGGCTGGCGAGGCGCTGATATAGGTCTGGTGGGCAAACTGGGCTGGATACTGACTGGGGTGGATGGTGGGTGAGGGCAGGACCCGGGGTCCCATGCTCACAGGGACCTGGTGGACGATGCTGGCCGGATAGGCAGTGTGCTGCACGGTATGGCGTGCTGAGCCTTGGGATGCCACCAGGTGGGCTACAGTGCCGGTGGAGCCTAGGGCTGTGGGTGCTGTATAGGTGTAGAGGTGAGGCTGGGTAGGAAGGTGGGCAGCTGCAGCCAGGTGGGGGTGAACAGTGCCATGGCTGGGGCTGTTGTGCGGGAAGGTGTATGGAGCCTGTGCCATGGTTGGAGTGATGTAGGCCTGCTGTCGACGGTGACTCCCGGTACGGTCCGCAGCCATGTGCTGCTGAGCCTGAGAAGGAAAAGCAGCAGAGAGACTGCATTAGGGGGAGGTGGGGGAAGAAGGGCAGAAGGGGAAGCAGGAGTGACAACAGATACTTCCCTTCAAAAGCAGAGAACATGAACATTTGTCTAGATTGAGGAAGTAATGTTTACCTGGCCAGTCACCAGGCCAGGGTGTTATTCAGCAAGCCCAGAACAAAGCTGGTGGGACACTTGGCTGAGTCAGAGGACCCTTCTCTCAGTGACTGCCCTCCCACATCATGTGAGATCTCATTTGGGTCTTCCAGAAACAGTCCAAGCAAAATCCCTCTCTCCTGTAAAAACCCAAATTTCTGGGGCGTGTATGTAGGTCTCCGACCCTCTGATCAGCAGGCCTGTCCAGGTACCACGGGACTAAGTACTCTGTCACTTTGCTTTGGGCTGGCTCTCTGCGAAAAAGGGTTGGTCTAGGGTAGGAATAAACCAACAAGACCCCTTAAGGACACTGCCTACTGTGGCTGCCGGGGTTTACCTGGCTGAGATTGAGGGGCTGCTGCTGCTGGAAGTGGGGGCCTGGCCGCTGCTGACGGTAGGCGATGGCTCCTGTTGAGCTCCCTGAAGAGTGGCCACTGGTGGAGGTCACGGTGCTGGAGGACTTGGACTTGAAGGAGGACGAATGGTGACTGGTATTGATGGCTGAGGGAGGAGGAACAGGCCATGTAGGTCAGTGGCATGCCCTTGGCTGTCTAGAAGATATGTCCCCCTTCCAGACAGCAGCCTCCCAGGAAGGACATGTTCCTAAGACTATCCAGGCATAAACCACATAGTCTCCAGACCTAGTCAGGCTTCACCTGACTCTGGAGAGGCACCTGGGTCTGACCTTGGCTGCATGTGGCGCTTACACTAGCCCCACACTCACTGGTCCTCTGGGGGAAGTGTTATAGCAATATCTGGTGGTGTGTGGAAGGAAAGAGGCCTGCCTGGTTCCCCCACACTATCCCAGAGGGTCAGATGTGATCATGCTAATGGCTGGACCTAGCACACAGCCAGACTGAACAGAAGTTACAAGAACTCTGCAGCTCTCCTGACTCCAGGCAGGATGAGACTAACTCTCCCGGGGAATGGCCTGACATAATCACTGTTCCTATGGTACTGACAATGTGGAGACTGCCTAGCTAGGAGGTTGCTCTACACATTGGTCACTGTGGTTCCAGCCCTGTAGCTGGGGGTGGCATAAGAGTCTGCATTATAACAATTAGAACAATTCTGGGAGTTGATGCTGCTGGGTGGGAAGACCACAGCCTTAATGGGTAGGAGACTGAGGAAGGGCAGTTCCCACATCAGATGTCTCTAAGTACCTGGCCAAAGGGGCCCAGAGCTCTATTAGAGCCTGCTGTCTGCCAGGCACTATGACATGTACCACCCAGGAAGCAGATGGGTGACAGTGGCAATAAGATAGCATCTCAAAGCATAAGGGCAAGAGGTAGAGAACACAGGGCGATGCTAACGGATGATCAGGACAGACCTTCACTGTCCAGTGGGCAGGGTGAGACCTTTGCCCCCTGAATAAAGTAAGAGCAATGCTTTGCAGAGCAGAACACTTGGATGCTCAGGCCACAGCCCTCTTCCCTTTTATTTTTGGTAGGGTTATTATGCAGCCCAGGCTGCCCTCAAACTTGCAATCCTCCTGTCTCTGTTTCTTCTGTGATGGCATTATAGATGATCAGACCTGGCTGAGCAATAGTCTTTACTGAACAATACTCATAAGAAGCAGGCACACAATCTTGAGGAGACACTGCGTGTCCCTAGGACCTGCAAAAGAACCTAAGCAAACAAGTGAGGGAGAAGGACCCAGGCACCTCCGCTGTGTTCTACGGTTCAAATGCCCAAAGGAACACAAAAGGCCTATGAACTGTACTATTGGTGTTGTATGGTTTAAAAGCCATAGTTAACATATTCATTCTGCTCCTTAAAAGCTAAAGAACAAAGAAGAATTAATTGAGAAGAAAATGGCTTTGGTTGGAGTAGAAGGACAGCCTCCCACTGCCCCAGGTGCCAGCCTAGCCAGGAACATAATGGCAGCTAGGAGACGGTGGTGTTGATTCAGTCTAAGGGAGAAAGCATGCTTAAGAAAAGCAATAAGCCCCTCAGCTACACCAGTCCAAGGATATCTGAGCCCTCTCATGCTGTGTCATGTAGCTAATGATTCGTTTCCTTCATTGAGTTTCTGGAATTGACTAAAATAAGATCTCTATCTTATTCTTAGGACAGATGACACTACACACTAAGAAACCATGTATAATAAAAGATGGAGCCTTTGAATGACTTGGGATAGATCAACTTCTTGACAAATTCCAGGGTTGGGAAGTCAGGGTTGTGAAGCCCAAGGTGAGTACTGACAATGGGAGAAGAGTTCCAGCAAAGGTATTGGGTCCAGGACAAAGAAAACCTTGAGGGCCCCAGACAGAGGGGAACATCCCACCTCTCAAGAAAACCCCAACCTCAAGTAAAGGAAGACTGATTTGCTGAGAAGGAGATGGTGTGTCCCGGAATGAGGTCCCCGTGTCTAACTGTGCACCCAAGGCTCACACACTTACCCACTGCACTGATTTTCCTTGGGAGGTGCCTAGGAATTGGTGTATTGAACTTCCTAGGAGTACAGAGGCATCAGGTGCTGGGGGAGCAGACTACTGCATTCAGGACTCTGCCCAGACTCAGCCAGTTAAGATTCTCAAAGCTCAGGCAAATCCCAGGTCTTTGAGGACTAGATATGGGAAAACAGAAAGCTGCCTGTCTTGGCTGTCAGTAGAGCCTCCCTTTCTCTCCAGGTGCCAGGAGCTCTTGTGCTGGACCTCAACTCCTCCCTGCTTGGTGACAGATCATGAACAGACCTCTGATGTAGTCCAGCATCCTAGAAACTTTGTAGGGATCATGTTAGAAGAAGAATCAATCAGTTCAAGGGATCTACAGCTTGAGTCTTCCAAATGACAGTGTTAGAAAGACCCCAGTGTTCTACCTATTGCATTGTTGTGGTGACTGGTCCAACTGTCAGAGTGGAAAAGCCTGGTTGTAGGATGGCCCTGAAGGGATCAAGAGACTCAGGTAGTGATTTTTTTCTTACTGAGGTGACTGAGGTAGCAATGGGCCTTCACTATCCTAACGTAGATTCTGGCCATGAGGGAACAGATATTCATGTAGTGTGTGCATTCGAATGTGCTTAGAGCATAGGAAATATGTAGCAGCAGATCCCAAGAGACCAGCTGCAAGGCCATGGCTACTCTGAGAACCTCTGTGCTCTTGTGGTAACCATAGTAGCTGCATGTCGAGTTTCTATGAAGACTAGTTATATTAGAGATAGTCCACATGGGGTTCATTCCATGTGCAAACCCTTCACTGGGAGGCTCAGCAGTCATGTTATTTCTTAGCCAGGGCACTGTGGGAGCCACACTGCTTCTTGCCTTGAGAGTCCTGACATTGAAAACTAGCCCCAACTCCAGCCTGTGGCAGCTGGGACATGACGATGAGCGGTGTGCCAGCAGATAGATTTAACACACCTATTTTCTGCAGAGGACTGGGGTGCCCCTAAAGCCACAGGTAGGATGCTTGAAAGAGGCCTGTGAGCATACTTACCCCACGTGGGCCACCCCCAGTCAGATATGATAAAGGAGAAAAAAGCCTAAGTCTGTTTCCATTTCCCTCCTGGCAGAATTGCTTGGTGTAGAAAGGGCCCAGTCACCGGCTTGCTGTGAATATCGGGAAAGCATTGCAAGTGGCTGCAGCAGGGGCCTGGAAAAGTCCCTACGTCTTAATCATACCCAGCACTGAGGGACACACCTAAGGAACTTGGTACCCACCAAAGAAGAGCCCTCATCTTCCAGGGTAACCTCAGGTATCTCCTATGGCCATGTCAGGTGAGAAACAGAAGGTCTCTACCAAGGAATAATAGCCTCTCATATCTAGACAAAGCTTGACAGTATGTCCTCTTCTGACGCCTGGCTGTGGCTGATGACAGCATGCAGAACAGACTTGCAGAGCCTTTGGCATAGCCTCCCATTCTCTCCCATTCTTGTATGTGAGCTGGAGTGAAGGAGACACTGAAGAGCATGGGGACCACTGCCTGACAAAGGCTAAGTTCACTGGCTTTCTGCCAGGGCCCAGTTCTCAGGACAAGGCTCATGGAAGGTTAGTTCTTTAAGTAAAGCAGAGAGAACTGTGCTCAGCTCAGATCTCTGTGCCCGGGGAAGTCCTGATAAAGGGTTCATGACCCTCACATGGCAAGGTCAGATCAAATGCTTCCTTACCAGATACTTGCTCTACTCTAGAAAGATGCCAGGACTGTCCAAACCAGTTGGTAAGAAAGTGGGGTGCTTCCATTGTTTATCAGCCCTGACAGAGGCAGAGCCACCTAGAGGACAGCGTGCTTTCAGAATTTCAAAAGGAAAATATTCTATGTAGAATATGATGACGGTGTATGATATAGGCAGGATCCCACTGTGGCTGCTTGAACAAAATCCAGTGTACAATGTAGATCACCTGAAATGATTAGGTATGTTCTGTTTCGCTACTACCAACATTTCTAATAGCAGAAAACAAGAAAAAGCAGAGAAATACGTGGCCCCAGGTTACCTGGCCCTAGGCTGTCACATTCTACCAACACTTCACTGGCCTGCGTCTTCAGTGGGGGCACGATGATGGTGCGGGGGTTGCCGGTGCAGTGGTTCTCTAGGCCCCCCTTGGTGTCCGAGGTGTTTGTGCCGTTGTGCCCTGTGCGCTGCTGCACCGAGTAGGGGCTGGTGTTGCTAGAGGAGTCAGAGTAGGGAGAATCGTGGACTGTGACACAGCTGATGACATTCTTTCTTTGCTTGGAGACTGTGCTGCAGAGTTAAAGGGAGAGGTTAGGACTGAAGGCTGGCTATGAGGTCAGAGTACATGGGAAGACAGGCAGAGCAGGGTGGCCTGGGCCTGGGCCACACTGATGCTTCTGGAAGCTAATGAGTGGGACAATCAACGAGGTGTCTAGGCTGTCCCCATGTGACAATCAGTGGAGCTGGACCACTAGAATTCGAGTCTGCATCAGTCAGGCAGTGGAAACTGGAACTGAAGGGAATGGGCCTGAGTTTGGATTCTGGGCCTATGAGAACCAGCAGTGTAAGCAGGAAGGGAAGAGGTGTCCAGTGATTCAGGACGCTGCAGGAGGGACAGGGGATGGGTGACAGTCTGAGAACTCATCATTCAGAAACGCTGAAAAACAGAAATTGAGTTGAATTTGAGTTATTATGTTCAGGCTACCCAGGATCTCTGGGTGCTCATTTTTAGGGATGACCTGGACTTCCTGCAGAGTTCCCATCCCCTGGGCCAAGGTCAGGAGACACTATTGCACTCAGCTCTGAAGACAAGCCTCCTGTGTGCTAATGTCACCAGGGAGTGGCTCCCAAACCCTGGTCTTCATTTCTAACTAGAACTTTACCTAGAAACAGGGAAGAACTAGCTTGGAATGGCTCTTGGCTAACACTTGTTTTTCATAGAGCTTTATGCTCCTGTGGTTACTCTGGGAACCAGTTCTATCTGCCTGTGGCTTGGTGACAAGCTGCTGGGATGACAGATGTGGAACTTACGGTGTATTATGTAAGGGTTTGAAAATGGATGTTCATCTATTTTTGTACACTGATCATTTATTTTTAAGAAACAACAATTGCCTAGGCAATATGACTACTTTCGAGCTAATCTGACATGGGAGAAAGCTGGTATTTATAGAATCTGATGGGGTTTCCAGTGGCCCCCCTCCTACCCCAGGAGTGTTACCTCATGCCACAGACCCAGGTCAGGCTCTTTCCAAGATGAGTTTTTTTTCACTTGAGGGAGAGTGTGTAAGTGGGCATTTCCAAGGTCAGCTAGGCAGAAGGCCAGAGAAGGTCAGCAGAAGGTCAGTGGGGATGTGGACCTCCAGAGGCTAGAAAGATGGTCAGTGGAAAGCTCTGGGGGACCCAGCCCTGCTTGATAGTGACAGCATTAGTGACAGCAGGGCTAGACCATTCCTGCAGTGGCCAGGCTCCCCATCCTTGCTGATTTAGGGTAGAAGGCCCTAGCTGGGTCTCTGGGTAGAACATGGGCCTACAGTCAGATGTTTAACTTTAGTGTGTGCTGATGATAGGGCCTTGGGAATTGGTTGTCTACACGGTGATAATATGGGTCATGACAGAACCAGTATTATAGGCTGTTCTCAGAATGAGGTGAGAAATTAATACTGTACAGCACATGTTAAGTAGAGCATCAGGTCAAGTATCACTATTTATTACATAGGAGGAGCTTCCCTAACTCCAAATCCCAAATGCCTCCAAATCTAAAACTTTTTGAGTGGTGACATGGTACCATTAGTGGGATACCTATGTCTGACCTGATATGGTAGGCTATGGTCAAAAAGCAGGCTTACCAAAATTAATTGTGCAAAATGTCCTTCAGGAGATATGTACATGGGAAATTTTGAAATTCAAAACATTTTTTTGGTTCAAAGCCTTTAAAAATAATTAAAATTTTTATTGAGAATAGATTTTTTTTTTAATATAATGTATTCTGGTCATGGTTTCTCTTCAACTTCTCCCAGATCTTCTCCCCCTCAACCCACACGTTTTCTTTCTCATTACAGACACACACACACACACACACACACACACACACACACACACACACACCCCACCAAAAATCCACAAAAGCATACAAACAAATCAGAATAGGACAAAACAAACAAGCAGAAAGGAGACAGGCAATATAGATGTAGATACCCCTACACCCACACAGAGAAATCCTACAAAAACATAGTCAGAAACCACACTATATAAGCAAACGACTTGTAAAGTATATTGAAAATACCCAGACAAATCACTAGGAAACAAAAGTTTTCCAAAAATTCTGAGTTCAATTTGTTGGCCATCTGGTGCTGGGTACAGGACCTGCCCATACGTGTGGTTTGTATACCAGCGGGACTCTGCTGGAGCTAATTCTTCCTAAGTTGTTATCACTTGAAAACAACTTCTGAGTTAGGGGCGGGGCCTCGTGCCCACTCCCCTCTCAGTGCTAGGACCCCATCTAGCTGAGACCTGTGCAGGCCCTGATCCACGCTTTGTTAAAGACAGACTAGCCTCAAATTCAGAGATCTACCCGTGTCTGCCTCCTGTCTGCAGGATTAAAGGCCTGCATCACTACACCTGGCATCTCAAGTCAAGCCTTTTGGATATAGGATATTTAACTTGTATTCTTATATAACACGAGGAAGCAGCTCTGCAAAAACCTTATCAGGCACAAAGAGTTTCCTGAGGGAAGGACTTACTGAAGAAGTTTCCTCTCTAGTTTCTGCTAAGCCAGAAGGTTGATAGGAAAGAAAACGACAAGTCATTAGTTGGAATCTTGGAGATCTACAGTCAGTGCCACAGGGAATAGCTGCACAAAGAAATAGAAACAGGCCTCTGTCCTCGAAGATGAAAAGCTCAGTGGGAGACTGTATAACAACATGACAAGTTAAACAGTAAAAGCTTTAAAATAACCAGTTAGAATAATGGATGTCACAAAGCCTTCTATGATGAACTGTCAAATGACTCTTCCAGATTACAACTAACTGTTAAGAACCCAAAAGAAGGTGAGAAATGAACTGGTCACATAGATTTACAGCTCTTCATGTTACCTTAATTTAAAAAATTGTTTTTTTATTTTGTTTTTTTGTGTGAGTGCATGTGTGCATGTGTGTGCAAGTGCCTGCAGAAGCCAGAGACATCAGGATGCCCTTGAAATGGAGTTGCAGGCAGTTATGAGCCTCCTGATATGGGTTCTGGGAAAAGAACCTAGGTCCACTGAAGGGCACTATGTGCTCTTACCTCTCCAGCCATCTCTCCAAACCCTTGACTGAAGTTCTTATATGGATCTTAGGTAACACATAAAATAAGCCAGACACAAATTCTGCATGAGTCAACACATGAAGCATGTAGAATAGGCAAACTCATACAAAAAGGAAATAGGTTACAGATACCAAAGGTCTATGGCATAGGGCAGGCAGGCAGAGAAAAAGATAAGATTATTTAGTGGGAACAGAATATGGGGTTGGAATAGCAGAAAAGTTTTAGGATAGATAATAGATAATGGTGACAATCAGTACCCCTGAGTGGTTAAAATGGCAAGTTTTACGCTTTACCATAATTTTTAAAAACTAATGTGGAATCTCCTTAGTGAACTGCACATAGTGAATTGGTGAACTGTATAGTATATGGATTATTTCTAATTTTAAAAATCCCATGGGCTTATTCATAATAAAAAGCTCCACGATACAGCCTTGGGCCCTGTAGCAGCACTGCCTCAGTGAATCTCAGGCTGCAAGTCACTGAGATCTGCCCCAACAATTAGACAGCGCAGAAGCTGGGGAAGGAGGACCTGCTGCTCTTTTCTGTGGTGGGAGTGGTCACTGCTCTCTGAGCAGAACTACTTGCAGTCCTGTTGTTGAGGCATCCCTCCCACCCGCATAGGTAAAAGTGCTTCTGGGACAGGAACGGAGCTAGAATTCAATCCAGGCAAGTTCCCAAGGGGACGCAGAAGGCATACTACTCTTCACTCCAGACTTCGATCACGGCCACTGTGCTTGATTAAATAACCCAAACACAGTGGCTTCTGTTACAGCTTCCTGAAACGGGGATATGTTCTGCTGCAGGGGCATGATCTGTAGATGGGGACCCACGTGAAGATAGAGGCTGGCTCCTAATGTGTCACTGCAAATGGTGTTTTAGTTCTGGCTCTGTTGTGCCTTTCCACGTGGGGCCCTGGAGACCCACAGCCCTGTGTACCACGCATCTATCTCTGACCAACTCTGAAATTACTAGGGGAGTAGGAGAGATTATTTGCAGTATGAAAGTGCCCATTTTGAATATCCCACAGAGATTTATTATGAAAGACATTCAAGATGAAATCCAGTCTCCTGTTTATGTCGTTAGAAAAGTTCCTTCAGTGAGAGGGACTCACACACCAGGTCCTGGCCATTTCCTGTTGGGCCTCCCTCCCTTTAGGCTACTGATCCATTTAGAAACTGAGCAGGGAAAGCAATGCACACAGTACTAATTTTGACCAAACTTTAATCTAACCTTAGACACAATTCAAATTGTGCCCATTTGGAATTTGTAACTCTTATTTGTAAATTGTGAAGAAGCTTCAGTTTAATACAGATCAATTTTCCTAACTGCTGGAACTTTCTGAAGGCACAATATTAGTATATTGTGAACTAGCACATGAACTAGCACACAACCATTGAAGGAAGGCTTTCTGCAGAGTCCTGTGGGAGTCTGGAGCTTGGCTTTGAGTGAGTGCTACATGTCAGTCTTGTTATCTGTGAAGGAGGTGGGGGGAGAAAAGCTCCCCAAACTCATCATAAGACTTACCCCTTTCTCTGTAGCTGGGAAGTCCCATGACTAAGAAGCAAACTCACACGGCAGCTTAACACTGTATCCTTTTGAATTTGTATCTGACAGGTTTGGAAAGATGAATTAGTTTGATAGCTCTGTTTCTATTCTTGTCTATTGCTAGAAATATCTGTGCTCTAGGTAAATACACTACCCAGCTTAGAGAACAGTGGGAAGCTACTGAGTGGCTCATTTTAAAAACCAAGCACACATTTGAGATTGACTCATAGATGTCAATACTCCAGGGACTCATTCCACCGTTGTCTCTAATTATTATTGACAGTTTATCAATCCCACTCTGAGCTGTTTAATGGGAGAGAGACAGCGATAGGAGGGGAATGAGAAATATTTGCTCAAACGGCCTTGATAGACACCACTTCTGAATAAGAAGCAAAGCTTCGAGAGCTTGCAACTCTATTGTGTTGTCATGGCAATAGATGATTCTCAGCGTCTTAAAATGATGAAGGGAAATAAGGAGCTAAGAAGTATAGAAATGAGCTGCAGAGGAGGAAAGACAGGCAGAGGAGCAGGTGCAAGCCTCTGACCCCATCCATCCCTGTAGGATCCTGTCTGGAATGTAGTTCTGATTTCTATTTGCTAATCTCAGTCAATTTCATCCTTCAAGACCAAGGTCAAAACTCATCTCCTCCAATAAACTTTTCATGACTCCTTTATCTCCACTGACTTCAGAGAAAATACCAGATGTGAAAACCAAAACCAAAACCCTACTCTTCCACTCCAACACTGATGGCACACACTGGACACAAATCAATTACATGCATTCAAAGTGCTGTATTTGTGTTATTTCCTTCAGCCCTTAGATCAAGAGGAAATGATTACTTTCCTCCCACAGACAATGACCACAGATAAGGAGGGCTTTGGTCCTTCCCTAGGTCAAGCATCTGCCTTCTTAGTCACTATGCTAATAGTCCTCTGCCTCCCCAGAGAGGTGCCTAGCAAACACTGCAACAGTAAATGAGGCAAACTTTCCCTCTGGTGTCTCCAGGGCCCATTTGTTAATGATCAGAAATACCAGAAATACTTTTAACCTGCTCCTGTCCAGAAGGATAAGAAGCAGAGCTTGCAGACCAAAGTCTTCCTTTTGATGCTATATATAGCTTTTAATTTAGCTATTAGAATGAGAAAAGATACCTTAAATCTGTTTACTATTCATGTATGTGTGTTCGTGTGTGCATTCCTAGGCATGAAGGTCAGAGGTCAACTTCAGGTGTCATTCCTCAGAAGATGTTCATCTTCTTTTGTGAGACTAGGTTTCTCTGGCTAAACTAGGTTAGTCAGCCACTGTGTCTCACTACCATGCTCAGATTTTTCATGTGGGTTCTGGGGTTCATATTAAAGTCCTTATGCTCACATGGCAAGCACTTTTACAACTAATATCTTCCATTCTCTACAACTTTATTTTAATATGGTTCATATATTTTATTCAAATGATATTATTATCTGCTTATTTACACCTGTTTGTATACTTGCATGTGTGTTGCCATTAAGTCTTCACATGACTATTTGTAGGACATTAGAAATGGACCTGGAAGTAGGAGCCGGTTTTCCTTCCCCATTCTTCAGTAGGTCAGTTATCTCTGCCTAAAGCAGTCTGACTTAGCTGGCTTGGGTTGCCAGCACACTGAGCGCATGCGTTGAACACTGCCCTGCCAGAGCAGATCCAACCCCTTCTCTGGGGCCCGTGGCTCCACCTGTGGGAAGTGAGGAGTAACAGGAGGCTGCCATACATCAGAGTCGCTGTGGTGTGCTGAAACAGTAGGATGAGCTGTTGGGGACAGGACACAGCCCTCAAGCCTCTCCACTCCACTGACCTGTTTGGATGAAGCCTGTGATGAAGACACAGTGAGGATGGCTGAGTGTACAGCCTGTACTGCTGGGGTGACTCACAAGACTGAAACAGTTTTCAACTCAGGCATGTGTTACAGCTTAAAACAAATGACCCTGACGTGGCACTGAGTCTGGCTTCTCTGTCCCTCTCTCTAGTTGGCAGTCAGTGGCCCAGGAGTGCATTCTGATGCTGGTTGTATGGGGCTTCTTAACTAGTATAGGAGGGTAGTGAGTTTACATGCTTGTAGGTGTCAGTGCAAAGAAATTCCAATTGGGGTTGACTTTTTTGCTCAGGTAATAATAAATGAGTGTTGTTTTTCTTTCTCTGGTTGTTCATTTTTCAGGCAGAAGTAATTTGAACAATAGTTTGAAAGTTTCTGACTGTGAATTATCTGGGATATTTTTACCACCTTTTAAATTTAGTATAAAGAAGCAAAATATCTTGTGTCAACTCTGTTTTGGGGTGAGAACCAAATCCAGAGCCTCATGCATTCTGGATAAGCAACTCAACTACAGACCTAGTCCTCCATTTAAAAATATAAACATTTTAAGAGTGACTTTAGGAAATGCTTTCTTATCTAAAACCTCCTGTGATATTTATGAACCCATTTTCTTAGCGTTGACACTACTGGCAACAAGAGCTGGAGAAAGTCTTGTGCTGATCAGCTGAATGAATCACTTTGATCACATACTTAAATGTTTTCCTCATGACAGGCGTTTGCATGCCGTGGCTTCTCTAAGACCGTGCCTGCATAAGGTGAGTTAGGTATGAGGATCTGGGTAAACAGATATATCTTTGTAAATACCGATTACCAAGATTCCATGTAAAAGAAGACACAGAGACAAACAAATGCTTCCCTCGTCAAAAACACTTAAAATAAGGCAGGTTCTACTTAATTCTGAGAAATATAGGAAACAGTATGCTTAATGTTTAGTTTTTCTGTTTTTATGCATAGTCTCTAGCAGTGATTAGAAAAGTCCCCGAGTCCATTAGAGTGAACCATTGAAACAGAGAAAACACATTTATTAAAATGTTATGCAACAATGGCAAAATTTAAACTTCTGCCCATCTCCTGAAACTGCCACACCACCCTAGAGTACCTGGTAGCCATGCTCTCAACTCCTCGTGGCCCTGTCACAACTCCCTGCACACACTGGATGCTATCATGGGATTGGTTACAGAAGGCGAAGGAGAGACTCAATAACTGTAACATTAATGACTAAAAAGAAATCAGTTATTTTGTCAATAATAAGTAATATAATTTCATCAATGGTGTAGCACATCTGGAGTGAGCCCCAATCCCCTTCCTTGAACCTTTATTAACCTGACTTCATCACTTGGCTTTCCTGGGCCCTGGTTTCCTCACTTACTGAACGGGAGCAGAGTGACAAGCAAACTGAGGTAAAGCATGAACAGCTCAGTGACGATTCCTGGCAGTTCATGCTGCCCACGTCTCTACATGCTGTTGAATTCTCCTGCCTGGCCATATGCTTTGGGAACTAACAGTGCCCACATTTGTGGTCAAGATCTTCCCTTGCTATCTATCTATTTTTTTTAAATGACTTTATTTTACAAAACAAAAATAAATGTACAGATTTTAAACATTTTTTGCTTAAAATTATACATTTTTTGTCAGTACTGTTTTTTCAGATATTAAAATAATTTTTACATAAAACTATGTGAATATATTTTTTAGTCAGTATATCTATTTTTTTTTAAACAATTCTAGGCAATGTCATCTAGTCTTGGAGGTTGAGTGACATTGTCAATAAGGCCTAAAAATGTGGTTTATCATTTATCCTATGTTGATGCTAAAAGACATCCTAAGGTCAGGCTGTTACCCTGTGAGTGTCCTTGACCCTTGACTCTTTAGCTGTTGTGCTGAGGCTGAGCCACACTATGTGAACAACCAGCATTTGAGGACCACAATGGGCTCTACAAATGCTAGATTTGGGGGAAGTAGCAAGCAGGGAATCCAGACAGAACAATCAAGATGCTCACTTCCCAGAAGAAATGTGGTTCAGTGACAAGGACGACCAGAGTTAGAGATTGGCGGTGTGAACGATATGTCCCCAATAAGTCTTGGGCAACAATCAAGATGCTCACTTCCCAGAAGAAATGTGGTTCAGTGACAAGGACGACCAGAGTTAGAGATTGGCGGTGTGAACGATATGTCCCCAATAAGTCTTGGGCATATGAATACTTGGTACCCAGGTGGCTGTTTGTGGAGGATGAGGAGGTGAGACCTTGGTGGAGGAAGTATGTCACTGGAGGAAGGCCTTGAGGTTTCCAGTTGGTGCTCTTTGTCTCCCCTGTGGTTTGAGATGTAGATTCTCAGCTGTTGCTTACTCATTCAGCTCTGCCATCTGGATTCTAACTCTTTATTTATATTTATACCACACGTTCCAAACAAACTCTTCTGTAAGTTGCCTTGCCCATGGCATTTTATCACAGTAGAAAAGTAACTGATACAGGAAGAGAATGTCTCTAATTCTTGAACAAAAAGAGGGAGAATGGGATGCTGTCCAGCTCTGATGCTCCCAGTATAGTCTTGGTTGTCTAAATCTGATGCTTTGTCTTGAGCTTCTTAGCGTCTTCTGACAAATCCTCCTCCTCATCCAAGGGGGAAATGCCTCAGAAACTATTTCCATCCCCAAACCCACTTCCTCCCACATACTTCATTCTCTTGGATAAGCTGTACTACTGGGATACTTCTCTGTTTGCCCCCTGTACACTCTGCCACATCCGTCACTTAAATCTGCGACTCTCTCCTTAACTCCTCTGAGACTTTGCTTCTCTGGAGGAGATGCTCCGCTTCCTATCGGAGTGATTTGTACGTGTCTTGTCACGCTTATTATCTGCAAACCTCAAGAAGAGAGAGACTGCCCCTTATTTGTATACTTGAAGTTACAGACATACGGTCTTACAATGGCGGTGGGGCAGCAAACAGTCACTGTGTTAAATTTTATACTAATTACAATTTTAAGGAAGAAGTAATCGAAAGTTCCTTTACTTTCTAGTGGTTAAATACAGTCACAGTTACATGATACAATTACACAGTGGTTTCTCTATTAATAGGAGCTACTGGCTTCAGGTAGACTTTCCTATCTTCTTGGGTACCAAACCATTTTCTAAGGCAACAATCTTACATTTCTGTAGTAAATATCAGGCTCCCTGTCACCACAGTGGGCAGCTCAGGCCCTTTACCATCGCTCTGAGCTTCAGTCTGCAGCATGGTCCCTGTATTTCCTACTGTACCATGCCCCTGTGTTCACACCTGTATTTCCTACTGTATCATGCCCGTGTTCACACCTGTATTTCCTACTGTACCATGCCCCTGTGTTCACACCTGTATTTCCTACTGTATAATGCCCCTGTGTTCAGTTTGTGGTTCCTCCCATGTCACCCACCCTTAGGCTGCTGTCCACCTTTCTTCTGAGCCTCTGTCATTTTCAGCACAGTTCTCACAAGCTGCCACGCATTTCAGTTAGGTCTCCTCCGAGGGAAACAGTTCCATGCTCCACTTCCTTCTGCTTTCAGCCCTATCAGCTCTCTGGCCACCGCAGCACGGCACTCACCACCCTGTGTTCCTCTATTCAAGTCTCTCCTGAGCACTCATGCTCAGAACTGCTGTCAATTCCCATCTCAGATTAAAAATGACAGTGCGATCTAGCTGACAGCTAGGTCTTTACATTGCATTTGCATTTCTCCAGCTGTGCTCAAGACTGCTCAGCTTTTCTTACGCCAGTGCTACAAATGCATGCACAGGCTTCCCCAAGCCAGGGGCCAGTCTGGGGTAGAAAGAATCTTTCTCTCTGGAAGGAGACCAAGCCCTCAGGATTCTCAGGTTTGTATGGATGGAACACTAGCTCAATTCAGAGGCTATAGTCACAAAGCAAAGTGAGGCCGGTCTTGGAACAAGCAGAAGACATGTAAAGTAAAACTAAGGTACAAAAACAAAACAAAACAAAACAAAACAAAAAAAAAAAAAAAAAAAAAAAAACAAAACCAAAAAAAACGAGTGCCTGGTCTCACCACCTCTCTGTTGTTGCAGATATCTACCAAATGACAGGAACAGAAACACAGCAGTGTAATATCAAATTACACTGATAATCACACTCAGTCACTCAACAGGAAAAAAGACATACATACAGTCCTATTGGTGAAAACTCAGACTACTAAACTTCACCGGGAAGGTGAAAGGGCTGCATGCTGTAGGAACCGCTATGGTGAAACTGCACTTTAGCTGAACATACAGTAATAACTGCAAACATGAAAATTTATCATATCATCAAAAACACTTGTGATTAATAATTAACAGCATTACATCTAATCAGAAACCAAAGTTTGGGCCTAATTATGAACAAGGAGCTCTGCACCCAGTTGTGGGAGATACGTACAGTGATTGGCTTGGGGTGGCTCCGTTCCTAATGCAAAGGTACTGGCAGGGTATAGTTGTGAGACTGGATTCCGTGAGGCCTAACGTCCTAGGGGCACACAAGGACAGTGTATATCTGTCTGAGCCACCTGAGCTGGCAGCCTAAGAAGGCACAGGTTGCTGGAGTCTGGCTGCAAAGTATAGAAAGGAGACTGGTGCCTGAGTTAGCACTCTTGCAAATATAGTAAATATCTCTTCCCTCCACCCAGGAAGTAAAATGAATTAGTGCTACTTTAGAATAAATGGTAGTGCTCTTTGGGTGTAGAGTCAACTGGACTTTGAAGGATTGGGTTAATCAGGCATAGGGAAATTTCTGATTAATTGGACAATTAGTTCAAATTCTGAGTGAGTCAAGGCAATGTTAGAGAGATATCCTGACCAGCTGGGAATAAGCTCAATAGCTCGAGGCATAAACTTTTAAGTGTTAAACTAAACTGGGATTGGGAGCCCAGTTTTTTATAGTCTCACATTCCCAAATGTTTAGGGACTGTAACTACTTTTTAAGGCCAAACTCATTTAAAATTATTTTGGTTTTGAACAGGTATGGCAAACTGCCACTCTGATGAAATGAAAATGTCTTTCCTGAGAGTCTGCATGCTGAGCCTCACCTGGTGGGGGCATGCTTCTGTTCCTCCTCATCGTCTGTGTCACTGCTGATGGTGATGACACTGACTGTGGGGCTCGGGGTATCAGGGATGACAATCGTCTGTCGCTGTCGTTCCCGAGTGGTGCTAGAGGCCACGTCACCCCACCCACAGGTGACTGAGGTGCTGCAAGCTGGGCTGCTGTGTACCATGGCACACCGTGGGGGAGTGTTCTCCTTGACACGCTTGGATCGCTGAGGAGAGCTGATAGCCTGTGAAGAGGTTACCTCACAGGTGGAGACATTTCTGTAATGACAAAACAACACATATTTACAAGAAAGGTCTGGCCCTGCATCTCCATTCCAGGGGCCAAAAAAACCCAAAAACAAAACAAAACAAAACAAAAAAAACAAAACAAAAAAAAAAAAAAAAAAAAAAAAAACCAAAACAACAAAAAACCCCACCAATGTTACCACATCTCCACAGGCAAAAACCTGAAACCCATGCCAGTTGACCTCCCTCTGTGACAAAAATATAGTGCCTCTAGAGGCTTCATTAAGGACCTCAGCTGGGCCTTCTCTGGGCTCTGGTTTGGGTGCATATGCCTGTTTTTGAGAGTTAGGCTTCTAGGGACAGCTGTCCTGATCAGAATTTTAGCTGTCACATCCAACATAGACAAATCTTCAGGCTTAAAGCCCAGCCTTTGGCTTCATCTACTCCTCCCTCGATAAAATGAATCTTACTTTAGGAGTGGTGAGAATTTCCTTCCTAGTATTTAATTACTGCCCCCTGTCTTCTGTGCTGGAATTGAATTCAGGTTCTCACAGATGGTCTAGCATGGAGTCATACTGCTGCCTTAAAACACTCGTAAGAGTTTCTAGGACCAATGAACATAATTTCTGTTGTGTGTGTGTGTGTGTGTGTGTGTGCGCGCGCGCGCGTGCGTGTGCACATGCACGTGCTACAGGGCTGCCTCAGGTCTGTGTTCCTATGTTCATCTAGTTTTTTGAGACAAGATCGTTCCCTGATTGGAGCTCACTGATTTAGCTGGTTGCCCAAGTCCCCCAGAGTGCTTGTCTCTGACCCCAGCACTCACACTACAGGTATGCACTGCTATGCTCAGCCTTTTATGCACGTTCTAGTGACTGAACTTAGGTCTTTATGCTTGTGTGGAAAGCATTTACAGATGGAGTCATCTCTACAGCTCTGCAGGTCAGCTTCCCCTTCTTTCTCTTCTGGAAAAGCAATAGCTATTCTGATTTGGGAATGCACAAAAAAAAAAAAAAAAAACAAAAACAAAAACAAAGGAAAACAAACCTTTATTTGGATCTTGATCTGAGCCTCATGGGAGACTTATCAATTAATCTGTATTGCAATAAAATGCAAGAGGTAGAAGTTATACTTAAAGGGGGACTTTAAAAAATATGGATAGGCTAAATCTGACCACCGTATCATACACAGTTTAACTCTTAAAATGATCTATTAGTTTTAGGTTTATTCATTATTTCATGTGTATGAGTGTTCTGCCTGCATGTGTGTGCACCCTAGTGCCCTAAGAGGTTAGGAAGGAGGAATCAGGTCCCCTGGGACTAGAGTCAGAGATGATTGTGAGCTACCCTGGGGGTTCTGGGAATCAAACCTGGGTCCTCTAGAAGAGTAGTCAGTGCTCTTAACCAGTGAGCATCTCTCTAGCTCATCAAAAGGAACTTTTAAATTTGGTTTGATTGACCTGAAATTCTCTATTAAGTTCTGGTAACTTTAGGGAATAATGACCTTCTTTTCTTCCCATAAAGAACCCTTTGTAGATCCTGGCTAGCAGACAGGGTAGAGAGAACATCTTCAGCTCTGCCATGCCCGTGCAGAGTCCAGCACTTCTTGAGTAAAGAGACAGACGTAAGATAGACAGAACTTAGTAAGAGTGGACTTTGTACACAGTAAACTCTGGAGCTGGCAGAAGACTTCCCGTAAGATCATTCCCTTTTGTATCTGTTACAGTGTTACAGTGTTTACAGTTTCAGCTCTTACAATATGTCCACTTGGCACTGTTAAATAAAAAGCATATCTCCTGCATTACTACACAAGGAAAGCCTTGTGTGCTTTCTCACAATTTTGCTGGAGAATGGTCTTAAAAAGAAGCAAATGTATCATTTGTGGTGGTGCATGCCTTTAATCCAGCACTCAGGAGGCAGGTGGTTCTATGTGAATTTGAAGCCAGGACTCTTCTGAATAGTGAGTTCCAGGCCATCCAGGGCTACAAAGTGAGACCCTATCTCAAAAAACAATAATAAAAACAGAAAGAAGTAAATGACTGATTTGCACTGTGACTCTGTGGATTTTGTTCTGCACATACAGAGTCCCCATGAAGCAGCTGGGAGGTGAGAAGACAGGGAGGGATTGCTAAAGTAGCAGGGCTGAGAGTCCCCTACATACCCAGCAGGGTGGCCACAGGAACAGTAAGCTCAGTCGGCCTGAGCAGAGTTCTAGGCACCTGGCTGAGCCTGATTTAAACCAAGCAGTGGCTTCTGCTGTCTCTCATGACATTCGTATGTTTTCACAGGGCTCCACACAAAAGCATTCTGGGAAGCTGTCACTGATATAAGCAGAATTTCCTTGTTTTATCAGAAATGCCCTGACAAGGAAGCAACTTGAGGGGAGTTAGCCCTTGAATTAATTTTTGAATAAGAATGAAAAGAAGGCAGATCTAATTTCTAGTACTTGGAAGAAGGAAAAAAAATCACTAGTGATGGATAAACTTGACACACCTGAGATGAGGAACCTAAAACAAACAAAGAAACAAAACTGTGTCCATCAGATTGGCTGTGGGCATGTCTGTGGGGAATTTTCTTGATTGCTAATTGACGTAAGAGGGCTGTGGTGGCCCTGCACTGTATAAGAAAGATAGTTAGGCATGCGCTTGGGAGCAAGCCAGTAAGCAGTGTTCATCGATGGTTTCTGCTTCAGTTTCTCCTTGGATGCCCTGCATAATGGACTATAAGCTGTAAGGTGAAATAAACTCTTTCCTTCCCAAGTTGTTCTTGGCTTGTCTTTTTTTTTTTTTCCCCCCCACAGAAACAGAAAAGCACATTAGAACAACTAGAAATTTTATGTACCCAATTTCTCTTGTTCAGTCTCTCCCAAATAAACAAATATATGCATCTAAATCACATATTGTAGGAGCAGTTCTGCATTTGCATGATCTAAATCTATTTGACCAGCTATAGGTTGTGGGTTTTACTCTTATTGTTTAGAGTGGAGCCTAGAAACCTTTTTAAAGTCAGGTTTATCAAGCTATACAGTTGATACTATATACAATAAATTTCCTCTCTGAGGTGTTTGATGAGTTACTAACTAATGAATAGTTACACACTCTACCCATACAACACAGTCCCTGGTGCTTGGTTCCAGGAATTCCCTCCTTCATGGCCAGTCCCTGGTACTGCTAATTTATCTCGTCTCTGTGTTTGCCTTTGTCAAAGGGACACATAGCATGAAGCCCGTACCAATCTTGATGGCTTAAGAGTTCAGGAACACAGGAAAGATTAGCAGCCCACTGTTAGTATTTGGGAATCACCAAAGGTATATTTAAGCAATTAGGTAAATGTGTGCATGTGAACAATTCTGTAGTTTCATGATCTAGATCTATCTCAATAGCTAGAGAGTTTATTTTTAAGTTAATGAGTTATGTTTCTGACCTGAAATTTCAAAAAGTACATTTTCTAGTGATTTTTAAAGAGATATCTTTCTTGATAATTTGTAATCGAATAGAAACCTCAGAGGTCTGCTGTTTCTGGAAAAGACAGAGACTTTGTGACCAAATTTAGGCAGGACTTTGAACCTTTTCATAGGCTCAACTGTGCACTTCTTTATAAAATCTAGTTTTGGCTAAGAACCTTGCTGATTCATCTGAGCTAGAGGATACTCTCCCATCTCTTATCTAGAATACCAGACCTAATGTCTGCTCAGATTCCTCCTCCTTCACTCTCCCTTAGGTGATGGCTACTCACCTTCAGAGAATCCTGTTAGGACTGGTTAGCTCAATCCTACAGTTTCTGTTGTCTCCTGTTTGTTATTTTTCCTACATGCCCTAGACACGACTCCCTGGGTACAGATTCTCAATGCCCATGCTGTGTGCAGAGCTGACTCTTTCCTCCACGGCAGCATCTTTGTATCCATCTCTGTGGTCTCAAGTAAAATCTTCCTTACTGTGCTTTGCTACGTTTTCTTTGACAAAAACAACTGACGCTCAGGACATTAGGTGCACCGTGACTCTAGGCCTGTACTTCAGAGTTCAAGATTGACAGGAAGCAGAGTCAAGAGGCAGGGTTGCATCTGCACAGAGCCCACAGAGAGAGCTTTAGCAAATTCCAGGGTGTTCCCTGTGCTGTAAGATGTTCCCAGCTCCTGTAGGAAGAGCTGATTCCTGCACCACTGGCAAGCTCTACTTCTAAGTGCTGGTTAGCATTTGAATCTTCTCGTGTTTCTTGCCAGCTCTCATCACCTACCTTGCAGATGACTGGTGCTGTTTACTCTTCCTGGAGGAAGTGGTGCTGGTTGGTTGCTGCCTCATCACATGGGCTACACCTACATTTAAGGGCTGGGCAGCTGGAAGAGTCACATGACCAGTCAAGAGTGCAGGCTGTTGCATGATGGGATTGTAATGGCTTCCATGAGCATGTGTGTTTCTGAAAGAGAAGAGGGAACATAAGGCTCCTTAGTGGTTTTACAGAACTTAACTCTTTAATAAAATGAAGCTTCTTCTACAGAACTGAAGAATGGAGGACTGTGTTGAAATAGGAGGAACGGTTGCTGAGTTAGAACCAAGACTTTCAAGGGGAAGAATGTCAAGTGTGTGGAGTCAGTTTTTAAGCTCTAGAGATATGGGATAAGTGGCCTCTGACTTGTACAAATCCCTGACCAGGTGATTATGCTGAACAATAATTCATACATTCTGCTTTAGAATTTGTACATTTTGTTTTAGAATTTACAAAGCAACTTCAGTGGGTTCTTCTATTCTGCTTTGTGAGGTAGGTAGCATATCTTAGATACACCATTTTATTAATGAGGAAATTGTAGTTAATGTGAAAAACAAACTTTGGCGACTGGGAGCCATATGTTTCTGGTGTTAGGAATCATTAACGTTCTTTTGAATTCCCTCAGTAGCTAACACAATGCTCAGGCATGTAGCAGCTGATCAGTTAATTACACGCTTGCTGAATGAACAATTAGATTAACTGAAGGGTGACTAGACTTGTATAGAGTTTGTATTAAATCAAAATTAATAACAGTCATACATATGCTCATGGAAATATGCTGGCAGCTTGCATCCTAGAAATGGGTTACATTTTAAAGTCTTTCTATCTAGGTTGGATGGCTCTTAAAAAAGCCTTGTTCCCCCCCCCCCCAAAAAAAATGTTTAAAACGGTGAGAAATTCAAAGACTTGTCTGTAAAGCTCATGTAACATAATAAAATTAAAAGCTAAAGAAGTATTTATTTAAACTTAAAAAAATCATCAAATTCCATCTTTGTAACTTGAAAGGATAACTGGGAGAAAAAGACAAACATTCCATGGTGATTCTGACAGTCTTTGAGACATGTGGATGGCTTGGGAAAGGAATGTGGTGCTGACTTTCTGCTCTTTATTTCCCCACAGATGGGCCCTTTTCCTTGGAAACGAGGGTGGCGCTGGCACTCCTCTTTTGTTTTCTGGTCACAGTTATGGATGTTCTTTGACCCGAAATGAGATGCAGAGACTGGGAGGATACTGAGATTACTGGCTAGGAGATGGAAGAGAGGCAGGAGAAGGCAGAACAGAAAATATGCTGAGATGAAGTGAGCTCTAACTGCCAAAGACAAAGAAAAAGATGCTGTGGCAGGGCCACAGGAGCACAGGGCTGTGGTGTGTGGTGTGGTGTGGTGTAGTGTGTTGTGGTGTAGTGTGTTGTGGTGTGTGGTGGTATGGTATGTTGTGGTGTGGTGTGGTGTGGTGGGGTGTGGTGTGGTGTGGGGTGGAGTGGTGGGGTGTGGAGTGGTGTGGTGTGTTGTGGTGTGATGTAGTGTAGTGTGTTGTGGTGTGTGGTGGTGTGGTATGTTGTGGTGTGGTGTGGTGTGGGGTGGAGTGGTGTGGTGGGGTGTGGTATGATGTGGTGTGGTTTGGAGTGGTATGGTGTTGGTGTGGTGGGGTGTGGTGTGATGTGGTGTGGTGGGGTGTGGAGTGGTATGGTGTTGGTGTGGTGGGGTGGGTGTGGTGGGGTGTGTGGGGTGGGGTGGGGGTAGGGAACCCTGACAGTCTGTCACATAACTTTCTACTTGGCTGCTACTCCTCCTGAGCTTGAGGAAAAAAGGCAGTCCTGGAGTGTCATGATTGGGTGGAGGGAGGACTCCGATGTGGTGTTCAGGCACTGCTACACTGCATGTTAAAGACAGGCCAAGTGCTTTCTGTCCCATTTTAATTGACAACCCTCTATCCCCCACCCCACAACTCTTTGAGGTAAACATCTTGGCCCCATTTTATTGAAAAACAAACTGAGGCCATAAAAGTTAAACCTGCCTCAGGTCTTGCACAGCCAGACTGAAAACCAGTTTTTCCTGGTTTGAAGCTGCTTCTATTGAATGCAGAGTGCAGCTGTGCGGACAACCTAGGATTCTCTGTTATGAATCAGAAGTAGTTTTCCATAAAAAAGGAGAAAGCTTCACTCAACACCCGATTCAGTGAGCATATTTAGCCACTTGCCTACTTTCCAGAGAGTGAGTATTTCTTTATTTAGTTTCACTCAGACTGGCCTCAAACTTGTGACCCTTCTACCTCAGCCAATGTGGAGATATCGGATATATACTACCACACTGAACCCAAGAACTCTATTCTGAAAAGGAACTAAGCAGGCTCTCAGAGTGGTAAGCAGGCTATCGGGGGCAGCAGGGAAGACTTTCTGTACAAGGGGGCACAGCCCACAGGGGCCACAGAGCTGTCACATGGCTCTGTACTGCTCAAGGTGGGCATTGTGACAGTGTTGGGGTGAGGGCCAGAGGAAAACTGACAAGTTTTATAAAAACAGCAGAGCAGGTGTCCATGAGGAAGCCGACGAGGTGCATCAGTTTTGGAAACAGATGCAGGGTGCTGGCAGGTGGCGGCTGGAGTCCCTGGGGTGTGTGGAAGGTGAACTCATTCACATGACAGGCTGTTAACTGAAAAGGCACACTTAATAAACACGCCAGAGCTCATCCTTCCAAATACATCTTATCTGTTAAGCTTTCCCTGGGGAGCTCAGACAGACAGGCACCTATGTCTCAAAACTTCATGAGAACACTTTCTAGAATTGCTTAGGGCTTTGGGGACTCTCTTCTATGTTCCTTCACTGGTGACAAATGTTTGCTTTTTGAAAGGAACTTAATTCTGAGAAAAATCTAGCCAGGTTTTGTGAATTACACTGGTGTTTAAAAGATGTAAGTGACTTTTTGGTAGAAAATGACAGCTTATTATTGTAAATTAATCAAGCTGAATTTTGGGTGTCTTGGTATATTGTTTAAACCACCTCCCATTACACTATAGCCACAGCCCACATGATGGTCTCTGTCAGTGGTGAACACAAGGCTCATCCCAGAAGGATTTACTGTTTACCTCCAGTCAGCCAGTTGCTGAGTGCCTGCCATGGTCTCAGGGATCACAGCTGCATGCTGTACCGATGTATGGGTGGCCACGCCAGTCAGCTGCTGCCATGCTGGAGGAAGTAGGATCTGCTGGGCCCCACCTGGCCAGGCCTGCTGTAAGACAGAGGATACCCACAACCATCACATTCTGCTAATCACCGAACTGGTTTGCATGAGGCCAGAACTTAATCGGTGTGGAGGCTGTGTTGGATCTTATGATGGGTGTGAAAGTGTGGACTGGTTGTTGGCTTCAAAAAACCCAAGGGAGACAACAAATGGGTAGATATAGGGCTACAGAGCAACTTGGAAGGAATGAGGTCATCTTAAAGATGGTTTCTTTATGAATCTGTTCTAGTATGCTTGAAGCTCTTGTCCTGTACACTATGTGCAGAGCTCTCTGCCCTCAGAAAGCCTCTATCAAGTGTCCCAGATTTGATACTTGACTTGTTCATTGTATTTTTTTGAGACAGGGTTTCTCTTTGTAGTCCTGGCTGTCCTGGAACTCACTCTGTAGACCAGGCTAGCCCTAACTCAAGAGATCCAATACTTATGTTATCAGTTACCATGTAGAGTTTTATCTTCTGAATTTGATTTTCACTTTTTACAACTCAGAGACTATCTAGTGCTTGGCCTACACAAGAGAGAACGTGGTTAAAGTAATGAACTTAGTTGTGACTTTCAGCTTAGATGAAATGACTTCAATTCCTTAAGGCAGAGGCAAGAGACGAGGAAGAATCCATTGCTCCATCTCACAATACGCTTTCTTCTGACTGGTGGGGTGCATGTGTGCAGTGTGCTTTAAATTCTCTGTGCCTCCATTTCTTCTCTACTTATTTTGGTCATTAAATGATTCTCATTGAACACAGCTGACCACAGTGGACATATAAAGGCCCACCCTGAAATGCATCTTGGATGGGTCAAGGGGTTTTGAGCTCTTAGTTGTACTTTTCCCTCTCTGTCCATGAAGCCAGACATACTAACACCTATGTAACATTTTCTAACTCAGGGCTCTGATGACTGGGCATGTGTTTAGTATGTATGTTTTGACTCCTTTATAAATAATTCTATAAAGGACTCCATTTCAAGTCAAGACTTACCAAGTATAATGTTTATAAAAATGTGTATTTCAGATCTGCCCCATTTCCCAGTTCATCATTCTCAGGGTATAACTGACCTGTAAAATCTCATACACATTTTGATACTGCTTGTTTGCTTACTGATCTGTTGTGATATAGGCAGAAAGTCCAGAGACCATTGATCATGCCATAAATATTTAATGTCAGCTGACAAAATGAAAGTATTGTCTATAAGTTTATTAATAACAACAAATTGTACTTCAAGTTTACTAAGTTCACTGAAGGGAAATATAACATAACTAGCAAAACCACAGTAAATTAAAAATATTAAATGAGCCAGGTACAATAGTGTACACCTTTAGTTCCAGCACACAGGAGGCAGAATCAGGTGGTTTTCTGTGAGTTCAAGGCCAGCTTGGTCTGTATACCAAGTTCTAGGCTAGCCAGGGTTCATGGTGAGACTGTATATAACAATTTCAGCTAAGATTGTTACTGCTGAGTGATCTAGAACTCATTTTCAATTCTGTAAAAAGCAGATGTCTTGGCTAATGTCTTTAAAATGTATGTTAATACCAAGGTAAGGTCATCTTTTTTTTCTCCCCAATTTTCCTGAATATTAGAATATTAACATTTTACCTCAAGGCCATAAGAGAAAAAAAAAACAAAACATTTTTTACAAACCTTTTTTACTGACTGTGAAAGTGATGCTTACAGATATAACCAGCTCATTCAGATGATGTTACATCAAGCATCTATAATTTATTACTACTAGGAATAAAACTAGTATTTCTTTTACAAATATTACTAGTGTGTGTGTTTGTATGATGTGTGATACATACAAATGTTCTGAAGACAACTTTTGAGAGTCAGTTCCTGGTTCTCTCCTCCTCTTTTGTAGTTCAGGAGGCTTTTGAGGCAAGCACTTTTAACTGCCGAGCCATATTGCTGCCCACTCTTCCCTTTTTGAGATAGAACCTTGCTATGCGAAACTACACTTGAACTTAAGATCCCCTAGCCTCAGTCTACCAGCGCTGGGACTGTGGGTACTCACCACTATGTTGCCTGGAGCATGCTGTGTGTCAAGCAGTGTTAAGTCATGGATGGATTTTTGGACTTAATATTGGTCCCTGTAGGTAAGGACTACTATTTTTTCCCCATTTCTTAGGTGAGTAAACTGAAACAGAGAGGCTAAATGACTTGTCTAGGAAATATGGCAAGTTACTGTTTTTTCTGAACCTAATGAACATTGTAGTAAAAAATATATCGATTCATAAAAGCAAGAAGAATAAAGAACAGACAATAACAGCTAAAAAGATTTTAGAGGTGTAACAACATATGGACAATTACTAAGAAAAGAAGCAGACTGAACTATTCTAATCCACATACGAAACCAGGCCAGATCCCTGCTATACAGGTGTCTACTGTCTCCAGATCCAGAGGCTAGCTGCTTCTCTAGGGGAACTGAGAAGTTCAAGAGAAAAGAGCTATAGGCATGACATTTGAGTATAAGGTGCCTGCCAGTGAAAGCACTGGGCTTGCCTCTAGTCACGCCACAGGGAGCCCACGGCCAGTAGCGCATTCCCCTGTCAGCTTTCTCAGTGTGCTGAGCACTGAAGTGCTTAACTATGCACAAGCAGTTAAAGGCAGCTTTTAGTAACCTTCAGAGTATCTTCTATCTAACATGGAACAGATCAAGGTAAAACCAGAATGAAAACTCACATGAAACAAAAGCAAGATCTATAATGGTCTATAATTAAGATCTAGAGTTAAAAAAATGCATTTTATGTCATATAGATATGTACATATGGAGCAAGATAAGAAGCTCCCAAAAATGGAGAACTTAAAAAGACAGTTAAAAAAAAGTGAAATAAATTTCTTAGGAAGTAGTGTAGACAGAACACACACAGACAAAGAAACGTTGAAAGATTAATTTAGAAGTATTAACATCCAGACTGGGGAGGTGGCTCAGTGGGTAAAGTATTTACCAGGAAAGTGTGAGGACCAGAGTTTGGATACTTAACACCCATATAAATTCCAGGCAGGCCTTTGGGAGATGAAGATAGGATTTTTGTAGCAAACTACCTAGCTAGACTACAATAACTAACTAGAGAGGTCTAGATTCATAAGAGAGACAGATCTCGCCTCAATATATCCTGAACCACCAGGCCAGGGGCAACAGCATCCACAATGGACTAGGCCCTTCCTCAATCAAATACTAAGAAAATGTCTGCTAGAGGCTGTGGTGCATGCCTCTAATCCCAGCACTTGGGAGGCAGAGGCAGGTGGATCTCTGTTAAGTTCGAGGCCAGCCTCGCCTACAGAGCTAGTTCCAGAACGGCCAGGAGTACAAAGAGAAACCCTGTCTAAAAAGAAAGAAAGAGTGAGAGAGAGATGAGAAGAGAAAAAGAAAAGAAGGAAGGAAGGGAAGAAAGGAAGAAAGAAAGAAAGAAAGAGAGAAAGAGAGAAAGAAAGGAAGAAAGAAAGATGTCCTATAGGTTTGCCTATAGGCTGATTTTAAGGCTCCCTTCTCTCAGGTAACTCTAGGCTGAGTCAAGCTGACATAAAGCTAGCACCCATATCCACCCACCACAAACATATATGCATCAACATATTCACAAATCATGTATACACAAAAATTGAAGTAACAATATACAGTTAATAGGAATTTTGAGAAGAGAAAACAGAAGTTATTGTTAAAGGACCAACAACACAATGACAACAACAAGAACAACTGCGATGACAAGGACACTCAGAGGGAGAGGGCAAATGGAGAACAAGAAAGCATGAAGTCATAAACCTTGAGACCACTTGTGAAAAGAGGAGAACTGTACACAAGGTTTCATAAAGACAAATAACATACTGAACTCAGCATATTCACACCTAAACATGCCAAACACAGATGCCACTTCCAGTTTTAATCTGGGGCTGAATAATAAGATACGTGGAAAAAAACCCGGTGGGAAAAAAAAATCAAACAGCAATTAAAGAAGAAGCCATACAAGGAGGGAAGTATAATCAGTCTATTACAAACCTCACCAAGAGCATTACCATACAACTGATAATAATTATACAAACATTATAAAGTAGTTGAATCACAAATTATTTGGAAAAGATGGGAGAATGGAAGAGTGAGGAAAAGAGACTGTGGGAATGGGTTGGAGAATGAAGGCTTCACTACACAAACAAGAAGTCAATTCATAATACAACAAATGGGAGAAGCAACTGAAAAGCATTTTAGAATGTTACTTATATGTATTTACATAAGAAGGAATGGTCAAGTTAGAGGTTGTTTTACTATAGTAGAAATTAAAAGTGGGATAGAGAGAGGACTACATTTTTTAATAAATGTGTGGTGTCATATGAGCTAAAAAATTATGTACCGAAAAAGGATAAAAATTAAATGTCAAAACAACATCCCCAAAGGCATCCAGCAAGTGGTGCAGCTGGTGTGTGCATTGAACAGTCTAATTCCCATGCTCTCAGCCAATACCCAAACACAGGTTATGAAGAACACAAACACATGTCCCTATCTGGAGTCTGGTGTGGGTGTTAGATACACAAAGGAGGCATGAACAAGTTTCCTATCTGTTAGCAGCCTCAGTGCCAAGTGAGACAGAAGTAGACAGAAAGACAAGGGCCACAGACTGGTGGCTGAAAGTGCCGTCAATGGAGGTTTAGCTCAAGAGTAAGGGTCTGGTACAGTGGACAGTTTAGGTGGTTGCCTGTCTTCAGGGAAACACAGGGACACTGGCCATATGACTGGAATACAACTCATATGGCCAAAGGAGCAGAACCTCTTCTTGGAAAGTGGAATCTAGAAGGGACCTGGCATTTCTGAGTTTCTGACTTGATCTTGATAGTGAGAAGGAGTTTTGGATCCTGCTCCTTGGAAAAAATGAGTTAAATTTAATATTATCTGACTCAAGAGCTGGATCTCCCCACTTTTATGTGCTAACTGGGGTTTGGGATTTGGAAAGGTGGAGGTATCAAGAGTTTCCTGTATAAGGGTGTTTGTAAAGGTCTCATGTGTCGCTAACTATGCCATCCTGCCATATGCACATTCTTAGGGTGTGCCAGAGGCTTGTTTCTCTGTAGGGGACAGAGTGTGCTTCTGGGAGAAAGAAGGGGAAGAGACTGGAACTAATGTGTGGAATGCACTTAAAGGGCCACCTCTAAACCTCCACAGAGTCCTCAAAATGTTTTAAATGCTCAGAAGAAGACAATAGCAAATTTGAGGAAACATTTAAAGCACATAATTGTATCCAGAAAGCTCATGTCTGATAGTCTAGAAATCTGCTCACTGAAAAATGAAGGCCTATATTTCAATATTTAATTATTATCCTAAAAATAACCACTACTTAGTTTTATAAGCTACTATATTTTTGTTCTTTACAAGGTAGACATAAGTCAGAGGCGACAACTTCATTTTAGCAGGCTAGCACACTGACAGAAGAGAAGAAAAAAAGGTAGTCAAACATTAGCCAGTGCGATGCTAAATAGGATACGCTCACTCTTTAAAAATAAGAAATGTTTCTCAGCACTTGAAGGCACACAGGTCTACTATGTCCACTTTAGTGGGTGTGTTCTTTGTTCTGCTCCACTCTATGTAGTTACCTGATGGTTCAACAAATTCCCTAATGGTTTCTTCTAATGGTTCCTTTTTATAAACACTCTACCAATTAAGATCCTACACAATTAAGATTTTTTTCAGTTGTTCAGTTTTCCAATCACAGATTTTGGTTAAATAAATGTGAAGGTTTCCAACACTAGAGACTCTTTTCAGGTAAGTAGAAGGTAGGACTCTTCACACTATGATTAAAGGACAGAGACAAATCTGGAAATTCTGAGCCTGCTGGTTGAACTGAACAATGTGGAATGTCTGTTAGCTAGTAAGCCATGCTTAGTATTTCTAACAGTGCCTGGCTTACTTGGATTCAGTGTGAAAGTACAAAGAGGGGGTGTGGGTCCTGTAATAAGCTGTGAAAGTATACAGGTGCTGGTGTCACTTGAGTGGTCAATTTAGATATAAGGACAGAGAGACACATGTCTAGAATCCCACCATCTTGGACAACCTCCACATTATCTCTCTACTGTCAGGTGTCAAGAATGGCTTGACCTGTAGCTGTCAATTTTTAAGTAAGGTAGTTTCCCAAAAGATGGCAGTAAAGCTGACACTAAGAGGTCAAGCCATGTCCCTGATGCCCACGAGCAGGAAGATGACATGGAAGTGGTCTGAAATGGTGGGAAAATATGAACATTTGTTACATGTCTAGAATACATCTTGGTTCTGATGGGTCTATTTCTAGTCATTACTTTTGTTTTAAGACAGGTCTCACTGTTTGGTGCAGGATGGCCCAGACTCAGCCTGGCCTTGAACTAACAATTCTCCTGTCTCAGCCAGCTGTGTACTGGTAGGACATGTGTGTGCCCCCACACCTGGCTGCTATATGGCTCTGAGCAAGTCTCTAAGTTGGTCTAATAGTGACAAATATATTTATATGTTATGAGAATTAAACAAGTTAACTGTAAAGTGCCTAGCATAAAGGAAATACATTTGTCACTGGATCAAGTGCCTTTAAGGGCTGGTTTCTGGTATTACACCAGTACTGTTAGTATAAGTTGTAACACTTTATACCTTTCATTTTCACCTTTGCGATCTTATTCTATAGCCAGCACCTATATGGATAGGAGAGGAAGGTTCTAGCCTACAGTTTCTGCATGTCTGTTTTCCCAACTCAACAAATGAGGGAATAATCTCCAGAGCTCTTTGGCTCTAAGAACCATTTCCATTTTACAAGAAAGAAATTTGAGGCAAAGAGATGTTAACTGACTGGTCTTAGGTCATTGAGAATTGCTAGTAGATTTAGGATTAAAACCTAGGTTTCCTAGATGAATTTGCTTTACAAAGGTGCAATAATAATTTCCCTAGACTCTTAGACTATCTAAATTTCTTCTTAGAATTGTCACTAGACACTTAGGGAGGTGTCACTTGGGGATCATTCAGAACATTACTGACATATTCCTCCTGCTCATTGCCAGGGAGTCAGTAGAGATCTGTCTTTTGGGAACACATTAACATGCATGACGGAATAGGAACAATACAGAAGAGAATTACCTGAGCAAGCAGACCTGGTTGGATCTGAAGAGGCTGAGCTCCTGGAGCCTGAGTGACGATGGGAACAGCATTTTCCATCCGCACGGAGTAGCCAGCATGCTTGGAGGGAGAGGCCTGCAGGCCTGTTCAGTACATGGGTGAAGAAAAGGAGGGAGGTGAATGACAGAAACAGCAAGAGACCCAGGCAGCTCAGCTAGCTTTACTGCTCAGCCATGGGGCATTTGCCTTTTAGTTTTTAACAAGTTAAAAGTAGTCCCCTACTCCCCACAAACACACTTCCTAAATATTAAAATGTGGGTGGTCAAAACCAGGACAGTTAAACTGACAAGAAGAAAACACCGGTTGCTGGCCATGGAGATAACTGAGTCACAGCAAAGGATGCTGGGGACATCATTCCTGGAGGGCTCCCTCTGGATTGTATGGCTGGTATCTGAGCACCAGCATATATGCTTACATGGGTGCTTTGCAAAAATCTGACCTTGAGCTTTCTGTGTAAAGTATGACAAGGTATACAGTCATCTCTAGTTGCTTTAGGTCCTCAGGAAAAGAGCTCTGGGATCATGGCCAAAGGGGAGGTGGCCCTAGAAGGCACCATTCAGACAAATTTATATTCTCCACATGAAGTGGGCTATGCTGGCTGTCAGAGACTGGCAATTTTCTATAGATAACATACAGAGAGCATTTCAGGAGAGGAGAGCTGGAGCTGACATCAGCATAACAATGGGACTAGACAATGCGCCTCTTCACAGGCAGCTGGCTAGAGCCACGGTTCTGGCAGGTGCTGAGAACAACAACCAATGGACTTGGTACTAGAGCATAAGTCGCATTGTTACTAGGTTGGTGGCAATAGGAGACCAGCCTCCAAATTCAGTGATAGCTGCATTCTTAGGGAGGAAAGGAAGAGGACTTTCTTCCCTGACAGGGAGCACTCCGGGAAGCAGCAGGGGTCAGAACCTTTAGGTGGAGCTGCAAGAAAAGGTTTAGCCTTACCTTGGAAGCCAGGGGGACACACGATGAGAGCTTGCTGGAAGGGGTCAGGTCGGGCACAAATTTGGGCTGTTCCCGTCTGCAGGGGCATGCTCCGCTGGGCCACCGCGGCCATGGATGCCGCTGAGGGCTGGTAGAGTGTAGATTGGTAGTTTAGTATGGAGACTTCGGGATTGGCTAAGGAAAGAGTGGCACTGGTGGAGGTGGGAGCCTAAAGGAACGATGGGGATTAAACAAAAATAAACAAAAATAAAAAATGAGGGAGGTGGTATGTTGGGAGACACAAATCTAAATCAAACAAATGAATTTAAAGGAGAGTAAACAAACCAAGATCAAAAAAGGCAAAGAGAGGGGCAGGAATCCAGCTGAACCCTTATGTCTGTGGGATCCACACACCTCACTAGTGAGAAGTCAGCTTAGTCTAGGAAACCATCCGACTGAGGGGCTAGGATGTAGCTCAATTGATAGAGTATTTGCCTAGCATGCGTGGTTACCCTCTGTTCAATGCCCAGCACTGCACAGAAACAGCGATAGTGGCAAATTCCTGTAACCTCAGCACTCAAGAGGCTGGGGCTGAGGCTGAAGGATCAGAAGTTTAAGGTTATCTTTGGCTATATACAGAGTTTGAGGCTCACCAGGGCTAGAAATACCACCACCACCAATAACAACAACAGCAGCAACAAAAGAACAAAATTGTTTAGTGAAAGTCTCAGTCTCTTTTCATCCTAAATGGGGAGGTTTGGGCCGAGAGTCTTTGTATTCCTTTGGAATCTACAGTGGAATGTGATGATAGGGAGGGTGGGAAAACTAGGACCCACCTTCCTTCTCTGTGTTTTAGTTTGGCTCCTCCAACTTGAGGGGTTTCAGATGCACTTATGCTGTGCTGCCAGCCCACAAACCCTGCTCAACCTCCGTCTCCTCTCCGAGGGTGAGGTAGCCTATGTTTGGTAGGACAAATCCTGGACGAGGATCCCCAGGTCTGAGTCCTGTATAAACAGATCTTAGGATGGAAGCCTATGTACCAGAAGGGAAGCCTGGGCAGAGTCCTGCAAGGAGCCTCTTGCTCAGATCTAACAGTGATGTGTGCCGATACCCTTAGCACACGGTACACGGTACCATAAAAGCAGTAGATGGCAAACATCGGGATCTATCTTCTGAAACTGAACTTCCAATGGAAACAGCTGTAGAAGGAAAGGGAATTCTTTGGTTTCTCTCCTTATCCTACTTCATGCTGATCTTTAAGCAAAGACAGAAGTTAGCAATGGCTTCGGATTGAAGCTGTCTAGAAGGAGTTGTACGTAAGGACTAAGGGTTAAGGAGCAGGTGGGCTCTGAGGGAATGCTCATGTATGTTTTGGCCACACATACTTAATAGTTTGGGGGTGTGTTTGTGGGGAGTAGGGGACTACTTTTAATTTGTTAGAAGCTAGAAGGAAAGTGTCCCATGTAAAAGGACACACATGTAAAGAAAATTTCAAGTAGAGTTAACGTCAAATTTCATAAAAAAAAGATCAAACCCTTGTTTTTCTTTTTTTCATGGTGCTGTGGAAATCAAGCAAACCCAGAGTCTTGTGTAGACCAGGCAAGTCTACTACAGAGCTACATATCAAATCCTACATTGCTTTTTATACTTAATGTTTGTGCTGGATTTTAGTTCAACACAATACATTTATTTGAAAATGATTAAAAAATTCTTATGACACACTTATTTAGATTTTGAGCTGCATATTTTAGCGGTGTATGCATTTTCAGCAACCCACACAGTGCCTCCTGGAATCATGGTGAGGACATGTATTCCACATGGAGAGACAGTGTCTGTTCTGATGACAAAGCCCATCTCCAGTTTTCCCCACACCATTATTCTTCCTGGCAAGTTCCCTTACCACATTTCCACGGTCATTTCAGACACTGCAAGCTCAGACCCTGAGGTCTCCTGTTTGAGGCCATGGCACCAATCTTTTCCCATCTGACTGGGCTTTCCCATCCTCTGACCAGTCACTGTGCCTAATGCCTCTGCCTTCCAAATATCCCTAGAACCACAGACTGTT
This sequence comes from Micromys minutus, assembly GCF_963924665.1. Classification (NCBI taxonomy): domain Eukaryota; kingdom Metazoa; phylum Chordata; class Mammalia; order Rodentia; family Muridae; genus Micromys; species Micromys minutus. Next base: position 40,621,537 of record NC_137953.1, on the reverse strand, counting down.
TAGATGTTCTCTGGTGCCCAGGACCTGTAAGTCCATGACTGGAGATTCCCTGCTCTCTGCTTCCCTTTCAGTTGTTGGCACAGGATCATCATGCTCTCTTTTAATTTTTAAAACATGTATGGGTGTTTTGCCTGCATGTTTGTTTGTGTACCTGTATATGCCTAGTGCTCACAGAAGCTAGAAGTGGGTACTGAATTTCCTAGAACTGGAATAACAGATGGATATTACCACAGGGAATTTAGGGGTCCCACTTGAGGTTTAGTAATAATAAAGACATGGAGACATCTATACAGTTGGAAGCTGTTAGCTGTTTGTTGGAGCAATCTCTCAGTTAACCTCTTACTTAAACCAACTTCTCTGCATTGTCTCTCTCCGTGTGGCTCTTTCTGCCCTACCTCCCTGCCTTGCTCCCATTCTTTCTTCTGTCTCCCGTGTCTGTTTGTCTTTCTGCTGGTCAGTCTGCCCCAGCTCCAGTCACCAGCTCTTTATTCTGCAGAAGGCCACATTCTTTACTACTCCAGTCAGAGTCAACCAGCAGCAGGACAACACCCAGTCCATTTTCTGGATTGCCTTTTGGCACCGAGAGCTATGTGACCTTCCCCACAGCAGCATGCCTTTCTTTTTTGGTCAGGTAAGGAAGAGACAAACATGTACATGTCCTGCTAGCTGTGCTGACCCAGTAACTAACAATTGAGAGCACAGGGACACTTTCCATAACCAGTAAATGCAGTATTTGTGAGGCATCCCACAGGTTATGAGCCACAGTGTGGGTCTAGAAATGGAATCCAGGTCCTTTGGAAGAGCAGTCAGTGCTCTTAACCACAAAACCTCGAATCATTCTCTTTTAAAGACCACTTTGCACATTAGCACCCTGCTCTGCATTTAAGCACCTGTTCAAAAATTCCAGTAATGGTCTCGTAAATGTGGTGTTTGCATCTTGACCCAGTACCTTTTGCTTTCTTTACACCCTCAGGCACCTTCCTTAATAATGAATACATCTTTTTCTTCAAGACAGATCATTCTAGTTGTTTTCATAGCCGTCTGTAAACATAGGTTATTCATCTCATAGGAATCCTTTGGCCCAAAGAGTTATCTCTGAGCCTCTGTGCTTTGGGGCCAGCCTTGGCACCAGGGTTCCAAAGCAGAGCCTTCCTTGATGGTAGGAATAAGTGATTTCTGTGTGTTCTGTGTGTAACTGTGATTGTGTGGCTCAGCTCCTGCCACAGTGTGCTGGATGTGCAGTCAGCATCATGACAAATGCTTCCTTGGGGAAAGGACTCTGCTGGCTTGCCTTACCTGAGCCTTATGTGTGCAGCCTGTGTCGGGATCTGTTTTCAGCTTATGTATTGTCTCACCAGGAGTGGAACAAATGTCATATAAGTACCAATCCCCAGAGGGACCAGTAGACATGCTGACAGTTTCCCTCAGTTTCTGATCCTGTTTAGGGATCAGCTGATGAAAGTATGTGTGATGGTGTGGGAGACTTTTTTTTAACCCTGTACTCTGTGGTCCTAAGAGCTCTCCTGGATAACAAAGAGAAGAAGAAAAAATAAGTTTACTGGTAATTTAGGTTGCAAAGACAGGCTCAAGTGGTTCTTAGATACAATTGTAATAGACGTTTCAACTTTTGGCATCTGTAAGAACAGGATGTAAGCCTGGCCTATTAATCCAGTTAAAATTATTGGTAGAAGGATATGCCCCTAAAAGAAGACACTTTGGAAATGTTAGTAAAAAGGCTGACCCTAAGGATTAAACCAAGAACACACAGGGAGGACTCCGTATTCAATGTTACTAGTAGTTTTTGAAAGTACATAGAAATTCTGGTACATTGGCCCAGTTTCCTTGAGATGTACACAATTACAGATAATTGAGCACTTGCAAAGGTGCTAGTCTACTTAATATATGTTAAGAGCAACTAAGAACTACTTCTGTGTCCTTCCACTAACATAAAACTGTAGGTGTATTTGGTTGCTTCTAAATATCCAAATGTTTAGAATGAGCAGAAAGATCCCAAGGATTTCATGGAGGGAAAACAGCACTGGGTCACTAATGTACAAAGGAAGTTTGGTTGGATTTAGAGAGCAGATGCCATCTATAAGGTACCTCCTGAGGATCTCCACAGGATTCATCTGTGAATCAGTGCATGTGAATCAGACCCTGATGCCAGGTTGCTGGAGTTCAAGTCCAAACTATCTCATAGTTACTAATGGAGCCTTTGTTAAGAGGATTAACTGCTTTGTATCTCAATTTCTTCCTCTAAAATGCCAGTGATAATACCTATTCCACATGGATGCCAGGACTGAATGGTGCCATGCTGAGGAAAGTCTGACAAACAAGTGCTTACTGCCATGACTGTGGTCACTCTGTAAGTTTCAGAGGAGGGAAAACCTTAGTGCTTCAGTTTAGGTTATAACCTGAATATTTTTCTGATATTTTTGACTAGAGCTCAACAATTCCAAGTTCAGCTGATTGAGAGTTTGCCCTCAGGGTCTTGGTTTTGTAGGACAACATTTCATCTCAATGCTTAGGCCTGCATCATACTAAGTGAACAGCCTTTTCTACTCTAGTCCAATCTAGCCAGTTTTGTAAGTCTCAGTGTCATGGAGAAGGAAGGTATTCTTATTTGGGACCTGCCCTTGTGATGCTCAGTTTTGGTGATATTCTTTGGGATGGATGTGCTGGCTATCATATCATAGGAGACATAGAGGTGGGCTGTTCTGATGTGGACAGGGACCCTATAGACCTCTAGTCTGAAGGCTATGAAGATATCTATAGAAAGGCTGGTGGGATAGGGGCAGTCACCTGACCTGACACATGATCTGAGGAGTGCCCTTCCCTGTGTGCTGTCTAAGACAGTTTGGTTTTGGAAGGGACAGACAGATGGATGGCAGATGGGGACAAAGAATTTGAAGTTAGAGTTAGGATTAAGAGTCTCCTAAGGACTGATGAAAAAACAAGCCTCAAGGTAATTAAGAAAGCATCAGTGGCTGCTCTGAGAAGATCTAGATGCAATCGCCTTAATTCGAGGGCTAGCTGAAGGGCTGGTAAGAAAAATCTAAGGGTACAGTGTGAGCTTTTCACTCTATAGATATCATCAGGAACACTGATGGCCTCCAGGGGGCAGCATATTACAAATGGCACTCAGTCCAAGCAGAGAGCAGTGGCAATTGGAACTCAAGGTTAAGAGGGAACAACAGCCCAGTAAAGCCTGGTGAATAGGTGCAGTGCTGAAAGGCCAGCGGTTCCTCAGGAACAGGAGAGGACCAGTCAACAAAAGTGGACAGCCAGGTGACAGCATTCACATAGTAGGTTTTCAAAGTTATTTCTCTGCTCTGAAGGTGTATGTGCTTATGCACACAGGCACGGACAAGACAAAGGACACTGCTGTCATTTCAGGGAACACTTCTTTGAGGGACGCATAAGACTGGGAGATGGGAGTAACAGCTCAAGTCTCTCAGAGTCCAGAGGTGGGTGGACTAGGGTGTGGAGATTCTTCATGCACACCTATTTTCTGAGTGCCCTCTGTATTTCAAACATCGTTCTATGCCACTGAGCCTGATCCTGCCAATCTGCAGAAGGTTGAATCCATGTGAAGGAAACCTCAGCTTCCTGTATCCCTTGGGAAAAACTGCTAGGACGCTGGTGACAGACCCATGAGCTGCTTTTCTCTGACTTAGAGAATGAACAGGCATTTCTTCTCCTGGATACAGACCACATGGACACAGGGTGCAGGGAGGATTCCTGCTTGCTCTGGTTCAACAATTATTTTAGCAGGCTCTTTTCCCACATCTGTTCAGATGAAAATGGGAAAAGGCACCATTCAGGAAGTAGTCCTGGTAGTCATTACAGAGACCTTGGCTTCTTAAAAAAGTAGTTGAGGAAGCAGGCACATTAGTTTACAGATCCAAAAGGACAACACAAGGAAAACTGCTGGGTTTGGTGGGGGATAACTGAGTCTTGATGATCAGCCCTGCCCACCTTTCCCTGATGCCTGCCACTCACCTGGTTGTGGACAGTGGTCAGCTGGTTGTTAAAGGTCATGGTCAAGTTGGTAGATGTGCTGGGGGCCACATGTGTGATGAAAGGTGTTTTGCTCTGGTTCACTGTGTCATACATATTCACCCGGCGCTTGCAAATCTCCATGTTTTGGAAACAAGATTTGACACTATTCATGCAAAAGGTGGAGGTGAGGACACGTAGACAAGAAAGGAGGTAAGGTAGGGTGAGGTTGGGGAAGGAGAGAAAGAGTGAGAAAAGAGAGAGAATGGTTAATCCAGTAAGCAAAATAATCACTGGATATCTACATTAGCTTCAGAAATCCTGGCTTTCTCCAAGTGTGCTGCTGAGCTATCAGCACTGTGTGAGCAAATTTCCTGTTGTCTTGTTGTCCTATTCCTGCCCTGGATAGACAGATTTCCATATCACAGACATGCTCCACTGTGTCTTCCTCCTACACCTTTTACTTCCAATGTTATTGCTCATTCTCAGTGCAGTGCCTGGCCAACAAGATAAACTCTTCCAACTAAGAACATTAAGAGCTGCTGCAACCTACTTCTGCCTTCTTCCTTAGGGCCAACTTGTCTACCCCCTCCCCAATTTATCAACCATGGGCTACTAGCACTATCTATAGGTCAGCCAATAATTCTCCCATCCAGGATCATAAATTTAGGCTGATTTGTCTCACTGGAACCTGTCACGCAATGAAAACAACAATGGTTACTGATTTTTACTGAGTGTAGTGATATGTGTTTGCAATCTCCTATTCAGTCTTACACCATCCACAAGACAGAATTAAGATCATTGTTCCAATTTTACAAGTAAAGCCAAAGGTTTAGGACAGATAATGTGCGAAATAGACAATCACTAATTGGCAATTCATCCCCTCCCTCCAATCTCTCTCTCTCCTACAAATTCCTAACTTTCTTAATTCTTACTTTTTGTCCTAATTCTTGTCTAATTCCATAAAGTAGAATTCTCTCCCTGATTTTCTTCCTCTGCTGTCTTGCTGAATCAAAGCTACTCCCCTAATGACAAAGGTCTTAAAGGAGTACAGGTCCAACCATGAATGCCCTTAGTGGCCTCTGACATTCCAGCTCCTGACCATCCACCATTTCTACTCACTTCATGTGCTGCTCCTCATATGCTTCTGCCTCTTCTGTTTCTAAATTCACTTTTGCTCAAGTGCTAATATTCAAGATAAAGCTTCATTTAACCTATGATTTAAAATGTCTGTTGCAATAATTGGATATAAACAAGGTAACAGTTTTCTACTACTTCTAAAGTAGCAGAAGTTGCTGTATACTACAGGTATGCTCTATTTTTGACTAAGTGGATGTCTGTAGGCTATCCCAGAATATTATTTTCATGAAAGATAACATTCTAAATTTCAGAAATTAAATATCATCATGACCCAGGGAATCCTACTTCTTTCTAAGTTAATGACTATTTATACTGGTCACTCGATACCCAATGTATAGCAAATAAACTGATAATTCTAGATAAGAGAAAACATACTCATTCGTAAGCAACGGCACGCCTGAAAATTCGGGAGAGTACCAAGTATACTGCTGCATGCTTTCACAAAGAGCTGAAGGTGACAAAATGATGCTGGATGCATTCTTTTTGGAATGCATTTAAAGCATTCAATGATTTTATGATGGCTCACTCTAGAGTTTTCTTACTAAAATGGGCTAAAATTTGACTGTTAGAATAAGACAAACACTTTTATTTTGGGTTAGTTTATAAAAAGACTAGCTTTTACAAATATGTACACTAAAATTCACCTGCAAAACCTTAGGTTATTGCAGCTTAGGCCCAGCCCCAAGGGTGGGGTCTACAGCAGGTTGGATAGGCCCAAAGGCTTGTTCCTACACTAGAGTTCTTCACGGTTTTCTGGGAACCCACAAAGATTCAGCCTATTCTCAGGTACACCTGGGGTAACCTGTCTTTCCTTAGGGTTGACTTTCTAAGTTGTAAACTGCCACTGCTCCTCAGTGAAACACTCTATGGATGCTTCTTTACTAAACACAAAGGACAGAGCCCTGCTTATCTAAGTTCCCAGGTTGGGTGACTGTTTCACTGACAGTGGAGATGGCCAACAGGAGCTCTCTGAAGCATCTGTCTCCCTGATACCCATCACTGTTTTTCTATCATTTTTCTTTATCCTAAAGTTAGAAAGGCTGGCTTTGTGGGGATTTGCTTTTCTTCTTGTGGGACAAACTGACATCTTAACTGCCTCCTGTTGAGAAACATTATAGGTGTTATAATTTGAGTTTAGAAGGGTTGGGTGCCGAGTCCCTCTTTGCACTGGAACTTGATTATTTCAAATGTGCCCTGAATTAAAGAGATACTGTTTGGTCTTGCCGTACAGGCTGACTTACTTCACTAACTGATATGGAAAGGATTGACCTAAAAGATACACTTCATGGTGGTTGTGGCCCACTTGTTAAGCTGGGAGAGGTTGGGTCTAGCCTGGAAACTCAGTCAAATCTAATTTTGGTCACAACATTGCTGACTGTGGTCTACAAATATCTGTCTCCAGGCTCTTCTCCCAACAGTCCTAAAAGAATCTGCTGCTTCCCTGAGCATGCTACTTTCCCTGCAGAAATGCAAGGATGTGAATATAATCTTTCATGTTCCATACATAATCGTCAAGGTTAAGGTGATATAACCTACTTCCTAGTACAAAAGACCCTTTCTCTTCCTCTCACTCACTGAGACCTCTCCCCCCAAGTTGGTCTTCTTCTCCAAGCTATTTTCTGACATGAATACTTCAATAGCCAAACTGATAACCTGTCAAAACCTACATTTCAGGACTTGTTCTCAACCTCACCATTCCTTCCTTGGGTTGTCAGGCCTGGAACTATTTAAGCCAATGCTCAAACATCCTGTTTCCCTCATCTCATTCTCCACCCTTCTGGTGCATTTGATTGTAACTATCATGATTATCTTTAGAGTTAAGCAGAGGACACTCATTGGGATCTATTGAATTCCCTATCCCTTAGGTGGACCTTCAATAGCTTCCCTTTGGGCTTATAATTACTCTATCACCAGCATCATCTACTCTCTCATCCATTAGTCTTTTCTCTTAGCAACTTGGCAGCAGTTCAATCTGGACAAACTAAACTGTTTTCTATATGCCTTCACTTACACCATCAATTTATGCTCAGACTCAAATGTTCAAAGCTCTTCCTGCTTCCTTCTCCATAAGCCTTCCAAGAGCTAGGACTAGAGATGTGTTCCCATATTCCTATACACCCACCTTTCTCCTAAATTTCTCTGGTTAGTTTGCTATCATGTTCTGTTGCAGTTACCAGGACCAACACCTATACATATTCTCTCTCTCCCCTTCTGACTCTTTCTCTCCCCCTCCCTCCCATATCTCTTTTCTCCTTTCTTTTCTTATTTCTTTCTTAATTTTTTTTGCATATGTATGTGTATGGGAGCATATGCTTGCTTGTGGATATGTGGGTATGCATGTAGAGGTAAAAAGTTGACATGGTATCTTTCTTTTTTCATTCTTAGAAAGATTTATTATATATATGTGTTTGTGCCTGCATGAATTTATGTGTATCATGTGTGTGCAGGTGTCGGGGAGGCCATAGGGCATTGGATCCTCTGGAGCTGGAGTTACAGATGGTTGTGAGCTGCTTGATGTAGGTGCTGAGCACTGAACCCAGGTCCTCTGGGATTATAATTACTATATCACCAGCATCATCTACTCTCTCAGCACTTACTCAGTAGTAAGTGCTCTTAATTGTTGAGTCATCTCTCTAGATCCCAAGTCTTTCCTTTAACTTAACTTTTTAAATTTATTATGTGTATGTGTGTTTTGCTATATGTTTGTCTATGCACTGCATATTTGCCTGGTGTCCAGACAGGCCAGAAAAGGGCAGTGGATCCCCTAAGACAGAAGTTATGGACAGCTGTGAGCGAGCTACTATGTGACTGTAGGGACTAGAACCCAAGTCCTCTAGAGAAGCAGAGCTACCACAGAGCCATCTCTGCAGCTTCCCTGAGTGCCTCCTGATTACCTTTCAAGTAGTCTAGCCAGCCAGCTTGCCACTGGGATCCTCTATCTTCACCTCTTGAGCTCTAGGCTTATATAGGCAGACCACCCGACATTTACAGGATGCTGGAGATTCCAACAGCAGTCCTCATATCTCTGTGACAAATGCTTTGTCCACTGAACCATCTCTCCAGCCACAGTTATCATGTTCTACAACTGTAAAGCCATCTTGTTCTCAACAGATGACTTCATCATCTACTTTTGACACAGAAGCTGTCTGACAGGAACTCCCTCAACTTTCCTCGGCTATCCTGTGCACCTGCTGACACCCACATCTCTCCCACCATGTCATCTTTTAGTGATAGGTCCCTTCTCTCTACTCAGCTCTAAACACCAACTCAACAGAAACTGCTCACAAGTAACTTTTTTCTTGAACCTCTCATTTGCTACTAGATTCTTCCCATTAGTATTCACTTAAATTTCCTTACTCTTTAAAAATTTCCTTTAGTCTAAAGGTTCTCAACCTTCCTAATATTATGACCCTTTGATTCAATTCCTCATGTTGTGGTGATTCCCAATCATATTATTTTCATTATACTTCATAACTGTAATTTTCCTATTGCTATGAACCATGATGTAAATATCTGATATGCAAGATGGTCTTAGGTGACCCCTGGGAAAGGGTCATTTGGTCCCCAAAGGGGTCTCCACTTAAGCTGAAAATGGCTTCTCTGATCTCTCTTGACACCCCTCCCCCCATTTCTTTCCTCCCCTTTCAGTCTCACTTCTTGTAAGGCGCCGTCTACTTCTTTGCTCTCACTTTATCTTTCAACTTGCCCAACAAGTTTCTGCTGTCACTAACTAACCAAAGTGCAAGATCTCAGACACGGTTTCTAGATTACTGATACAGCAGCAGGTTAGATCTGTATTCAACACCAGTCCAACCAGACTAGCCATTCACTGCTAGTCCTTTAACTAGCTGCACTGGTAAAAGACAAAATCCTTCCTGAGCACGGCTTGCTGTAGCTCACTTCTGTGGTGTGTCACCCACTGTCCCTAGGTTTGGCATTCAGTCATGCTGGAGAGTTCAAAGGGCAATGGCCTGACTTCTCATGCCCATCTTTCCCTCACCCTTCAGAGATTACCTTCTTGGGTGTTCTGGCCTGCCAAGCAAGCTCCTTGTTATATGGACTCATCTTACCCAATTCTTTTCTTGGCTAACAGCCACTGTCTCCCTAAAGACCATAGCCTAGCTAACAAGTGCACAGTCTACTTTGTTCCTCGTTGTACCCCAGTGCCTGGTACAGCCCCCAGCATGCCACAGAAATAAAGCAAAGTAGACCAGTTCACTCTGGGACAGTTTTGGGACCAATCTTTGGTACTGATGCTAGATTGCTTTAGAGCACTGCTGTTTTTCCCACTTCCCTTTTTGTGTTAATATCCAAGATCAACTGGCTCCAAGGTTCCCTCCCTCACCCCCGTTCCATCATTCCCTTCCTTTTGGTACAAACTGTAGTCTTAGGCCCAATCTAGCCCCCACAAGTTTCCTAACTGCTTGGCTGAGATGAAGGTCCTGATCTTGCTTATGTGCTGTGTCTACAGCTGCTTTCAGCTCTGACTGAGAACTGAGACTCAGCAGCAGAAGCCAGAGGGCTATAAAGCCTCAAGTACTTACTACCTGGGCCTGTAAGTGTTGTCCTTGGTACAAAGCCTAAGTAGGACACTTACTGAGTACTATGGGGAAAATCAAGCAGGTGTGTCATGGTGACAAAGGGGTGGTTCAGAGTTTCAATGGGAGTGATCCTCTTATCAGCATCTATGGTCAGCATCTTCTTTAACAGGTCAATGAACTCCCGTCGGTCTGCCTTCTCTACTAACATGTCACTCCCTTCCAAATCTGTTGTCATGTTCACCTGGAAGCAAGTAGGGACAGGTGAGTAAGAGCCATAGTATATTCTGTAACATCCTCTGATCTCAAGCCTCCCATCCCAGGTAGACTGTCCCCATGGCCTGTGTGCTGCGACTGTCCCCGTGTGATGGCTTTTTATACTGTAGGAACAGAGTGGCTATGGCATTCAGGCACCAGGTAGGGGCTGGGGCAGAATGTGGCCACCATGGTTGACACCTGCAAATGCCAGAGACAAGGCACAAAGCTGCCCCTGTTTTAACTGGCCAGGGTGAAATGCAGCTTTCACCACACCTTATTAAAAATAACCACATGATAAAGGGTTCTGGAGGCTGATTGCATAACAGCATGGGTGCACTCAATTTACTCAGCTTACGTTTAAAAAAAGGCTGAGATGAGACGCCATATGTGTTTTACCACAAGCAAACAACAACAAAGACACACACACACACACACACACACACACACACACACACACACACACACACACACACACACACACCAAAAGCTCTAAGATAAAACAGTAGAAAAAGATGGGGGAAAGTAAGTGTGTTTAACTTCTGTAGGAGAAAAGAACCTGGCTTGCCTCTTCCTTTATCTTTATGGCATCACCTTCCCGTGGCCTCTGACTGGGACCAGAATGATTTCAGTCCCTGTGTTCCCTGCAGTTGCCCCTCTGGCCAGGGAAGAGAGTGCAGATGAACACAGGACTTTTCTCCCAAAGGCAGGTAGGTCTCTACTAGCGTGGCCTCTGAAAGGCTTGCTTCCCATGCTTTCTATTTTTTTTTTTCCAGGAGGGGCTCTGGAAAGCAATCTCCGTTTTCACAGACCACCTAAGCTACTAATCAGCTGACAAGGGCACTTTACTCAGAACCAGGAGTTCTAGTCACACTCATCTTTGCTAAGAGGTGTGCTAAGTGTTTATTGGGCTATAGCTTTTTTTCCTCAGTGTTTAAAAGGAACAGTCATTCTGGGTTGCTCTGAGTTTGGACTAATTTGTAACTAAAAATACCTGAAGATCTAGAATTATCTCCATAGAAAGATAAGGAAGGAAGGTCTGTAGTCTCTGCTAGTGAGCTGACAGTGACTGAGTGTAGTGGTTTGAATTGGGCTTCCCTAAAAGCTAAATTCAAGTCCTAATCTGTGGACTCTATGAATGTGACCTTGTTTAGAAATAGGGTCTTTGAAGATATAATCACGTTAAGATGAGGCCATATTGGACTAGGATGGTCCTGAACACAACAATCAGTCCTTTTATAAAAGACCTTTGACAGTGGGCCAGAGATGACACAGGGACAACAGCCATGTGGAGGGTAAAGCTGGGATTACAGTGGTACAGCTGCAAGGAAGGACTTCTGAGGCTGCCAGAGCCATGGGAAGCCAAATACATGGATGCTCTTCACTAGGGCCTTCAAAAGGACTGTGGCCCTGGGGACACTGACACCAGGCACTTTTAGCCTCCAGAACTATTAGGGAATTTGTGTGTGTTGTCTTAAGCTCTTCAGTTCACCCTATCTTGTTAACTAGGCCCTAGGAAACAGACACACTGAACCAGGGGCATCAACTCCAATACAGCAATGGGTTAGAGGCCTCAACTCCAGAGCCAGTGCCTGCCTAGCACATGCAAGGCCCTCCATTCAGGCACTTTTAGCACCAGTAAGGTTGGCCATTGCTTTACAAATAAGAAGCAATACAATGAAGCTATTTTTTTCTAAAGAGTTGGTTTCAGAGACCAAATGGTTTCTTGCTAAGTCTGTCATATGACTGTTCAAAAGCAAAGCTAATGAGCACAGTTATGTATATCATTGCTGGTGGGCTTTTATTTTTATTATTTTTTTTAGATTTATTTATTCATTGTATGTAAGTACACTGTAGCTGTCTTCAAACACACCAGAAGAGGGCAACAGATCTCATTACAGATGATTGTGAGCCACCATATGGTTGCTGGGATTTGAACTCAAGAACTCTGGAAGAGCAGTCAATGCTCTTAACCACTGAGCCATCTCTCCAGGCCCTCCCCGCTTTGTTTATTTTTTATATTTGTTTTTAAATACAGGGTTTCTTTACATAGCTCTAGCTGTCCTGAAACTTACTGTGTAGAGTAGGCCAGCCTCAAACTCACAGAGATTCACCTGCCTCTGTGTTCCACAGTGGTGGGATTAAAGACATGCCCTGCAATGCAGGTTTTTGTTGTTGTTGTTGTTTTGTTTTTTTAAAGGTCTGTACTGCATATTCATTCACAGAGCTTACCTGGGCCATATCATCCAAACAGTTGAAAATGTACTTTCTTGCTTCTTTTGACTTAATCCCCGTCTCTGCTTCATGGTCATCTGGTGTCTATTGGAAAAAGCAAAATCAGGTTGGTCATATGGTATCTCTTAAGTCACTGAATTTTGAGCTCTTGAGCTCCTGCTTTGGCTCAAGGTCTTTTCTCCCTTTGCAGAGGAGGAGACTTTGGTTTCTCTAAAGTGTCCTGCACAAGAGCTCCTTTCTCTGTCTATCCACACTAGCTCATCTTCCTCCCTCCCCACAGGTTCCCACTCATGCCCACTCTGATACAGTTACTGAAGACTCTAAAAGAACAGGAGAAGCACACCCTTACTGCCCTGCAGCTTTCTATAGCCTGAAGGTAAGACTCTACCTAGGAAGCTTTTTGACATCCTTTACATTTTTATTTTACTTAGCAATCAATCCCTTACACTTACAGCTCCTATGCTGTTTCAAGGCACACTGCCTCACTAAATGCTCTTTGTAACCATGCTCATTAGAATGACTGCTCTCTTCTTTTACTACACGGAAACACAAAAACATAAAGTTCTGGGGGCCTCCCAAGGTTCCTGGCTTACCAGTGGCAACTACTTCCAGAGCCTGTGCTCCATGCTGCTCTTCCCAAGACACTTATCAGCTATTGGCTAGGAAACCACTTTTTCTACTTGCCGTGGTGTTTGGACTCATCAGTGGCTCTAAGGCCGTTAATTATGGATGAAGGCCAGCATACTTGAACAGCTCAACCCCTAGGAACAGCTGAACATGACGTTTCTGGTAAAACACTGAAGTAGCTACCCCCTACCCCCAACCTGGGTTCTCTCTCTTCTACCTGATTTGTTACTGGATCTTGACAGCTCTCATAATTACTGAATGTCAGGTGCTCCATTTGTAGACTAAGCTTCTGCTTAGCTTCCAAATCCCAAAGCTTTGAAAGTACATATTATCTTAAAACTGTATTAGAATTTGGTTGGGGTCCTGTCAAAACCAAACCAAATCAAACCAAACCAAACCCACTAAAACCCAACCTACTGCAAAAAATGAACATAGTATACATGCTTATATCTATCACTGTCTCTCCTGCCCAGGAAATCAAAGTTGGTTTGAATTACAAGACACAGTTAAAGTCAAAGCAAAATATGTTTCCATTAAGGTGAAGTCACCAAGAGTTTATGGTATCCAACAGAGCACTACATTGTCCCAGATAAAGATCTCTCTTCCTAGGGGTTTGTGGCATTTGCATATCTTAGGGTACTTTTGCTGCCTTGGAAAATCCCTTTGTACCCTACAGGGCTCAGCACAAATGTTGCTCTCTGCCCTTGGCCCTGGCCTGGCTTTTTCTTGGCTCACTTGGGTCACTCTTTTTTCCCACATTCTGTCCTCCTAGGAGGACAGTTCTATGGTAGCCTAGAGCTTGGGGCACTGGTCCTATTTCCCCACGGACAGTAAGCTCCTTAAGGGCAGAGTGTGGCTACTTTATGTGCTAGCACAAATCAGTGGATCATGAGATTAAATCCCAGAAATTCAGCAGTCTTCCCATGGGACACGGCTTCTCATACAGCAATGGGTCAAGGACTGTTTTCAAACATTCAGATCCAGCAACACCTTGCCCATTTTGCTGGTCAGATTAAAGTCATCAATTTTTAAATATTAAAAGCTCATTTTTGTCTTTCCTTCTTTCACTACTGGGCCATCAGTATGAAGGGAAAGGACTGTTTTTCCTACCTTTAGCCTCCACAAAGGATACGGTGAGTCTGTGTCACGGTTGAAAAACCTAGTTGTCTTTGTCCCTGCACTTAATAAATATTCAGCTGGTAAACCCTGTGTTTGTGAAATATACCGAATCTGCAAGAAAAGATGAAAAAGAGGTCAGGGCCTTTCCTGTCACTGTACATATGGTATACTGATGGCTCTAGTGGCTTTGAGGAAAGCGAAATTATTAATTTTATAGGGAAAAGAAGTAAAAAGAAAGAAGAAAAACATACACATATACACAGAGAGAGAGGGGATGGAGAGGGGAAAGGGGAAGGGGGGCAGGAGGAGGGGGAGAGGAGAGGGGAAGAGAGAAGGGGGGGAGAGGGAAAGAGGAAGAGAGAGAAAAGTGGAAGCCAGAAGAAGGCTAATATGTTAACCCTAAGAACACCATAGGGCAGGTTTTAAGTGAAATGGTACTCTAAGGTTTTCTGGATGGAAAGTGAAGTCACAGTCAATTCCTGTGTCACCCAGACCTACCTGATCATATTCAGAAGCACCTGGGTATAATGGCCAGCCCAGGAACAGCTCAGCAATGACACAACCGAGGGACCACATGTCAATTGCCTCACAGAATGGCAAACCAAGGATGATCTCAGGGGCCCTGGAGAGGAAGAATGGAAAGAACCATCAGTGATCTGGATCAGTAGCTATTTCTGTATGATTCTAGCTCTGACCTAGGGTACTGTGACTCCCTGTGTGGCTTCTGCATTTGCTGGCTTTAACATCTAGTTAGAAGAGGATATAGCTAGCTTGCAAGTGCAGAGTAAGGGTGGTGAGTGGCAGCACAACAGATATGTGGGTATCACCAACCATCACACTCTGGTCACATGAGCTCATGACCTGATAACCACACCACCAACAGCATGAAGTTAGCTTTTGCAGCTGAACATCTAGAATTCTTTATAAAGAGTACCTAATATTTAAGAAGGAATTCTGAAACAGTCTACTTTCAGGAATACATAAAAATAGCTGTTCTCACTTAAAATAAGGAAATTCAGTCCAATATCCACTCATCACAGTGATCTTTGTCCTAAGCATTTGTATTACAATTCAAGGAAACACTACTATTATTTTCCCATCAGTGTCTAGAAGGATGATCTCTATAAAAGTTTCTTAATGTTACGACTATAGAACCCTGTTCATGAATAGATCATCTTGAAAGTCAACCAGAATTCCATTATAAACAGTCCACTCCCGATTGTAGGAGCTAATGTCTCTGCAAATGACAGACAAGGTCACAGAGACATTTCAAAGGCATTTTAAAGAGAAAGCACACGTATTTGATGACCAAGAGCAGACCACAAAGTCTTTTAAGCTTTATTCATGTGCATGTATGTATATCTGTGTGAAGGTATGTCACAAATGTGGGGCAAGAGGGCAGTTAGGTCCCTTGGAACTGGTGTTAGAGGCAACACCAAATCAAGGAACAAAAGACTACAGACATGTGTGATATAAACCCAAACATGAGAAGGAATGTACCACAGCACACACCATACCTCAGCAGCTCCCAGTTTGGAAAACAAAACAGAACGCAAGGATAAAGCTAACAACTGTAAGCAGACATCAAGCACACACCTTAGTGCTTCTCTAGAAGTGTTATCAGGAACATCTGCTTCCTCCACACCCCATTTCTCAATGGCCTCCTAAAAGTTCCTATGTCTTCACTGCATCCCAGCTTCTTAACTCTTTCGAGAGGGCTTCAGACGCTCCTACACTCATGTACCATACTAGGAAGATCAGGATGGCCTCAGCTCCATGTCTTGAGGGCTGCCTTTCTTCTATACAGCTGTCCACTGCTCCCACTTTGCTGTTCCTGGCTTCCTAGGTGCCACTTTCCCATATCCAAATTTCTTGCCTGTCCATATATACCCTTTGCTAGAGCATCCTCCTTCCTTGTCCAAATGCTTCATGCCCCATGCTCTTTTCATCTATTCTTTCCCAATGTGATTACCACGGTTGTGTGTTTATCCTGAATGATATGTTGGGTTGGGGATATAGCTCAGAGGTAGTGTACTTGCCTAGTATGCACAAGGTCCTGAGCTCAATCTCCAGTATTATAAAACAGGTATGTCAGAATCTTAATCATTTAGAAATAGTGTTGTTGTAGGTTTAATTAGTTAAGATGAAGCTGTATCCTAGAATGCCCTAATCCAATATGACAGATGTCCTTCTTAGGACAGGGGAATTTGGGACAAGATAGCCACATGAGGACAGAGGTGGAGACTGCATTTATATTTCTCAAGCCAAGGAGCACCTACAGCCACAAAAAGCTAGAGAAGGCGGGGAAATATCCTCTCCTCCATCTTCAAGGCCCAGCTAACATCTCGACTTTGGTCCTGTGGGCTCCTGAACATCAATAGTTTCAAGCATTTTGTAGTTCTTGTCTGTAGCATTAGGAAACTTGACACAGCAAGCATGCCAACCATCATAGGCTTAGATTCTACACTTAAATCTCAGTCTCGTCTTGAAACTGTCTTTTCAGTTGTGAGCTCCCATCTGAGAGCCTGAAACCTCACGGGTTATGTCCCACAGTCACATCAAAGTTCCCAGGTTGATAGGAAAACATCTCTACTTTTCCCTCATCTCCCTCATTCTACCAAATAAACCCAATACTCCTACCTTTACCTGTTGCTTTGCAGAGATCCAGGACAGATCCCCTTCCCTTTAATACCTCCACTACCCAGATCATCCATGTTCCCAGATCCAAAATCTACCTCAAATTAGTCCCTATTCTCCCTCTCCCCTGGCTTAACTCTGGCCGCAGCCACTGTCTCACCCGGAGCATCCTGTTTTCTGATACCCAGTAGGCATTTGTTTCAAAGCCCTCAGTAGCTGCTGCTGTACTCAGAATGTATGAATCTCTCCCATGGCTCAGGGGTTTTCCTCTCCTCAGTTAGGGGCCCAGTTTGCCTTTCCAATGTCATTTCAAATAACTTTTCTCCTGCAACAGGCTCTGGTGCCTGCAGTGTCTTTTCAACTTCCAGAATACCTTAGGCACCTTCTGGACCAATAGCCTTCAGGTAATGTAGTTGTTTCTGCCTCTGTGCTTGCCCCATGGCTCTCAAACAGCTTCCTCCTCATCCTGCACATCTCGCTTAATTGTCACCACAGACCTCCCCTGACAGCAGTTAGGTCTCATCTCCAGCACCATAAACACCACTTTATAGCACTCTCCCCAATAACATTCTTACTGTCTCTTTTCCTCTACCCAGCCCATGAGGACAGCACAGTGCCTGGCATTTAGTTGCTACTTGGTCAATACATATGTGTTGACTGAATACTCCATATTAAATATAAGAAATTGTGAAAACATGAGTCAGGGCAGGAGTTCTGAGGCAGTGCAGACAAAGGAGAGAAGGGGTACGTGTTCACAAGGAACTAAGTCTGGGCACTGGTACAGAGGACTCAGCTAGGGATAAACAGGCACCGAGGCCCAAAGGGGCATGTGTATACCAGCCCATGCTCAGGTGCAGACACCTGAGCAATGGAGACAGGAAGGAGCCTGTGTGTCTATCTTCAGTTGTCTCAGCAAAGACTTACACCAAGAAAGGTAGAAGTGTGGAAACAGGAAATTGGTACTGAGGTCTTTCACCATTAGGATTTCAGAGATTTGGTCCAAACCCCTTTTTTATTTAGGGGTAGAGTGTCACTGTCTCTCTAAAGTAGACCACTAAACTATACCATGAAACTGTACCGTGCTCAGCCTTCAGTGGCACTTGGTAAATCAAGTATTCCTCAATTCATCCTTCTGGTGCAGTCACTAATTCAGCTCTTGTTTTTGGTTTCAGCCTTTCCTCTCATGTCTCAAAAGATAAATTCCTTTTCTTTCCACATATGAAACCTATTTTTGATCTATTTTTCCCTTCCTATCCCTTCCAGTCTTCTTTACTCAAACATATTGCATCTGCTATCTACACAGTAGATCTGGATGTAAACATGAATGACAAACTGGTCCAAGAGATATTAACTGAGCATCTGCTGCCCCCACAGAACCACCTTAAAGAAATCTCTGATGATAAACCCTTTGAACATGCATAATGTGCCAAAATTATACCTAAGAAGGAAAAAATAACACTAAAAGTTCTTTTTGTTTTTCTTCCCTTTTTTTGTGGCAGGGAGAGACATTTCATTGGCTAGCTCACTATATAGCTCTGGCTGGCCTGAGACTCACTGCAGATTAGGCTGGCACTCGGACATCTGCCTACCTCCACCTCTTGAGCATGCCACATACCTGGCTAAGTTCTAGTTTCCACTAAAAACAATGCACGTCTGTCTTACTTGACCCATTAACATATTTGCTCATCCGTCCCCTTTAAATCTGTAAGGATGAGGTCTATGTCTCACTTATCTTAGATTCCAAGGTAGGTATACTTGGAGGGTGCTCTCAACAGCTGTGTGAACCCCCCAGGAAAAAAGGATACTTGTCAGGCCAGGGAGGTGGTTTAGCAGTCAAGGTATCTGTATTTATAGAAACCCGACCTTGAGTCCTAGAATCTAGGTAAGGGCGGAAAGAGAGGATTGACACAAAGGTGTCCTCTGACTTCCACGTGCATGGTGTGGTGTATATACATGCACATGAGCACCAATAATAATAAATAAACTTTATTTCAAAAGAAAAAACACTTTTCCCTTTGGATGCCTGCAATCTTTGGGAATATGTGTGTATTCTACTGTGATTCTGTAGAGACCTCATTCCTGTGCTGTTAGACTCCAAGGTTCTGAGTTTATGAAGTTTCAAATGTTTCTAAAGATCTTTTTTTTTTTTTTTTTTTTTTTTCTGTTCAGCTTTTCTGACCCATGCTCAGTAGCTGCTAAAGCACCTACTCTTTCATGACGCATACTCTGACCAGGTCATCTCACATTGGGCCTTGCCTTCAGCTGCACGCAACTCTTACTCAAATGTTCAGCCATGAGCCACCGTGATTCAGTGCTACTGTGTGCCAGGCACTATTCTGGGCTCAAGAAAAAACAATAACCCAAACCCTGTGTCTCCTTGGAGGTCACTGTCTGGTTAGAGGCAGCTTCATGCAGACAGCACAGGTATACCACATGCAACATGTACATA
Source organism: Micromys minutus (assembly GCF_963924665.1). Taxonomy (NCBI): domain Eukaryota; kingdom Metazoa; phylum Chordata; class Mammalia; order Rodentia; family Muridae; genus Micromys; species Micromys minutus. The sequence goes on along the minus strand of NC_137953.1, from coordinate 40,602,538 downwards.
TTACATGAAGAAGGGCAAACTGGGAGAGGAAAGACAGAGCTGGGGGCTTCCATGAGAAGTCCGAGCTGAGTCTTGTACCATGCACAAGGCAGTGAGCATTCCTCCCCCGTGTCACTGCTGCATCACCAGTGCTGGACCATGTAAGTACCTAATACATTTCTAGGAGGAATGACAGTGCCAACTTCAGCTCTCCAGCAGTTCTCCCTTGAGGCTGGCAACATCACCTTGGCAACTACTATGACAAGAGACACACTGCTCTGGCTCTTCCAGGTTTGGGAGGGTGGAGGTCACATTCTATGGAGGTTGTTTTTGTCCTCAGAGTGATGCCAATATAAGAAGGATCCTGGATGCATGGATCTCTGTCCTGTGGAGAAGTCATCGGACAGCTGCTAACGGGTTCACTGCCATGGCACCACCTCGTATAACCATTTCAAAGAATCTCACTGCTATTTTGGGGCATTAAAAATACTTTAAACACATGCATGAAGTGTCAGACAAAATTGTGCCTAAGAAAGAAAGTGACTTCCTTTTCAACATGACCCTCACAAGACACCCAACATTCCATTTCTCTATGGGAGGCTAGAAAAACAACTGTCACTTTCAACACATCGATGACTGAAGCTTTGCTATTTAGCTCTACTGCTCTCTTTATGTGCACATAAGGAATAAGTTATTCTTCAATCAGTCTAGACCACATGACCCTGCTGAGGCTGGCCTCCAAAAGAGGTGTGAAGACTGCAGTCAGGAGCCCAGTATCCATGGGTCCAATCCTAGTGTTTTAAGTTCTGGCTGTATATACCTAATTCCAGAAAGACAGTTACATAGAGCATGGCAGGAAATACCTCAAGTAAGGTCTAGGACAATCAAACAACACTGAATAACTCACCTGTTATCTGACTTTATTTATACAAAAAGCACACTCCTTTTCTAGTTTTCTTTTTGGTGCTCTGAATCCTTGCTCATGCTAGGAACATGCTCAACACTGTTACCTCCCTTGCTCCTTTTCTTCCTTTGAAAGACGCCCTTTTTCCTTACACATTAGAACCCCCAGCCGCAGACCTCTCATCTCACTTTAGAAGTACAACTTCCTACCTGTAACCCCAGTCTTCCATTTATTTGGTCTAATGCAGATAGCAGCAGCGTGCACACAACTACAAGGCAAGGACTGGAAAGGCAGCACCTGCCCTGCTCTGTGGGTAGTCTTCTATCAAGATGGTGGTTGTGGTGCCAGAGTGATACCATGGGGACAAAGTCCAGGGAAGAGGTTTGAGGATCTAAGTGAGGAGTTGATCCTGTGTGTACTCATAACATTCATTGTAGCAGAGGTCTGTGATGCAGGAACTGGACACACACCCTGTTCACTCCAATATCCTTGGCTAACCACTGGTCCAGAGTCAAGCATCTTACTTTTGTCCACAGCCTATGACAGAGCAAGGGCAAGGTTCACATGCATTTCTGAAATAAGTGTTCAGTCTGCAGATTGTTCGGAGAGCCCGAGGGAGAGCTGAGCATTTCTGGGAAAATGCTACTCAATTTCTCCAAGTTTTATTTCACCCTCTATAAAATGTGATTATTAATCTCACTTTTTCCTCTTGTCTGTATAGTAGCTTATGAAGATAAATTATGGCCAGTAGAATTATAAAGTAGTTTGAACTCCTTGGAAGCAAAAAACTCTATTAGTCCCTGGTATTTTATAATCACTGATATTATAAGGTGTACTCAAATTGAACTGCAGCAAAGAAGTCTGTTCCCACAAATATATGCAGATTGAAAGTAACCTCGATATGGCTGGGGCAGAAGCAATCAAAATGTAAAACTGTATTTCAGATGGGTTGTTAAATCTTATGTTTCTATTGCAAAACGAAGGAGACTTGGCAAAGCTGCCATGAGTTCTGAGCGGCTGCTGGGACCTGGAGTGGGACTCCATCAAAGCAACACAGGCCCAAAGAATAGCAACAGGAATCTGAAGGAGAAGGCAAGTTTGAGAGGAATGAGAGATCACGTAAAAACAGTCTATGGGGTAAAGGCTAGAGAACACCTTAGGGTACCACTCAGCATGAATAGTCTTGGATCACAGGCATGGTTGCCAGGAAGACAGTCCTGCATCTGTAGAAATGAGTTCAAACTCTGCCCAGAAGTCATGAGGCAGCACAACTGGAGATTTAAACAGTGATTCAGGCCTGGCTAGCCTCAGGTCAACCAGGGATTTAGTTTTGAAAAAGATACAACTTCTTCAGCAAACTAGGTATGGGAGGAACTGATTTGTCTTCGATTATGGGTATGAGTAGAAGGTAAAAGAAACCCATGGGTGAGGTTCTAAGATCCAAACCCTGGGAGAAATATCCCATTATGTGAATTTATAAAGAGCCATGCTTGGACCTAGCTTAACTGCTGGAAAAATGTGACATTTTGGCTACACTCTCCAGTTCTAACAAGCTGAAGAAACATCATAGCAAAGATTTGATATAGATAGTGTGTTTTGAGTCCAGAAGGAAAGCCGTGGAAACCCTACTTAGCCTTCAGGGGTCACATCTTGACACAACAGACACAGAAAACACAAAGGAGAAATCTCCAAATTTGATCTGGGGCAACTGCTGAATGTTCATAAAACTGTGCTGATGAGGATTAAGACCTTCAAGACCCTCACTTAAAACTGTCTTTGGCTATCACCAATAGAAATGCTCAAGTCATTGAAACACAGCCTTGTGTCCATATGGGAAGGTGACATAATCACAGTCTGGTCTACATGCTGACATCTGTCTCATGCCACACTTGGACAGTCTCCAAAGGACACTGGCTTTCTTGATCTCAGTGACCATTTTCAGCATGATATTAGGACAAGAGGGGAAACTGTTTTTATTTGTATTGGCAGTGAGCATATTATCTCTGAATGGGATTTTCCCAAGTGTGTACTAATAACACATGTATTTTCTGTGCTAATCCTTGATTCCTAGGGCTATTACACTTCTGCCAAGGACACCATCAAAATCAAAGTCTAGTTCTGTTGCTTACATATGGAAGCAAAAGTTGGCTATGGGACACAAACTGAATATAACACAAAGGCCTCTAATAATATTGGCGGATTGAAGCCAGCTCTCAGATTCCTAAGGTGGATTCTGACATTAGCCTTCCAGTTTGTTTATATGTACTAGGGTAGGTAAAACAAAGCAAAGAATATAGCTGGGCAGTGGTGGCATATTCCTTTAATGGCAAAAATTGGGAGGTGGATCTCTGAGTTCAAGGCCTAGTCTGGTTCCAGGACAGCCAGGACTACATAAAAACCCTGTCTCAAAACAGCAGCCCCCTAAGCCAAGCAAGCAAGCAGGCAAGCAAACAAGCAAGCAACCAACCAACCAACCAAACAAACCCCAAAAGAACACACAACCAGAGACACACAGTCACCTAAATAAAGCTAAACTGGCTGGACAACATCTGATTAACCAATAAAGAAGGGAAACAAAGTAAACATAAAAACAATTTCCCCACTATGAATATATCTCCCTGAGAAATGTTCCTAGGAAGAAACTGCTTAGATCCTTTCCAGGAAGAGCCACATGGTTCATCTTAGAAACACTCAGCAGCCCTGAAATTCCTAGAATCTTTCCCTTCCTGGCTGTGCTGTACTTTCATTGCTTGTTTCTGGCCTGGGTGGCCTAAATCTTCTAATCTTGTCTCTGGTGTTTTACCAGGAAGTCAAAGGTTGCAGAAGAGAACCTGTCCAGGGCTATAGTACCACCAGGATACTTTATCCTTCATGTTGATGCCTTTTGCTCAAGTATATACTCAACAAATGTTAGTAGATAGTTACTAGTCAGTCCAGGGAGTTGAATTATGAGGTCTGCTGGTATCCACATCATGATTTGTTTTACATTTATAAAACTTGAGGTGCTTTTAACAATTAAAAAAATACTTATTTCATTTTTGTTGAGAAAGACAGACACAAAGAAGTATACAACAATGTCTCAAAGCGTGGAAGGCCATACTACCGTCCATGTTTGACCCCTACGACACAGATAAAAAGCCAGAAGTGGCAGTCTGCATTTGTAAGCCAGTGCTTGTAGGAGGAGAGAGGAGGACCTGGGGTTTTCTAATTAACTAGGGATTTCTAGGTCCTGTCTCAAAAAAAAAAAAAAAAAAAAAAAAAGTAGGAATGCCATTTGACACACACACACACACACACACACACACAGAGAGAGAGAGAGAGAGAGAGAGAGAGAGAGAGAGAGAGAGAGAGAGAGAGAGAGAGAGAGAGAGAGAAATGATTAGAAAGCAAAGAGCATCCAGAATGCCACCCCCTCGTCTTCTACATACCATCCTTTCTCCTTAAAGGGCTTTGAAACCTGTGCCTGTATGCATGCCATAGGCACACAAAAAGCATTGGTGAAATGGATTCCTGGCCTCAGATGTCATCTGCCTCATGAAATAAGTTCAAGGTAAGGTAGGGCTGAAGGAACTGGAAAGAACAGAGCTAAGAGACAAAGTAAGCAGACAGCGCCATAGACATTCAGTGACATGCTTCTTACAGTTTCTTCAGATGAATGTTTTTCCTTGTGCTTTGTTAAGTCTGTTGACTGAAGTTGAGGGCTAAAATTATGCAGTTACAGATTCTAAGGGAACACTTCTGATAAGGGAAGGGCCAACTTAAACATCTCTGTCAACTGTCATGGCTTTCTGAGGGCAACCCCTCTCCTCTATCCTGAAAGGGAATTTGGAATTTCAATTTCTGAGGATCAACTGCACATACAGTATTCGGCCTGTTGACACATCAAAGCTACCAACAGAGCGAACATCTGATGCCATGCCATGGAAGGGCTAGCTTCTTTCATGTCAACCTAGTAGTCAAGTCAAGGCAGTGATGTTACCTGTTTACCGATTTAAATGTCAACATTCATACTGCTTTGCCTGATCCATTCTGAGTACTCAGTAAATGTTTGTTGGTTAAATCAACTTGAGCACCAGAGTGCCAGTGCTTCCCATAGTGCCCTGGGCCTGGACTGGAGAGACCTCTGCACTCCAATTCATAGACAGTGACTGCACCATAGACAAGGCTCATTTCCTCCCACCCTCCTCTGGTCATGTGGAGTGTAGGGTTAAATGGCAAGCCACTATTTATTGCTGCTGATTAGGGATAAAAGAGAGGGTTCTGACAATAGAAACTTATTCTTTGAAAAGGAGGTACTTGTGGTGTCACTGACTAGAACCAGACCAATTCAGAGAACAGAAGCCAGAAGCCTGAGCTATGAAAAAGACCCCACTGAGCATGATGGCAAGCACGCTAGAGGGTGAATTCCCACTGCAGTGGCAGGGAAAGCATCAGAGATTTCCTTCTGTTCACTATACACTGAGTGGAGGATTGTTGAGAACCAAGGTCCAAAGTCTGCTAACACCCTGCAGAGCAAGTTCTCAGCAGAAACTTAGAGCTAGCCGGTAGGGTATATACTGACCCAAGAAGTGTAGGATGTGGCTATTTTCAAGCAGGCAGTCTTGTGCAGTCCTAGATGAGACATGGGGATGAGGCCAGCTCTCTAGGGAAAGTGCAAATGATTCTGGCTTTACCAGAAAACCAAAACTACAAATGGGACTCTCAAGAGTATGTCCTTCAAGTCTACAGCAGTAAACATCCATAGAAACAGGTTTAACTATGGTCTTACAGTACATTCTTCTGGGATTTGCCCAGAGCCAGGACCAGGGAAAAGCTCTTGCAGCTGTAGGCTCGTTGCCTCAACAGAAGTCAGAAACAGAGAGATTCTGCTGGATAAGGTGGGTCTAAACTCTAGCCAAAGACAACTTATTTAAGGGATAACTTTCAATGTGCTCATGTTCTGGGGAAGCAAACAAAACTAAACCCAAATTTGCTTCCTTATGTCTAAGACCCACAAGAAAAACTCAGCTGTCTCTTTAAATCTGTCACTAGGGCATACAGAAGTGTAGCAGGCAGGTAATCTGAATGCCATCTGAACCATCAACTCATACAGGGATGGATGGCATTGCTATCTCCTGGTGACAGCTGCTGAATCCTGAGACACACACAGCAAACTAAGCAGAACACAGAAGATCTTTGTGTTGGTGCAAGATGCTCTTCCCCCAGGTGGGAACGCCACTGCGCCATTTCCCACAAACTGCTGGTTTTATTATAATACAGGGCCTCTTCTGTAATGCACAAGCTGGGACTGCAGGCCTTTGGAAAGGAGCAAGAGATTAGAGTGTTCACTCTGTTCTCGTGAACACCAACCACTCCTGTGCAGAGTGAGCCAACTGCTGGGCACCAGAACTAAGGAGCTACTACACTGGGGTAAGAAGTGAAGAGGAGGGAGAGAGACTGTACAAGACAATATGGAGGGCTGAGAGGCCATGTTCTCTACGAAAGCCTTCCCTTTTCTGTCATTGCCTCCATCGCCTTCAGCACAGTTTTGTGTCTTTGGAAAATGGTTTTGTTTCCTCTAGCACTCCTCCCTCACCAAGGGGAGGGCTTTCCTCTGCACTCCTCCTTACATTAGAACTGTACCCTCTGTCACTGGTTAGTCGTATTTAGTCAGTTTGGCATCTGGACTGGAAGCATCCTGGGGCCACAGGCTCCACATCCTGGTGTCAGTGCACCTTGCAGCACCCAGCAGAGCCTTCCACGGAGGAAGTAGGAGGTGTGAACAGAACCACGTGATGGTTGTGATGGAGATGGTTCAGGGCAGCACCTCTCTCCTACCATAAGAACCTAGTAGATGCTCTATCCCTGTAAAGTGACTATGTGAGGATGGAGTGAGAGCCCAATTCTGATGACTTCTGAGGACAGAAGGGAGTAAGTGAGCAATCGCTTACTTGATGATGGGCATTTCAATGGGGGAAATTGCAGGCGAAACAAACAAAAATCCTGCCTTTAGCAGAAATCTGACGTAGGGAGTTACACTGAAAAAAACATTTCCATAAACTGATGGGGTGGCAGGAAAAAAGAACATGTGTGGGCATGTATGTGTACCACACATAAATACATCTAGAGGTGAAGAAACAACAGAGAAAGGGAGAAGACTAGATGAAAGATTTTTTTTTAATCGCCTAACTACTTTTGCAGGCAATTAGATGGATATTTGAGGGAATGGCAAAAAATCCTAGTATGAAGAACCCAGTTTTCTTGCTACCAAAGAATAAGAGTTGGCAATAGCATCTGCACCAGCAAGTGGTGGCCTGTCACACATGTCTCCTGAGAATAGAAGGAAGTGTCTGCATGTATGTATTCAGGCCTGTTTTGGACTCCTGTGAGACCAGAAACTCCTTAGGGAGACAGAACCCACACTGGTTTCCTAAGCAAGTGCTGGCAGTTTTCTGCTGGGACTTGCGCCGTGTATAGCCAGTTCTCAGCATCAATGGACAAAGGGAGCTAACCAAACTCAGAGGCAGCAGGTGGAAAAGTTCTAACCTAGGACTGTCTAGTTTTTTCATTTGGCCTCAACAATTGACTTTAAAGAGAAAGAAAAATAACAACCCCCCTAATTCTCCAAAGATTTAACTGAGAGTCAGTTTTGAAGCTAAGTGAAACCCTGCCTTGTTAGAAATTTTAGCTTGGATAAAAATCTCACAAGAAGTCTTCCTGGTTGATTAACCTAAGTGCTCTCTCAACAAATACATGCACGAAGAAGCCCTGGTGCATACACAATGGATGTTTGCTCAGTCGGAAGCAATGAAATTATGTCACTGTAGGGAAATGGATGGAACTGGAAATCATCATGTCAAGCAACAGAAACCCAACTCAGGACCAATGCTGTTATGACGCATTTACATCCATTAAGTTTCCCTGTACTCTGAAGAAATTAAGAAACAAAAGTGGGTTTATTTACAGTTTGCTCAAATGGCTGTGTGTGTCCCATGTCCTCCCACCGTGCCTGTAGCCACCTTACAATTTTCCCAAAGCCATAAGCCAAAGGCTAGAACATACGTAAATTAAGCCGTGAGAGAAGTTAACAAGCCCCTGTCTAGGGGAAAAGAGGGTTTGGCTCCAGATGGCCTCCATATTAAACACTCTGAGAATATTGTATCCAAGTACAGATTGAGGAAAATGGGGTCTTAAATATCCCTCATTTTTTAAAAAAAAGAGCCTCAAGTTGTTGTAAGAACCTATTTTAGGCCTTGTAGAGTTTCTTGTAGAAAGTTTTTTTTGTGGTGAACTTTGGAGCTCAGCCCCCCCCCCCCCCCACTGGTCATTATCCTCCAGGCTTGTAGCACTGTCTCTGATGGAAGTCCCTCCTCATTTCCTTAAAAAGATCCTATTGTTTGGTCCCAAGTTTGGGTCTGCCCCCTTCCTCCTGGGTTTGACATCACTGCTGTAGGCTATTCCCTGACTGTTCTGCTTGGCGTGAGTGGATGCCACTGGGAGTTTTCCTTTCCCTGTAGGCATTGTGTTCAATATGGGCAAATATTTGTATAGCCTCTGTATTTTACTTTAACACTAGGGCAGAGTCATTAGTGATTAGATTTTTCTATGGGAAACTGCAAAGCATAGGAGAGAAAGTAAATCCCAGTGGAAGATAAAAATGCTAATGGCGGGCATCTTAAGGTATTATTCAGAAACAATATGGGAAATGGCAGAATTGTATTTCCTCTGTTCTTCTAAAGGGAAGTTCAGGAAAAGGTCAGAAGGAAAACAATGCAGGCCATCTATCACACAGCCTCTCCCCTAGAAAGGTTCCTTACACACTGCAGCCTCATATTTCAATTCTACAATTATACCACCCCACCACCACCACCACAGATTGCACGCCACCACAGCCTTATGAATTATACATTTCATTTCCACTTACTAACACTGAGACTTGGTGGCCACTGCCAGGGTAGGCCCATACAATGTTCCCTCTGTTACATGTACAAATGTTACAGGGCTCATACATGTTGCTAGCGGTGACCTTCAATTCTCAACCTTTGGTTTTGTTTACCAAACAAACAAGAACTAGCTATCAGCTGTGGGTTCTCCTGGGGGAAACCATATTAAGATACCTTTCTTTCCCCTTAACAGTTTCATTCAAGCTAAATCTTGTTTAAACAATACAAAAGGAGTCTTGAAAGAGGCGATAGTAGGATGGGGCCTGAAGTGTATGTGTTTGAGAGCCACACCCACTTGTTATGATCATTGGGTTGGTGGGTGTATGAGAAAGAGAGTACCAGAAATGGACACTATGGCAGAGACGGGGGAACCCCACCCCCTTGACTGACTGACATCGATGGCCCTGAAGCTCTGTGTAGGAGACGTGGGTCACAGTCCCTCCCTGCTTGCCCCTCCCTGCTTGCTGCACTGTCCTGATGGAAGTCCCATCACTCTTGCTCACGTCTTTTCATGTCCTTAAAAAAGAAAAACCAACCAACAAGCATCCTTGGTGAAAACGGCGTCCTTGGTGCCTGAGAAAGCACGCCAACAAAGAATATTCACAGAGTAACATCACAGACCAGACAAGGCTGAGCTAACTAGCATTCCCCCTGGGAACAGAGGGTATTCCCCAAAACTATCACTCTAAAGTCGTGGTTCTCAACCTGAAGGTTGAGACCCTTTGGTGGCCAAATGAATTTCACAGGACTTGCACACTAGATATTTATATTATAATTCAGAACAGTAGCAACAAAAATTGTTCTATGGGTGGGAGTCATCACAACATGAGGAACTATTAAAGGGTCACAGCATTAGGAAGGTTGAGAACCACTGCTCTAAGTGATGGTATAAGCAGGATTTTCATTTTAATTAAAAAAAAAAAAAAAGTACTTTAGAACGTTCCAGAGACAGTATTTGTGGGATAAGCTATACAGTCAAAGGGTTTAATTGCTGAGGGTGGTCTCAGAAACATTAGTAAAGGAAACACAAATCACTGTGATTATCTTAAGTTTCTTTGGGAAACCCCTTTAGTGTTAGATTGTGTTAGATTCCTGGGAACACAGTGACAGGCAGCCTCTAAGATGGCCTGTGACAGTCTACATCTCCTTATCTGGTGCTCCATCATACCAAGTAGGGTAAATGCGAGGAATCAACAAGATACTGTAGAAATAATGATGTGTGACTTGTGAGATTAGTCATAAAAAGGCACCGGCCTCCAGCCTGTTGAGTTTTGAATCACTGGCTATTGGAGGAAGCAGTGGCCATGTTGAGAGGATAATGCGGGCCTAATAGCAGGCAGCACCGGCTTGCCAGCCACAAGAGTCAGCCTCCTTAGGCCCCACACTGCAGCCAGACGTGAAGTGTTTATAGCCACAGACGAGGGCACAGTAGGTACAGCCTCCCAAGATTGGGCCAGGACTATCTTAGCCAACTGCTCTCAAGTTACTGACCCCCAGAAACTGAGACGATAAGCACTTACTGCACAAGCCACTAACTTTTAGGGCAATGTGCTCCACAGTCATGGCTCATGTCCATGTGAAGGAATGCTATGCTCCTAGGAGAGCAGACCTGTGCAAACGCAACTCTGCATTGACTCTTCCGGCCAGCTTCAGTGGAGCAGCCTGAACACTGTGCTGTGCTCCACATAGTCCCTATCCTAACTGAAATCACTTAAGTACCTTCTCCCAAGGATGGCAGTGATGCTAGAGGCCTTCCAGACACCTTAAAGCTGGCAGGACCCAAGGTATAGAAAGAAGGGCTGCAAATTGCTATCCTACAGGAAGAGGCCAACAGAGACATTAACAAATTGACCTGCATAAAACTCAACCTTTTGAGTTTTGTAGGAGAAAATATTAGCATACGCTAGTTACATATAATAATGGGTTCCACTGTGGCATCTCCATGCGTGTACATATTTTGACCATATTCAAGATTTAATTTATTTTTATTTTTTTGAGATAGTGTCTCTCTGTACAGCCCTAGCTGGTCTAGAACTTACCCGTAGACCAGGCTGGCCTTGAACTCACAGTGATCTGTCTGCCTCTGCCTCCTGAGTGCTTGAGTTAAAGGATTTAAACTTTTTAGCATTGAGAACTTGGTAATATTACCCAAGGGTAGGAATTTCCAGCTTCTCACAAAAACAAAAAGCTCAGACAGTTCTAGGGCCCATATTTATTCCCAGCAATGATGATCTTGGGATAGTGGTGCTGCCTTTCATAAGGCCCCGTGTGCCACCTGCTGCAGCTTCCTCAGTTTGAAGATGTACCATCTGGCTCTACTGGCACCTGAATTCTGAGATGGGTAGAAGAGAAACTAGATGTAGGGAGACAGGTAAAATATCTAAAAGCAACGCTGTCTTCATTTTTCATTGGCAATTTGGCAGGTTACAAATTTAGTTTTCTTTGTTACTCCCACCTCCACCCCCATAGCTAGGCTGACCTAGAACTCTGCTATGCACTTCAGGTAGTGTTTAAATTCTTGATCCTCTGGCTTTAGCCCCAGAAGATTATGGGATAACAGATATGTGCCACCATGCCCTATACTTTCAAAATTAGTTTTCTTTGACTAGACAAAAAGAAAGTTCATTCAAGAGCTGTCCCAAAGGCAAGGGACAATTTAGAATTTAGAAAGCATGTAAAACAACTACTGCACTTTACATTAAAAAGCAAGCATTTTAATAGCAACATTTATTCATGGAGGTTTTCTTATGTAAGGTCTCTGCTGAGAGGAAGTGTGATGTTCCAGTTTGCTGCAATCTGGCTTTCTACTACAATAATAATTTACAATAACAGAAGAAAGGAAGGCTCTGGTGCCACAGCTCTGTGGCTATCTCCTGAATTCTGACCAGCAGCCCTACAGAAGCCGCTAGTGATCTCTTTGTAAAGACAGGTCACTGCAAAGCCCAGATGACAAGTGACCAAAGATACAATCTCCACGGCACCTCTGCGCACCCCACTCCAGGAACAGTGTGTCTATGTAGCTGAGTTAGCCAGATAACCAAAGTCATAGAAACCAAGAGTGACTTTAACTGCACTCCAGACAGGCTCACACTCCTGCACAAGCTACATATAAAAGTTTCTGTGACACGAATAAGACTTTTCAAGTCAAATATGATTACAAACAAATCTCTGGGCGTGTTTGTGCACTGAGAATGGCTTTGATCTAAGCCCTAGGCATTGGTAGTTGAGCAAGCTGCCTCTCCTTTTCTCGGGCTCCTTCTGTGGACCATGTCCCACCTGCCATGGTAAACTCACTCCCTGTTATCAGCATCAGTTGGCAAGTGCCATGGGTCCAGCTTCCACATCTCTATTGGAGTTTTAAAGTGAACTCAGTATCCCCCTTCCCTCACCGCATTTCTCCTAAAGGAACCATGATGCCCTCTCTTCCCATCTGAAGTCAGTATGTTCAACAGTGATCTGCAATATCACATTTGTCTCTCTTGTATCATGAACCTCTGCTTTCTTCTTCTTTTCACCTCTTTTTTTTAATGACTTTGAACTTCTGGTCATCCTGTTCACCTCTAAAGTGCTGAGATCATACAGAGACACACTGGGATTATATGCATTTATTTTTAAACTAAGGTAGTACTGGGGATCAAATCCAGGCTTTCTGTACACCATGCAAGCACTCTACCAACTGAATTTCATCTCCATTCCTTTGCTTTTGAAATATCTCTCAAAGATACTTGCTCTCCTATGCTCTCAAGACCTCACTCCATTGGTTTCACCCAAATCTTAGATATTAACCCCTGGGCCTTCTGTTTCCAGCCTTCCCCATTTCCAATCAATTATAGATTGTTGCTAGACTTGTTTTCCTAAAAGGGTTTTCATCATCCCATTTCCTTCCTCAAGAACCAATTTGCTTATCACAGGAAATCCAAGTTCTAATTACGTGGAAGTCCCTCAAACAACTGCCCCCTTAGCCTACCAAGTTTCCCTCTGTGTTCAATATCTAATGTTGTCCTTGAATCAGATCTTTACTGTCTTTTTTATACTCTGGTGATACCATCTTACTTCATGCTTTTGTGAGAGTTCTCTCTCTATCCCTTCCTCGAATGACAACATTTTACATTTCCTTCTAGCAGTCACTTCATGGCCCTATTCTAGGGTTTTGCACTAAATGAGAGCCTCAGAGTGAACTCTGCTGCTTGCCTTCCTTAATGCTGGTACTCCACAGGATTTCCCAGTGCTGTCTGTTAGACTGTTTCAGTACCATGGCTTGTGATCATGCTGTGGGAATTGGCTCCAATGGCCTTTTAAACATGGCTGGCATGATTTTTCACTTTACTGGTTCCTCAAGTTCAGATTGCACCTACAGGTGAGGATGGCTTTTCTAGGAGTATGGATGAGCCCTGTGCACTCTGTGTTCCATTCAATGTCCCTGAGGATATACTCATTTGAATGGATCCTTTTGGCCTGTAAATCTCTACAGTCTTGTCCTCTCTATCCAAGATTCTGTTTCAAGTCTCCTTTCAGAACTCCTTTCTTTCCTTCAGCTCACTTTCCAACTAACCTAGACATTGTCTTGGGCACTCTACTGTTTCTAGGTACCGAAGTTGGTCTCTTCAATTGAACTATGACTTCTCTATGAAAATCCATGGCACTATCATAGGGCCTCACCAAAACCCACTTATTTGCCTTATATCTCCTCTGTTGGCTACCATTTTCCTAGATAATCCTCAAGAGGTCTAAATCAGGGTTCAAAGAGCTTCAATCAGGCTTCCAAAGCAAGCTCTAACTTATCTACTTTGTGCTTGTATTCTACAATTCTGTTGTGATGAAACACTATGCTAAAAAGCAACTTATGGAAGAGAGTTTATTTTGGCTTAGAGTTCTAGACGAGTCATTATAGTGGGAAGGCACACACCAAGTGTCAGTCTGGTGAAGCAGGAAGCTGAGAGCCCACATCTTCAACTACAAGCAGAAAGCAGAGCCAGCTTTCAACTCTCTAGGCCTCTAGTGGACATACTTCCTCCAAAAGGTAGCAGCTTCAAAGTCTCCCCTTATACAGCTGCCGACTGGTGACCAAGTGCTCAAATATCAAGGACTATGACAGGTGTTTCTCATTCAAACAACGCCTATCTGATGGACTAAGTTTCCTCTACTGTAAGGTGGTAGGACCCTTGACCTTACATACTGTAAGATGTATATGTATATTGTATTTGTGAGAAACTCTTAAGTCTCACTTGCTTATGCTATAAATGTTGCACAAATGGCCAGGCTAGTAAAGAAAGAGTGATAAGCCAACCGTTTTCAACTTTAATGAACTCTTTCCATGGAAAAATCTCCATGGAAAATGGGAAAGCAGACTTAAAATTTTCATAGAAATTAATTTAATGACATTACTGGAACATATATATATGTGTATATATATATATATATATATGTATATATGTATATATATATATATATATATATATAAAATACTTTATCAGGCAAACATTAAAAGTTTTACAAGAACTTTGGCTTATTAAAGGCTTCCTGGGGAAGAGAAGGTAGAGTTCCAATGAGTGGAGCAGATCTGCATATCTGGTTGGAGCTGTGGATGGGGAGATCTTCTTTGCACATTTCTAATTTCAAGTAGTCATTATTACAACCATTTCCTTCCACTTCCTTCAGGTAGGACCTCAGGACGTGCAGAGATGTTTGTTGATTGTACACTGATGGGCCAGACTATCAGCCTGCCTCACCCTAGGCTCAATGCATGAATTATAGGCACACAAAATAAGCTGGGTTCTTGTGGTCTTTGGGTACATGATGACAAGTTCACTATGGTTGCCTTTGGGAGGTAGGGGTTTGTTCTCTCCTGGAATCCTAGCTGAGGAAAGCTGAATGCTGACATGCATATTTCTCATGGATGCCAGTACCTTGTAGTAATGAGACTAGGAATGAGGTCATGGCTAGGTAATAAAGGTGGCTAGCCTCTTCCTCACCCTCTTGACTTGAGACAAAAGCTTGGTAGCTTAGAACAAAGGCCTTGTAGGTTTTTGTCTCCCACTAGCAGGCCCGTAGATAGACTGCCTCATTGAATTCAAGGCCTGTTCTGGACATGCAACACACATTTCTGGGCCTAAAAAAAAAAAAAAATCCCGGCTTTCTTCAAACTGACCAACTCTAAATTAGGGAAGAAGAACTCTTCAGAGGTTTTAAAGGGGTATAATGCATCTTTCCTTAAGATTAATCTCCCTTATAATAGACTCATATATGCTTACATGTATAATTTATATATTTAAAGTAACATCTATACAGCAACCCCTCACTTATAGTTTGAATACTGAGACCCAGAATTGCTTCAATTAATCACTTTTGGGTATATTGTTTTTCTATAAAAAGTTGATCAACTTTACTGGCTCAGATATACTCTTTATTCAGGGGTTTCCAGAGTTTTAGGAACTTGGAACTGGTAATAGTCCAAATGGCCTTGGGTATTGTCTGTCTCTTAGGAAGTTGAAAAGGGGAGGTTGGGAAGGAGGAGGCCCTAGGAAAAATGTGAAGGCCTTTGGGGTTTCAAATGCAGCAGGCATCTCAGAAAAGTAAATGCAGCCAATTTCTGGTTGTTTTGTGTTTTGTTTAGAGTCTAAAAACAAATAAGATGCATGACTAAGGTAGAATTTGCCTCCTGTGTTTAGCACAAGGCCTTTGTGTTTTCCCGGTCTACCTTGGAAACTTTAAGTCCTCTTTTGAAAAGGAAATGAGGGAGATAAACAACAGAAGTTTGCCCTCTGCCCAGGGAGCATAGAGACAGAGGCTCATTCATCTGGGGTTAACCCAAGGGTCCCATCATTGGGATGCTATTACCACATGGACTGCAAGGCCTTTTATCTGTGGGTTGGACTCCAACCCTGAAATCACCTGTTCTCAGCAGCCAGGTGTCTCCAAATCCCCTGTCTCTGGCTGAATTCACTCCCTGTTCACAGTCCTTTCAGCTAGAGCTAAGAATGGGGTGGGAGGCATCTACAGAGGACTAGCCAAACAGGACATAAAACAAGGAAAAAAAACATTTTGAGAAACAGAAGATAGCTGAGTTTCTCTGGCAGATCCAGTGGCAGAGAAACTCATGGGCCTCAGATCTTGGCAGGAGATAGGAAATGGTATGTGCTCTAGCAGGAGAGCTCCGCCCAATTTAGAAGGAAAACAGAAGCTAAAAAGACCAAAGCACACAAACACTAGTGTCCCCTCCCCTAGCTTGCCCTTCCACATTCCAGAGGATCCTTGCTGTAAGAGACATCCTTTAGTTTGGGGCTAATGATGGTATGCTGACTGGCTGATCCTGGTGGGGGTGAACTAAGGCTGACTATGAATGTTTGCTAACTTCTTAGGCACAAATACCACCTCTATGGTCAATTTCAAGGAACCAATAATTTAATTGCTAGCTCACAAAGTTTCTGATTAGTTTTTATCTAGCTCCTGCAAACTGGTGAATACCAGGCCTAGTTCAGTGTGTAAAGTATTTATACCCTAGAAACCCTGGATACTTGCCCTAGATCCAACATAAGAGTCCTTGCTATGCAATCCTGGCTTACTGTCTCTCAAACCTGCTCCATCCTTCATTGATGAGTTCACTGAGTCCAAGTGTGCCCAGCCCAGAAGGCCTTCAAGGCTTTAAGCAGGCCACTGGAGGGATATAGAATAAATCTGCCTCCCATGGTGTCTTTCACATGACAGCTTTCTATATTTTTTAAGAGAGTTGTCATAAACTTGTCTCTTCTGCATTCTAGACAAACATCTCCTCTTCCCATTTTCTGAACTACCCTTCACATCAAAAGTATGACTGCGCCACAATCAAGTGCATAAAAGATGTGCAGCATACAAGACTTACTACTTGCTCTAAATTCAGTCATGGGCCATATTTGGGTGTTTCAGTGATGATAAACGGATCACATCTGACAGAAATCCCTTGGGATTATACTGCCTGGTGACGCTGCCTTCGTTTGTGAAAGCACACCCTACAGTGCTCACAAAATCACCGGAGGACACATTTCTCAGAAAATGTTCCCATCACTAAGTGACACAGACAATTTCTCACACTTGGTCTTGTGCTTGCATTATCACAGTCACGTGACAACCATTGATAGTGATCATTAAGTCTTACATAACTGACTTCCTCAACTCCCTTCCCTAATTTTATAATGTACTTCAGAATTCCTCAGGTCTCTCTCGAAACTTGATTAAAAGGAAAAGGACTGACTACATTGTTATCACTAAATGTTACAAGGATGGCCTGGCTCCTGAGCCACTAAGAACTTTTTCAACCTTGGCTCCATCAAGGAGGATCTTAGTTATCTTTCCAAAGGTTTTATAACCTACAAACTTGAAGAACAACTTTTCTTTGTTCAAGCTACTCCTAAAGGCACTGTGGTACACACTGCAAGGAACCTGGCTCCAGACCTAACAATTCTATAATCCATGTTCAGTCTCCATCTCTCCATCACTCAGACGATTTCAAGCACCTGTCAGGTGCCTCACTGAAATGTACAACATGCCTTCAGTGGGGAAGTAACATACAGCCTCAAGGATTTGCCTAGGATTTTCCTGCCAGGCCCATCCCTCACGAAGGTTGTGAGGGAAGAAAGTGGGATTCATACAGCATGCTTTTTTTCAGTGAGGTCAGGCACGCCGCTGCGATATTTCTAGTCACTTATAAACTTCCTGCCAGCAAACCCTATTGAAGATTCCTGGGATCCAGGGACATGCCTCAGTCCTTCTACATAGGAAACTTTCTCCTCATTTCTCTCCTTATGCTAGTCAGACTTTCCTGAAACTTCACTTCTCTACATGCCCTTTCCTCCCAACATTCCTGACACCCTGAGTCTTAACTCTGACTTTCTGATTGCTTTGGGCCCTGCCTCACTATGGCTGGCTCTGCTTTTGACAGTTCCACTCTGTCTGCTATTGGTTATACCAATTCCTACAGACACCTCCTCCTCCCAGAAACTCATTATGCGTTCTGCCTGTTACATTTCTCACTGGCACTCCAAAGTGCATTCCAAATCTCTCCCCCACCTCCATGAGGTTTACACTTCACTCTGGCCCCCCACCTACTTTATACAGTATTCACTTCACTGTTTAGAGTTATGAGATTTTACAATTCGGTAAAATGGACTCACAATTAACCAATTCTGTTCCTTCTGGCTAAAAAGGAGTTTATATCCATGGAAGAGGCATCACAGGGCAGAAAGTACCAGGCCTGAGTCTGAAGGACAGCTCTGCCATTATCAGCGAGGTAACCTAAGGGCTTTCTCAACCGAAACAAGGCTAGGGTTTGAAACCATACTGAAAGTTCTTTAGAAGTGGAAAAGGGACAAAACACTGTCTGCTTATGGGCAGTGAAGCTGGGAGGGATTTTAGGCAAGGCCACTGTAAACAATGGCATTTATAACTGGGGACCAACCAATAAAACAAAACATTTTAAATAGCTGGGGCTGCAGGAAGTGGCCCAACAGGAACAAACACAAGGTGTAAGAATTTAACCTCAGGACACTGCTACTTGCACACTCTCCATCTTTGAAGTCAGAGTCAGACCAAGGAATGGAAAAGAAGGAACTAGTCCAGAGCTTCCTAAATCCACCTCCTGCTTCCTCTAAAGTCTATCCTGAGTCCTTTTCCAGAGCTGTCCCTCAGAAGTCCCAGAAATGGACTTAGAGCTTCTGTAAACCAATGTTTTCTATCATGTATCTTCCTGGGACCAGAGCAGCCCTGTTCCCTTAGAACCCTTACTTCACACCAGGTCACCGGTTTCCAAGGACACCTCCCTTTAAGCCTGCTTCCACAAGGACCCTGCTCTTACACTTGGATACCTGTTTCCAAGGACAAAGTAACCATCCCATGATGAACCCCTCACTCTGGACACTGGATTCCATGAGCGTCCTGCAGCTCCCCTCAGTTCCATCCCTCTTAGCCTGTCTAAATGAAGACAGCAGTCAATAATCTCATGCTGCCTTCATCTTCCCCTTCTCCAAAGGCACCTTCACCTTTCTTTCTCACCTACCCCAGAACACTTTTTTTCTACCACTTACCTTTATTATCACAACATGGCTTCCTTTTTGTCCTGCTGGTCTCTGACCAGTAATCTCAGGTTACATCATTTTTCTGTTGTCTTCATTCTTTCTCTACCAGTAGCTAAAGTGTCCTTTGATTTCCAAGCACTGTTTCCTTTGTCCAAAGCATAAATGACTGAAAATATAACTTCTGTTCCTTAATCCTCCCTAATTCTAGGATGCAAGGACACCCTAATAAATATTCACATTGTAACAGTACAAGCAGCTCCCAGTCCCCCTCTGATCTTGTCATAGATGGCCTGTTGACACTTTCCCCCAAACACCATAGTAACAATGGTTTACAAAAACTTAAATGCCTATTTCCCAGCAGTTGCTCTTCTTCCTTATCTCACAGCCAGTGCTTGCTTCCCAACCTTGCTGCAGGCTCTCTCCATATCCCTCCATCCCTCCTCCATTACAGGGTCCTCCTGGCTGCCACTGCCCCCCACCAGCCGCTCTTCCCTGTATAATTTCCATTAGGGTTACCTGGCCCTTTGTCTGCCCTTCACCATGCTTTCCCCTCTCCTTCACCTCCCATGGCCTGGCTCTGGACTCTCCCAGAAGTTCCTGCCTGTGGCTGCACTCTCCCTTTTATCTACAATAGTCTTTCTTTTCTACCATCCCTAAGAGCAGTCACTTCTTCCCTTTTCTATTTCCTTTCAATCCCAGCAGCATGTTCTTCCTTTTTTTATTTCTTTTTTTATTCACTAAATGGTAAGATTACTGAAATTACAGGTATGCACCACGTCTGGCTTAAACTTAAAAAAAAACAAAGCCCAGCAGGTTTCTTTTATGTAAAATATCTGAATTTACAGGGTCTCCCCCATTTTCGTTGTTGATGCCTTAGCTGTGCATGCACTGATCCACTTCTCCAGGCTGGCTTTACGCTTTCAGACTCCTGTCCAATACCAGGCCACTCATCCATCCATCTACCCCAATACCTACTGTGAACAAACACTCCTGGAGAGCAGCTGCATTTGCAGAGACTGATTAATTAGAATTTCAGCACTGAATTGCTGCAGGTCAAGACTAATTACTTTATCTTGGGCTACTTTTAACTTTCCAGAACAGCCATTCCTTGCCCACCACTGGGTCTGAACTAACTAACATCTTGTGACTAACAGAAACCTTTTGGAATCTATTAACTTAGCAGACCACTGACTTTCTTGCCAACCTGAAAGCTCAGAATGTCATCAGATAACATCTGAGGTCTACAGAAAAACCTCATCTTGCCATAACTGATGTAGCCACCAATGTATTTTAAACTTGCCTTCATTTACGTATGACTTTCTTTGTTCTGTAAAACTATAAAACTTCATGAAACTGCTTCCATGTCAGAACATGGAATTTGGGGAAACCTAAGGTTGTGTTCCTGGGCCATGGTCACTCAAAAGGGCTCCAAAATAAGCTATCTCTTATTCCCTCTCAGATAAGAGATGTAGTTTGTACCAACACCACCCGCCCACTTCTACTAAACCATTCTGATTCCAGTGCTGACTTACTCAGAACTGCAAGTGTTCTTTGGTGTCCTCCCAGTTTCAAGTGAATACTGCATGGGGTCACCCACTTAGCTGACCCGACCCAGACGATCTTCTGGTGAGAACACCCATTCAGCACGCTGTCTGTTCACTGTGGACATCTGCCATGTGAGCTTGTCACCTGAAGTTTCAGATGGGTTGGCTCTTCTGTTTCCAACTATAAGCTCTTCTGAACTGATAAAAAGGATCCTCTCCACCCTGTGTGTGTGTGCGTCTGTG
The DNA here is from genome assembly GCF_963924665.1 of Micromys minutus. Classification (NCBI taxonomy): domain Eukaryota; kingdom Metazoa; phylum Chordata; class Mammalia; order Rodentia; family Muridae; genus Micromys; species Micromys minutus. The sequence goes on along the minus strand of NC_137953.1, from coordinate 40,581,900 downwards.
TGTGTGTGTGTGTGTGTGTGTGTGTAAACACCAGGCCTGTCCAAATGGTGCAATAGGTTCTGGAGATGGGCAGTTTTTGGTAGCCAGAAGCCAGTTTCTAGAAGGGCCAGTAATTACATTTAATAAAAACTATATCCTAGAAAAGATGTTATGGTAAGCATATTTTTGTAGACTGCCATTTTTACAATAATTTAATGGCATGGCATCTCTGAAGAGCAGTGATTTCTTTTTATAATCTCCCATTCTTTAGGGAAAAAAATCAAAATGATTTGAAAAAAAACAATAGGAAAAAAAAGGACAAAACAAAAATAAGCAGAGCCTGAGAGTCTAGAGTGGGGTGAGATGCCAGGCTGTTCCCCATGCTTTAGGTCTTTTGAGACTTGAAAAGGTAGGACTGGCACAGTGTGCGTCCTCTGAAAAGGAAACCAAAAAATGGCAGGCGCATGGTAAGAGCCCAGGCCTAGTGAGACCACTGAAGGACTTTTGGCTCTTCTCAAAAGCCAAAAGCCAGGGAGCAAATGTTAATTTACATGCTGGCAAATACCATCTTTGTCCTCAAGGCTTTAACTGAGCAGATAACCCAGCGTGGAGCAACTCCCTACTGAAGAGATCTGGGGTAAGTAAGGAACACAGAATAGATAAGGACATCGTGCATGGCCATGGCAACTTGTAAAGTGGCCTCAAAATACCACAATACACCTTATTTTTGGTGATCTGGTGTGTGATTATTGACCAATTCCTTCTAGTGCACATGTGTGTGCTACATAAAGCATCTTAGAAAAGGAATCAAACAACTTCCTAATAAAAACCAGTATATACAAGAGCTAAAATGCAAGCATCACACAGAATGGTATATCCTTCAAGTCTTCAGACACACAGCTGTAACCCCAGCATCTGCACAGTTTTGCAGTTTTATGTGATGGTTGGTCTGCACTTATTTTTGCTAGTCTTACACTCTCAGTCCAGAGCCTATTAACTGTTAACATCTCAGTTTCCTAACTTTCTCTGTCTATTGCTGTTTGCCTTCAATATTCAATTTTTACTAAAACTTGAAGAAATTATATACCCATATTTTTCTGTTTCCTTGCCTTTTCTTTTTCTTGTTTTAAAGACAGGGATCTTCTTTGTAGACCTGGCTGTCCTAGAACTCACTTTATAGTTCAGGCTGGCCTTGAACTCAAAAGATCCACTTGCTTCTGCTAGGATTAAAGGTGTAAGCCTCCACTGCCCAGCTACTCACATGGTTTCAACAATTTATAATACGTATAGTGTTAAGGAATGAGATTATCGGGTAAAATGACACAAACATACTTATAGCTCCCAATAGGATTTTTTGATTTGACTTACAAGGATCACATTATTTTAAAATCAATTGAATAATTTTTGATCTACTCCTTGTGACAAGTAGTGAAACTGAAAAATGGCACTAAACTGCTCAGTCACTGCTTTAGGATATTAAATAGTGACTGCTATTTCAGAAATAGCCTTGACTTGGTGGCTTTTGTAATTAGGAGACAAAAAATGAGCTGTTTTAAAGACAAATTGCCAGATTCCTCAGAAAGCCTTTATTCATGTATAACGTACAAGCACACTGGTTAGCTTCTTCATACACTAGAACAACCTACCAAGTAGTAGACATACTGCACTTTACTTGGAACGATTTGTTAGGTGAGAGTGAAGAGACTATTACCAAGTGACAAATATTAATCAGAACCAACAGTATCATACAATAATAGATATACAAACCAAATAAGTTTCATTAATGTGAAATATTGTAGAAAACAGTCATGAATAGTTTTTACTTATCTGGGTGTCTAGTGAGACATCTTTTACTTCAAGTACTGTTAAATACCTTAAGACTGATTAGAAGAAATTAACAAATAAAACCAATCCCATTAGAGTTTAATATCATCCATTTTGTGATGAAAAGTTATACAAATATTATTCAGAACTGCTTGAATGAAATGGTACTAATATTAAAACTGTAAACCATATATTTTAACACAGCACCATGCACAATGAATGTATACAATGAAGTCTTTCTTAAAAACTGCATGTTGGCTATTCTATTTAAATGAAACAAAACCCTGCTTTGGATCCAGATGGTTACGGTAAAAAGGCCAATGAATGGATTTTATTTACCTCCTTAAACACTTACAGGGTTGGCCTTTGTCTATGAGCCTTTCAAATGTCAAAGGTATTTTAAAAATAACCAAATAACCACAGAAGAATTCATGCTACTGCACTGCTTCAACCTGTGCCTTACATAATGCAGTCAATTTACTGAAGGGCCAGTTCAATTTTCCTATCAAAACCAAAAAACCAATGACTTGGTCTTACAAATCTCTTCCTCTGAGTTAATCTCTTTAGCTAACAACTACAGTCTCAGAATTGAGGGATTATAATTCCCAGTGGAGAGTGACCTTTCCAGAAGGCTCTCCAAACCCTCTTCCCTTCCAGAAGCCAGCTTGGCCCTGTTTGCCAGAGGGCTGAGGATGACATAAACAGAAGCTGCTCTCTCACTTTGAGGAGTGATCTGGCAGGGAAGATAAACCAGGAGAGGAGATAAGCATATTGTGAGTGCACATAATTAAAGACAGAGTTGACATTTTAACAAGACTATTCTTCTTTTGTACACTCAAAGATCTTAAAACAACAACTTAAATTTAGCCTTTAAAGGTTCATCTGTGGATGGGAAAATGAGATTGAAATAAGTTTTACAAAAATTATGTTGTACATGGTTTTTACATGGATGACATTGATAGAAGGCTGACCATGTACGTAAGCACATAAATGCAGAGGGGAATTCCTGTCCCACTGCACTGTTTCATTATAATAATACTGTCACAGCCGAGGGAAAGTGATGCAATAAAAAATATTAAAGCCTAGAGTAATCCAATGAACACACACACACACACACACACACACACACACACGTCTGACACAATGCTAATGGGAAGAAAAGTTCTCAAACATGAATGTGTTGCTACTGATGCCAATCATATGAAGGTGAGGTCAAGAGAAAAGCCAAGCACAGAAGCACATACAGTGCCAGGTGGCAGCAATGGTGGGGGCAGGCCACACCTTTAATCCCAGCCACTTGGGAGAGGCTGGTGAGTTCAAGGTCAGCCTGGTCTACAGAGTGAGTTCTAGGACACCCAGGGCTACACAGAAAATCCTGCCTGGTGGGGTGGGGGAAGCACCTATACCTACATTCAAAGAGAAGAATAACTATCTCCTTCCTGTGCCACCCATATTTTTAATATTTTATTTGTGGAGATGCCAAGACAGCAAGGCGGAGCACAATGAACAGGCTAACTGTATTCTTTCTAGGTCTGCAAGAGGGTTTGGCTGAAATATCTCTTAAATTACTTTCAGACATTTGGCAACATGAGAACTGGTACAACAAAAGCTAGACATTTCTCTTTCTTGATATTGGTTTGAGAGGTTGGCCCCAAAGGCTGCTTCACCACACAGTGAATGCTTTACACTGCTGGCTGAGGGCTGTGAAGTTCCTCCAAATCTGCACTCCAAGTTAAGAACATGGATGTCCTGCCCACTATTTATGAAGCACAAGAAACATCATGCAATTGTTGACCGGCAGCAAGGAGCATCTGGCTGCCACATCTGCATTCCTGATATTCAAAACAGTTGTTAAAGCTGAGTCTAAATATCTTCTAGTTCTGAGTACAACTTGAAAAATAAAACTTTTAAAAGTCACAGTTTGAAATAATGAACTGAAAGAGGGATTTTCTCTAGAAAGAACATTAAGATACCTTTTATAATACTTGAAACTAAAACAAAGCATTATAACAGGTACCCAGCAAATGGAAACTGGTAACCCAAGATATAAAGTAAGAATCAGAAAATTCAATATAATAATTATGCCACAGACAGGTTTCCAGAAAATGTCACTGATGAACTCTGCACTTACAGATTTCCTTCAACAGAACTGTTAGCATGACATTTTCTCAGACAATGGTGACTGCCCTGTACCGATCCTTCTGCAGCCTCTATAAATACTGCTGAATGTAGATCAGAAACTTGGAGCTGTTAAAACTATTTATATGATCTGTGTACTGGACTAGATTGGACTCTATTCCAGGACTACAGCTAATAAAGTTTTAAGGAAGTGACCAGTGCATTTATTGGAAACAATCATTAGCGAAATCTAGGCATGGAAAGTTATCATTCACTCGGAAGCACAAAGAGCTGCTCGTTACTGCCGTTTGTGCACGCTGAGGTTTGTGTTAAAGACATCTGAAGTTTATTACATAGTGCTGTAGATGTTTATAAGTTACATTTAATCATTTAATGTGAGTGCATTTGTTTGTGTGTGTATGTCTAAGCATGCACAAGAGGAGGTGCATACATACTACAGTGAAAATGTGGAGGTCAGAAGATAACTTATAAAAATCAGTCCTTTCTCCATGGGGGTCCCAGGGATTTAACTTGTGTCCTTAGGCTTAGCAACAAATCCCTTTACCTGCTGAGCCATATTACTGGCTCTTTGGTTAATTTCTTCTAGTTTATTCATAGTTTATCTATTCACTCATTCAAGATTTCTCTAGTGGATACGATGTTGGTGTGCACTGACTTAGATTCGAGAGGAGGGAGTGTGCCCTCTTACCCTCATGGAATCTATATTCCAACACTTTAGCATTTACAGACTTGATTCCTGGCTTACTAATTTAAAAATCAAATGCTACTTTATTTAAGTTGGCATGAAATTATAAAATATCTTGTGTATGAAACACCTGTCAAGATTATAAAAACTGGAGAAATTCTAAATATATCAAGCTAGAACTACAAAAAAAAAAAAAAAAAAAAAAAAAAAAAAAGAAAGAAAGAAAAAAAGAGAAGAAAGAAAGAAAGAAAGTCAATTTTTGCAGACTTCAGAATGGGAGCATTTCAAAAGATATTAAAAGTAACATTTTTTAAATTAATTTTGATGATTAAGATCAGAGAACCAGAACCACAATTTATTTAACATCTTGAACTGTCTTCAACTTGACCGCTCATTTTCAACTTAAATCATAAAGAATTTATACTTTTACTGTTCTGACCATGGTATGAGTAAGTGTTCTGTAATTTACTCAGTATCCTTGCAAAACACAATGTTAAGTTAGAACAAAGCCCACAGGCAAATAAGGTTTACCATTGCTTCAATCATTAAAACAAATACATTAATGGCAATCAATTTATTAGAACAGAAATTCCTGGTGGTTAGACCCATGATGATCTAAAAAGTGATGTTTAAAACTGTTTTTCCCAGGCTGGAGAGATGGCTCAGTGGTTAAGAGCACTGACTACTCTTACAGAGATCCCAAGTTCAATTCCTAGTAACCACATGGTGGCTCACAACCATCTGTAATGGGATCCGATGCCCTCTTCTGGTGTGTCTGAAGACAGCTACAGTGTACTCATATAAATAAATCTTAAAACAAAACAAAACAAACAAACAAACAAAAATAAACAACTTCTTTTTTTCCCTGAGAAGGCGGAGGGGGGTTAGTGATTCCTAAATTATACCTGAAACCCACCTTCTCTGGAGCCCATGGGGAAAAGAACACAAATTATGTACTGAGCATGCCTAGAAAGATGCTGGCTGCAAACATTCAAAAGTAGTTGGCTGGCAGCATGAAGGTCATGGTGGCAGGTGGGTGATCCTGGCAATAGTGTTGTATTCTGCCCATCTCCTCTTCTTCACGAAGTAAATCATGTTTTCTGGAAAAAGAGGGTCTGCCACCAGAACTTCTGCTGTGTCGCCATCTCCACCCCTTAGCTCCTCTGTCATCTTCTAAGTGAGAAAGCATGAGGGTTGAGCAGGCTCCTGGAGACTGAGGTCTGGCCCAGGATATCTGTGTGAGGGTCCCTGTGGCTGGCTGTACCTGTTACCAAGTCTGCTTCATGTGGGGCCTCGAGTGTGGCAGGGGGTTTGGGGAAGTCTGACTTCTGGTTTATTCCATTTCTGTTGTTTCCAGGAAGTTGCCAGACAGCTGCTAAAGCATGCTGACTTTTGGTTTGGTGATCTTAAGCATAAATGGAGTAGAGAAGTTAAGATTGATTTATCTGAACACAATATAGATAATAATGATACCAATAACTAAATTTATGTGGCACTTTACAGTTTTATTGGGTTTTCCTCTGCTTTAGGTCTTTGGATATTATGAAGATGTCCTCTATTTTTGCCCAATGAGGCCAGATTCCAAACAACTAATGCAGGAAATCAAATGCTTGGGATTTTTAATCTTTTAATTTTGGGGGCTGGAGTGCGTGCAAATACATGAGCATGCATGTGGAAGCCAGAGGCTTAAGCTGGAAACCTTCTATCATTTCCCACTTTATTTTTTTGAGACAGAATCTCTTCAGTGAACCTGGAACTCAATGATATTGCCACTCTGGTTGGCCAGAACGCTCTAGAAAGTCACCTGTCTTTGAACCCCTAGTGCTAGGATTATAGGTGTGTCCTGCTGCACCTGGCTTTTTAAAAAATTCATTTATTATAAATAAGTACACTGTCTTCAGACACACCAGAAGAGGGCATCAGATGTCATTACAGATGGTTGTGAGCCACCATGTGGTTGCTGGGATTTGAACTCAGGACCTCTGGAAGAGCAGTGAAGTGCTCTTAACCACTGAGCCATCTCTCCAGCCCACACCTGGCTTTTATATGGGTGCTAGGAATCCAGACTGGCAAATACTGTGCCTACTGAACTATCATATTATCCTACATATGAAGCAGTAAGGAAGTTAAACCCTCTGTGTGGTATTGACTAGATAAAGTTAAAGGAGGAGAGAGTCCCAAGAACTGGAACAGTCCTGGGGCAGGATGAGCCTTGGATAGTGAGTTTCGAGAAAGCACTGCTAAAGGATTTCAGGGATGAAACTGCATAAGCTACAAGGAGATAAAAAATGGAGACCAGGAAGGATGACTCCAGTTAGGCTTAAGAAGCAAACTTGGTGTACCAACACTGGTTTCTTGGAACAGATGGAAGAAAAGTAAGCACAGTGATCATATTAATCAATTAGTCTTCTGTTTTAAATTTTAGTTTTCAGAGCTAATTAACTCCTTCATTAAGGAGATTTTTAAAAAATTAAAACCACTAAAGAATATCACTAAATAAAACTATTTGCATTTCCAAAACTTCAGTATTTCATACCTCTTAGACATGGCTTCAGGGTTCCAGCCCCAGCCACCCAGACTGGCTCTCCACTGTAACAGCTGTCTACTGACCAGATCTCAGCCCGGGTGCTTCAGCATCTGCTTCCATCAGTCTTGAAACCAACACTAGGATAAACGCTCTCATCTTGAGTGTATTTATCCTGTGTCTAATTTTAGTTTTATTGTTATCAAAATGACTGACATGGGTTTAACTGCTTTGTCTGATAGATGTTGGTGCATCAGACTGACAGATGCTCACTCTTACTGTCATTAGCCTGATGTATTCTGACTAATTTATAGAATGAGAGGGTATGTTTTCTCCTACACATCCATCCTGCTCAGTGACTGTGTCATCATCAAACATTCAGAAAGAAGAGCTGTGTGGAAAACATTATGCTAATCCCTGAGCAGAAGTGCCAGCTTCAAGGCACTTTCGGGAGGGAGACAAAAACCCTATCCATATACAGATGACAGGAGAATAGCAAAGGTGGGCTCAGGCACTGTCACTTGGGCCCCATATAAAGGTGATGTCACCAGGAGCAAGCAACACACTGACTTAAACCTGACTATGCAGAGACCACAAGGACAAAGCAAAAGTTTGAGAAAGAGCTTGTAGGTGGACCCCTATGTGGGTGACATGAACTGGGACATTGAGCCAAGCTATTTGAGATAAGACACAAAGGATATTCTGTGTTCAAAGATGCCTCAGTTGACGGCCACAACATCTTTATAAGAGGTTTCTTATGTCCAGACCCTTCCCACAGTTTCATCCCACTCAATTACTCCCATATTAACTCTCCCGAACTACACACACACACACACACACACACACACACACACACACAATTAGGCCAGTCCTTGGTCAATAGAGCACTGAGTAGGCACTGTTGTTCAGAACATAGCCCTGAGGTACCTGCACTCATCTTTGCCCTATTCCTCTACAGCAGAATCCAGTAAACTCTGGAAAGTTAAAAAAACAATCAGCTAAGCAGGCTGTACATGCTGCACCTCCTTTCTGTGGCCAACTATTCATCTCTGCCTACACAGTACAAAGGGCTTAGGAGGCTTAGAAGAAGGACTGTGGATTCGAGGCAAACCCTGCCAACCCTCCAAAAGGGCACAGAAACAGTAGGATACGGTCATTCAGCAGGCCATACTTTACTAGGCTCAACCATGTCAGCCCCATGGCTGCCCACCCTGCCTTGCGTCCTTAAGCAGTCTTCATCATCATTACTGACTCTCAGCAGATCTCAGCGCCCATGCCATCGTCCTGTTTGCCCAGCTGCTCTTCAGGAGATATCTATCAAGGGCCTACTGTATGCTGCGGACTAATGCTGGGTCTGTGGAGTGAATGACAGGCTTTTATTCTGGGTGTGTGGGCATTATAATAGAGGCAGGGTGAGAGGAAGGGAGACGACCTGCTGTTTGTTCAGGACTGATGCCAAGTTCTCCTTCCTTTCAGCCACCACTGTGCCTTCTCTCTAATCAAACACTGGGAGGAAAGGACCCTGGTGAGCAGCGAAGTGCCAGGAAATGCCCCCCACAGTTCCTTGTACATTACATACTCTAAATACATGTGCTACATTGAACTGAGTTCAATTTAAATTATCCATGCCCTACTAATTGATATAAGTACACATTTCAAAATCTTTTTCTTTCTTTTTGAGACAGGGGTTTCTCTATGTAGTTCTGGCATTTTGGAACTCACTCTGTAGACCAGGCTAGCCTCAAATTCAGAGATCCGCCTACCTCTGCCTCCTCAGTGCTGGGATTAAAGACGTGCACCACCACTGCCCAGCTCTTTACTATTTCTTAATGTATACGTTACTACATTAGGATGTAAGGGTAGACTTCTACGGACTATGACCATAAGAGAAACCAGAAATAAACACAAGCCTGAGGTACACACACACACACACACACACACACACACACACACACACATATTTTTTTAATATGTATTCATTAGCCAACAGTAACAACGAAGCAGCAATACTGACCACTCTCCAGCTGAATAAAATACCTTTTATTTAAACAGATAAGCAATTATGAAGATTTTTGGCTAAGGAGAAAGGGCTACTTTTAGCATATGGAGACATATGAATGGAGCTAAAGAATTATATATAGATACACTCACATGCTTGGATGTATCCATCTTTAAACAGCTTATCAAAACTGTCTAACACTGCTGGCTATAAATGTGCTATACCTGTCAGGGAGAAAATTCCATGAAAGATTATAAAAGCTTGCTAGAAGCATTAAAAATTTCCAGCTATTTCATTATTTGTCATTTAGCAACTGTTAATATTACTTTTTGTATTCTTAGTGAAGCTTGAAATTAACATGGTTTTTTGTTTATTTCTTCATTTCTGCACCCTTGTCAGCTCATCTCAGGAATGCAGTTTGTTAGCTGGCTTACTGCAGTGCCAAAGAAAAAGCTCAGGAAGCTTAAGCTGACTAGTGAAAGGCTCTGCATGAAAACACATTTGTGTTTTAACCTCTCAGAAGCAGAGCAGTTAACTTAAAACAAATATTTAACATCTTTGGTGCTTTTATCAAGATTCATTTTGACATGGACATTAAACCCCCAGGGGACAAAGTCTACCAGAAAAAGCAGATTAAGAAGAAAAGGTGAATCTAGAATTTTCAAAGGCAAACCAATCTCCAGAAATGCTCTTCCCTCCAAAAGTGATGAATCTGAATTTAGCATAGGCTTAGCATTTTGAAGTCCCTCAGGTAGTGCCCCAGCAATGTTTCTGTTGTGTGACCGCCTTGCTGCTGCCCTCCCTTGCTCCACCCTCAAGGCTTCTTCACACATGGATTCTGATTTACACCCAAGGTATCTTAAGGCCCAACCAGCCCAAGCAAGATCTTGATAGGAAGAGCTACCTAACACTTCTCAGGCTCAGACCCCTTAGCAGGGTAACAAGCCATAACAAGTCTGGCCATCCCTTGGTAGGGACCATTTATTAAGTTTCTCTTGTTGACTTTAATCTTTCCTTACACAGTGCCTTGGGTTTAGAGAGGATGACATTTTTTAAGGGGTTGTTGGGGGAAGGGGGTTGAAAACTACAGAGCGTAACAGATATGAGTATCTAATGTCTCCAGGAACTAGAGTGATCAGTGGTGGTAACCAAAATGGCTTTGCTAAATGGCTCAAATGTAGAAAAGTAAAATACAAACAACTTAAGCCTCAGGATAAAATGGTCCAGAATTCTTCAGGACAGAATTCTGTGCACATTTACCTGAGCTTCCTCTATTCCCCACCCAGACCAAGGTATATATTGCAGACAGCTTCTCATTTGGGTGTGTGGTCACCTGCTAAATGAAGCTCTGCAGAATGGCCTGAATATATTAAGTCCACTTCCATAGGACTGTCACCTGAGTCCATCCCACAGCCAGTTACTTGGGTGATAGAACCAGGGGGGCACTAAGTTACACAGGAGCTATATCCAGTTTTTCCTGCCCCTTAAACTTCCTGTAAAGAGCATGGTCATACTGTATTCATTCCTCCTTTGCACTAAGTCACTGTAGAATAAAATCACGCTGAGTCACACAGCATGACACAACTAATCTCCATCTCTATTTTAGGTGTATTTTACACACAGGAGCTGGCAGCACACCATTCCTGATAAAAGTACAGCTCTGATGGACTGCAAATTTCAACAGGGTCAGTCTTGTGCATTATTTGACAACTTGAAACTTTATTTAAACTTTCAGAGTTTTTTGTTTGGGCCAATTTTGATGATAAAATTGTGGTGCAATTCTGGTTCAAAACTGAGGACAATCACCTGGGGAATCCATCCCATATGCAGCTACTAAACCCATGGACTACTGCTGATGCCAAGTAGTGCTTATTGGTAGGAACCTGATATGGATGCCTCCTTAGAGGCTCTGCCAGAGTCATACTGATAGAGAGGAGGATGCTTGTAGCTAACCATCAGACTGAACATGAGGACCCCAATGAAGGAGCTAGAGAAGGGAGTGAAGAAGCTGAAAGGGTCTGCAATCCCATGGGAAGAACTAAATTATCAACTAACCAAACCCATCACAGCTCCCAGGAACTAAAACACCAACCAATAGCACACATGGACAGACCCATGGCTCCAGTTGTATATATAGCAGAGGATGGCAGTGTCTGGCATCAATGAGAGAAGAGGCCTTTGGTCCAGTGAAGGCTCATTTTCCCAGTGTAGGAGAATGCCAATGTGCTGAGATGGGAGAGGGAGGTTGGGAGACAGAGCACCTTCACAGAATCAACTGGAGGGGGAGGGGGAATGGGATTGGGGGAAAGGGGATAGATAACATCTGAAGTGTAAATACACAGAATATCCAATAAAAATAAATAAATACATAAAAACAAGTTTCAGTATAAAATTTAGTTTCCCCAGTAAAGTATTTCATTGTGTTTTCTCAACTTAAATAAAATTTCATGATATATACAGCCAACTATAGTAAGTCCAAATGGCTCCTTATAATTACATGAAATTTTATAGTTATCCATGTGAATTTACAGGGTTTCCATTAAAAAAACAAAACAAAACAAAACAAAACAAAACAAAAAACTGGATGGAAGTGGGAAGAAAAAGTGGCCCTGATTTTTCTGGTCCTCTAAATGGCTTTATTAGCTGATTTTGAATGATTGTGGTAAATTTTCAAAATGCCTGACACTCCACAATTAAACCAAACCACAAATCTACTTCCAAAGCCAAAAGATGTCTGGATTTTACAGCCAAAAGTGTACTGGTGCATTTACATGGTAAACCTCAATGGTATACACCCCCTACTTCCCCCAGTTCCTCTCATACCAAAATGTGTGCAATCAAGGCAGGACTGAAAGATATCTCTGTTGGATGCTGAACACTATGAAAGGAAGTATCTCTGTTTCTGGGAATTCAAATTCAACTTGTCTGCTTTACATGAAATCTAAGGATGTGGTTGCTACAACCAGAGAACACCTTTAAAGAACTCTACAATAAAAGCTCCACACTTTAGAAAATGTCTGACTTTCTAAGAAGTACATGGGATGTAGCCTGGCTGTTCCTGTGTCAAGCTGAGTGTGCTATGGTGAGCTCCTTTCTTACAGAGAGGAAACTAGAGATCTCTGTGTGTAGTCTTGCAGCATTTCTTCTTCCTTCTGCGTGGAGGCTGCTTCGAGGAGCCTCCCTTGGAATTGCTCAACTGCTCTAGATGTTCTTGCCTTAGCCCCACCTGATGTGACTTTGAATTTAGGGCACAGCCAGCATTCAGGGTCAGGTACAGTGTGGCTATTACTCCAGATTCTGATTTTACTTGCCATGGAGTGGAGACCCTTTAGAGTTTAGTCCTAAATGTCTGCAGTGTTATCACCCACCTCACACCCTCCTTCATTCATGCCTACACTCATTTGTCTGCTCAGATCTCCCACTAAAGACCTACACTAAGCAGTGTACTGCTACCAGGGCACTGCATAAGATCCACACCCAGGTCCAAGAAATGTCTATTTGAGCAAGGCCAGATAAACTGGAAGTGTGTAAGCAGATGTCAGAAAGGAGGGTCCTGCTGGGGTACAGGACAGGCATGCCGATTCTGCCTCCTACAGAGCCTACCCAGACTGCTACCTCTCATAGAAGCTTCCCCTAGTCATCTCAGGTGTGTCTGCCCAGCCTCAAGGGTCCCTTTCCAGAACAGAAACATGCATGGCTCTTGCTTCCACAAGAATCTGTTCCTTCACAGCAAGACCTGTCACTTTTCCCTCACCTCTGTGCCCCTGCTTTATCTAGCATCCTCTCTGGCATGTGTAAGTGCTCACATGTGTTTATTGTTCCAAGTATATTCAATGGTAAACCACAGAAGTAGCAACCTTCTGAGTACTATACTGAAAGGCCCCACACACACCCATTTCCTCTGAAGACCTAAAAGACCCAGCCAGGGCCTCTGAACTCTAGACCTGCCAAGCTGCAAACAAACTGCACTCTCCAAAGCTTTTGCTCCCCATCTCTAGCCTCATCCCCTCACCTTCTGAACTGTAATGGTCCCTTCCTGAGGCTATTCCAGCATCACCGAGTCACAGATGGGGAAGGTGTGCAAAAGTCCCATCTTTTTTGATAAAATATCAAGGCAGTGCAAGGGAAAGAAAAAGTCCTTTCATTTTAGAGATGAGGCATTTTCATACTGCAAGCTCACTATCAACTTGCACTAGCTAGCAACTAAAACAGGGATATACATTATTTAGTATTTCCTAAAGGATTGTAGTTTCAAATAGAGTCCAGGCTTTGACCCTCTTTATGGTTTCTGACACACATATGCTGTATGTTTTAGAATGAAGACACTATAAGGTCTGTGTTATCTACTGTCACATAACCAATCACCATAATAGCTTAAAATAGTAGTTGTGTAGGTTAGAAATTCAGCAGTGGCCTAGCTGGGTGATATGAGTCAGGGTCTGTCAGGAGGCTGTAATCAAGATGATCCATTTCCAAGTTCACTAGCACAGCTGTTGGCTGAAGGTCTCAGTTTTTCCTTCTGTGCACCTCTACAGGGCTGCTGTTCACAATGGGAGACAAGGAACAGACACCAAGGCAGAAGCCAACATATCATCTATAACCTAATCTTTGAAGTAACATGCCATCATTTCTGTCAGATACTACAGGGCCCACAAATCAACCCTAAATACTAGGAAATGAAGAACATTGGGAGCTGGCTACCACAGGAATACTCTAACAATGACATTCATATAGTTTCGTTATGATTGGTTATTTCCTTTCCAAGGTCAGACAGACAAATGGGCAGGTAGGTAGGTAGACTCATAACCCTGTATTACAGATTCACCAACAAAATTGTCAACAAATGTTTTTCCCTCCTATGGTCTTTGAAGAGCTACTGATACATTAGAGAGGAACTGTAAATATAAAATAGGCTCAGAACTTTCAGGTGGATATCCAAAACTTTCTTATTGTGAGAAATGGCACTAAGTACATTCATTTTATTGTTCCTCATCTTTACTGTCTACATCTAGATCTAAAATGGAAACTGTTTGTACCTATTAAGCAATGACTTCTGTGCCCTCAACCCCTGGTAACTACTGCTCTAACCTCCGTCTCTTATAGTCATACCACTTGTCAATTCGTATCTCACTTACTTCACTTAGCAGAATGGCCTTTCATTCAGAGCCCCTTCCCTTCTTGTGTGTGTTTGTATGTGGGGTGTGTGTGTGTGTGGGTGTGGTGTAAGCTTGTGAGCTTGTATTCTTTTATATATGTCACATGCTATTTCTTTACACTTTCTTTAAAAAGAGAGATTTATTTATCTATTTATTTAATGTATGTGAGTACACTGTTGTTGTCCTCAGACACACCAGAAGAGGGCACCAGATCTCATTATTGATGGTTATTGGCTACCATGTAATTGCTGGGAATTGAACGCAGGACCTCTGCAAGAGCAGCCAGTGCACTTAACCACTGAGCCATCTCTCTCCAGCCCCCTCATTGTCTCTTAAAACACACTGTGCTCGACCTTTTGACTGATGTAAGCAATGCTGCTGTGAGCACGAGTATTCAAACATTCTATAGTTATAAAAATACAAACATATCTGAACATGTTAAAAATGTGTGAGTGAGCTGAAAGATGAAGACCTTCCTGCCCTGCTGGTAGATAGTCCTTGGCCTGACTGAGGCTAGGGCTTGGCGGCCTAGTGATGGTCAGCAATGGCTACAGAGAAATGCAGGTTTGCTCTACTCCGGATGTACTGGGGAGATTGGGGAGATAGTTCAGTTGGTAACCATAAAACCTGAGTTCCTATCCCCATGTAAAAATCTTAAGTGGTAGCCAGCATCTATGACTCCAGTGGCAGGAGTTGGGGAAGGCAAGAAGACAGGCAATCCTTGGAGCTCATTGGTCAGTCAGTTTAGCCAATAAGTGGGTACCATGGAGCACCGTGTTCAGTAGAGATCCTGTTTCTAAACATGAAGTGGAAGAGTACTGAGGAAGCACTGTGGTGACCACTCCCTCCACGCACACTGTCATGCACACAAACACTTGAACACATATGTAAACATACAAACTACCAACTTTTCAAAAGGAATGTCTTATTGTAAAATACATGTTTTTATAAAATCCAAATAAACAGAATTCTTGAAATAACGAAATGCTTTATGAACAAATGTTAACTCTTTTAAAATTCAACTGATACCAAAGTATGCTGTTCCATGCTTGTACTTTCAGTACTCAAAAGACAAGGAAGGAGGATTGTACATCCTAGACCAGGCTAGGCCACAAAGAAAGTGAGATCCTGTCTTTAAAAGTCATAAAATAAAACTAAATCAATCAAGCAAACCTCAGCTAATAGTTCCAAACAGAGGTGGAGAATTCAAAGGTCCAGAAATAAGTCTGTAGCAGTGACAGCTCTTCCCTTCTCTCTAGTAAGGTAACAAAGCACATCAACTTGCCTAGGAAACACCCCTTCTCCTATGGAAGCCTAGCATTACCCTATATGAGGTGAGTCACTCAACCATCGGCAAAGCCAAGGGCATCCACAGAAAAAGCTCCTGCATACAGACCTGTCTGCCCTGATGAGACCCTAGAAGACAGCGGAGTTCACACGTGGCTTACCCATCTAGAGGTGAATCAAGCTGTGGATGACTGTAAAGTTTCGTAAGTAATTCGGAACTCTAAATTCTCATCCCTTTAGAAAGTAATTGGAACACTCGATGACATATATGGCAAGTATCTGTCCTATGCCAGGTGTGATTAGAAGCTGTGGATGCAGGATATGCCACTCAAGAAAACAGGCAGTGTAATGAACACAGAGCATTTGGCACTGCTTAAGGATTTGGGTGTTACCAAAGGGTAGGATGTGTGCTGCCTCAATCTGTCCTCAATCGTCCAGTCCACGTCTACAGTCTCCTACCAGCCACAGCTCCCAGGGTCAACATGGTGAATCTCTGGAGGAAATCCTGGATTTCTCCTATGAAAACCTTAAGCAACATAGGACTATTCTAGAAACCAAATCCTCTTGCCCTGAATTAAACATCATTCAGGTCCAAACTGTTTAGATTTGTGTTTACCAATATTCTGAAGCAACTTTGGGCCCAGCACACATATGGCTAGGTAGGAGAAGAATTAGATACTAAATGGATTTCCAAAGAAGAGCAAAAACTATTGGAGAGCAGATTCTAGGGCACTTCTACAAAGCTGTGGATTCGAGCACAGCCAAAGTATACATCTGTTCTTAAGCAACACACATTTTTGTTACCCTTGCCCCACTGGGCCTGAAATCATATCCCACAGAGCCAACCCACACAATACCCCACCCTCTTGCATCCTGCCGAGGTCCTGACCAAGTAGGTATGGAGCTGACGGCTTACTTACTTAGAGGTGATCCTTCCTTGCATTGTCTTGGCCCCCAAAGCTCTAGATCCTCATACCCTTTCTACTATTATCAGTTTTAGCCCTCTCCTGTGCTGGGAGAGACTATTAGTAAATTATATCTTGGCCTTGGACTGAAAGAGAGAGAAGTCTCAATGAACTGGCCTCTTACCTCTTCACCTCTGAGGTCTAGGGGTAAGGTCAAGGTCAGAAGGTAGAAGCTGGTGACTGGTGTCTGGTATTCCTCCAAGAGCTGCGTGAGGGGCGTGATCCCAGGGGAGTGTCAGAGGACTAGCTGCTTCTAGTCTTCATCCACGTCTCAAGTTAGCATCAAATCGTTCCCAAAATAATGTGACTTAGGACAGCATTTGTGTATCAATCATATGATTCTCTTGACTATTTTTAGCAACAGAGATAAGTTCCTGTGTAAATTCATTTTCCTTCTTCTCACCTCCCACCCAACCAACATCCAGTCAGCAAACTTAAAAATACTGTCCATTAAAGGAGAAGTCTTCCACATGTATATATAATATCTCCAGAACTGACCTGCAACTCATAAGACATTTACGTACATTTAGGAGCTAATGCATATTAGAATATATTATAGCATCATTTCCAGCCCCATTAAAGCTCAAACCTTATGTTGTCACTACAGTTCCAGCCCCAACAGTAACAGTCAATGGAGAGAAACTTAAAATTCAACCTTTCCTAATTGTCAGCCCCCAAATGCAGAGTCAAAGCTAAAGATTATTCTTGTCAGAGCCTGCCGAGTGTCACATTGGCTGGGGTTCTAATGTACCCAGAAACTCCAAAGTGTCCTCCCCAAAAGTAGAGAAATTGACCTTTGACAGGGTGGCCTGCTCTGTTGTGGGGAAAACATAGGTAATGGGGCCGTACAATTCAGTCAGCACAATGAAGCTCATGATGTGCTTGGGACTGAGGTATCGCTGGTGTGAAGTGTGTCATCCTCAAATTTATTTTCATTATATGCTCTTACAAAGAGAAATCAGTTTGCTATCCAATTTGACATGAAAATAAAAATTTCTTGTGAAATAGCTCAGAATTCTTTTCACTGAGGATCATTTATTATTAGTTTTATTATAAACAAGTTCCTTGGATATAGACTCATCATGTGTTGGTGATGGGCTCTGCACTTGACCTACTTAAGGAGAAAGGGCTCAAATAGTTCTGATCCAGGAGTTCCAATTTGACCTACCACCTGCCCATCCTGAAGACAAATATCTCGGCTTTGAGAGTAATGTGTCACCTTACATGTAATCCTGTGGCTCAGAACTCCAAAGGCATAGCCTGTACTTTGTTAGAGAAGAGTCAGGACTAATTGGGGCCTAGAGATATCAACTCCAAAATTAGAAGATGAGGAAGAAGCAGAAATGGGTAAGAGGAATGGGTAAATAAACATGAGAAACACAGCTTCTGCAGCAGGGGCAGGGATAAAGGCTTTCAGGTAGTTTTCCATGCAGGCCAGGGTATTCATGATTGCCTTCCTTACTGAGTAAGAGCTATTGTAGAGAACTCTGTGAGGCTGGGATAGCCTTGGCCTTTGGACCTAGGAAACAGCCGACAGGCTTAAAAGGACAGTAAGCTAAGTACTGCAGAGACAAACTGGGTCCAAGGGAACTCTAGACCACACTGCATCTCTCATTAATTAGTGGCATGATTATTATTTTAGAAAGTCAAAGGATGAAGAAGGGTCCAGAGCAGAGCCATAAGACCTGGCCTTACATAGGGCCAGGGCTCCTTCCACCTGATACCTGGCTCACAGGTCTATAAACTGTTACCTGAAGCTCTGGTGGATTGCCTTGGGCCTAGCATGAATTTGATGAAAACTGGCTAAATAGGAATCTCTTGATGAAGGAATACGATTATATAATTGCCAAGATCTCTTAGGGGGCCCCAGTGGTCGGATTCTGTGGGAACTCTTTAGCTTGGTATTATATTTATTCATGTGGCTAGCTGCAGAGCTGGTTACCATTTCCTTGTAGTTCTATGGTTTCTATTGTGCAAACATCCTGCACTATTGCTGATAAAGCTGAGTGTCAAATAACATGCCAGTGCTGGTTACTTAGTGTTCACCATCAGTGACAACACATTTCTGCTTTCTTTTTACATAAGACAACATTACACTCCATATGTAATGTGGTTAAGACTTGTTTTTCTGAGTTTGTCCCCATCTCCCCTAAGCAGTAATTTGCTTAGAACCATTTAACCTGGCACTTTATACAGTGTGAGAAATTGTCAGGGCCAAAATGAAAACTTAGTCCTTAACCTCAGCAACTCTCAATCCCTGAAGGACCAGCAGAGCAGGCTATGACCCTAATACTGGAGAGCTGGCTATGACTAAGGACCAGCTGGCTCTCTTCCTTTCTGGCTCTAGGTCCTAGAATAAGTCAGGTTCTCAACTTCCACATGTGCAAGTAGGGCTGAGACAGCACTGCTCTGATGAGCACATGAAACAGTATGCATAGCAGTGCTCTGTAAAGTGCCAAATTATACTTTAAAAATAGATAATAAATTAACAAATTAATTTTTCTATGAGTAAAAAGTAGCTACAGGGAGAAATGGGGTACTTTCATTTCTCCTTCTAAGGGAAGTTTAATCAGTTCAAGCCAGAATATATAGAGATGGTTTTTCAAGTATGTTTTAAATCCATAATCTGTACATAAACTCAAAGATGTCATCGTAAATAATAATAAGGAACTTTTGGGAAAAAGAGCATGGTCACAGCCCATGCAGGCTGGCTACAGAGCAGGCACGAGACGCCTGCTGAATGTCACTACCTCCTTACAAGGACAAAGCTCAGAGGTAGCTCCGTGTACCACTCGTCTTGATTTCAAGTCTTTGGATCACACAGTAATCCTGTTAAAAGTGCTTTTCCTGTGATGCAGACTTAAGGGACTCTGGCTCCCAACATGAAATGGAACTCTATCCTCATCTGTAGCGTGTGAAGGTGGGTGGAGAGGGGTTAGATTCTAATGATGGTAGCTGAGCTTTTACTAGCTTCCAATTGAGAAAATTTAAAATGCCAAAACTCTAGTGGTTCAATGACATTCATCACAAAACATCTACAAGCATTATAAAAAAACCAAGTATATGTATGTATATACTTAAGTTGTCTACACATTACATATACAGAGCACAACTGGATTCTCACTTGTTTGTGATAAATACCAGGAGGTAGAGAAGCAAGAGCCAGAAGCTTAGAGTTCTCAGTTCTAGGAGTCAAGGACATTGTGCAAGAACTGGCCTAGTTTAAATCTAGAATCTGGGTCTTCTGGCTCTGACACTATTATGTTTTCTAACTAATTTGGTGACTTAATACTACAAACATAAAGAGATGAGTATATGACATTAAAAGCCACTGACAGAGGGGCTGATTCAGACAATGGTGAGGAGGGACAGCTGAACCCTAGGAGGATCAGAGATCAACCACTCTGGGAGAACAAACCACTTTGAGGCAGAAAGGCAGACTCTACATCACTTAGCAGCTATGGGATTGTGGACAGTTTTACCTCATCCCTTGAGCTTATTTTCTCAGAAGATATTACCTACAAGAGTTTCAAAGAACAGATAGTATTAGAAACATGTGTGGTATAAAAAAGGCACTGAACACACATATAGAATGCTATGTGCTTGATGAATGCGTTTGTATGCCTGGAGTCTTAAAGCAAGGTGAATCCATAATATATACATACATCTATGTGTTTGAACACATTTCATAAAACTCATAATGGCAATGCTGAGGATGAGAAAAAATTCAACTGAAGAAACACACCCTCCGGCAAGAGGAACAATCTTCTTGGATTCCAGTTGTACTGCATGCTAGCAACTCCTTTTCTCAGCTGCTAGATGGGAGTGATAATTACCACCTTGAGAAACAAACGAGGCCCCGGCTTTGGCAGGTGCTTACTGAATGCAACTGCCCTTCGTCCTCTATGCTGAACAGAGAGGCTGGTGGTGCTACTGGTGCTGTCTAATTAAATATCTGTCTAGAAAAAACAGAGTATTTACATTATGACACTGAGACAGATACATGTCAGGCCCTTGGAAATGTATCCATATCAGTATTTTTATTCTCTAATAATTCCTGTCACACATGTATTCCACATGCACTATACACTAAAATGCTGTTGCAAGTTCAATATATGAAAATATATCCAATTCTAAAACAAGTCACTTTTTAGAAATACAGAGTGCTGTCTTTGAAAAACTGATTCTAAACTGAGAAGAAAGTTGGACTTAGAAAAGCATCTTTTCCTACCTAATCTGTCTGTCTGAGTGGGCTACATCGCTCAGTACTTAGGGGTTTCCAGGTTCTCATTTGACTTGCAGAAACAGGCACACTGAATTAGTAAAATTCTTTTGATTGTTCTTGCTCATGAAGTAAATGTGTTAAGTTCAATCTGCCCCCTCCATCTCTGAAATAATTTGTCATACTCCACCCTAACAAAGTCATGCATGTTTTCACATTCCTCAAATGACAGCAGCTAATGGTAGGAATGTGGGTCTGTCATCTAGCCCACTGATGGACCCACCATCACTCCGCCCATGTAACTTAGACTCCTCATTCCAGCAATGCACAGCTTAGAGTTCCAACAGGCGTCTTTCCCCAAAGCAACGCAGGTCATAGAGACAGGCATTCCTATGCTGAGGGGTCAACTTCTGCCAGCTCAGAGCCATTCTGGTCTAGAACCACGTGGGCACCCTTTGCTTATCAATCTGGCTCTTGAAGCATACCTGTCCACTGTTCAGTAATGTGGAAGTCACTCATTACCTGGAAATCCCATCATTCCTGTACATCCAGCCTTGTCCATAAGAACCCACAAGGTCACAATGTGGCAAACTGGAGGCAGTGTCTGCTTTGGTTTGTTAGAGAGACAAAAGACAGCAGATGAGGGCTGAGGGTACAGAGTGAGTGGGTAGGTGGCTGAAGTTTGGCATGTAAGTTCTAGGACCAGAACCACTAGAAGGACAGGCAGCTGCCACAGTAATATAATATACTAGTTGCTAATATAAACTAATATACTAGTTGCACCTAGATATTAGAATAAAAGTTTCTCACTGTCACATGGGAGATACGCTGTAAAACTTCAGAGACCATGACATGCGTCTGCCTAAGATTGCAGGGAAATACAGAAACTCGGGTTTGTTTCATGGCTTGCTAATGTTCATCCGCACTTTGCTGGCTGGCTGCTTCTCCTGCCTTGGCCTCTGTCAAGAAAACAAACACTTGCCTATAGCTCATGCACTTCACTCACAAACACCATCTCCATGAAAACTAATGAAAAGACAGTAAAAGTGAAACACAGTTCATTAATATTCATAGCATCCCCCAGCCAGCAGCCATGTGTGTTCTATCATTAGATGAGGAGGCTGTTTGCAGCCTATATATCTCAGGGAGTTGTAGTCCCATCATCAAAGTGACCATCACAGCGGGCAGCTCAGAAGGAGGGAAGCCCTCAATAAAATTGCATGGCCACCTTTTATCATGAGCTAGCTGGGCAGCCTAGGGGATCTACACACCATCTCCTACGGTCACACGATTAAGAGGTGGATTGAGAACGCCAACCCAATTACCTGACACCAGTACTCTGTGGGAGAAAATGTTCCACACTCATAATATATAAATGGATATATCTGGGCTGTAGGGCAGGAAAATGGTTCTTTAGAGGGCAGAGAAAAGCCAATAATCAAAGCAAATCAGAGCTATAAAATATAGACTATGGAATGCTTTATAGGACAAAAAAAAAAAAAAAAGGTCTGCTAAACAAAGAAAGAAATAAGAAACCAATGCAGACTTCCTTGAGAAAGAATATGTATTCAAATGTTTGGGGAAGACTGCTTATTCAGTAAATGCTTCTTGAGAATGCGTAAGGATTAGAGCTGGGCATGACTACTGCTGACCTACAGTCTTAGTGCTGCCAAGGCAGAGGCAGGAGGATCCCTGAAGCTCACTTGCCATCTAGTTTTTCCAAACTGGCGATCTCCAGGTCCTTTGAGGAAGTAAGGGGGACACTCAGCAGGGCAGGTGGGACAAGAACATATGAGCATACACACTGAGCCTGCACACTGAGCATACACACTGAGCATACACACTCTGCATACACACTGAGCATACACACTGAGCATGCACACTGAGTGTGCACATACAATAGGTACCAAGGAAGAAAAAACAAATAAAGGAGGTTTCTGTCTGTCTGTCTGTCGGTTTTTCAAGACAGGGTTTCTCTATGGAGCAGTGCCATGGCTGTCCTCAAACTCACACTGTAGACCAGGCTGTCCTCAAACTCACACTGTAGACCAGGCTGGCCTCAAACTCACACTGTAGACCAGGCTGGCCTCAAACTCACACTGTAGACCAGGCTGTCCTGAAACTCACACTGTAGGCCAGGCTGGCCTCAAACTCACACTGTAGACCAGGCTGGCCTCAAACTCACACTGTAGACCAGGCTGTCCTGAAACTCACACTGTAGACCAGGCTGGCCTCAAACTCACACTGTAGACCAGGCTGTCCTGAAACTCACACTGTAGACCAGGCTGTCCTGAAACTCACACTGTAGACCAGGCTGGCCTCAAACTCACACTGTAGACCAGGCTGTCCTGAAACTCACACTGTAGACCAGGCTGTCCTGAAACTCACACTGTAGACCAGGCTGGCCTCAAACTCACAGATATCTGCCTGACTCTGCCTCTTAAGTGCTGGAATCAAAGGTGTGTGCCACCACACTCAGTGATAAAGGAAATTTATAGTCATGAAATTTACCATGAAAAAGGTTCTAGACAAACTGCCCAAAGTTATAAAAGAGGCATGACTAGGGGATAAAATGGTTTTATCAACAAAAATTTTATATCATCCAATTAAGGTCATTTTTTCCACAGTGATTTTCATCTTCTCTTCTTCACTTAACACTCTGAAGGACAAGCCTAGTCCTGACTTAGTGTGACACAGGGCCTTGCTTATAATAGGTGTCCAATTAATGTTCCTGGATGATGAAGAACGAGAAGTAACACCAAGTTAGAATGTAGGGAGGAGCAAGTCATGTTCTTAACACGTGAGACTCGACGGCACTGGTGACAGGGTAGCAGGCACAAAGTGACTAACCATGGACTAAGGCCAACAGAGGCTCAGAGACAAGAGTAGCCAGTGCTGAACTTGATGATGGGGAAAACAGAAATGTATAAATACACAACTGAGAACTCCATCTTCCTTCTCATCTGAAAGCCATGAGGATAAACATGATTATCCATGTGGCAATGCAGGCTGGGAAAATAGTCTTTGCTGATGACAGAAGCTGGTGTTAAAACAAATAGAACCCAAGCACTTTATATATCCTCCAAACCTGCAGGACAGAAGAGATGAAAATAATGTCATCCCTGCTACATTAAAGGGTTTGGGTCTGCCAACTCTGAACCTTACACACCCATACTCACTTAAGTACACAAGCATGCACATGCACACACTTTAGGAATATTGGAATAGAACCCCCCCCCATCAGTCAGCACTGGAGGCAGCTGAGGGATTCCGGACACTGTGCACCCCCCAGGGACGGTTGGTGTTGTCTCTGTCAGCACCAGTGGCCATCCTCACACATAGAGCACACAGAGGCATGCTGAGGTCCCAAATAAAGCTGTCCCTTTGCTCCTCAGGTTAGAAAAACTGAATTACTAATCTAGCAGTATCCTAAAAAATAATACTCACATTCTAGCTGGCATGTCTAACAATTTTAGGGTTTACCTCAAAATGCCTAAATTTTAGTTTTCAGTATAACTCATCTTATTTCAACTTTTTTGCCTGAAAGTAATTTTCCTTTTTCTGCTTAAAAAATGGTTCACTGAAGTAAAATTTACATACCATAAAACTAGCCATTCTAAGGTGAATATTTGGTGCATTCACAATATTGTACAAATCCCCAGCTCTATCCAAGTTCCCAAATGTTCTCTTACTTGGAGGTAAAACCCCCTTTACTCACCAAGCAGTTTCTCCCATTGTTCCTTTCTCAGGCCCCTAGTGAACATGTCTGCATTCTGCTGAGTCAATCTATTTTTTATTTCATATAATGTGACCTTTTGTATCTATCTTCTTTCCCTAAGCAAGCAGTTTTGATGTACAGCCTTTTTGGGGGGTGGGACAGCTATCAGTATATAATTCCATTTCCCCCCAACTTGCTACTGTTGTTTAAATTGTGCTGTATACGTTTCCTACAGTCAATTAGAGATGCACATTTGGATTGGCCTGCTTCTTGGCTACTGTAAATAGTGTTGTATGAACATGCATATACAATGACTCAAGTAGCTGTTTTCAGTCTTTTACAACATAAACCTGGAAATGGAATTCCAGGGGTCATACGGCAATTCTTTGTTTAATGCTTTTAGTAACCGTCAAGCTGTTTCCCATAATGGCTGTGCCATTTCACATTCCCACCAGCAAGGAAAGGTAGAGATTATTATTGTACACATAATTTATTAAAAAATTCCCAGAATAATTTTCATTAATGCTGACCCTTGTGTTCCACAAAATCTTCAGGATTCTTTGAGAATTTTCACTTAATAGGCCTTGTGGAATCTCTAATCTCCAGTCCTACTCCCATCAAGCACAGACAATATGGTAATTACCAGAAGAGAGCAGACACCCAGAATGTCTACCATCCAGCTGGCTGCCCAGAACTAACACCCAGACACAATTAGCAAACAAATGTCTGTCTACAAGTTCCATCAGATGCAGAGATGTCTAATACAGATTTTTTTTTTAAGGAAGTAAGAATTTATAGCAGAAAGGGGAGAAATGCACAGAGGGCAGAGTGGCCACAGGCGGGTAAACAGAGAGCTGAAGCCTGTGTAAATAGAAAAGCAGGTAGGTATAAAAAAAGAGAGAGAGAAGAGAAACAGCAGCCACATGGAGTACTGAGTATCACATCTCTGGAAATGTTTGTGGCCTGCCTTCTGCAGGAGGCCAGCCAACTCTGTTCATCCCTAGGACTTGGGACTTGGGGACCAAGAACCTGGAGAGAGAGCTACTGAAGAATGAGACCCTTCATCTTTCTGCCAGTACTGAGTAACAGTGTCTCATTTCCCAAGTGCTGTGGGGAGTGTATCTCCAGCAGAAGAGCTCCCCTCCTACCTGCCAGGAAAGATAATGCTGTCCTGTTTCTTTCGAAGTGTTCAATTTCAGTAGTAAAACAAACCTAGCAATTCTCATGCTGTGCGAGCAAAATTGCAAGTATTTATGTGTGGTGAGTCTTGCCTGCAGGATGAAAAGAGGGGCAGAATGAATATACATGCTCCTTCCTGCTTCTTTATTACCTGGAGACCAGAACTACACTTGAGCCATGCCTTCCTTCCTTCTGCAGCCTTCATCACAGCAAGACACTAAATTTTGTCAGAGGGAATACCCACCAAAAATCAGGTTGGTGTGAGTACTTTGCGCTCATCTGCTCAGAAATCAGACAGGGTTAGTGCTGGGGAGTGTGAATTGGGATGTGTTTCTCTGTACCAAGCACTGGGCAGTGTTCCCACTGCTGAAGCTCGGCCACCTGCACCCACCCTGTCTACACTCTTAGACTGAAGTGCTGAGGTTAGGCTACTTCAGGTCTGAATCCATCACACCAAGTGGCATGCAGACAGAAGGATGCACAGCTGGGCCTGGCATCGGCATACTCAGGAAGCATGCCTACATGCTCACTGTGCCTGCACATGCAGCCAGCCTCAGAGTCTGACACTGGAATTTGTGTATGTGTACACATATACATCACACTTGTATTGTTCTGCCCAGTGATAACAACATTATCATCATTGTCACAGACAGAATTGCACAATAATTCTCATCAGATTGCCTTCAGGAAATCTAAGGGCACTTTTTTGATTAATGATTGATATGAAAGGGGCCCAAGCTAATAAGCAGCATTCCTTCATTGTCTCTGCTTCAGTTCCTGTTTCTAGGTTTCTGCCCTTCTTGAGTTCCTGCCTTAATTTCTCTTGGTGATGGACTATGATCAGGATGTGTAAGCCAAATAAACTGTTTCCTTCCCAAATTGTTTTTGGTCAAGGCCCCCACCTCAGAGGGTATCTCTGTGTAGCCCTGGTGGTCCTGGAACTTACTCTGCAAACCAAACTGGCCTTGAACCCAGAGATTTACCTGCCTCTGCCTACTGAGTGCTGGGAAGTAAGTGTTTATCACAGGAATAGGAAGCAAACTAAGATAGTATTTGATAGTGTAAGATAGTATCTAAAAATCTCTTTATGTTGTGTGAGTTTGACATTCAAGTTTCATGAAGGAAGTGGGGAAGGCTAGACTGAGTGGGTGAAAGCAGGGAGTATCCTAGATGAGGGATAGCTCAGGCTAGAGAATGGTTAGTGAGCAGAAACAGAGTGAACTGGGAGGGACAGAACTACCAAGACTTGGAAGTGCAGGCTAGGGACAAACCAGCATGGGCTGGGTGGGGGTGAGAGAATGAAGAAACAAACTTTAGCAAGGATTCCAGGAGAGAGGAAGACAGTGAGATCATGAAGAGTGATCCTAATGATGCTCAGACGAACGTAGTGCAACCGGAGTGTTCTCCATACGATAGAAGCAGGGCTGCAAGCAGGTGGTATGGCCAAGAGGTCTGCTCAGCTCGGCAGACGTGAGAAAAATTTCCCTTAGGAGTGTCAAAGAGAACTGAACCACCAGGGACACTAAGAAATATATACATTTTAATGACCTTGTTTCTTCCAAGGAAACAAGAGAAGGCTCCTTCAAATGAGAAAGGGCAGAAAGGAGGCTGTGCTCATAGTTGGCTTTGAGCTGCCCAGAAGCTGCCCAGTATAAGCTGCCATGGTCATCCTCCAAGGCCCTGCACTGAAACTTGGACATGATCACCTTTACACATCCAGGACAACCAGCAGGCGCTTTTATTCCAAGGGTAAATGGCCTTTCCCAAGGGGAAAAAAAAAAAAAAACCAACTGGCTACTTCCCGTACTGAGTATGAAAATACCCGTAAGTGGAAGGTTTATAGGAAGGAAAGGCTGGCTTGGGGAAGTAGGGAACTGCACACACTGGAATGGTGGGCAGGCACAGCCTGCCCATGGAGAAGGACTGCAAGCACAAGGAGCCAGATGAACAGATACCACAGGTCCTTATCTCATCTGGGAATCCCAAAGTCTGGGCATTTCAGTGTTAAGTTCCTTGCCTCTCTTCTCTGGTGATCACTATGCTTGGCTCTGTGAGGACAAGCCTGTGACCTTCTCATGGAGCAGCACTGAGAGAAGCTGCCTACTTTCGTCATCAGCAGCTATTTATCCCCAGCTTGTTTTTGTAGGTTCCCCCACCCAGCCATTTCCAGAAATGACTGTTCCTCTCTTCCTGACCCTTCTGTGAGAGAATAAACAAGACATCTTTTGCCCAAACACCACTGGGCAAAACAAAAACAGGAAGAGAAATCAGGCACACTGAAGCTTTTGATATAAAGTCATCAAGTGTCTTTTGAAGAAAATAGATTTAAGATGTTAATTTTTAAAACATTTTAAACTGTTAGTACTTCACTAGCCTCTGACTCTTGCTGCAGATCAGGGTGGATGTCTGACTCTGTATGCCAAATCCACTAATGTTTCAGGGGCACACACTTGGTGCTTTTATATTTGCCAATATAAGTTCTAATTTACAAAAAGGAGGCTGGAACACCTTTCTTGGAGGTAGGTAGATGAAAGAAAAATGACATCAGCAGGTTGTTCTGGCTACAGAACTTTTATTTCTATTGCCAACATTTATGTTAATAAAAATGGCACTAGAGGCTGTTTCCCAGGCACAAGATCAAGATATAAGGATGCTGGACAGGTCTACTGGCTGCCACTGGAGACATATACAAAACATTAAATACAGATACACAGCACATTTAGCACACACAGCCAGCCCACAGTGCTGTCTTTGTGGGGAATCTTCAGCATCCCTCTTGGATCTCTGACCTTTGTGTTGGTGGGACTGGATGAAGAAGACTCATCGGGTATCAAATGCAATATTTCCTACATTCTGTTACTCTCCTCTAGCCCTGAACCTGGTCAGGCCACAGGACATCAGGCGTCACTTGGGTACAGCAGCAGAAGTGTGGCAATGAGCCAAGCTTTCAAGCCAGATGGGTGGGTGAATCCACCTTCCCCTGCCAACCACACCCTCCACTGTTACTCTCTCTGTAAGCTACTCTCTTTGCACTGTTTTCTGTCCCATTCTGGTGTGGGAGAGAAGCCACTAGCCATATCCCTGACCCGCAGGCTTGTTCCTTCCTGACTTACAGTGCTAGAGATGGAAGAGAAGCGATGAATGCCGCCTGATGCTTGGTGGGTGGGACAGCTTGTAAACTGCTAACCACACCAGATCAGACACATCCATCTGTTCTACGACAAGAAGACTTATGGAACCTTAGAAAGATAATGGGCACTGCACCCATGGAGTTGTCTCCTTTGTTTCTTATGACAACATCATGAATTACTCAGGTTCTTGTCTTAAAGAAAGCCTTAGAAAGGTTTGGAAACTTGCCTGAAGTCACACAGCCATAAAGTAGTAGATCCAGAATCCAACCTAGGTCTGTCTGCTATGAAAGTGATGGCAACAGTGCTAAAGCAGCCGATTAAAGCAGCAGCTAGTGTTTATGAGCATTTCCTCTGTCCCAGGCCAGCAGAGCAGCCTATGATGAGCTCTATTCTCTCCAGGAGGTCTTTGTTCACTCAGCTTTCTAGCGTGAAGACAAGATTAGAGGGTGCCTGAGCAGCATATCCAGAAAGCTCAAAACCAGAAAAGAAACAAGAGGCCTTGGGTCTCAGGGCACCAGCTCTAGTCCTTCAGTGGCACTAGTCAGACTTTGCCTGCTTTCCCTGGGGTAGTTCTCTCTAGCTTTCTAAATAGGAAAAAGCAGATGCACGGTGACTTTGGGGAACTGGCCTGTTAAAAGTTTGGACTACTAACTTCAGGTTTTAACTGCAGTTTGACCAGTACAGACATGTGTGTGTCTTTCCCCAGGAGGATGAAAGTTGGGTCCCTGTGACCCAGGGCTCAGAGAAGCCAAATGATATGGAATCAAGACTTGTCAGAAAGGAAAAACTTGTCTGAGGGGTAACATGGAGCTTGGCGTGTAAGGATGTCTGGTACATAACAGAGAGTTGTATTATGAAGCATGGGAAGCTACTTCCATTGCCCAGACCCTATTCCAGTAGCAATCCCTCTCCACAAACAAGTGCCAGGGAGTGGTAGGTTCAACCTTCATTTTTCATGAGCAGAGAACGTTTAGAAATAAAGTGGCTGACGTCCATCAGCCTCTGCCATTTCCCTGACTGCATTGTGCTCCATACTTGGGCCTACCTCTCCTCCTGAGCACCTCCGTAGACCACCTCAGAACCCAGATATCCTAGATGAAGGCTACAGGAGTTAAAGTGGGGAGGTAAGATGCATTAGTTTCGGGTCCTCACATCTATAATTCTTAAATCTGCCTACAAAAGCATTTTTGTTTAAATCCCTTTCCACTTATGAATACCACGCATGTGATTGGTGGGGAAAGCAGAACAGCACAGAGTGCTGCAGCTCACATGGTATGAGGACCACACTATCCCAACTTTGTGCACTGTGGCTTCACTATGCTTAAACTTCTGCCTTGGAGCAACCCTCAGAAGTGCTGAAGCCCATTCAGTCTTTACAAATACTCCAAAGAGTATAGTCAAATAAAGACAAAAGCAACCCTAATTTCAAGGACCCCTGCCTTTTCTAAGCTCTGCTTGAGAAGGCCTTGTGCGTTATCTCACTGGGGAATGGAGTCCTATATGCTTCTAGCATCTGTTCGTAATGACACTTATGCTGGTCAGCATCATTCTGCTAGCCCTTAGTCCTGATTCTTAGATCACCTACCAAAGAAACCACCCGAACACAAACCTTTGTTTGTCTTAGGGATCTGCTAATGGGGAACCCAAATAAAGACAATTGTTCCTTAATGTCACCCTCTCAACTTTTATTGAAAGCCACACACTTGGGTACCCCCAAAACACTGATTCCCCCATGTGGCACACGTTGTGCTTGGCTTTTTTGTTTCATTTACTCTCCCTTACAGAGAAGAGTTCACAGGCACCCTATTTGGCAGAGTGGTGAGCTAGGAGACAATTAAAGGGGCCGAGAGTGGCAGAGACCTGCTGCCATGGGGTAGACTTGACATGGTAGACCCAAACACCTGAGAGAATGGGAGAAGTGACTATAGGGCAGCACTAGCCGCTCCTCAGTTTAATCAGAGAGAGAGCTCATTCCACTTAAGGTACGACAGTCCTTGCATAGCTGAGGACAATCCTACTCATGTCTTAAAAGGTCAGCACAAAACAGTGTCTGGCACATACTTGGAATTCAAAACATTGCCTGTACAATGCCTGAATGGGAATTATGGTCCCATCCCAGCTGGGGCTCTAGGGAGTTACCTGGAGCTATCAACAGCAGACACCATATCTACTGAAATCATACGAAAGTCGCATATCTCCTCTGCTGAACATCTGTTTTCTTATTCCTACCCCATTCCAAGCATCCTCCTCTGGATCAACCCTCATGGCCTCTCCCATCAAACTCAACAACTATCTTATATTTCCACATCCCCACCCCTGAGTTTTAGGGGTTTAATCACAAGACATTTAACAAATGTAGTAGCTACCAATCACTCAGAAGAAAAATAAACAGCTCAAGGCCAGACTGGTACCAGTGACCCCCTTCTCTAATCTCGACAGGGCACACTCTACATACCACGTGAGATGAGGCTAAGGCCAAAGAGTGATCATGCTGACAACAAAGAAGGTGGGAGAAAACTTTAGAAGTGACTGTGATGCATGCACAGACTGTGGTCTCATTGGTGGATCTTTATCTACAAGATTGACAGTTACAACTTGTCAACAGCGTTCTGAATATCAGAACCCTGTTAAAAAGTGTGAAGAAAAAAAGCAGCCAGGCACAGGCCTGTAATTCTAGCTACTCAGGAAGCTGAAGCAGGAGAATTATAAATTCGGGGCTAATCTAGACTGATAGATAGGCCAAACTGAGCCACTTAGTGAGACATTGTCACAAAATAAGAACTTAAAGGGAAGGGTGGGTAGCTGATTAGTAGAACACTAGGCATCATTCCCAAGGCCCCATGTTCAATGACCAGAAAAAAAAAAAAAAAAAAAAAAAAAAAAAAAAAAAAAAAAAAAGGAAGGGAAGGGGGAGCAGGGACAAGAGGGAGAAAAGAGGGAGAAAGGATAGAGGAAGAGGAGGAAAGCATTTACTGTGAATCTTGGCCACCCCTAGCACACCTGCCTATTAAACTGGCTTGGCACGGTAGAAGTCTCCAACTTTTAACAAGCACCAAGAGAGATTCTGGAGTGCCAGGGTCCCTAGAGCTCATTTTAAAAACAACTGGCCTATAACTTGAGCCCATGAGTGGTTCTACCCTCCCATCTTTAGGCTTAAAGACATGCAGCTGGCAGCTCTATGAGGCAGAAAGCTGAGCTGAGTTTCCAGGACACAGACAACTTCTGTATCTGGGCCCTTAGATCCCAAAGACACTTGAACGGCTTCTGTTTTCTGAGGTCATCTCTGCCTTCAGCATATGCATGCGCCCTTCCTTACATGTGCATTCACCTCCTTCTCTGACTGTGCACATCAGCATCCCTGCATAAAGGGCTAATGCCACCCTTTCTCCCAAGCATATCCATGTCTGCATATCACGCCTGGGTATCACTGTAGTACTTAAGTGGGTGTTTATGAGCATGCACAAGACCTTACTCTCTTGTGTATGGCAAGGTTGCAGCAGAGAGCTACTCAAATACATGCAGACAATCACACTGGAAGTTACCAGGTAGTTATGAAAATGAATTAATAGTATTGAAAGGAAAGACTAATTTCAAAATGTATACTATATAACTGAAGGTCACAAAGACAATGGAGATTTGAAAACAGCAAGCCAGCCCAGGTAGCATAGAAACAGAGCAGTGCCTCTGCTTGTTTGCATGTGTGCATAAGTTGGCAAATGAGACTGTCAGTAAGTTGGATAGTTTTCACATTCTGTCTTCCAGTGTGAGCCAGCACATACCTCTCCTCCTGTTGTCTTAGTAACAAAGGGCAGGTTTAGGAGCTAATGCTTGCCATGCATAACTGTTTTCAGAGCTCCGTTTTTTCAAAGTGGGCCAGTCACTTTTTAAATATTATGATCTGCATAAGTTATACAATTTTTGAAACTTCTGTATGCGGCGACACCCTTTATTGGAGTGACTTACACCTTCAGCCTACAGTCTGGCAATGTGGAAATATGCCCTGTTTACAGTTCATGGGAAACTAGGAAAGGTTCCCAGTATGGGTTAATGATGCCAGAGTCACCCACAGGGGAAAGACTCCTTCCTCCACACAATTAGAATTTCCAACTATGGCCCACAACCTGGTGAGGACAAATACTGGGCACAACAGAATCCAGATGGAACAATGCGGGTGGCTCATAGCTAACAATCTACTCAATGAGTCAGAGAAACAGGTGGTGGGGACAGAGCAGGACTGAGGCTGAGGTGACTTTCCAGAGACTCTTACTTTGTAGTGGTGGTGGGATTTGAAACCAGGCCCAAGCAGACCAGAGCTTCAGAATCCAGCCTCAGAGCAAAGTCACCAAACAAAAATGAAAAACAAACCCCATATTGTTCTCTGGTAAGTTAGTTTTGAAATTAATTATCAGAAAAGTCTGAAGTCAGACTATGGGGGTAGGATCACCATATAATCTAGACCCTCTGTTTTCATTCCTGAATAGTTATTTCTGGCCTTTGTGTCTCCCACCAAGTTTTAGTCTATTTGTCATTTTCCAACTGATATATCATCACTAACCTCTTCAAGAATTCACAGAAGCTTCCAACATGTGACTCTGACTAAACCGCAGCTCCTCATGCTATCCTCGAAACCTACTGCTAGAGCTCACATCTCTACCACTTGCTCCAACCCAGGCCTTCAACCAGTTGCATGTCTCTGTTTCTCTCCACAGCCCAGACTTCTCAGGCTTTCCCCATCTCAGACTTCCCTGAAGATTACCAGACACCCTGACCACAGCTCTCACTCTCTTATTCAGCCCATCTTCACTGAGCCTGAGCTCTGTGGCTGTTTTACTCACTTCTACTAACCATTTCAGTCTGCTGTACAGTGAATTCATAAGCAGTGTCTGTTGAATAACCACACACTCGGAATACCAAATGTCAGAATTATATTCCTAAGAATTTCTTTTTAAATCTGAAAGAGACAATTAACTCAAAATTTGAGAATGTGCCTTTCTTCCTATACCATTTAATATGTAGATCTTCAGAGCTACTCAATCACTGTCTGACATAATGAATGGAACTAAAATTAATTTCCATCTCTAACAACCATTCCAGAATCATCCGGAAGACAGCTTCTGCACCCAAAAGAATCAACTGAATGAATATTTTTTTAAAAATCTATCTGTATGTATGTGGTGTGTGTGTGTGTGTGTGTGTGTGTGTGTGTGTGTGTGTGTGTGTGTGCTTATGCAAACACTTATGTGCCCTGGCATGTATCTACATGGGCAGAGGACAGAAGTCAGTTCTCTCCTTGCACCATATGGGTGTTGGGGATTAGTAGTAATAATTACCCTTAGCCTTTGAGCCATCTTACTAGCCCTATGTCCTGGTTTTTATACCCAGTTTTAGGGATCTCAGCAATGGTCTTAAAGGTCTCAAAAAAGTTCATACAAAATATTTTGAACAGTCCAGAGTAGAAACAAAATTGTACACACTGTCACCTCTGACTATCTTTTGCCCAACAGTAAATTTTTTGTGGTTTTTCCAGAGTTTAATGATTGGTTTTGTTTTTAGTTTGCTGGTCATACTAACAGCAGAAATATCCTAGTACCAGTTAACTGCTTGCTCAAAAAGCCAAAACATTGGCACCAATGTAGAATTAAATAATGACGTGGCAGGGACTTTAATCATGTAACACAAGTAAATAGGGTCACCTTTCACTGTGTTCTTCTGCCACCTGAAAGGTGGAACCTTGGAGGATCTCTAGGATAGAGTAGGGGTAAAGGGTGGAGACTCTGTGGATCAGGATCTAGCATAATTCTGTTCATATATGCTTTCCAGATTCTTAGGTCTGAGCAAGCTTGAGAAGTTAACCTCAGAGCTGACCTTCAGTACATAGGTTAAATCAGAAGACACCCCGCCCCGCCCCTGTTAGAGTATAAAGACCTGACAGAACAACCCTGTTTCCTTAAAGCCCCATGTCAGGCTTCCCTCACAGAATGCCAACAGCAACTCTGTGGTAGGCTAGACATACAGGAGGATTACGGGGTGAGGAGAAGCAGAAGCTCCTCACTCTGAAATCTAATTTGCCTTTTGTACTGACTGAGGGTCAAAAAAGCTCGATACAAGTAACAAAGCAAAATTGCCCAGAGAAATAATCATGTTTTTCTAAAGATACTTCAAATAGGATGTTAAAAACTAATGAATGAGGTCCACTTGGGGCCAGAATGTTTAAAACTTTGTGAATTTTATTATTTTAATGTACAACTCTCTCTTAAACCTGAACAATGTACCCCATAAATATCCACACTCTTTCATCTACAAATCTTCAATGTCAGAGAAATAAGTAAACCTAAACCATGTATTTTATTGGTTTTGAAACTTTACTTATATTTTAAGCTTTTCTTACTCTTTAAACCTGGTCAGTTACAACCTTTGAGCCATGTACACTGACTAGCCATAAAATCTTGCACACAGCCAACTGTGACATTCTTGAGAAGCCCACCCTATGTACTGAGTGCACACCATCCTTTTCCTGTGTCTCTCTAGCAAAATGCTTGATAAACTCTCTCTCACTTTACTTTACCCTGGCCTTGACGCTCTTCCCTGTGTCTTTGTTGAGGATCCGGATGAGCTGGTGACCACTGAAAAGAAAGGGAGCTCTGGGGCTCTGGAGGCAGAGCTGGTGCAGCTCTCTGCCCCACTCATCACCAGCCATGCATACCTAGCTTCGCGGAAGAATAGTGGGTTCCAGCCACCACCTTCCTCCCACGTTGCTCAGGCTAGAAACAGGAAGTTCACTTCTATCACTTTTTTTTTCTTACCGTACCTGTTGGGGGCCATTGGAGGAGCATTTAATGTCCTGTTTAAGATGATAAAAGGACGGAGAGTATTCATCCATTTTAAAGTGGAGTCTTCCTCTTGGCTGTGCCAGGCTCAGGACAGGGAACTACTGGGGAAAGACTGATCTAAAGCATGTAATGACCCCTCTGCCCAGGCAGCTTGAAAGCACCCTTGCTCTGTCAACATGTCCCTCAAAGTATGCTTTTTTTAGGACAAGGATCTTAATGATAAATAATCAAAGAGCTTCTCTTGTCCACTCTCCCCAAGTAAAAAGTGTAGTCAGGAAAACAAACCTGAAAAGTTTCATCTAGACTGACTGTCCTACACAGCCAGGAAGAACAGGGTCAAAGCTGAATGATGCTCTCATAAGCTCCCACTGACCCATGTGGTAGGACACTGGCCACTCCAGGGCTCAGATGAGGCCTGTGGCAAGCAGAGTATTATGATTAACTTAGAAATAAAGTTATTATTCTAGAACTCTGTGCCCTTGACTCTAGTTGAAGGCTACTTAGCTGGTTTTGAGGACCCAACACCATGAAGACCCTGGTGAGAAGAAAACCGTTCTACCTAGAATTTTAGGTAGTAGACAATTAAGGTCTAAAGAAGGGAGGTACCCTGACACCCAAAAAGGTATCTCAGATGGAAGTAGGAATGCAAGAAGTAAAGGTAAACATACCTGTAGACAAATAAGAATGACAGTTGGGAGCTCCTAACGGTAAACAAACAGCTTTATCATCCCATGAGGTTTTATCATCCCATGAGGTGTTCAAGTGGATGACTGGGCTATAAAGCTGGTGAGAAGGGACATCAAGTCTAAGAGGATTCAGACCTGCCCCAGTTCCCATGGAAATGTTACTGCCATTCAAAGCCCTCCTGAGCTAGGGTTCCTGAAAGCACAGTACACTACAGAGTCCTTGGCAGGAGGGTCATACAGTGGGCAGAGTGACAGGGGCACAGAGGGCAAGAATACAAAACAGTCTTCCGAATCCCAGGTATAGCTTCCTGGGTCAAGTTTTGATACCAGGACCCACTACTTATTACATAGTTTTAAGACTTTTTACAAGCCTTCATGTCTAATTTTTAGTCAAACTTCAATGAAGCTGTTCACTAAGAGCAATACAGGTTAACTAAATAATAAAAGCTCACACAGCCCTTCTCTTGGCTCAGTTTGCCCTAAATTCCGGCCAAGAACTGGCAGGAAACAGCCATTGGCATCCTGAATTTGTAAGTCTAAATATAAAGTGACAGCAAAGCCTCCATATTGCAGTAACTAGAAAGCAGGCCCCAGCAACAGCCACCTCAGGGGCAAGCCGTTTCCCCATGATGAATCATAGAGTAGTCTCTCAAGGAAGAGCCTGGCACTCTCCAGAGCATGTGGGTTGTCAGCCTTACTCTTCACCTCAAGGAGCAGGTACAGTTCCCCACTACACAGGCTCCACCTTCCTGGATGGCTCCATCAACGGGCACGTGGCCCCCCTCCAGGCTGAATGGAGGGAAAGAGCCAGCAGAGGTAGATCTATCCTCATGAGTATAAAGAAGTCTATGAGAACTCCTCAAGAACAGAGGGCAGGATGCATACTTGAATGCTCAGAGAAAGACATGACTTGCCCATATCAGATTCCAGAGCTAGGGAAGGGCTCCTACAGCTCAGGAATCTCTCTGAAACAGAATGAAGAAGCCCTGAGACTCATCCTTTGAGTTAGATGGATACGTCTACATTCTCATAGTTTTGAGTTTCTTTTCTTGCCAATTCCCGGCTCTGTGGGACTGGTCACTATTACTTCCAACACAGCCCTTTGCCATCCTACAATCTGGAACCTTGGTTTCTATTTCCACCACCTTCTGGTGCTGTGTCTCCCACAGGCTGGCCACTGCACATAGCACTAGATCGTATCCCAGCATGCTACAACAGCATCCTAGAAATGGTATAAAAACTCCAGTTTCCAACCCACAGATCAGGAAATGAGAGTGTATAGAAGTTAGGCAGTCAGCACAAATCACACAGCCTAGTGAGTTTAGGGATCAGTTCAGTTCTGGATTTTACTAATGCCAAAGCCTGCAGCATGCTGGAAACTTTGGGATGGCCAGGACCTTATTTATATCCTTGAAGCTAGCTAGTATTTTTGTGCAAGGCCCGTATTAGAAATGAGATAAACACGTGTACAATATTTGAATGTGCAAGTTCTCTTGCTAGAGTGTAGGTGTGTTTTGACCCCATTTGCTCAGTGTAGTGATATTGAGAGCTGGTGAGGCCTTGTGAAAGTTCATTATCAGTGCTGTCCCTGGAAGGAATTAAGGTTAGAAACCCCTAAGTTGGTTCTCTTCAATAAAAGTTGTCTTAAAAGCTTGAATAAAATCTTAAACCAGTATATGTCTTCTTATCTAGCCATGTAACTAACTTCTTATTCCTATACATGCTCCCACCATTATGGGACCATCTACCATAAGGCTAAGGAGGCAATGTGACCTCGAACAACAAACCTCTTTTATTCACAAAATTACCCTGTCTTGGATATTTTCTTAAATCAAAGGGGATATAGGATAGTTAATGTTTCCTATTATAAACTTATCCCAGGAAGGAGCAATGGCCCCAGGGCAAAGCATCTTCCATATGATTATAATAGTTGTCTTTTAAGAAAACTGCTATCAACCGATCACACCCTCCCATCAGCCCCAGCCTGTTCAAAGTTTCCAGAACTTCTTCCAGGTACTATTTACAAATCTGCTGATCTGGCCAGGTAGGTCATCCTGATCTCCTAAATGAGTCCTGCATTTTGCTACCCTGTGGTTGCACACCCCTTCCTGTTCTACCTGTCTGGCTCTCTCCATCCAGAAGGACCTAACTTCCCCACTCTGCTCTTTACCCAGCTCCTGAAATCCTCTCCAACTCTCAACATCCAGACCAAGAATGTTCCTCAGACAGCTTTTCACCTTCGCTCCAGTCTCATGTATTCTAATTTTTCAACTACATTAAGGTCTTTGTTTTTTAGAAAGATTTATTTTCATGTTTACCTGAATGTAAGTATGTATACCACATGCATGTACAGAGAGGCCATAAGAGGGAGATGGATCTCCTGGAACTAGATTTACTCACAGCTGTGAGCTGCCATGTGGGTGCTGGGAAGCAAACTGAAGTCCTCTGAAAGAGCAGCAAGTGCTCTTAACCACTGGGCCATGTCTCCAGCCCTCATATTAAGGTCTCTATCTGGTAACAACCACAATCATTATTCCCACCATGATGATTCTCTCTGTGGATGCCACTGGACCTCCTGCATCCTGACTATCTCCATTGAAAAAGTCTTACCTGTAGTATCTGGATTGCAAGTATGTAGAGCAGACAGCTTTGGACACATGACTAGCTGAACCAAAGTCAATGACCTTCACTCGGTATGGCTGTCTGGCTGGATCCACAAGCATGATGTTTTCTGGTTTGAGGTCAGCATGGATAAGACCCAGGCTTTTGAGTTTCATCAGGGCTGTGGCTACCTGCTGGAGGACTGGGCGAATATACTTGAGGGGCAAGGGACTAAACTTGTTCTGCTTCAGAAAATCATAGAGGTTCTGCTCCAACATCTCAAAGACTAAGCATGTGTGATTCTTGTGCTGGAAGCACTCATAGGCCCGCACAAAATTGTAGTCATCAGCGCTCTCTGTGCTCAGCCGGGCCAGGATGCTCACTTCAATCTGGCCTTGCCGGGCATAGGATGGATGGTTCTTTAGGATCTTAATGGCCACAATTTCATTGGTGCCCCGTTTCCAACACTTGACCACTTGCCCAAAAGTCCCTCGCCCCAAGAACTCTAAAACCTCATAGGTGTTGGTCATAGAGCACAGCACTTCATGCTGCACCAGCTGATAGTCACCTTCACTGTTGGAGCCACTATTTTTGGAGGTGGCAGTGGATGTGGTGGCAGTGGCTACAGTGGCCCCGCTGGCATTATTCTGAATCATGGGTGGATGTTCTTCAATGATCTGCACGCTGCTTGTGTTCTCAATCTCCTCACTCTTGCGCTTGAGTCCACATTTTTGGTAGGTGTCAAGGAGGCTCACAGTGCTTCGACGCATTAGGTTATGTGGTCCACCGAGGACTTGCCCGGTGACAGAAGTGCTACTTGATGATGTTACAACTATGTGTCCAGTACTTCCTGGGAAGATGATGGTCTGCTCGTAAGGTAGGCTTGGGTTTGGGATTGGCAAGGAGGTGCTGACGGTTGTGGAGGCTGGCTGAGAAGGTGGTATGTTCTTGCTCTGGCTGTACACTTTGCTGTGGGAGCCGTACCCAGTCATGTCCCAGTTGGAACTTGGCTCTACTTTTAGTTTCTTCACACTACAGAAGGCACTTGATTGAAGGGTGTGAGGGGAGAAAACTTGCACATGTGAGGCCATACCTATAAGGAAAGAAAAAGGAAAAATAAGTTCTTGAGTTGCTCCTTCAATAATAAACTCAATCTATTCATTTAGGCTCAGATTGTTCTTCCACTTTGAAAGAAGCTTGAGGACTGGAGAGATGAATCAGTGGGTAAAACATTTCTGAAAAAGTGTGAACACTTGAGTTCAGATCCCTAGAACCCATGTAAGCTGGGCACAGTCACATGCAACTGTAATCCCAAAGCTCCCATAGCAAGATAGATGACAGAGACAGGAAAGTTCCAGAATGCTAGCTAGCCTTGCATATGCAGCAATGAACAGCAAGAGACCATCTCTCAAACAAGGCAGAAGGTAAGAACTAACACCTACAGTTGTCTTCTGACCTCCACACATTTCTTGCTCTGCGTGTGCACATACATACACATATATGCAAAATGATTTAAAAATTCAGCAGCTTGAAAAACCAAATCAATTCCACCCAGAAGCATATTCAAGTTTCCTTGTGTGTGAGATCTATGGTTCCCATATTCTGTCATTAGATCTACCAGCTTTAGGATAGAAAGCTTCTAAAACAGAGTCAAGAATAGTCAAAGATCAGATACAGAACCAGGACTTAGATCATCACTTATTTCTTGTAATTATACTTGTAATAGAAACCAATTCTCCATTCCTATCAGGTTGCATCTTGCTAAATCTGAAGTATTTAAATATCAAGTATCCCAGGTAAGTGTTACATACTTTGCCTCCATGTGGTCAGCTTAGTCTTGTGAACAGATAGTAATAACCAGGTTCACTACTCTTAAGAAACATGTCCTTGCACAGACCCCCACCACAGGGGCCTCTCAAGATCTTCTGTGTTCTTTGTTCCCCAGCAGTGGGGAAGCAGAAATGGGTAGACTCTTGGTTTACTGGCCAGCTAGTCTGGCCTAATTGGTGAGCTCTAGATTCATTGAGAGCCCTCATCCCCAAAACAAATAAAATGAAAAGTTATTAAAGGAGACCCAGATGTCAGCCTGAAGTCTGTAAACACACACGCATAGTGAAAGTTGTGAGAAAAAGAACTATGATTTCATATTTGCAACTCAGATAATCTTACAACTATTTAAGACCTTTATGGAATAACTGTACAACTTATAATTGTGGTGACACTGGAATCTTTTAAAATGTGATCTATATGCACATATATAATATGAAAAAACACTACAGTGACAAGAAACAAAAACTCCTGAAAGGTACAAGAAGAAACAAATACCAATTACCTTCTAAGCTACCTCTGACAACCAGTGTGTGTGTGTGTGTGTGTGTGTGTGTGTGTTTTCATGTGTATACATATCAGAGTGTTCATTCACTAAGTATACAGAGGCCAGAGGTTGATAACTGGCTCCTTTCTCAGTCACCAGTTTCAGAGGTAAGGTCTCTGCTGAATCTGTGGCTCATCGATTCAGCAAGACTGACTGGCCAGCAAGCCCTAGAGATCGTCCGTCCTGTTTCCACTTCCCCAGTGTTTGGATTACAGAAACCGGGCTTTTTAGTGAATGCTAAGGATGGAGCTCAGGTCCTCATGCTATGTCACACTGAATGAGCCACCTTCCCAGCTCTAACACCATTTCTTATGGTAGCACTTGGAAGGTGAAGAGACCACCAAGCTTTACTGGTCCTTAAGCATCTAGCAGCTGCCCTCTGATCCCCAGCTCTGTCTACAGTGGTTACTTAACACTTCCCTCTTAACACCATCATTTGTTCCCCAGTCCTCCCTCTCTTCAATGGACCCCCACCTATCTTGCCCAGAATCAGGCCAGTCTCACATTCTGCTAGTCCCCTAATCCATAGTCTCCCATTTTTCTCTAGAATCCTGTTTCTGCCATTCCCTTGAAGTTATTTATTATCTCTGTTTATTGGATCAAAGTCTTTAGCTGGTACTAAACAAGGTTGTCCGAGTGAATCACTGACCTAACCTCTCCCTCTGCCTTCAAGTGTGTGAACACACACAGGCTTCCAACTTACAAGACAGAAAGATGAACACTCATAGCCCCCTCCTTACTCCTTCCTTCTGACCTGTAAATTGATGCTTCATAGACTCTTCTCTTCAATGTTCACTCTTAATCCTTCTCCTCCAACACATTCAAATACCACAGACCTGTGTTCTTAAGGTAAATAACTTCCTAATTGCCTAATCCAGTGTCTCTTTCAGCCCCTACTCTCCTTAACCTCTCTGCAACATCTGATACTGCTGAAACTACTTCCTTCTTGATGTTCTTATCTGCTCTAATGTGAATCTGCAACTTCCATCATCCTCCCAATGGCTAATTACACAGGGGTGAAGGCAGCTCCTCTTCTTCCTCCTTTAAAATGCTAGTAAGTACCCCCAGTATTCTATTTCCTCCATTCAGACAGTTTAAGCAGTCATCTATGCAGGCAACTCCCACATGCTTATCATGGGCCACGTTCCCACTTGTATGTTCCAGTAGTATTATTTCTGCCTCCTGGTACATCAAAAATAATCTTCAAAAGCTGAACTCCTTGTCTTTCCCCTAAAACATAGTCATCTAATGATCCATTCTAACATTTCCATTCTGTTGATAAAATATTTATCTAGTTGCTTGGTTCCCAAAACTGTGGACTTACCTGGATGAGTCTTCATTACCTCAACAGGCAAAAGATACTTAGTCTTGATTGATTTCTCCTTTCTTTTATTAAAAGTATTTAAATATATAAGGTAAAATGTCTCATTTCCAACTCTTTAATTTCTGTTCTTTTTGCCACTCCCATAGATAAAATCCTTATTCCTTTTCAAAAGTAACCCTAAAGTAAATTTAGAAACCTGGTCACTGGATTGATTGCTAATATACCTGTATCTGGCCAGCATATTTGTCTTACTACATAAACCTCTGAACATTGCCCCTCTGTCCAAAACTTCTGGTGACTCCTTAGTGCCCAGAAGATAAAGCTGAAGAGTCAACACACATCTTGATTCCCATTCAACCACCTAGCTTTATCTTCAACCACTGATTTCCAGAAGTCTCAACTCTAGACTGGTCCAACCCTTTTCTAATCCTAAGCATTGCTCTGAATCTGCCTTTACTGTGACCCCTTGGGTCAACATAGACTTCCCTTCTGGTATGAAAGCTGACTCCAACCTTGATCTGGGTACTATGACTAACATGCCTGTGTATATCTGACATGATTATTGCTTGATTATTTTGGATTGTTATACAACCATACTTTTCACTTACTTTTATGTCAGTGTCTTCCTAATAGCACAGCACTGAAAGTGGTTATTCTCTATTTATTAATATCACTTAAATATTCATATAGTTATACATGCTATAAGCCAGATAAGTCCAACTGTGGCCTGCCAGCCTCATGTGTTCCTGTATACTTATGAATGTGGTCCAACACATTTGCAAATGATATTTTGTTAAAATGTCGATGATACCCTGGAAGTAATACAGAAAAGAGCAGTCTTCGGCTTTAAGCTAACTATCCCCAGAAGAGACAAAGCAAAAATCATCTGCTTCAGCTTCTGTGCTTTGACTGTCCCTTGATCCTCACTCACGTTACTAAAGAAGAAGGGAGAGTAGGAGGAGAAGAAGAAGCTAATTACACACAAAGCTTCAGACACACTGGTCCCTGTCCTCACTGTTTCAGAAGTTCTTGGTAGAAAGGCCACATTGCACAGTGGAATTTTACAAAGGGGAAGAGAGTAGCTTATGACTTATTTGTTATTGGGATAACAGCCAAGGGTCACAAAACTGTGGAAATAATCACTGGCTGCCTTGGGTGACAGATGCCCAGGATCAGCAAGGAGGCCTGCATGGCTGGAGCCTCTCTATACCCATCACTGTGGCCAGCAACTGCCTCGGATTCTGGCTAGGGCTGCTGTGGTCACTGTGAGGTCAACAGCCACTATTCCAAGAACTAGACCTAATGTTTGCAACA
The DNA here is from genome assembly GCF_963924665.1 of Micromys minutus. Lineage (NCBI taxonomy): Eukaryota > Metazoa > Chordata > Mammalia > Rodentia > Muridae > Micromys > Micromys minutus. The sequence continues at coordinate 40,537,963 of NC_137953.1, read as the reverse complement.
ACCTTTTTACCTTTGTTCTATGGCACAGTCCATTTTCCTGTGTGAAGAAGAATGTTCAAATAAAATATAGCTAAAGAAAGTCAATGATGATTTCTCTAAGCCCTAAAATCTTTATAAGGAATAAACATTGGTAGTTTTGTAGCTTCATTTCAAAATAAGCTCACAATCATGATCAAACTTCTGTCTAAACATTTCTCCTTGGAAGTATTTTCTGGAACAAACCTTCATGATTAGTTTAGCTCTGAGTCAAGCCCACAACCTTTGCCACTCCACATGTTCAGATCCCTAAGGCAGGGGACAGGGAAGCAGGTGGGAAAATTTGTATGTTTTCCACTCTAAAGGGAAAGCTAAATGTTTCCTTTCACTTCTTTTTAGCCTGACCCCTGTACTCTTCAAGGACTTCTGACCTCCCGTACGCACAAAATAATAATAGTAATAACTTCTTTCCAGGGAATGGCAGGGGCTAACTGAACATCTTCAGTTTGATCCTATACAAAATTTCAATCTCTGTGTCTCCTCTTGGGCTCTTAGAAGGAAACGTAGCTTTGACCCCCTTTTAGCAGAGGATAGGTTTTAACTCCCTGGAGGGCAGTATAGAGAACCCAGGGAATAACACAATAAATCTACAATAATTACACCTGCTCCTTAGAGGCGTAGCCCATCCAGACCTTTCTATAAAAGCCTTGGTGGCCTCTCAAGATAAAACCCTACATAATGGCTGTATATCCATTGATTGCTGAGATACAGGGTGAAGTGTCTACAAAAGAGTATTCTCACTACCATGCCACTGGCTCTCGAGCAGGCCAAAGGCATGAGTACTGAACACATCTTTCCATGTTTCTGAGCTTATGGACAAACTACCAATAAGAGAGATTTACTAACAAACTAACTAGAAATTTAGCTAACTTACATCTTAACTATATGAAATAAATTACTCACTTCATGACAAATAAAAAGTAGTGCCTATAAACCCAATTAAAAACAGTCGCACAGAATTACAGTGGACATTTTAAGCCATTCCTTATCACTACAAAAATGACAGATTGTCTCATGTACCAAAGAAACGCAGGTCCCACAGGTTTCAAGTGCCTTTTGATAACCTGCATGTTTAAACAATGAAGATTAACTGCTCTTTAGGCTTTCCAAAAATGTTCATTTCACATTAAAACTTATGTATAATAAGCCTGCATTTCAAAATACTATTTTCAAAGCATTTGCCTTTTAGTATTTCTAGCCCCTGTATAAAATCATTGACCATTCTTCAGATTGTAAATTACCAAGCAGCTAGTATACATGTGCCTCTGGGAGGTTGTTAGCACCTTTGCCTGAGACAGCCTGATTGTCATGGTATGCTCATCCCATTAACACATGGCCCACACAATCTCCTTCTCACACAAGGATGGATTGAAGGTGACATCAGACCATGGAGGGGGCTCCTGGAACAGGGGCAGAATCAGACCCTGATTTGAAGCTCAAGCCTGGGTAACTCTGTGTGGCTTGTTGTCTTTCTTAGTCTTCAAGGTTCAATGAGAAATTCTTTCAGAGTTATAGACAACTGTTTCTGCCTCTTTGAGTCAGTCTTGCTATGTAGTGCAGGCTAGCTTCAAGTAGGACCATCTGGCCTTCAACTCAGAGTTGGGATTACAAGTGTTTGTCGTCATACTCACCTAAAAAGCTAAAAGTGTTCACAATTTTGTTTTTAACCTACTACTTTTTAAACACCACATTTGTTAACAGATTGGGTTATTTAGTGTATTTTTTCTAACATATTTGCTTAGTTACTTCATAACTTTTTATTTCACAATTGGATGAACGAAAAAGTTGCTTCACATGTGAGTACATTTCCTTTCCATTTCACCACCCCAAATTATCTACTGGAAGATCAGACTCTGGCGAAACTACAGGGATAAGTGAGGGTTATATATGATTAACTTTTTTCATTGAACTCAATTTTACTGAACTCAGCAAAGCTCAAGATAAAGAATTATAAGTAAAAATAGGCATCATTTTATCGGTATTTAAGGTTTAATTCAGGCTTGGCAGATATGAAATAGATTGCCATTCAAAATCTAGTTATATAGTTAAAGAGAGTAGAGTCCAGATCCCCATAAGAGGCACAAACCTTCTCACTTCCTAAGACCTTCTAGGGATATACTGCCTGAATGATGGGTATCTAATAGAAGCTACAAACTTTTTCTATTTTCCTATAATACATAACTCAAAGAATTCAGTCTCATATTTAACAGAATATATCCTGCCTTCTATATCATATTTTGCACATAAGATATAAAATAAATTAAAATAACATCAATGTTAGAAATATATGTCTATGGCTGAGTGTAGTGGGTGGGGTATGCCTTTAATCTTTGCACTTGGGAGGCAGAGGTAGGTAAATCTCTGAGTTTGAGGCTAGCCTGGTCTACAGAAGATAGCCAGGGCTACACAGAAAAACCCTGTCTCAAAACCTCCCACTCCTTCCCCCCCCAAAGTAAATATGTATCTAATCGGAAATTTTTAAACACCTAGAAAAGGGTAAATTTGTATAGCCTTTGATAAACTTCTGATTATTTAATGCCTCAGAGGATTGAAGAACATTAGAAAAAAATCTTCATTGATATACCACAGAATATTCATAACTGTAATAATTATTCTGTGTGTCAAGTTTGTATTTTAAAAGCATGTGAGGCAATTTCAGGTTACCTGTTTCTAAGTGACAGATTTTCAAAACAGTGTGTACTAAATATCTTTTGAGGCTTTTATATCATTTTCAATCAGAGAGTGTTTATGCACTAGTTGTATAATGTTAAATACATGATATAATTCCACCAGAGCAGTGTAAAATTAACCACAAGTTCTTCAGAATCCTTGCTGATAATGGCAGCAGCAATATGATTGTAGCAGCACTGAGCATTTGGAAAATAAACTAAATTAATCATCAGAGTTGTATTACTGGTCCTCCTGGTCCTCTATATATAAAAGACTGGCATGGGGTAGAAGGAAAATACATAAACATCTATGGCATCACCATTAGTTGGTTGTGGTAGGCATATCTCTATGAATTGGTAGCCAGTTCAAAGTAAGATCCCATGGTGGGGGGGTAATCACCACTGACCTAAAGGAGCTTAAAATCCCATAGCATCATTAAGTCCTATGCTGATTTAAAAGGACAACTACCGAAGTAAACAGCGCAGTTCAGTGTAGGGATCACTCATTTTATAGTCAGGTGAGATTTGACATGATGTGAGCTGTGATTAAGAAGATGGATGACCTTCCAAAAGGTGAGGCTGGAGTTCCAGATCCTTCTAGAAGGATATAACTCAACAGTCTCACAGTGGGGAGCAACCAGTGCTGTTGTCTCTGTCCTCAGAAAGCTTCTGCTTTGCTTGGAAACAACTGAAGCACATTTGTATATCAGTAATATATTAACAAAGGCCAAGGCGATAATCAACCTCCAGTGGACACTGCGTACCAACTGCCTCCTTACAGTTCTGGTGGCTCTAATGTTCTAGGAACACTTTTAAACACATAAAGCTGCTGTGACGAGCCAGCTTACCCCAATCCATCCTTTGGGTCTCTATTACCACATGTGAAATTAATCAAATCTCTGAGCATTTCATGATTCCCCTGCTCTTCTCTGGACTCCAGGTGCTTACTCCTCAGAACTGTCCAGTAAGGTGCATTTCCCCTAGTAAAGAAATGGGTAAATGACATAAGTAGCCCAAAGTCACTTAGCAACTAGCAGGATTGAATTTGGAACTGAGGTCTGCCTTGATCTCAAATTCATGTCATTACTCAACCTTCTGCTTCATTTGTTTGGTTCTTGAATTAAAAGAACTGACCATGAAGCCAGGCAGAGTAGCAACCATGAAGAAACAGACGAAAGCCAGAAAGAAAAGATCTAACCTAGAGAACAGAGCTGACTGCGTCAACCAGAATGGATGCCCACAACAATGACCATGGTGCTCACCATTTGTGTCTCCTCTGGTCGGGATGACATCTAAAAAAAGGTTTTATATTTTTTTAAAATAAATATGTCTCTTTTAAGAGGCAATTATCTCTTTTTCTTTTAATGTGCAGTGGAACAGTGGTCAGAACACTGGTCTTGAGTAAGAAGACTTAGACTAAGTGACATGGAGAGGTTGCATGGCAAACAGGAAGGTTGTCACAAGAGCCCAGAGGTGAGGGGAAGAGGATCTGAACCAAGAACTGTCTGAGAAAGCTGGAAGAAAGAGGAAAAACATATAGGGCTTCACAGAGAAATAAACAGTAAGATAGCGACAGGTTTCAGAGAATAAGATGGTGGATGGAAAGGAATCAAGAGTGTTGAGGGATGAAAAGAAGTGGGCCCGCAGGCGGTGACAGGGGAGATGGAACATGCTATCAAACTTTTTTCTTGGGGAGAAGAGGACAGAACAAGTTTCCAACAAGTTAAATAACATGCACTAGATATTTACGCTCAAGTGTATAGGTATTAACTTGTATTAAAACATGGAAATCAGAAATTGATTTAACTGAAGATAGCATCAGGAGCTGCTGGTGTTTGACAGGCATCATCTGGTACCTATGTGCAAAGGTGCTCTGTGTGTGTGAGTGTGTGTGTGTGAGCCTGTGTGTGTGAGCGTGTGAGCGTGTGTGTGTGTGTGTGTGTGTGTGTGTGTCTGTGTGTGTGTGTAGGCCAGAGGTTGCTCTTCACTTTATTTTTGGACACAAGACCCAGAACACATCCAATTCAACTAAGCCGGTTGACAAAGCTTTCGCCACTTCCCCAGTACTAGATTACATGCATATGCTCAGCTCTACGTGGGTACTACAGAGTGCAGGTCCTCATGCTATACAGGGCACTTCAGCAACTAAGTCATCTCCAGCCCCAGGCTGACTCTTGAATGAAGATAAACCATTTTGAAAAGAGAATACAAACCAATAGGATGGGCTAAGCCTGCACAGGATTAATCAAAAGGAGAAGGTGGCAAGGTTGCCCTAAGTTTATTCAAGGGTAAACCAAAGACAATGGGACAGGTCCAAAATATTGAAAACCAGAATGTGGACAGATATCTAAACGATAGACCAGACTGTGCAAAGAAAGGTCCCTGTACTGAGAATCTTGAGAGTTACTGCTAATTGTGAAAGACAGAAAAGGCTCCTGATAGGTGTCAGCGATAACATGACATATACATCAAAGAAAAGGTCAGGTGGAAGAATGGATAAGATGTTGCTGCTACAGATGTTGAAATCTTGGTGAAAATGGAATTCATGTGAGTAACACTGTTTCCCATGAAAAGCAATGCTGGAAGTATACCAGACACCATATACTGCAATCCTTGGAGGGCACAGACAGTATGTCAAATAGTATGAGGAGGACTCCTGAGTCACGGGGAAAGCCAAGAAGGAAGTGAAAACACAGGGGATGGAAACAGAGGAGAAGTAGCTGGGCCCTACTGAGAATGTGTCAACAGTCCTCCTTTCTCCCAGAGGTCGGAGGAGAAAGGAAGAGTTCCCTCCAGGGAAGAGAAGCAGACACACCACATATGCCCCTTGCTTTTCCAAGAAATGTAATTTTCTTAAGAATTTTCAAAGCCTTTTATATTATCTGTCATAGACTATGATTCTTTAAATTTTACCATAAGTTGTATTTAATTCAGAAAACATTTTTCCTTGCTATTTGAAAATTCCTCAGACATATACCAACTTACTGGTTCACTATTTGTCTTGGTGTTCAGACTCTCTTTTTTTCTCTTTCTGAAAGTTGTTCACCTTACCTACAACTCTCAGCCTCTCTTTAGTGACTTTTTGTGACTCTCCTATTACCTTGCATAAAAACAATGTTGTGCCAAGCCAGCACTTCCATTTAGTGGATGAGTACTTGCAGTCTAGAATGACTGGTGTTCAAACAGTCTGAGTAATCTCAACTTGGCAAGGCCGGGGAAGGTAGCAGAGAGACAGCGCTTTCCTACCCTGTGGAAGGCCTGGTTCCAGGCCCACCACTAACAATAGTAATGATACATTCCCAGCAGTACAACCAATATGGATGACTACTGATAAGATACACATTTTTCTCACTCTCTACAATAAATATGCAGCAACTAGAAAAAGAAAACACATTTGTACAACATAGCTCCAAACCCCCTTTTCAAACTAGAGTGGCAACGATAGTGACTTATTTGAAAACAAACAAAATGCAAGAATAATGGTATGTTTTGCTTGAAACAGAGTCTCACAGTGTGGCCCAGGATAACCTAACACTTGCAATTCCCTTTCCTCAGGCTCCTAGAATTACAGACATGGATCACCAAGCCTGGCCAACTAACAGAAAGCCAGCGGCTGCTAACATAGGCATCCTTCTGGTACAACTCCTTAACAAAGCACTGCAGCTGGTGGCTGGCTGATGTCCAAATAGCATCTCACAGTTCTATAGGCCAGAAAGCCACACTCGAGGTACAGGCAGAATTGGTCCCTCCTAGAGAAGAAAGGGAATGAGGTGTTCCAAGCCTCCCTGGTTAGCTTTTACATAGCTATCCTCTCCTGTGTCTCCTGTCCTCCCTATATATACACATATGTTCAGATTTCTCCTTTGATAAGAACATTTGTCATACAGGATGAAGGCCCACCCTAAGGAAGCTACTTCTGAACACCAAGAAGGGCTTATTTTTGACAAAGAGGGAACCAGTAAGTCACAATCTCTGTAAAACTCTCTCTCCAAACAAGGTCATATTCTGAGGTCCTAAGGGTCAGTAATTCTACATATAAACTTGGGAGCACAAAATTCATACAGTAAATTTACATACCGTAAATTTAAGGTGGCCAAAAGCACTTTATTAAAATGCTGTCAGGGTAACATTTAAAATAAAATAGAAATACACCCTTTGCTTCTTATCCTTTGAGATAGATGTTTCATTTTGTGCTTTTCCCTGAATCCTGCCTCAAATAACCTGCAAGTGTATTTCAGTCATACATATAGAAACAAGTAAGAGCACAGTGGTTACACCAAACTGAGTTCCGCAGACTTTGTCACTGTGGGTCTGGAGGAGGCCATACAGAGCTGCATCTGTGCCTGTGAAGAAACCACTGCAGTCACTTGGGTGTTAAGGCAACAGCAAGAGGCAGATTAAAGACATCAACGAGAGGTTTGCAGTTGTAAATCTGAATATGTGGAACAAGTCTGAAGCCTCCATGAAGAACCCCTAATGGACAGATGTGAAAGTGTTACGGGTGTTAGTGGAGTAGGCTGGGGCTGGGAGGGCCCCTCCTCATGCTCACTTTGCTAACGTGATAAGCTTCTGATTTCTCACTTAAATTGTTCTTTTTGACCAAAGCCTGGTACTTTTTTCCCCAGCCTTGTATTTTGTTTCTAAGCAAGGCTCTCAAAAAGATAAACTATCAACTAGACAAAAAGCAGCAAATATCCACCAACTATAAAAACAACAGTATCTCAGAATGATCATCATACTTGCAGGAGGCAGCTTCAGGTGTGGAGTCCCGTGTCTTCTCCTAAGTTCCTCCCTGATCCCTTCACCCCTCCCTGCCACTGGCAGGTGCATTGTCCTGTGTGTCAGCAGCTCTTAGTCCTCAGTGACCACCTCAGCAAGCCAGACCTACAGCAGTCACCCAGGAGGCTGAGTAGTTGGCTGGTAAGGTCAGCCTCACATGAATTACGCTATCCCTTAGGAATGTCTTATAAAGTGAGACTTATAAGCTGGTGTGAAGAAAATTGGATATTTCCAAATGTTTGCTTATTCCATGCTCAGTCCACTAACAAGTTTTTTGTTTTGTTTTGTTTTTTTCTTTTCAAGCTTATCCAGAAAATCTGATACACTCAGAAGCAGAGCTAGAAATGTGGTCTATGCATTCCCATGTTGGAGTCTTCCACTACAGTAATTTCTATTACTGTCTGTTCATCAAAAGGGTGTGTTGAATTCCCTCCCCCAGCAGCTGTCTAAGAATGTGGCCCTATTTGGAAACAGGGTCTTTACAAGTGTAATCAAATTAAGATGAGGTCATTAGGGTGAGTCCTAGTCCAACCTGACTAGTGCCTTTATAAAAGAAGAAAAGTCCACATAATGACACAGGCAGAAACTGAATACAGCTGCAATGTAAGATACACCAGAGACTGCAGGGCCCACAAGACCCTAGAAAGAGAAGAAAGGGTTCTACATAGTGACACCTTTATTGCCCATCAGTGCCTCCAGAACTTCAGAAGTTTACATTTCTGAGGTTCTCAGCCACCTGGTTTGTTTTACTTTATTACAATAGCTCTAGGAAATAAATATACTACTCTATAATACAATTCAGGATGTATTTCACTGAGAAAAACATGTCTGCACTCAAACTATAACAAAGTATTTTTAGCTGTCACTTAGACCAAATGGCAATTTGTCCTCATGGCCTCACAGCCTATATCTATCACCTCTAGACAGAAAAGCTGCAGAGGCATCCACAGTTCTCCCATTCCAGGCAGGATTGCTGAACAACTAATTTTTGATGCATATACATCCATGCGTCCTGATGAGGTGAAACTCTGTCATCACGGGGGATACTAAGAGCACAGACAGGAACAACAATAATAATAATAATAATACTCCACCTTCCCTAACCTCAGCTTCTTGCTGTGGTAGGAAAGGGACCAGAACACAGGATGTGCTGTCACTGCCATACCCACTTGCTGCCTCTGTTCTCACCTTTATATGTCCCTCTGAACACTTTCTCAGATGCTGCCAGCCAGCTGCCCAAAGAGCACTGTGAAGGGCATTGCCTAGGCTATTGAGGCTGATGATGGGAGATGAATGGGAAATGCATGAGAAGTCTCTCAAGGCAGGGTTCATTTTACCTTCCGTCTGAGGGTATGACAATTTGCTACTCTTGCTGCTCTATGTGGAAACCCTATTTGCTACAGCAGCTCTACCTTCCATTTTGTATCCTCTGGAGAACTTTGCCATTCCCCTCACCTGCTTTAAGCTGCCATCTGACTAAATTCAGTTACAGGCCACTTTAGGGAAGCAGAGGAAGTGTCACGTACTGTAACTGAAAGGACAGGCAAGAGCAATGGGGAGAGGAGGCAGAGAAAGAGTTAGGGAAAGAGAAAAACAAAGGAACAAAGCTGCAAGGCAGTGGTGGCCTTTGCCTTTAATCCTAGTGCTCAGTAGGCAGAGGCAGGAGGATCTCTGAGTTCCAGGTCAGCCTGGTCTACAGAGTGAGCTCCAGGACAGCCAGCGAAGGGTACACAGAGAAACCCTGTCTTGGAAAACAAGACAGAACAGCACTAAGAGAAAACTAGAATCCTGAATCAGGAGCACCCTCAGAATAATAACCACTGGCCATGCACTTTGGAAATGTGTATGTTTGTATACATGTGCAGATAAAGAAGTCAGCTGGGATCCAGCAGTCCATGCTCACTCATGTGCAAATCAAAGTGGGTTTTGTGGTCTTTTACACTATACTGTGAGTCACTATCATTGAACATGTCCCTGATGTTATTACTCAACAATCCCTTAATTCTAAGCCATTTCACCCATTGCTGGCAGAAGTGCTTGCTCTCACATGGGCTCCTGCTATTGGTACATTCCTGTGGTCATCACACACGTTAGTGACTTCAAGTATACACACAACAATTACCAACTACAAGTTTTCTTTGAATAAGCAGAAGGTACAGAATTAAAAAAAAAAAAAAAGCCTCCTGGAAATTTAGAGGGAAATCACTTTCTGGTGACTAAAATAAGAAGCTGCCTTTCAAACTGGCCACAGGGGCTGAACACTGCTGATCACCGGTCTGAGTTCCCTCAGGGGAGTATTAGTTTTTGTCATGTGTTGGTGTTCCTCATGAGAGCAATGGGCCTTTCTCATCCTGCTCCAGCTGAATTCCTCTGCTCCATGATGCAACAGTTATCTTTTTGGTAAAGAATATTCAAGTTCTGACATCACAGTAGTAATGGATATTACTCATGGTATGCTCTCAAGCCCAGCAAGGCACATTCTGTACCCTCTTTATCACTTAAGTAAGCAATGGGTTTAAAAATAGCATTGCTTACACACCCAGAGTACCACTGATTCATTAACAACTGAACAAATACTGCCCTGGACTCCAAAATTATACAGGATTTTGAGGCATAGGTATTTTCCATTGCCCTAGTAGAAGTATTTTATTGTAAAGATTTACAGATCTTAAGAGAAGGAAACCTTAAAAATCTACAAATTCAGTATTTAACAAGTCTTCTGATTTGTGACTCAAAAATTATCAACCTAAAATGTAATTAATTATAAGATCCATAAATTTGCAACCCTGATATATGAAACATTCCAAAATAAAGGCCTTTCAAGGATAGTTGACAGTGGTCATGGTGATGTCTAGAAATAAGAGTCTGTGATTTCCCACTGATAAGCTGGGGGTGTTGGGTTTGGGGTCTTACTCAGATTCTTTAAAGACAAACATCTCCACAGCAGACATTCTGCTTAGACATCTATATGTGCTTAATGAACACCTTCTGTTCTCTTGAGATCCCAGAAAAGGCCTTGGATCATGGAGGTGATGTCCTCCCAAATGACTGCTAGGATTATCTTCATTCAAACAATACAGGGTGAACAACTAACCAGCCATTCAGAAGATTAACTAGCTTGTATCAGACTTTCAGAGTCAAATAATCCTAGAATTTCTAAAGTCAGATTTTCAAATCTGCTAAACTAAGGATTCTACAGGCCACGGTGAATAGCCAAAACTATCTGCTGAGTATGTATACGTACAAGCAAAATGATACAAAAGTAATGCTTAATTTTGAAAAGCCAGCATGCTGCAGAGTAAGACCAAAAAAGACAACTGACCACGGAAAGCAGCTGTGACCCTCACCAATCAAATGCCATTGACTCAGAGACAGGGCACTCTCAGTAGTGAATAGGCTCTTTATATAGGAGAGGGGCCCACGAGGACAGAGTGGATCTATCTTTATTTATTTAAGATTTATGAGCTATCTACCTCTCACAGGACCAGGGTTGGTTTGCTAAGGTGAGCTAAGATAAAGCATGACCAAATCCAGGGAGCATGGGAAGATGCAGATGCTGGACACAGCTCATCAGGGCAGCAGCAGATGGATTTGGAGAGACTAGCTGGTGTCTACATGTGACAGGTCTCTAGCACCTGGTTTTGATTCTGTCCTGGAGACATAATGAATACACCAGAGAAGGGAGTGGGGTTTCTGAAGAGGAAATGGATATGTATAACCAAAGATTGATGGCTGTGATGCTAACAGTGTCTATGTGTGAGGTAAGAGGAGTCTGTATTAAAGATGGTGCCAGGAGAGCTGAGGACAGCTCAATGGTTAGGGGCACTGGTTGTTGTCTAGAGGACCTGGGTTTAACTCCCAGCACCCATATGAGAGCTCACAATCCACAGTTCCAAGGGAGTTCTGAGGCCTTCCTATGGCCTCTAAAGCAGCAGGCATGCATAGACACACATGTAGGCAAAACACCTACACACATATTTTTTAAAAGATGGTGCCAGCAGAAGAGTAATTGTGTTACCCCCCCCCCAACCTGTTTACAATGTCCTGCACATAGACTAAAGGAAGCCTGCCCTCAGTTGGCACTGATTGGGAAATAAAGGTGCCAATGGCTAATGGCTAGGCAGGGTTAAAAAGGAGGGACTTTTAGGATTCCGGGGCAAGAACAGAAAAGGAGAGGAAGAAGGATTCAAGCCATGAGAGAGGATTAGGGCTGATCACACTGTGAGGGAAAGGAGGGTGAGACACTTGAAATGTAGGCACTAAGGGAAAGTGGCCCCATGGGAGGGCTGTGCAGAAGGAAACAGAGCAGCAAAGATAAAATATAGATTTGAAATATGTTAACTCAGGAATACTGGAGGGGAGTGTGTGCTAGCTGTAGGGAGGTTCAAGAAGAATCCAACCATTGAGCTAATAAAGCATATTAAAAATAAAGCACTCTGTGTGTGTATGTGTGTCTGTCTGTCTGTCCATCCATCTGTCTTTCATTCACAAATCCAGAGGGCTCTGGCAGGTGGCAAAAAGCACAGGCAACCAGCCGGGCTCAATGCTGATTAACTATTCACTGCTACAGGGTAAGGCCTAGCCAAAGATAGGAGATTGAGGACCTAACTGATGTCTTGAGACTGATGGCAGAACAGAGCAGGCTGGAAAAAAACCCAGGCTCAGGTGGCTACTTCAGGCAAACAGCTGCAAGAAGAAGAAAGGGCATGCCCTAGAGTTCAAGTACCAGGCTGAACAAAGGCCACCATAAAGAGCTGAGACACAGCCGTGTCCAGTTATGTGAAGTACATCCTGAGGGACCACAAGCAGCAGAATGCAGAGGACACACACTTCTGGCCAAGCTTCCATCCAGCCTGCCCTCATTCTCCAAGGCCAAAGCTGACTGGAAACTAAATCAGCTCTCAGCCTGGTCCCCTGGGTTACAATGACCATGTTCTCAATCAAAGCTGGGAGACACTACAAAAGAACATAAAATCCAAGTCCTTAGTCAGGGTGAGATTTAAGGAAAGCCACAATATTGAAGGGAAAACACAACTCTAGCCTTACAGGGTGAGTGGGGGGCGGGGAGTGCCAACCAGGGTGCTTCTGTTTTCCCTAAAATATAAAGAAAACAATCCCAGTCTGTGTGTTCCATCTGATGGTGGATACTGAAGAAGCTTGGTGGCACTTTACCTGCAGCAAAGACACACACACTCAGCTGGCTCCTCCAAGGCAAACTGAAATGCCGAGGCAGTCTTGTGCTGTGCCTGTGTGGCTCTCACAGCCTAGCCCTTGTGGTCCTGGGCCTGCTAGCCAGCACTTCCATTTTGTTTTACTTAGATACAAATGAAGCTATGGGTCCCAGCTCCACTCTCCCTAAAGAAACCCAGTCCCCCTTTCTGTCCTGGCTCAAATGATGTGGTTTACACAGCAATCTGCCTGATTTCTTCAATATCCCTTGCTTTGCTAAATAGTTTCTTTTCTAAAATGTTGCTAACTCAGAACAAAGGGTGGGAATAGGTATGAGAATAAATTCTAAATAGAAATATAGAGAAAAATAAGGATCACACATCTGATGTTTTACTTCCCAGCTTTTACTCCACAAAAAAATCCTGAAACTTGAGAGTAAGAAACTTCCAAGGCAATGAATGATCAGCAGCCAGGAGCCTCCTCATCACCTCAGATCCCATGGAGTAACCAGGAGCCTGCTCATGCTGGTAAGCTCTAGGAGAAAATCATCTCAGCAGGGGCTTACTTTCCTGTAATTAGCCAGACTATGGTATAAACCTGCTGGGAATGCATACACTCCCTACAATGCAGGAAAGAAAGCTGTCAGCCAAAGGCCAGATGACAATGGCCAGGTAACAATTAGTCCAGGGTCCTGTGATTTTTTTAGCTTTTAAGTTTGAAATTATTTCCAAATGAAAATTATAACTGTCTATAGATGGACATTTACTTATCAGCCACTGTATTCTAACAGACTCCAGCTGAAACTTAGGCAGGAGTTGGCACCATGGATGAACAAAACACTTTGGGTGGTAAGGAACCATCCATGTTCCCCACATTGTACCCTCTTCCCCATGTTGCTCCTCCACCTGGCTCCTCTGTTCAGAGGCAGCACCAATGCTTGTTCCATCTAGGGTACCTACCTCACCTCTTTTCATTAGGGCCTGTTTCTCTGAAGAGTTGCTGCATGTTTAGGGTCATTTTGAAAAATAGTGACCTTCTTGACATTTTATTTGCACATCACAAAGTTTGCTCTTAAAATGTGAAGTTCGGTGATTTCAAATACAGCTGTGATTGTCATCACTAACTCCAGAACATTCTCATCACTCTGAACAGAAATCCCACAGTCATTATGTCCCATCTTCCCTTCCCACAGGCCCTGGCAACCACGGATCCACTTCCTGTCTCTATGGACTTGCCTATTATAGACATTCGACATAAATGGAATTATCCAGCTTGTGGGCTTTGTTGTCTTCTTTCACTTTGTAGAAGTTTCCCAAGGTTTCTGCATGTATATGTCTGAGTTTCATCCTCCTTTACTGCCACAAAAGAGTCCCTTTAACAGATATGGTACAGTTTGTTTCTCCACTGCTCATGGACATCTGGAATGCTTGTGTAACACACATGCTGCAATAAACTTGAGCCCAAGTCTGTTAGCAAATGGAAACATTTGCTCTGTAGAGTGAGGTTGCTGGGTCATGAGAGGACTTCATGTTTAAACTTTTAAGGAATTGCTACCCATTTTCTAAGTTAGCCTTCTGAACTCCCCAAAAGTCCCAATATACGTGGCTCCAGGAAAGACACACTGAAAACAATTCTATAGACAGAGCAGGATATAGGGTCTGTTCAACACAAGGCTAGTAAGCAAGGAAAGCTGTGAGGCAATTGGTGTCAGCAGCACGCCTGGCCTGTATCCTCCTCCCAAGAGCATGCCAGCACCTGGCATGGCAGTTAAGGCTGGCACAATGTGCACCAGGCCACCAGATGAAGAGGCACTCTGTGCAAGGAGCAGCTGCAGTGGCATGCAAACTGACATGCTCTCAGTGTCCCATCATGGGCCAATGGTCAGGAACTCATCAGAGTGATCTGCTGTAGCTTTAAAGTGCCGACTCAGAAACTAGGAGAAAGATGGAAGAGGTAAGGAGCAGGAGAAAGCAGAGAACAGTAATCCAAGGAATGGATTAGGAAGACAGGTGCTTTAGGGTTTAAAGTCTGTTAGTCCTGGTATGTTCCAGAGTAAATAAAGAAACTGTACCCATATGGTCTGGCAACTAGGGGAGAGACCAAGTCCACCACCAGTACAACTGATGATTCAGTGCTGGGCATGGGTCCTTTCAGAGCTGGCAGGAAGCAGATGCCAAGGCTTCATTCTTGTTCTTTTTAGGCAGAAGTACAAATTCCAGAGTTAAACAAACAAGCAAGCTTTGAGGCTGGGGTAGGGCAGACTGATGAGGTAAGGAAGGCATCCTTCCACAGGAGAGAGAGCAAGGAGCTATGCATCAGTGAGTACCTTTTGTGTATCTATCTACTCAAGAAACAGCTTCAGCACAGCCACTGCACCTGGGCCCCATTCCTGTGCCCTCATGTCTCTGCTCTTCTGCAATGCTCCATTTGTCCTGCAATCCACTCTTCTCAGGACAGACTTTATTGGCAGGCCTCACATTATTTTACTTTTAAATTATGTTCCAAAGGCATGCTGGTATCCCGGGCACATTTTAACCTGTGGTGGTAAAGAGAGGAATGCAGGTGGCTTGTGAGCTGGCATCTGTCCCACCATACACAGGTGTTCACTTGGCCCCAGCTAATCTGATCTGATCTGACCTGTCCCCCCTTCTCTGTTACCTCCAATCCCATGAGTAGCTAGCAGTTTAGCACAGCTCTGAATTGCCATCGGCAGTCGTGCTGTCTTGTATGCATTCATTCTTTTAGCTGCCATTCAAAACACACCCACTACAATTATTGTTATTAGCTTTTAGCATCTGGAATATGCTCAGCCTTTAAAGTCCCAGATCACTGAGCACAGCCCCTGATGTGAAGAAAAAAGTCAGAGGAAACAAAAATGCAGTTATGATCTTTATAGACACTCTCACCTAATCATCACAACACCCCTGTGAGCTTGTTACTGTCAGCAGCCTCTCTGCAGAAAGAACAGATTCAGGGATACCAGCAGGCCTAGCTACCCAAGGTCAAAAGCTGGCCAAAGGACAGGGACAGACTTCAAATGTTTCCCTGTCTGACTCTAATGCCTGTGTTATTAACAATACAAATGAGAATATTAAAAAATCCAGCTGGCTAATCCATGTGTTGTGATCCTAGCACTTAGACTGAGATGGCAGGATTAGGAGAGAAAGACCAGCCTGGGCTACATGAGATACTACCTGGAGACATAAAAGACAAAACCCACACACTTCTCAAGCATGATGGCTATATTCAATGTGATGGCAATAATTTGTAGAATAAGCAAAAGAGCAGGAGCTAAGGAATATAATTTCAAGTTGGACTTTGTGTGGATTTTAAAGAAGTCAATATTTAAAAACATAGGTTTCCTTGGCTATAAAGGAAAAATGGTTTCTAAAATGTGCTTAGTATCCTGTCGGGTGCTAATACTTCTGGAGGGGGTAGGAACTGAGGTCAAAAGTTTCTGAAATGCCAGATTAAATAATAGTAAGCGACTGTCTTTACTGCAGCACTTCACTGAGTTGATGTGGTTGTGCTCACTGTGAGTCAGCAAAAGAGCATGCAATAAACCCTATGGCCCAAATCCGTTCCAAAGAGAAACTTTTTAAACCACACTGAGTATTAAATATTTTTTATCAGGAGAAAAGACTAAAAAATAATGGATTGAATATTTCAAGATATCTTCTAGCTACAACACAGTTCTTTTTCACCTTAGCATTCTAATTAATCAGCAACCTTCTGGAGGTTTTTCTAAGGTTTCAGTAAGGTAGAGGCAGGTCAAGATGTTCAGAGATGCCTGAACAGCTGTTCCTATGATGGCCTCATACATAGAGAGGTATTTTCCCACCTTAAAAGTATAAACAACCAAAGGCACCTGGGCTAGCCTTGTCCTCCACAAGAACCAAGGGCTTCTTAAGTAACTTGGGAGGAGTTGATCCTTCTGTCCATACCCCACCACATCTGTGTCTACGGAAAGGCCAAATATTTAGATCAGGGTTGTGCCTTCACAACTTTGCACCTTCTCAAAGTGTCAGGGATAGCTCTCAGAGACAGGAGGAGCTGCCATGCCCTTTGCATTACCACAGGCCCCTTCCCCTGACAGCCGAGAAGAGGTCCTAGCCACAGAGGTCAAGGAAACTTCCCAGAGGAATGCAAGACATGGACAGAGACAATCACACTGGCAAAAAGGGAGAGTGTGCCTGTCAGAAGTGGGGAGGAGAGAGAAGGTGTTGAGCTTAAACCAAGGGTGTACAAGGCAGACAGTACACACTGGGACATGGAGTTCAAGATCAGTAGCTTTGCAGCCTTCCCATACAATTCTCTTCTCAAAAATAGGCACATGATTTTCCTTGAGCTGATTTTGTGACTTAAAATTGCCAGATCACTCCTGGAAAACACATTACTCATCTCTGCAGTGGCACAGTGGAAAAAAGTCATCATCCCAGATGTAAAAGTCCTTCTAATCCCTATCCCCAATAGCTAGATAGCCATAGAACAGGATGACAGACTCTCTGGCAGTAACAAAAAAAAAAAAAAAAAAAAAAAAAAAACTGCACAACTGCATGACAACACCTCCACCTAGAAACTGAGGCATAGTAGCCAATTGGGTTCAGCCAATCATCATCTCCAGACTCCAGCCATCCTGCTTCTGTGAAACCCAGAGCCTGCTGCAGGATCAGAGTGGCTCAGGTTAGAGCTAAGAAGAGCCATGAACAGAATATAAGGTGAAGACTTAAGAACAGTCAGTATCAGGAAAATTAGTCCTAGAGATCACCTAGAAGCTCGTAGACTTCTGTGAGAAACCTGAAAGGAGAGGTACACACAGACTGAGGGCTGCCTGCAAATCCAGGCACACTATCCACGGCATATACAGAACTCTTACAACTCAACAACAAAAGGATAAATAACCCAATCTTTTTTAATGAGTAGAGTATATAGTATATATTTCTACAAAAAAGATGTACAAAGGACTAATAAACACATATACATTATCATTAGTCATTAGGTAAATATAAACCAAATACATAATATGCTAAGAAATTTAAAAGCATATGTACATACACAATTTTATACACAAACATTTAAGGCAGAATTGTGTGTAACAGTTCCAAAGCAGAAACAAAGTCTATTTGTGGACAAACAAGATAGCAAACAGCTATGGCACAAAGTATTAGTTGCAAGAAAACATTGATATATACTATGATATGGGGAAATTGACAATACTGTGCAAAGGATAATAAGTCAGGCACAAAAGGCTACACTTCCATTTACATGCGAAGTTTAAGGCAAACAAATCACAAAGAAGTTAATGGGAAGTGACATGGAGATGAGACTTCTTCTGGGGATGATGATGACAATATTCAGGAATTAGACACTAATGAAGTACACCTATGTGAATAGTCCAATAATGAATATGTTTGTGGTATACTTCAAAAGGGTGAACTTCATAATGTATGAATTAGATCTCAATAAAACTGTTTTAAGGGCTGGAGAGATGGCTCAGTAGTTAAGGGCACTGGCTGCTCTTCCAGAGGTCCTGAGTTCTATTCCCAGCAACCACATGGTGGCTCACAACCACATGTAAGGGGATCTGATGCCCTCTTCTGGTGTGTCTGAAGACAGTGTATTCATTACATAAAATAAATGAATCTTTAAAAAAAATAACTGTTTTAAAAGATAGGCTACGATAGGAGCCCTCCCAGTCCACTGTTCTGCTTCCATAAATTTAGCTCTCTATGTCGTGCCAAGATATAAAAATAGTAAACATAAAATTCCAGAAAGAAGCAATCCATAAGGCTTAAGTTGTACATTATTTCAACCATGACAAAATTGAGTTGTCCTGTTCCAATTCTTTGATCAATAATCCACATGATATATAATATCTGCTCTTCAGTCACATGACAACCACTGTAGCTGACATGACTGACTGTCCCTAATGCTATATCAAAGGGTCATTTAGCTCAGCAAACTCATCAGGTAAATGTCAGATAATCTCACATTGTAGATATGATACAGTGATATTTTGAGAGAAAGAAAGACTGTATTCATATATCTTTATTACAGTATATTGTTAGAATTATTTTATTATTGGTTATTACTGGTGACCTTTTATCATTACCATGATTTGCATGTAGGAGAAGCATCATCATACATAAGATTCAGAGCTGTCTGCAGTTTCAGGCATCTATTGATCTTGAATCCTGGATCCTTTGTGGATAAAGGGAAATTGCTATAGTACCTGGTACACATCATCTCCAATGAACCTAAAATTCAGGTCATCCCCCATTTTACACATGAGGAAACTTGAGAATTGGTGAGAACAGATAATTGTCAAGGGCCACAATAGAGCCACATTATGGACAGACGGACACACAGACAGGGTGGATTTAAACTAGCTTTGCCAACTCCTGAGGCCACATTCCATTCACCTTACCATGCTTCTTCTTGCCGAGATAATAAGCTAACTAGCAACGATGGAATGGCTCTCTGGAGAAAAGATCGCTCCCTAGATTAAGGGTCAGTGAGCAGTATAAAATGTGAGTGTTAGAAGTCACATTAAAGGCCATCCTTGCCAAATTCCTCCACTTTCCAGATGAATAAGAACATTAAACTGACTGGCCCAACCACAGTGGCAAGCCTGGTAGGCACACCCACACTCTTGTGTCACCAAAGCAGCTGTATTGATCTCTTCAATTAGTTAAGGACTAAAGGAAGCCAAAGGTCACTGCTTACCAAGCCTTCTGCAGCCTTCAAATGGGCCAGCCTTGTCTCCAGGCACCCACAAGAAAACCACTTAAATGTTCCAAACTATGTCCCCACATTCCACAAGCCTGCTCTTCCTGTCATGTTTCCTTTCTACCATCACTACCTTGGTTCTCCAATGGTCCAAGTTTCTCATCTGGCTCCCTTCAACCTCAATTTCTGGGTAAGTCTAAGACCCTTTGATTCTAGAACCTACCTATTCCAGTACCTGCTCACTATAGGCAGACTCCTGTAAACCCAATAAATGTTTGTTCTACCTAGAAGCCAATCTTTCTGACAATCAGACATGACCCTGCAAGTCATAGCCAGAACTATTTAAACATAGAAGAGATGGATGGCCTCATGCAAACAAGTGACAGGGAAGTTATTAAAGCACAGATTAAGCCCGGGAGCACAGGGCAGATGGGGTTGGGAGCCTCCCTCTGTGTGCATCCTGCTGGGACAGAAAGGCACATGGAAACACCAGGGCTGCCAACTGCACCTACAAATTATTCATTATTTTTGTGTGGTCCCTCTGAACACTCATCTGTGATAGCTACTCCAGTCAAACAACTAAATTCAAGCGAGAAAACCTGTAAGTGAAAACTTGGTCCATTCATGGCAGGTTGGATATCCACTGTTCTATGACCATTTGAGGCAAATTTGGGCTCCACTGTTCTAACCAAAGCCATCCTTCAAACACTAAACAGAGCATTCTCCTGGATATTTGGGACCTCAGTGCTTTCTCTTTGTGCCTCTCTAATTGTACTCACTGTATATTACTTGGCATCACTTCATGTTTTTTGTTGCTTTGTTTAATCCTGTCTGCTCTGAGTTGATAAATTCTTGGAGAAGACAGAGCTTGTACTTAAGTAGAGTAATGTAAGTAAAGCAGAAAAGAATGCTTGGAACCTTCCTGGCACACTGCAAGCAGTAACCAGAGAAGTACTAGCTACTATCTATCAGCTACTGTTCTATATCGGTGTCTCTCAGGTCCCCCAGCATGAGTTCTCAGGACCAAAGCTGCTTAAGGTGAAAACAGCTTTTCTTCACCCTCTTCTCCTTTCCTAACCTCTTCTAGAATGAACACTTTTGCCCTGCCCAAGACCCAGTGATTCTGGCTGAACATCATCTCCTCTAGTGCTCCTTCCAAGCCACCTCCTCTGCTGCCTGGAGTCTAGTCTGCCAGAGGGGGATGAAGCCAAAGAAGAGCAGGTGCCTCTCTGATACACAGCATTTCCACATGACACTGGCTGGTCTCAGGGTTCAGAGAAAATATAAGACTTGAGAAGCTATTTGTTTCTCTGTGAATCAGAAATGATAACTATGTAGAGCTAGAAAAAGAAGCAATTTTTAAATTATACTGGGCACTGAGCCAAAGCCAGTAGTGATACAATGACAACAGTCATTTGTCCAGGATGGCCAGAACAGTCACAAGGACTCATTCTTTTTCAATGAGAAACTGCATCTAATGATGCCCAGTTGGGGGTTCCATTTTAGATTCTGAAATATCCCACATGCAGTCAATGCAGCAGCTTCTTGAGCTTATGGGGTGGGGGTGGGGTGGGAGTGGGGGTGCACAGCAGAGAGAAAGGCAGACCCAGCCAGGGCTGAGGGCTGAGCTTCAGCTCAACTCCAGCTCAGCAAATCTAATAGCAGAGATACCATGGGAACCTTTCTATCTCCTGAAAAATAGTCTAGTTGAAGACCCCCACCTTTCTAACGCTGTACCAGAGACCCCTGAAAGCCCAGCAGGGACTGGCACATAAAACCTGAAAAGAAATCTACACCAAACACTTGCTGCCTTACTCCTTTGATTTGCCATTTTATTTCATATTTCTATGAAGTACTAAGCTGCGTAGACAACTTGGGTTTGGAGAAGGAACAGCAAAGCCCTGCTAGGTATTGTTTAAGTCAAACACTGAGAAATTTGCTTGTGTTGTTTCCTTTCCCTCCCACCATCTCCTGCACCTGAGGGCAATTCCACACACATGCCAGGCATGGTTAGGCCTAGGTGACCTTCCCAGGAGCCCTATAAAGGGCTCAGGCACTCTCCTTGGCCTTATGCTAATGCTGTTCTTATGTTCTAGATGTGCAACACCTAAGATAGTAGCCATTGGCCATTAGTGGCTATTCTTAAGTTAAATAAAACACAAATGTCCCTTGACTTCGGTAGTCACATTATTTCTAAGCACTTTGATGGAAGTGGCTACTGTTCTAGAAACTATAGAAACCAGATTTCTATCCCTGCAGAAAGCTCTGTTAGATTAGTTAGTATTCCAGATGGGGACATTTAAACTATAGATGGCCAATTTAAAAACAAAACTAGCCAGGTCTGGTAGAAAACATCTATAATTCTAGAGGCTGAGGCAGGGAGAAAAGATCTCAAGTTCAAAGCCAGCCAAAGCTACAAAGCCTGCCTATGCTTTAAAAATTCATTCATGCACTTACTTAAGAAACTCTGTACCCTGTGGTCTTGAAGAAAATGTATTTCCATCTCTAACAAAAAAAAAAATATACTGATTTCTGTAATGAGATAAAAGGTCAACTCAAAGCAACATCTTCACATAACAAGCACTGGTATCCTTTAGAAGTTGTTCTGTTAGTCTGGGTTACTCCTTTCTCCTTCCTGAAACCTCGCCCTTATATACAGAATCCCATGTTGCAGGGAAAACTTTAATCAGGGCACATCAGGAGCTCTCTTTTCTCTTCTGGAGTTTGCAAATTACTATTTCTTCAGGGATCTGGTATTAGTCTGCAGAGGCTGCAGAAAACAGTACTGAGAACTGGGAGACTTAAGCAACAAGTTTACTACCTCACAGATGTGGAGGCTAAAAGTTCAAGATCCAGGTGTTGGCAGGATTGTCCCTTCTGAGGCTGTCAGGGATACTGTGCTAGGCCTCTCTCCCTGGTTCTGCTGGTTGATGACAATACTTGTTCATTGGCAAATAGATTTATTACCCCAATCTCTGCCTTCATGTTCATGTAACATTTTCCCTGTGGGTGTGTCTGTGCCCAAATTTCTCCCTTTATGAGGACACCAGTCATATTGGATTAAGGACCTACCCTGCTTCAGTGTGACCTCATCTTAACATAATTGCATCTGTAACAACCATATTTCCAAATAAGGTCACAATCTGAAGTGCAGGGAGTCAGGACTTTAGCATACAAACTGGGGGAGGGGGTGCAATTTGCCCCATAACAGGCCCTCAAAGCCTAAAAGAAAAAGCATTCTTCCCGGCATACCATCTGCCTTCCATTATTCTATTAATATGAAAAGAACTGTACGAAATTATTGGCTACTCAGCTTTTTAGGAGCAGGTGGTGACCCCAGGCAGAAGTGTATGCCACATAAGGCAATTTCCATTATATCAAGCAAACTCAAGCCTATTACACTAGTTTTAACAAGATACAAAAACAAAAACAAAAACCAGGACTTGGACAAAAGTGAAAGAAAAACCATTCCTACCAACAGTGCTTGTGTGTCCCTCTACATTTGCCTCCTGGAGCCCCTCATAGGGGACTCTCTAAGCAGGTAAATGAAACACAAGGGGGAGCCATCTCCCCTGAGGCACAGGGAGACATTTGTCACAGTGCTCATGGAAAGCACTTGCCTCAGCTCAGCCAACAAGGTCATAAGAGATAGAAACTCACCACCAGTACAGTGAGCACCAGGTGTCACTTATGCTTCCAATGAGGACACTAGGAAAGAGCTGTGATGGTTTAGCTTTTCCTCTGCTGTGGGGACACCGACCATCCTGCTGACTGTCAGAATCAGTCTAAGGCCCATATGCAAACCTCAACTGAAAAGAGCTAAAGAAACACTTGCTTTTCTTGATGTCTTGTGTATCTTCTCTGATGGCACCTCTGTCAGAGCTGCTTTGGTGCACGACACACTCATTGAGTCATAAGAAATAAGAGAATGATGGTGGCAGGCAACCGGGAAGACCAGTGGGGAGAGGTGGTAGAAAGCCTACTTTCAATCCTCTTTCACACTTACAGGAAGAAAGATGTTGGGCGAACATCATTTTGTCCAATGTTTTGAATGAGAACACAGGCTGAGAGACTAAGACCAGGTCTCTGAGTGCAATGCCACAGTCCTAGCAACTTTCTGACATTCTCAAAGGAGACCAACAGGGGAATGGTGCCTAGACACAGCAGCAAGGCTATAAATGCCTCTTTCCACTGACCCCATCCCTCCCTCCTCTGTCTATTCGATATAAAGGTTCACACTGTGCTAGCACTGGTCATTCCCCAAACCCTTACAAGGACAGAAGAGCATCAAAACTCACTTGGATTAAGTAAGTACTCTGTCAGGATACAGTCACTGTCTCCTCTGACATTTCCTGAGACCCTCTTCCATGCCTCTTCCGAGTATGATTCACTTCAGTTTGAAGCACTGCTATCCCCTGACTCAACTGCCTTTGGCTCCCTGTTCACTGCCACCCTTGCTCACTCTCTGCTTAACCCAACAGTCTGGCTTTTGACTTCTGTACTTTAAGTACTTGGCCTGCATAGAGATGACAACGAGGCATCTTAGTTATGGCTCCATGGCTCTAACAGTTAGGCTCCGTCCCAGGAGTGGTTAAAGATAGACATTAGCACAGTTTTCCACCCAATTATCCTATTTACAAAAATAGAACTCTCCTCTGTGAGTGTTTCAAATAGAGGCCTTAATTCCTACAGATGTCAACCTTAGCAGGTCGATTCCTAAACTACATCAGTGAGCTGGCAAGTAGCATGGTGAGCAATGGAACGTCACTTCAAATCATCTCTCCAGATACATTCTCATACAGTATTAGAGATCAATACACCTGTACACACACATGCATTCTCTAGTTCTAGTGAGAACTGTGTCACAGACAAGAGGCTATTGTAAAGAGTAAGTGGCCCTAGTGCATGGACCCCCAGCAGGAGAACACCAAGGGTAAGTTTTCAGACCTGTTATTTCCGAATTCCAGAAGATGAAATTTGCTGAGGTACATTTCGATATTATGTCTTGAATTTTCAATAAAAAAGAAAGAAGGTCTGGTTTTTATTTGCTAGGCAGACACTAAATACCATATTCAGTGTTGCACTTACTATTTCCCAGATCAAGGTCCTCACACAACATGCAGTGAAAACAAGCTAAATACATCCTTGCTTCCCTCCCCCTCCTCCACCTCCTTCTTCTCTTCTTCTTCTTCTTCAAATACAGTTTATTTTTTATTTCATGTATGTCTTTTGTCTGTATTTATGTCTGTGCACCATGTGCATGCATTGTCCTTAGAGGCCAGAAGAGGGTGTTAAATCCCCTGCAACTAGAGTTAAAGAAGTTGTGACCTGCCATGTGGGTGCTAGGAATTGAATTTGAATCCTCTGGAACAACCAGTGCTTTTAATTGCTGAGCTCTCTCCAGCCCTTGTTTTTCTTGAGTGGCTGATAGGTCTTCAAATAAAAGTATAACTTACAGCATTTACTACACCAGCTTTTTATCTCTACTGCAGCAAGGCTCCAAGACAACGTGAAGCTCAGCTAAACATGTTTACAGTCTGCTTGTCTAGGATTCTTCTACTTTATATCTTTAAACTACAATAATTGTTTGTATTTATTATGATCATTTTCCTAAGTTCTTTTTCTGTGTTGTATATAACAGCACATAGAGACACATTGTAAAACAAGTCAAAACTTACAGGGGAAAGTATGGTATAATTAATTGACTAGAACTCAATTAAAATAATCACCATAGTAAATAAGGCCAAACTTAGAAAACGCATTCTGTACCAGAGAAACTATTTAAAAACTAACATGTTGAAGCAGGTGCTCAAAGTTGCCTATCTGACAGTCATTCCCTCTTTCTTACCTGACAGAACCTGACTTGATCCTGACTGCAGAGCCAATCCTGGTTAGCCTAAGCAAATCACTGTGTGTTTGTGAATAACTGATCCAGGCTGGACATGTGATACAACCCTACCCTATAAGAAGAGAGAAGAGAACATGTAGGGACTTCAGGGAGGGCACCCTTATTTGATGAATGAATGGATGGACAGATAAACATGGAAATGTTGAACCAACCCATGCATACTACTTTGTTCCATCACAGGGCGCTGCCACAAAACTGTACCTACCCTTTGAGAGCTAGAAATGAGCAACAGAGGACTAGAGAAGGCGATGCTGCCGGAGCCTTAACACCCCTCAGAAGGCTCCTCTGAGGTGCTTTTCTCCAGGTTCTACACAGAACATGGCAGTGAACTGAAGAAGTTCATCTCTAATAAATATCACAGGCAAAAGGCACTCACTTCTTTGTAAAAGAATAGAGGGAAGAAGGAAAGAGAACAGGCAGCCTGTGCAGAATATACTTGATATCCCCTCAGGATTAGAAAAAAAATCTTTTTATCTGTAATTGTCATTGTTCCGAAGCCACCAACATCTTGCCTTATCCAATTGGCTTTCTTCTTTCTTTGAGACAATTGCTGGCTATATAGCTCCTGCTAGCCTGGAACTCACTGTGTGGACAGGGTGACCTCAAATTCACAGAGATCCACCTACTTTGATTGCCTCGGCCTCCTGGGCAAGGATTAAAAGCATATATCACAAGGCTCAGCAGCCTTCTTCTTAAAGAAACACACTAGACACACATGAACACATGTACAGATATGTCTATGGCTCAACAACTGAACTCCAAGCTGCCGACTGCATCTCCCTGCTGCCCCTGAACTTCAGAGACCAGGTACCAGCTCTTGTGCACACCCTGCTCTTACTAACTAGAGAACACTGGCCTAGACATCCAAAAATACCGAAGATGCAATATAGCACAGAACTACTCTTCAAACTCCCTTATTCCCGGCAAATAAAATAATACACTTTTAATATTCTAGTCACACCCCCATGGACTTTGCAGTCCTCCCCCAACTGTGCCACCTCTACCTCATGCCTGCTCATTACTTGAGTTGTCTACATGTAACTTTCTACCCAGCTCTCTCCCTTCTGCACCGAGTCATGGCCACATCCCCTCTAAGAAACTGAAAACCAAGCTCTTTCAGAAAGCCATGAAGCACATTTCTTGGGTTTGGGCCCACTGCATCTACTGCTTGCTCCCTCAGACTTCTTTTCTTTTTGAGGGCAGAATTCCCCAATGTCAGCTTCTGAGAAGCACATCCTGCTTCTCTGCCTACTTTATCAGATGCAGCAGAAGACAAAGCAATACACTATGCTGAAGCACCTGTCCTGCTGCAAGAGGAGGGACTTTCCTTCACCAAAGTTTCCAGTTTCATTCCTAAATTTCCCATACTCATCCAATGAACTGCTATCAGCCGGAGCTATACACATCAGACTTCATGTCATAGTAAACTTAGGTGACAAACAGGACAGAAACAAGTGTATTATTTTATTGCACAATCTGTCATTATTACCATGAAACCAACTCCAAGGGCAGGTCCCACCATAGGTCAGTCTCTCAGCTTGGCACAGGTGTATATCTATCCAAGAATCTAAAGTTACCAGGAGGGTACTGTGATTTTGCTAGTTAGTTCTCAGCTGAACAACTAACATGGAATCCGCATACAGTGTGCCTCAATGCACTGGCTCCAGAAAGTAAATTAACAGAGGTTAGCTGCCTGTGTGGAGCAGAAGGCAACAGAAGTACCAGAGTGCCCTTGAAAAAGACTGGCTGAAGCTGAATGATGAGGCAGTGAAAAGCCGGCTTCCCCAAGAGCTCAATGGAAGGGGCTGGCCAGGTAGCCATACTGTAATCCAGGAAGACAGTAACACTAGAGACTTCCTATGTGCCATACTGCTCACTGAAAACAGCACTAACTCTAAGGATGAACACCAGCCTGGCACATACCCACAGCATAAATGCCGGAGGAGGGAGAAACGGTAATGATACCCAATACCATCAGTGACAGAGAAAACCTTGTCCTGGGACCATACAGAAAAAATATATTTCAACACAGCATGCAAGTTTTTCCAACAAGTTAAATAAAGGTTTAAGCATTATTATAGCCCACTTGCTTAGAGACAGACAGACAGACACACATTTGGATGGATGGGGCAAAAAGGAAAGGCGCGGGAAATGAAGTACGTTGGACATGTGGGAAAATCCAAAAGTAAAGCATCTAGAGATCTATTGACTCTTAAGCTGGCTAAATGACTACAGTGTGATCAACTGGGTATTTCTGCACATGTATGCATACCCCAACAGGCACTGGGCCACACAACCCAATCCAGCATAGTACAAATAGTTTTTTTTTAAAAAAAAAAAAAATTAAAGTGCACCTGTCCCTTTAACTATGCCAACTGTGAGATGGGGAAGGCGCCAGTGGAAAAGGCATTTAAAGCAGATTGCCCCATTTAGGAGATATGATTCTTGGAAACGAAGACTGGCATTTTTCCTAGACTAAAGGTTACAACAGAATAACCAAAGAGAAAGAGGGCAATAGCCTCACCTGTTGGGCTTCTACCTGACTTCAAAGGCAGAAACCACACAGGAGCCAGACATGGAAACAGAGAGCCCAGGGGAAAGCTCAAGGCCCCAGGCTGCTCTCTGCAGAAATTCAGGATAGTTCTGGTTACCTCAAATCTGTTTGCCTAACAGACACCCTTAGAGAGAGGATTGAGGGAGCAAACTGTTAAGCAGTCAGGTCTGAAGACAAAGAAAAAAGGAGAACCTGTCCTTCAAGCCCTTGACCCTTAATTATAGAACCATTTGAAGAATGCTAATTATTTTACCCAATCTCCTATGATGGAGGGTGCACAACAATGGATGGCCTGCAAATATCATCTAGCTCAGTACCAGGGAAATAGACAGCTCAAAGCCTTTCACGTCAGTGGAGAGCACGACTGGGTATGTCCAGACCATTCTGAAGACAGTGAGGGAAGAGTTGCAACTACATTTTAGACACATTCTCTCAACACTACTAAAACTGTCAAGAAAAAGAGATCTATGTATAGCGCAAGAAAACCAGCATCATTAAAAACAAGTCAGATCAGAATGTACACATATGGGCAGGCATGTACAATCACACAACACACATGCTAATAAAATCTAGAGCTGCTTAGCTATTCCTGGGCTGCGGCTCAAGTTCACTAGTCGACAATTTGTCTATTATACAAAGCCCAAGGGGTTTGACTCCTAGAACCGAAGAAACTATCAAACAAACAAGGAACTTAAATTTTCTAAAATTTAGCCAGTTATGGTACTACACACCTATAATCCCAGCACTTGGGGAGGCTGAAAAGAGGAATCTCATGTTTGAGGTCATCCCACAGCACAGAGCAGGACTATGTTTAATGTATATGTATATCTGTCAGGGGTGTGGGCAAATCCTCTCTTCTGTGCACAAGCCCACAGTTAGAGTTCCTGGAGAAGAAGGCAAAGGTGTGAAGAGAAAACAATAATGGAGTTCCAAAACCAGAGAGGACGAAACACTCTCACTGCCCTGGATAGAAATGTGGGTGACTTAAGCCTTGTGGAAGTCCATGATTCTTTTATTAGAAATGGATGATGCACATGGTGATATGATCAAGGCCCAGCGATGTCCCTAACTATGCAAGAACAGTTGGCCTTGGAGATGACTCTGATCGAACAGGTGCCCAGCACTGGGGATGTACAGCCTGATTACTTTGCTGTTATTGCCTGACTTAGGAACTGATACATGATACTCTCCTGACCAAGAGATATGGAGGGCTACAGAAAGTGTCTAGAAAAGAGGTTCTTGCTTGTAAAAAGGCCTAACTAGAAAGAACTATTATCTCTTTCCTATGGACATCTCTGGGTTTGGATGTGATACCTGAAATGGCAGCAGCTTTCTTCTGAACACATACTGGATGGTGAAGTAGATTAGAAGGTGTTTTGTTTTTTATAGAAATTTGTATCATTAGGGCCAGATGTGGAGGCACATGCCTTTAAACCAGTACTAAGGAGGCAGAAGCAAACACAACTGAGTTTTGAGGATAGTCTGGTTTATATAGTGAGTTCCAGGTCAGCCAGGGCTACATAGTACAGAGTGAAACATCTCAAATTATTATTATTAATTATCATTATTATGTTTGCTTGTGTGTATATGTGTGATATGTATAGGGACAAATGAGTACCACAGTGTGGACATCAGAAGTCAATTCTGTGGAGTTGGTTTCCTCCTTTATGTGAGTTCCAAGGATTGTACTGGGTCATAGGTTTGCAAGTGCTTTATATATTTATATATATAACAGTCATATTAGTTCTTTATAACCAATCCCAGAATCAACCTCTTTAGACCTTGTTGACACAAGACAGTGAGCTTTCCTTTATGTTAACACTCAGAATTTAATTTATGTCCCTTAAAGATAAAGGCACCCCAACTAATAATCTAATAAACAGTACATAAAGCCCAGAGCAGAGCAACAGCTTTCTACCTCCCCACTGATGTCTGAGTCCATGTGCCTAGCCAACAAGGGAGCCATGACTCTTCCCACTTCCCCCGCCCTCCTTGCAGTGGTACCCTGCACAGTCCTAACTATGGGACCATCGTCCCAAGGGTCTGTAACCATCACCTAATCTGCCAGCTACTTTACGCATCCAAAGGTGCTCAGTCATCTTAAACACATCCAGGACCAAACAAAGCTTATCCTCAGGGCTGCTGCTAAGATGCAGCCCCAGTTCCAGTCTGATGAGATCTGTTTCCTGTGCTTTTCAAACCCGTGGTTCAAGTTAGACCCACAACTAATTTTTTTATTTATCTGGCCTTCAAACATTACTTCTGTCTTTGTTCCTTTCAGACAGGCATTTTCTTACAGTAAATGCATGAACCGTATTTTACTTTTGCCATGTCTCAGGTCAAGACACTTTGGAGAATTCAATTTGTCTCATTTAACCAATGAATAATCAATTAGTCTCTACTTCTCTCTTCCCTCTTCCCTCTTTTGCTCTCTTCCTCCCTCTTTCCCTCTCCTATTCTAATACAAACATGCCTAATGTGTAATAATCTCTAAATCTTTGGGCCATACCCAAAAGTCTCTGCTAACCTTTCCACACATATAATCTGACCTAATTAAAACACCTTTGTCGAAATATTTATATTTCTAAAAAGTATTATTTTTCTGACATTTAATTATTTCCCTTTCCTTACAAACTATGTGTATTTGAGCTATGACATCTTAAGAATGTGCAAGGAAGATAAATGAAATTACAATATGTCCCCTGCCTACCATGTATATCAGCTACTTTCTCATATATTCTTTAATTTTTATTTCTATTTTCATGTACATGAGTATTTTGCTGCACATGTGCATGCAAGCCAAAAGAAGTCAATGTATCCTCTGAGTTGGAAGTTACAAGTGGTTGTAAGCTGCCACAGGGGTGCAGGGACTGGAACACAGGTCCTCTGGAGGAGTAGCCAGTGCTGGCCTGGAACTCAGAGATCCACCTGCCTCTGCCTCCCAAGTACTAGGATTAAAGACTTCCAGCTTTACAGCTAAATCTTAACAGGCATCACTTTTTTTCTATAAGCACCTTACAAAATAAATTTAGAAAAAAAGTTTTGAAACACGGTTGTCGGTAAGCTTAGGACTTCTTCTTAAATATACATAAGCTGATCAAGCTCACTCATCAACCCCTATTCCAAACCCCAGAACAATACTTTCACCCAATCTCTTTCATTTGTTTTTTTATTTGCTAGCAACTTGTTCAGTAGCCATAGTCTAGTGGTAAAAACCATCCTCCTGAAAAGATAATGAGACTCTTAGACATATGTACCAGCAACTCGTAGTCATTTGTTTTAATGTAAGAAAAAGTAATGTTGATTATCACAAACCATACATCATATAAAATTACTTTTGCCAGGCTGTTGGATACAACACATGACTTTCCCAGAGGAGAAAAACAACCCTCCCTCTAATTATGTTTTGCCTGGGGAAAAAAAGAAATTAATTTATATGTACTAAAACAGATTTTAACTTTAAAAAATAGAGGTGGCCTAGAAACATAACAGATCCAATCGCTGACTCAATAAGCATTTATTAAATACCAAATATTTGCCAGGCATTGTGTTAGCACTGTGGTTTTAGAATTGAAAGCCTGTTCTCTGCTCTCATGAAATCACAGCAATGTGAACTACAGTGAGAACTAATATATAGAGGAACCAGGGGATACAGCCACTCACAATGAGATATCATTACACACAAGAATAGCCAGCATAAAATGCAACACATGCTGCAACATGGGTGATGTCCAAGAACATTATGCTAAGTAAAAAGAACCAGCTGCAAGAGACCACACATTTTATGATTCCATTTATAAGAAATGTCCAGAATACCAAGCACACTAGTGGTTTCCAGGAGAAGGAGGAGGGTGAGAATGGAAAAGGATTGCTAATGAGTACAGGGTTCCTTCTGGGGATGAGAAAAATGTAAAAACTCCAAAGTAGTTAAGACGCAAAATTCTGTGCATATACTAAAATCCACTTAACTATATAGTTTACAAAGGCAACTTGTGTGATTCTCAATAAAGCTGTCAGAATCACGGTTAGAAATCAACACTCTAGTTATGCAAATAACCAGTTAGAATAAAAACTCATTATTTGAAAGAAGTAGATTGAAAGTTACATGGCCTATAAAAATAAACCTTTCAAAGTTACTAAAGTACACAAGAAAGAACACATAGGGAAAATGGCATTGGCTAGGAAGACTCAACTTCAGAAAGACACTGGTCCCTCCTAAGTACTTTATGAATTTAATGTGATCCCAACGGAAAGGTTAACAGACAGGCTTATTTTTTTCCTGGAATCAAGTTACATTGACTCTAAAGTTATAATGGAAAAACAAACACGAAGAATAGCCAGTAATACTCAGAAGAGGAAGCACAATGAGAGGGAACTAGTCTTTTCAGACATTAAAAGCCTCAGGCTTCAATAATCACCAACTAGTGGAAACATACACAGAGTCCAAATGCAGAACCCCAAATTTACAGAACGTTATGGCATTGTGATAACATGGCAAAAATAGAAACCTTTAGCAATGGTGTTAGGACAAGTGAGTACTGGGAAAATGTAAAGCTACATTCAAACCTCAGGACACATGCCATCCTAGTTTAAAAACCAAATGAACCAACATATAAATGGAAAAAAAAATAGATTTCAATAATACCCAAAAGGAACTTAAAACAGGACACACCAAAAAAGGTCTAACTCTGAATCAAAATACCAAAGCTATTTTTAAAGAGATATATTTGATTACATTAAAGAGATGGGCTAAACATCATGACCAACAAGAAAAAGATTTTTTACAACTCACTCCAAATACAATATATAAAGAACTATTAGAAATAAGGAAGAAAAGATTAACAAAATAGAGAAAATGTGTAAAGTTCAGAATATAGTTTACATAAAACAAATATAAAATGCCAGTTCAATACATGAAAATATAATCTTATTATTTATGACAAAAGAAATACAAATTAAAACTAAATTGAAATGTTAAGTCTCAGTACCAACAAAGCTCTAAAAGTTTAACCTCAAATAATGTGGGTGACTTCTCAGGCAAATAAGTATCTTAATGTATTGTTGTGAGTGTGGAGTGTGGTACAACCATGGCATTACCAATTGTGGGTCTTTTCAGAGCAAAACTACAGAACCAGATCTGGTGCATTCCAGCCAACCAGAACTTAACAAAATTTTAGACATAGGAAATTAGAGAATAAAGAAATACACTTATCCCCTCTACAAAAACCTTAGCCTACTTACTTGGTTGGTGTAAGAGTTGTCCAGCGCTTACACAGGGCTAAGAGACTATAAGGAAGTCACAACCAGACACAAGGCATCAATCTGTAGTGAATGCTGATCAGTGTATCAGATTCAAAAGACATTTCAATTATGGAAATACATCATGAACAAATTATTAAATAAGATAAGCTTCACTGAAATATAAAATTAGTAGGAAAAGTAGATTATAAAATGACTAACATTATCTAATTTAAATTTTTCATATTTCTATTTATAGAGAAAGACCTGAAAAGTCTAACTATGGCAATATTTAGGAAGAATGATATTTTAAAAGCATGAGAAAATCTGTAGCAGCAGGCAGGAACATGCGTTGTATACTTATTGCTTATTTTCTAATGCTCTATACTGCACAGTGTTTCAAAGGAGTTAAATAAAGCTTCAAGGGTCCCATTAACCTATAAAAGCTAATCTGAAAGATTATCTTCCTGGTGGCATGCAGGATTCTTAGAATAACAGAACAATCTCCACACTGGAACATCACTGCTTAGATCATTCTCTGACAAGTCAAAGATTTTTTTTTCTTAGATGGTAGGATTTCAATAAAAATAAAACACCTACCAGTTGAGGTTTAAGAGGGATAAAACTGGAGCAGTGTCATTTTCACAGGACCAGCTGAAATGCCTCCACAAGCAACACTTCACCTCCACCTCCCACTGAAAACCTCACCAATGAAGTCCAAGAGGCTCCAGGGAAATGGAAACTGGCAGACTTCACACAGCACTCCTGTCTGGGAGAGAGAGCTTATCTGAGATAGGCCTGATGGCAAAGCATCTGCCTCAGAATCGCCCTTTGACAATAAAGATACACCTTCACAACACTGAGGAGGTAAGTTTTGTTTGAAATCAGCATTGCATTTTCCCTACTGCAGCAACATATAAAATGTGTGTGAACACACCTATATTGTATGATTGTCTACTGACATCTCTGTAGTGTGTAACTATAATATGGTGGAGACCACAGAGACTGTCACAACACACTCCTCTCCTAGTGAAGCCTGCAGCCTCATGGAGGGAGAAAGTAGAAAACAAGGTCATCCAAACCAATGATACCTGAAAACATTACATGTTATGAACAAAAAACAGATGAACAAAAATCAAAAGAGGGTGTTCTGACGTTAGAAATCAGCATGTGGTTGACAGTGAGGAGGGCTGGGGAATGTCAGAGGCTGGAGTGACATTTGGACTCGGGCTGCAGAGGGAAGAGGAACTTGCCAAGTACCCCATGCAGAAAGTCCTGTACATAATGGCATGGGACAGAACTGAAAAAGCCGAAATGGGACTGGCATCGAGAGACTGGAGAGACAGGCTGTGACCTCTGCTATTCAGAATGTGGACCTGCACTGAAAGTAGATGGGGAGGCACCTGCACATCTGAAGGGGCAGTGATGGGATCTAATATTCACTTAATAGCATTGTAGGAAATGCTGGAAAGACTCAAGATTGGGCGTGAGAGCTGGGTGTGGTGGCGCACACCTTTAATCCCAGCACTTGGAGACAGGGGCAGGCAGATATCTGTGAGTTTGAAGCCAGCCTGGTCTACATCACAAGACACAGAACACCCAGGACTATATTGAAAGACCTGTCTCAAAATAAACAAAACAAACTTTAAAAGAAGAGGAGAAGGGGGAGGAGGACAAAGAGGAGGAGGAGCGCCATGAAGAGCCAATTTAGAAAGCTAGATCACGGGGCTAGGAGATGGCTGCCTGTAAAAGGCTAGCGGCACAATCACAAGGACCTGAACAGCTCAGCATCCACGTAAAATGGGTACAGTAGTGCATGCCCATAATAACCCCTGTGCTGGGGAAGCTGAAATAGACAGATCCTGGGGATTACTGGCTAGCCAGTGTAGCCAAATCAGTGAGTTCTCTGAAAGGCTGTCTCGAAAAAAACAGAAGGGTTGCACAAGACACCTGACATTAACCTCTAGCATACATGCACACACACACACACACACACACACACACACACACACACAAACACAGAGGCACATGCACACACACACACACACACACACAGAGGCACATGCACACACAAAACCAGTCAAAATAACAAAGTATGGTAGGTTAACGGTACCCAATTCAGCCCAAAGTATACTTTTGCAAATAGGAAATAGCCCAACCTTACTGTTGCTTCCACATGGCAACTACAGTGCATGCAGCATTGTCTGGACCTTTACAGAGAAAGTCTGCCAGTCCCAGGGTAGGTATGGCAGTAGGGAGAACTGGATTCACAAGTCACAGTCCACCTTCCTTACTCAGGACTCTGTGCTGTATTCATCTGTTCACTAAAACTGGTTTGCAACTCCAAAATCAATACTCAGGGCACCTTCATTCCTATGCAAGAGCAAAGCACTGGGAGGCCATGCTGCTCTTATGTGTCCCTAGCTGCAGCTCAGCAAAGCAATGCTGACTTCTTATTTCAGCTCTTACATCAGGAACAACTGCCCTAAACACCATATACGATATGTTTTGTCTTTTTGTGACTTTTTATTTGTTGATTTTGCTTTTTAAAAATGCTAAAGTTTTAAGCACTGCATATGAGCTTCAAGATATAAGAAAGATGAGCTGTTCCTTATGTTAAAAACATGCATTCAATAAGCACATATGGGCTTTAGTTATAGCACTGTTGGCTGTGAGTTCCGTGTTAGTCAATAGCAAGATAGCTCAATAGTTAAAGCACCTGTCACTAAACCTGGTGACTTAAGTTCAGTTGCTGTAACCTATGTAAAGGGAGAAAGAAAAAAACTCCAAATTTGTCCTCTGACTTCCACACAAGCCATGGAGCACATGCCCCCCCCCCCTCTCTCTCTCTGTGTGTGTGTGTGTGTGTGTGTGTGTGTGTGTGTGTGTGTGTGTGCATGCATTCCTCCTCCTTACCCTCTCACCCTCTTCTGCACAAACACACACACACAAATAAAAGTTAAAATAAAATTGCCTGCACACAGAAACATACAAAAACATTGTTCACACAAATGTATGTACCAAATTACATCATTACATAAATGTTACTTTTTTTTCCAACTTAAAATATCAATGTTAATGATGACATGTAGAGATCAATTAAACATATGACCAAAACCTCACAGGAAATTAGTCCTATATCTTCCCTACCAATAATGGCTCACTGTTCATTAATTCACAGAAACTTAACAGAACATAACTACAGCTGATAATGAGAATGACTATACTTGGGAAGCAAAAATTAAAAAAAATCAATAAAAATTGGTGATGGATTAAATAGGAAGTAAACAAAGGCATGAGTGACTCCACTGTTTCTGGGGCCCACTACTGTCTGGAACAGACTGGGTGGGAACAAAGCGTGGAACTGGAGTGTACTTCACACAGGTGACCATGAGTTTTTAGATGTGCTAAGTTGTGATACTCATGAGATCACTACACAGAGATGTCAAATAAACTTCATGACTCCAGAAATTAATTAACTATTAATTAATTTTAAAAAAACAAGTATTGACGGAACTTTGAGAGTCACAGACACACTGAAGTGGTATTCAAAGTCTGGGACACATGTCACTCAAGAAAAAAAGAATTAGAGAACAGGGTCCAGACCCAATACAGCAAGGAACTTCTTTCCTTCCGCAATAAACAGGAGGACTCATTTAAGTCTTTATCTTGGTAGTTTGATTTGCTTAGTTTGAAAGCACTTTGTGGAAAAAATTAATCTATTTAGTATATATCTAAAATATGACAAATGTCCAAATGACCTGGTGAACATAATTTGAAGGACAGATCTTAAAATTCAGACAAACTTTAATGTTACAGGGAATTATCCTAAGGAATAATTCATGATGGTAAAGACAGAAATAATCTTAACATTTGGGGAATGTTTACTCTGACAATATTAATGATATTTTCCTGTGATTTCATCTAGATTCTAATCTTAGAAAATTCAACCTTTCCAGGGATTTAATAAATGTCCATTTCTATTTTCTTCAAGCATAAAAAAGAAGAAGAAAGAAACCAGATTGTTTGCTTTCATTCACTACAGCACAAGCTGCTTCGGTGCAGTTTCAGCCGTTTAGTGCAATGCTGTCCAGTAGGCACCTAGAACAGTCTCTGACATGCTGAGTGTGCTCAGTTGATACTGGGTGAATCTTATGCTTTAATCACCTAAGACTTATGAGAATGTGGTGCTAACACCACATAACTTGTCCTCTCCTCTCTTGGGGCTCGTCCTCCATCATTTGTTGAACACTCTCAGGCAGCAGAGTCTGGCTCACCTAATTTGTTCCAAAGATAAGAGATGTCATATGGCCTGCTAGGGGCAGGCCAGGGCTGTATCTCATGGTAGAGAATTGCTTAAAATGTGGAAGACCCTGGGTTTGACCGAACTCACGAACACATGTATATACAAACACACACACTCACTCTTACAGTGTGACAACACAAACCTGTGAGTCGAACACTCAGAAGGCTAAAGCAGGAGGATCTTGAGATCCAAGGCTAAGCTTTGTTCCACAGAGTCTAAGGCCAGTCTGGGTTACATAGAAAGATCTTGTTTCAAATAAAACAAAATCATGCAACACTTGAAGTGAGTGGTGCAGTTTGTTTTTGTACTGGAGTCACTACTCTTCCCTTCCAACCTAACTTCTATGTCTAGTACTTTATCTTTCAAGGAAAGCAACATAAACCTGTCTCTGCAGTTTTAAAATACTCAGACTTTGACTGAAACAGTCATTTATGTCTAGGAAAGAACCAACATATTTACTAATTCCACTTCCTTATCTACTACTGTTGGGAAGTCTGCACTACACAGGCACAACCTGACAATGAAAGGTGCTAGTTGGATCTAGGCTGCTTTGTCTTGGCCCTTCTGCAGGATGGGCCGCCTCACCTTCTTGTGTCATCTGTACAGCTTGCTTAGCAGAGCAGTCAACCCTGCAGCAATGCCACAGGGATCCAGTAAAGTCTTACTATGCAATAGGCAACCTGTGTGCTTGATAAGTCTGTGTGCATCAGCTTTTCAAAGCATATCTCCTTGCTCCAAGTGGGCTCATGGCTGCCCTATTCCACACCCCTCCTCCACACAGCCACTGCACTGGTTTTGTTCTCACTACCTTGTCTGGCTTGGGTGTTGAACATTTGTGTTGGGGAGATTAATAATCTAGCACTAATGGCTTAACTTAGGTATTTCTTCTCTATGAAGGACTCTGGTCCTTACTGCGTGTTGTCTGGGCCATTCTAACAAACCTGTGAGGAGAGCGGCCTGCACGTCAAGACAAGAGCAGGCTGGTGTCAGGTGGACTCAGGTTCAAGGTCTGGCTCTACTATAACTAGTTGAGGCTTTGAATACATTATTAAATACTATCAAGCCTCAATTTCCCCTTCCATAAATTAAGAAAATCACAGAGCTCTTAAGCATTAGCTAATAATAATATGTTACTACATGAACGACGACTGCCCAGTCTGTTCCAGGGTCCCAGGGCCAAACTACAGACTAGTTGGCTGTGGAACTCATGCAAATGCCAGAGGGGATGGGAAGGTCTGTGAGAGGACAGAGGCAGCCTCTGCACATTCCTGAGCCTCTCAGGAAGTCACAGTCACAAAGCAGCAGGACTGCCAGTCCTGCTAATGCTGTGTCAGTACCCCACACATCTAAGAAAAACCTTCATCAAAATACCTAACTGATTTTAAACGTGCACTTATTCTTAGTTAAGAATGCATTCCTCCAAAACAATAACTCCCCACTGGAAATGCAACTGGGGCCTATCACAGAATCCACACATTAGAAACTTTAGGGGCAGGGTCACATGTTTTAGCAAGCCCTCTAAGTGACTGATGGTTCTCCAAAATAGTGCCCAACGAAGATACACTTCAGAGAGTTCTATGGTATCCCTTGGAGCCTCCCACCTATCAGGATAACAAGACACAAACATGCCCAAGATCCAGAGTCAGAAGGATAAATAGGTAGGCAGAGGGGCCCTGTGGGTAGATAATAAGCACTTAAAGTGGAGAGGCGAGATACTGTCAAGGATGAGCAGGAGGGGAGGCCCCAACTGCCAGTGGCCAAAACTCACACACAGAGTAGCTATCAGATTTGCTAGGCCTTCCATGAAGTTTCACTGATGGGAGGAACATGCTGGCTATTGGAATTATCTTAGCAAGCCATAGGATATGGGTCAGTTTCATGATTCCTGTGCTTTATGAAGCAACCCAAGCATGAGATGAATAGGAGGGAGGGAAGAGGATGAGGAACAGAACATGGGGTGACACAATTACAGCTGCCATTTGCACAGAAGCATTTCAAATAGTCTTCATTACTAGTGTTTGAAACACCAGGTGCCCCCTATTAGCACTGCCTTTAGACAAGACTCAGAGCACCTAGCACCTGCTCTGTGGCTGAGAGATCTCCAGAGCTAAGGGGTATCCCCATCCATAAGCTGAGAATCCACTATCTCCTACATCCCCAGGGCTGTAGGCTCCCTGACCATAGGTCTCAAGCCTTCTCAGGGTCTGTGGGTATGTACTCCTAGGCCTGACAAGCAACCATGGGACATCCCAAGTCCCAAGAGGAGGTGGGCTGATTGCAATTTGGACTCACTAACCAGGAAGACAGAGTGGTATAGGTAGTCTGCTTGCCCCAGGATCTGCTAATGTCAAAGCAAACCTGTTCTTAGTTTATACTCTCATTAGTGTTAAATAAGGTCCATGTCCAGAAGCCATTCGGCAGGATGAAAATACTTCCAAGCCAGGTCAAAACCAACACCAGTGGCAAGTATGCTCACAGGATCCAAGTGGGGTTCATGTTGTTATTGAAAGTAGTGGCAAGTCTCAAGTTTGTGGTCATGTCAAAGGACAAGAAAGGCTCAAAACTGGACCTTAGGAAGGCAAAATTGTTTTAAAAGCTGCTTTATAACTTAAAAGTGCATTGAGGTTCTATGAAACTAATCATTATTACACTGATCCCTTGCCTGTGGTTTTCTGTTGTTAATAAGTAGCTCACAGTGACAAGCTGTAAACTTGTTCAGAAAAACACAAGGAATGAGCTCCTAACAGAAGGCTGGAAATGCTGGAACTGAGGACCTTGTTCTCCTCAGAAAAGAGAAACACAGCCTTTAGGTGCTGGCCTTGGTGCAGTAGTGCAGGCCGCCAGGCACCCAGGAGACTAGAAGTCAGTAGCTCCCTCGAGGACTAGGGATAACAGGAAGTGGTTCTGAGGAATCCTAGGAACCTAGAAGATAGACATTGTA
This sequence comes from Micromys minutus, assembly GCF_963924665.1. Classification (NCBI taxonomy): domain Eukaryota; kingdom Metazoa; phylum Chordata; class Mammalia; order Rodentia; family Muridae; genus Micromys; species Micromys minutus. The sequence goes on along the minus strand of NC_137953.1, from coordinate 40,497,634 downwards.
GGCTGTTGTGGGCTTCTGAGCTCACTGCCATAGCTCCACCGCACTCCCACCCTAGCCTCCCTAGGCAGCATCTGCAGCTTCCTCTTTGATCTGGACTTTAGGATCCTCACGGGGTAAGGTTAGAGGCCCTACCAGGTTGTACTATGGTCCAAGAAGACTCTATAAAATGTAAAGAAGCCTACAAAAAGAAGAGTCTTAAAAGAATTATTTTAAAAATGTTTTATCCAAACCAGCAAGTCTCCCTGAGAAGTACAGAAGGAAAGCAAAATAGAACAAAACTCCTTGATCCTCTGGGCCACACACCACTGACAAATACTATCTCTAAATACTCTTTAGCAACTCAGAACCAGCCATCTCCAGAGTGCCCACACCTCCTTCCACAGCACCCTGCATCCTGGCAGGTTCCCCCAAGTTCCTGCCCTCCTCCCATTACATCCAGTCCACTAAAAATCACCTGGTTCAAGTATCATTTTGATACTAGTCCCCTTCTTCATACCATAAAATGTCTCTTGAATTGGAACCCCTTTTAAGCTTTTGACAACTGATCCAAACACGCACCGTCCTCGTCTGCTGGTCTGCTTTGTGCTTACCATTCCAGCCAAGCAAAATTACTTTGCAAATGAATCCCATTATGCACTCTGCTCATTCACCTTGTTAAGCCAGCACAAGAGCTTCGGCTGTTTCTGTTGTCTTTATAAAAGGACTACCTCATTTATCCAGCTTCCCTGGAATAGGCTGATCCATGAAATTGATCTACATAAATTAATTTTCCTCCCTACCAGAAACTTAACTCTTTATGTGGCCTTAAATCCTTTGTGCAGTGAGCCATGGTATGATCAAGTGAAACTTTATTTTGACCATTTTCATTTCTGTAATACATTAGGAAGCGTTCCCCATCTCAGTAAGCAGAACATAATGAATATCAATTAATCTTTTCCTTATGGTTCAGGTCATACTTAATGAATTACAATCATCATCCTAGGCTGTAACTACAGATATAAATGACCAAAGTGAAGCGGACTACGTGTGTGCCTTCTGGAGTGACCTTCCCCTGGAACTTCCTTCCCACCTGAAGCCCCTGGTATCAGCATGGATTCTGATGACTAGGTGCAAGTACAGAGAATGTGGAGGGTAAACGTCTTTCTGCAGAATTCCAGGAATCTGCCATCTGGTTTTTGACAGAGCTCTATAAGTTCTTTATTGGAGGGTGGGAAAAGGTGGGGAAAAACACAAAACCTTCCACAACTTGCAACAGACCAGTTTTCCAAATCTTTCTTTTGTGCTATTTTTAAAGGCTGCATGTACAAGGACCACAAAAATGGACTTCTTAAGTAAGATAATGCCAAAGTTCTACACAAAACGGGCATGATGGAGTTGACAAACCCTTGGAAAAGTCACTTTACAGTTGAAAAATAATTCACAGACTAAAGAAGGAAATATTGGTGTGGGGGGAAATGCCCCATTTTCAAACACAAACCTTTGTGACTAAGACATGATCTGTAACTGTGAGGACGAGAAGGGCTGTTTTCTCACTGCAGCTGGACAGAACCACCAAGGGAGGGGTGCCTTATTCTATTAGTTTTCGATGGCATTCTTTGTGCCAGAGGTTTTTATAAGGTCTACACATTAGCACACACACAGAAGAGTCCATCAGTCTCAGTTCTCTTTAAACACGGCACTTAATTGATCAGAATGTACTAGGGCAAAAGTAGTTAGGCAAGAGCTGTAAGAGAATACAACGTACTTCACTACAGATCTAGTCAGTAGCATATTCATAAATAAGTGCCACCACAAGACTATCTTTTAGTTTTGAAGGTTTGCTACTTTTTTTGGTAATGATTTCCCTAAGTTACTTTTTTAATAGCAAGGCCATCATCAGAAAATGACCTGGTAGCAATGAGACTGTCCATCATACCTTTGTCCTTCCTCCTGACTCTAGACTGTCGAGGAGGAGGATACCCTCTGAAGTTGGCCTTGTAACCACTATCATAAACACCTGGATCACTGACTGGTAAAACAGGTATGGGGTTTGCTGACTCAGAATCTATAAAGAATTTGACAAACTGTCCTTTCTAACCTGGTTGAAGTACTATTACAGAGTCACAAAGTTTCTGTGCACTCTTTTCTTCAACCAAGAGCAGTCCAAGTTAGAGATACTTTATGTCCTCTGCATTCTGTCTGTTCTGTAACAAACACTTAAGACCCTAAGAGCTGGAAATAGATGAAATTCAAAGGGATGTGTACAGTCAAGCAGAAGGTAGGTCTTTAATGGGGGTGAGGATGTTACACAAAAGTATGAAAATATTCAGCAGGGTAAGACATGGTGGCACACATCTTTAATTCTAGTGCTTCAGAGGCAAAGGCAAGTGGAGTTTCAGGCTAGCCTGGTCTATTAAGTCAGATCCTATCTTTAAAAAAAAAAAAAAAAAGGCTTAGGATCCAACTGAGTGCAAGCAAATCATGAATCCTGGGCTGTTGTAAAGTATTGCTCAGATGACATTTTTTTAAAAGTCAATGCTACAAATATTTATAAAGTTCCTGCCAGGGTTAAGGCATTGCACAGCTACAATTGGGGACACAAAGATGAATCAAGTGTGGTTCTTGCTCTCCAGAAGTTTTCCAGGAAGTAAAAATTCTAAAGTCCCTTTTCTTGCATGTTTCATACTAATAAGACTATTATTAAAGAATTGCATTCAGGTTTGATTACCACCATTTTCTTAATGGAGAGAAACAGAGAGTTCATAACAGGGAAAGGAGATGTTTCGGAGGCAAAAAGAGACTCTGCAGGGGGTTGCTGGGAAAGAGTAAGGAGTCCAATTATTATCTTGAAATATATGAAAGGCTTTAGAGAAACAAAGTAAAAGAAAACAAGTTTGACTGAAAGCAGATGAGATTTCTAGCAGGCCCTGGGATCTCTAGAAGGTCAGATTCACGAAACACTAGAACTGGTTAATGAGGAATTGCTAATGTTCTTTCCTGAATAACAGCTACCAGGGAGCTGAAGATTCAAGTCAGGGAATGGGTCCTTGCTAAGGGCAAAGGTCACCTTTCATCCTCAGGGGTACCTTCCAGGAACACAGCTGCAGGAAAAAGAGAGGAGGCTGTTCTTCCTCAGTGGCTATAAAGGCAATAGAAAGGATGCCATCTACTACATGATTAGACAAGGGCATATCCCTTAATCCTCACTCAGGTGATTCTGCTGAAGGCAGGGAGGCAGCTTTCACTTCTCAGAGGCTTCTGCTCTGAGGCTCTATGTTCCTGACTTAAGGGCACAGACAACCTTTTTCCAGAAATAACTCCTGGGAAATAACTACTGAAAGCTGCTATGTGACGACCCACCTATGTCCTGCCAGGAAGGATACTCCAACAGGCACACACAGATGGGAGACCTTCTCACAACACAGCCTTCAACTCTAAATATAAAAAACAAAACATACCCCAGCAGTATGTGCATGTGAGACAGTATTTGCATTGATGAGATACACAATAAAAACTGAATAATAAAAGAGGAAAACAGCATCCTCTGCAAAAGAGGTAGTGATGTTTAAGAAATTTCTATGGAGATCTGTAATGAGAAGCTTTGAAATTCATAAAAAGATTTAGTTCAACTAAAGAAAACATTTCAATATAAAAGGAAAGTTGGGGGTCTTTCCTTTACACCTTAGGAAAACAAGAGTATGTAAGAACTGTCATGAACAAAAACAACCGTTGATTCTGGGTCAGACACACTACCCAGTGAATCTGTATGAGTTTAAATATTTTAACTTTCACTTCCCTTATTCCTGAACTTCCAGAGGTCAGAGGCCAAGTCTTTGTCATTTCTCTAAACACAGAACCTGCCATGAGGCCCAGGATACAGCAGAGACTTTGTAAATGTTTATGCATGACAGATACACCCTGGTCTGCCGAACAGGGAGTTCAGCGAGTAGAGCGCGCAGAGAGTACATGACCCAAACCACCTCTAAGTCATAATCACCACCATCAACCTTCAAGATTCTCAGTTTCTCTTAAAGAAAAATAAAGTTCTTCAGTTTTCAATTTTGTTTTGTTTTTTCCTTCTCCTCCTTCTTCTCTCCTTCTATTGTCACATGAAATGGAGCTATTATTACTGGGGGCCTTTCAAGTTCACACTCTATTAGTGGTCACACAAAGTCTGCTGGCATTATTCTGAATCCAGCCTTTGAGAGCAAACCCGAGCAGCTGAATCATCGTGCTAAGGCTACCAGAAAGCACAAGCAAAGCATGCGTTCTGAGAACAATAAAAAATGCACACATGTCCTACCCTCTTGATCATTAGTACTTTGTTCCATACAAGCCTCAAAGGTAGAGCCTTAAGACTGATCTCTATGGGAGAAAGGAAGGAAGAAATGAAGGAGCATGAAGCATCAAATATGAAGCATGTAAGTAGCTATAATTTGCATAAAGCCCCCAATTTTCTTTGGTAAGAAATTCATGTTTAATTGCCTAGTGAAGCAGACCCTGCCATGTGGCTGGGTAAGAGCCTCTTCTCTGAGAAGAACCAGTAAGGAACTTTTGGGGACTCCTTACCCAGCCTGCCTGACACCTTGTATAGGAATGGGTCCTTGCTAAGGGTGACCTTTCATCCTGAGGGATACCTTCTAGGAGCAGCAGCCCCTGAAAGTCTGCCTTATTAGTTGTTTGCACGTTTTTAACATAGCACAGAAGTGCTGCTATGGAAGAGACATTCTCTACTTGAAACCAGCAGAAGCTTAATGGGAATAAAGACTCTGGAAAGGTCACAGAGGAGGGGAAAAAAGGTTCTTTCTTCTGTGGCTATGGGGGTTTATTGTTGCTGGTTCCCAAACTGGAAAAGGAATAGCAGGAGATTAATAATTGAAATTGAAATGTTCCTATTGCTGGTTTTCTAAACAATTTGAGGGTTATGCTTTTGCTAGAGTCATCATGCCTGTAAACAACCAAGACAAAGGAATTTAACACATACTGAGAAAATGCCTACTCTAGGCAAGAACTCTACTAAATATACCCAGCTCTAATAGTATCCTCACACAAGCCAGTAAAGGCTAAAAGTTCTGAAAAGTAAGATACCAAAGTCATAAACTAGGCTCAAAGTCCACTTTCTCTGATTTGAGTATCCTGCCATCCTGTCCTGTATCAAAGATAAAACTAATGAGTTGTGATTCACTATTCAAATGTAACAACAAGGAAAACAATAGTTACACTTTTTATTTAAAAATTTACACAAAAACACAGGCAAAGATATTATAGATCATACATCATAAAATTCTTTTCAGGGAAGATGATTCAGAATCTTGTTTCTTGGTTTGCATCTTAGTGGCTAAGTGTCTTCAGATCCATTTGATGAGGAACTTCGGCATGCCAGTGTTTACAAGTGTGAATGTGCAAGGTTCTTTGATTTTCTCCACACTGATCAACAAGCTACATCTCAGTTAAGTGTGACATAGTTAACTTGGAATTTGGTCTCTTTAATTGGGAACCCATAGAGACACAGACCCCTGTGGTTGACCTTTGCACTGCATACTGAAAAGGCCTTGGTAAGCAAGTTGATGGAGAAATATAATCACAAGGCAAATGTTTAACCTTCTAAGAAAATACCCCCCCTTTATTACAAGAAGTTGAACTTGATCAGTATCAAGTCACTGAAAACTAATGTGATATTTATAAACCACTCTTAAAGACAGAACTAGAAGACTGATTACATGCTGCCACTTACTAATTCGGATTAGCAAATATGCTTTGTTTCAAAAACAGCACACCTGTCTAAATTTCTACATTCCAGCCTTCACTGGGTATTCATTCAAGTCACACTCCATTTGAGAAATTCCAACTAAAAAAGTCTCATGTGTCATTAGATTTCTGAGAAGAATCATGTGGAATTATTACGTGGAGAAATCCCTCTTTTGGAGAAGTCTGTAAGAAAAACCCTGTTCATTTAAGACAACACACACACACAGAGTCCCTGGGTTCTGGTTGAAATATGATAAAAATCAGGTTCATTGGATCCACAGATTATCACTGGGGGTCAAGGGAGAGGTCACTGTAGTCTTGGACACACTCAGCACTGTGAGTGCAATGTAGGCCCTCGAAGCACAGACCTTGATTGACCACAGAGGTCATTTCTCTCTCATAGCATGCCTGGCAGTTTCTCTCAAAAAGACCAGACAGGCCTGACTGAGCTTTGGGCTAAGTGATTCTGGGTTGCTGGAGAAGTAGTGCTGAGCAAGGCTAGGAAAATAATTCTAAAGATGTAAAAAGATGCTCCCAGAGAAGGAAAAAAGCTACAAACAAAAGAACAATTAGGAGAACCCACAGACAAGGCTCAAGAGAACCAAGGGTTGAAAGGAGGTGACAAATTAGGGTGCCTCAGATAGAGGAGGGCTGGACAGTGAAACTCAGAGCAGAGACTTCTGAGCTCCACAGTCCTACATTGTAACACTTTACACACCTGTGATTCTTTTTTACTACATAATCACTAAAAGAACAATGTTCTAGGACCAACTGTGCTGGGTCCTACTTAGCCCCAGGGGGGTAGCCTACATTCCTCATGGATTTCAAATGAATCAACATGATAAATGAAGTTCCCAGGGTGGCTTTGTTCAAAGTTGACAAAATACATCCCGACCCACCTACTCAACCTCCTAGAACGGGGATTTTTATTTCTCTATTACAGTTGTGAATTCAATGCCAAGTTCTTTCTCAAATGCTCACCCCGAGTGTCCAGCAGAGGGAGTCTCATGGAGGTACTTAATAAAGAGAAAACTGTTTCATTTTAACACTCTAGACAGTGGGAGCTTTGACTGCAGCCCCCCTCCCCTAGACACAGATGAACAATGAATGCCCGACATGGGCTCTCCTACACGTTCACGTCCCCAGTGGCATGCCCCTATTCTACGTGGTGGGGTGATCCGAAATTTTGTTTTGTTTTGTGGAACGGTTAAATAGATCTTGTGTTCTTCGGAATCAAAGAGGAAAGCCCCTGGAATAACATTTCTCTGTTGCTTTCTAAACAGCCCCTTTGTTTCTAAGAGACTCTGGAAAAAATATTTACAGTCCATAGGTTATTTACAGCCTCGTTATTCAGAGCCTGACTGGTAACTTTATTCCATGCAGAAACCTAATTCATTTAGAGCCCTGGAACTAATAACAGATTTTCTTTTCAGATAAGTTTTTTTTTTTTTTTTTAACCAGCCTCTCCTAACAGAGATAAAACTATTAATGAGATCCCTGTTTCTCTCGGCTCAACAGTTCCCCGGGTTTATAGGATTACAATCTCCCCTAGCCCCTCCTCTTGGTTCCTGGCAAACCCATTTCCCCTCTCATTTGCGATTTCATCCGCAGAATATCTGAACAAAACCGAAAGAAAGCCAGATGGACCCACGCTAAAAGTATGTAAAGGGCTGTTATTTCAATGATTTCACGAGAGAAACATTTTCACGATGAAATAACTGAAAAAAATCTGGCACGCTTTGGTTGAAAAATACCCCGTACTACAAGCACACAAAAACACATAGAACTGTAAAAACTTAGTTGATTCCGGCTTGATTTTCTCGCTGCAAGCTGACGGAACTGACTGAAGAGAACCGAAAGAGTGCGCGAGGCAGCTGTATCGCCTTACCTTTTCTTTCTTCTGAAGACAGTCAAATGGGAAAAAAAACCAGCCAACGCCAGGTGAAGGTGCACAGCACCGATCTACCCTGGCCGAGCCAGAAAACCTTCTTTCGCCCCTCCCCGCCCCCCAAAAAAGGCCAAACTACATTTTCTCTTCCACACGCCAACTGCGGGGAGATTTTGAGCCTATTTCATTGTTCTGCCTGGGTCTGAAATGGACTTTTCATCTCAACCCTCTCTCGTCGCTTGGCCCCTTTCAATCGGATTCCACAGCCGCCGCCACCACCCCCAAAAATCGGAGGCTCGTGAAGAATAAAGGAGTGTGGGGTTGGGAGTGGAGATGTTTGGAAAGGGGAGCAGAGAGGACAGACAAGTAGAAAGGAGATCGTTTAAAGGTAGTGGGGGAGGACCGCATCACCTTCATTTATCACAAATAAACAGAAAGCAGTCACGGATCCGTCTTTTCCCACACGCCGCCCCCATTTCTTTTCTTTGGGCAGCAGCCCACCGGCACACACCCCCCAGCCGCCTTCTCTGCCCTGGAAATAAGATCCTGCTCCGGGCCGGCTCTGGTCCCGTCTGGGCCCGGGATGGGGGCACCCGGGAGGGTCGCGAGCCCCCAGGACCAGGGCCCGGGGCTGCGGCCGGGGGCTGCCGGGCGAGGGGCCGCGGGCAGAACAAAGCTACGGGGGCCGCGGCCGGCCGAGCGAGCAGGGGATCGCGGGCCGGGCGCCCCTTACCTTCGTACACGGGGGCCATCGGGGCCGGGGTGTCCGCGGTTCATGGCAACGGAGAAGGGAACGCGGCGCGCGAGCTCGGCCCCCTCAGCCTCAGTGGGAATCTGCCATCTTGAGCCTGTGTCTCCGCTCTCGGCGCAGCCCAGGCCGCCAGCGCCCGCATCACCGCCTCACTTGGCCGGCGCCGGGGGAGGGGGCCGGGCGGGCGCGTCGCCGCCACCGCCGCCGCCGCCGCCGCCGCCGTAGCCGCGGCCCGGGCCCTGCGCGGGGGGCTCGGCCGGCCCGGGGCGGCTAAGGCGCCGAGGCCAAGGGCCGGGCGGGTCCGCGAGGGCGGGAGCCGGGGCGGGCTGCGGCGGCCAGGGCCCGGGCCGGAGCTCAGCTCCGCATGGCTGTGAGGCGGGGGCGCCGGCAAAAGTTGCCCGTGAGGAGCAAGGGGGAGGGGGCGGGGGCGGGGCGGCGCGGCCGGGCGCGAGCGGGCGGGCAAGCGCGAGCGAACGAGCCGGGAAGAGCCCCAGGGAGTCCGCGCGCAATCGAGCGCCGATGGCACGGATGCGAGGCGGGGAGGGCCGAGCCGAAGGGCAGAGCCGGGCGTCGGCGGGGGCCGAGCGCGGCCCGAGGGGAGCCGAGCGGCCGTGCGAGCCGGGCTGTGCGAGAGCGCGGCGCGCTGGCCCGGGGCCGCCGACCGGAGGAGCTCCGCGGCGGAGGCGGCCACAACTTTGTGTGTGTGTGCTTGGGAGTATGCGCGTGTGTGTGTGTCTGTATGTGTGTGTGTGTATGTGTGTGTGTGTGTGTGCGCGCGCGCGCCGGCCGGGCTGGGGAGCGCGATCCGCTGCCGGGCAAAGTGTCTTCGCCCCAGCGCGTGCGGGCTCGGTTCTAGCCGACAGGCGAGGGAAATGAATGGAGGGAGTGGGCGCGTAGTCTTCTCCGGAGAAGGTCGAGAGCTCCCTGCACGCCCCGGGAAAACGCAATGTCAGGATGAACGCCTGACCCCGATGTTTGGAGAGCCTTTATCATCCGGGTGGGAGGGTCTCACCTAGCGGCTCCGGGGTTTTGCTTTTTTCTGCTCACTCGGCCCGGAGCGAAACGATCTTTAAACTCTCCAAGCAAGCCTGGATCCCTGCCCTGGTTTGTCTCTTCAGCTCGCTTCTGAATGTCTGCACAGGACGCCCTGCCTTTGCCTCCAACTTAAGAAAACTTGTTGAGTCCCGATACATGAATAGATCATAAAAGAAATTAAGTGGGTGACAGCAAAGCTTTTGAAAAGCCAACAAAATATTAGAGTCTAACAAAAAAAAATATTATAGCCCATTGTCCTTAGGAATATCGACTATTGTCTCATAAACCCTTTATTTTCAGGAGTGAATACTAGACACCTGATGTAAATTGTATTTCCTACCTGTAGATCATAGGTCAAAAACAGTTTAAAAGCTATCTTGAGGGTGGAGATGTAAAATAATGGCCTCTAACTCTACAGAACTTTCTTTAAAACAAACCCATTGTTTTCTCACTATCTTTTCGGCTTCTGTATCCCGTGTTCATCCTCCTCCCAAAATAAAAGACAAGCTAGCTCATGCATACACTTAGCTGGCTTTGTTGCTGGAAAATAATTTTCTCTTCATCCTGGGATGGCCCTTGACGGCCATCTTCTTTGCCTCAGTGTTTAACACTGCATGCACCAATGTTCCCTTAACCTAATGTCACTATTGTGTGTAGATTCCTGGACTACCATTGGGAAGGGGAACCTCAGATCATCTGGGCCTGCCTTGCCTTTTTGCAGTCTGAGGAAAGAAGCCCACACTAGTAACGGATATTGCCCAGTGATACAAAGTATTGAACCTTAACCTTCGATCTTTAGACCTCCACGCTGATCTTCCCTCATACTCTTCATCTCCTCACTTCCCCTTCCTGTCTATCTCCTTGTCAACCTTAACTGGTCTCCCGAGATTTGTTCGTGGCCAGTTGCTTCTAAACCCTACTGCTGGGGGCAGGAGAGATGGCTCAGCAGTTAAGAGTACTGGTTGCTCTTCCAGAGGTCCTGAGTTCAAATCCCAGCAACCACATGGTGGCTCACAACCATCTGTAATGGGATTTGATGCCCTCTTCTGGTGTGTATCTGAAAACAGATACAGTGTATGCATATAAAACAAATAAATCTTCTTAAAAAAAAAAAAAAAAAAAAAAAAAAAAAAAACCTACTGCTCTCTTCTGGCCACTCCATGCTCCTGTTCCTATCCTCTAAAGACTCACCTTCAGCTAGTGCTAAGTCTTAAGGTCCTTGGCTTTTAGTCAAGACAGACAGGTTCCAACTTACCTCTCCTAGGACATGATTTCAACAAATCACTGCCTCTCCAGCCCAACTGGTTTACCTGCGGTCCTCTGCCAACCTTGCTCATCTATGCCTTTGCCCAAAATGTCACATTCCCACAAGTGGCGTCTTCTCTCTTTAAAGAATTCCTACCCTGTGGGCTGGCTCATTTCCCCCATAAAACAACCTAAATAACATGTGAAGAGGACATGAGTTCAGATCCTAGCTCTCCTTCTTGGCAAGTATATGAACTTGGTCTCACTGTCTGACGTCACTGAGCCTTGGTTTCTACACGTTAATTATAATAAGAATGTTAGTATAAGTAGCATGCTCCCCTGCACCCATTAGTCTCTACCCTGCCTTTACCACACAGATATGCAATGGCTTGTTACTTCCTCTGCCTCTTTCCATACTGTTCAACAGAACTTCCTTCAGTGTTGGGAGTCTCCATCCGCTTGTGGCACTGAACACATGATGAAATGCAGCTAGTGACTGAGGCACGTGTGGCTAGTGGCTACCATATTGGACAGTGCATCTCTGCCTATAAGCTCAATGAGGGCAGAAACCACACAGGTCTTAACATCTTATTCCTCGAAACTATTCATTGTCTGATACATGGTAGGCAATGGGTGATAATGGCAACTTATTTTGTCCTCACTTCTATAACCACAGCGATTAGGAACTTGATTTTTTAACGGTGTTTCTTATAGTTCTCATCACTGCTTCTGAGGTTAGATTCAAGAGAACTTGTTTAAATAGTAGAGATTCAAGAAACAGTGTTGAGTATTATTCCAACCACCTCCCTGTGACCAGTCCCACTGATTTTCATCCTTTCTTTCCCTGGGATGAACCGCCTGGGGCAAGCTTCCCGGCACGCTTGCTTGGATAGCCCTCACCTCAGTACTTGTCCCTGGTTAGTAATGGTCCTAAACTCCATCCAAGATGCTGGTGAGCAGCAGATAATCTGGGTAGTCTTATTCTCTGTTATTCTCTGGAATGCTTCCCAGACAGACAGACAGACACACACACACACACACACACACACACACACACACACACACACACACTGCAATAAAATGAAAGCAGCAAAGAATTGGAGTCTCAAGAAGGAAAAGCATGAGGGAGTCCTATGGGTAAGGCACCCATCTCCTTTTTAGGACACTGTGACCAGAGCTGTCCCATATGGATACACAACTTCAGTTGGGAAAAAAAAGCCAGTTGAGCTAGCATTCTTGGTATCAAATAGATGGGGAAACTGTATTGAAATGAACTTCAACTTTTACAAACTTCCAGGCTGAGGAGAGCTAATCATCTCCTTTCCCTGTAGTCAAGTAGGTACAGTCATAAGCTAACTGCAAAGTGTCACTGTGGGGAGGGGTGGGGGCAGGAGAGAGAAGGTCTGAGATGGTGGCCTGGGACGCACCAGTGTCTAAATGGTGGGAAGAGGAGAAAGACTGCCTGTGGATTAGAGGGCAGAGAGAGAGGTGGATAGCAGGACAGACAGCAGGACGGACAGATGGGCAGACAGGCAGGGAGGACCACAACACCTAGAACAAAGGGCAAGATGCTCTGCAGTGAGCCCAGTTCTGAGAGCACTGTGAGAGAAGATGGAAGGTCTGTATAGATTCATTTGACAAACACCTTAGTGTTTTGTGTTCTGTGAAGTTTATTAACCCATTTAATAAGTCCGACTATTTATAGTCCATAGAACTCTAGGTGGTCAAAATGCAAGACAACTTCAAGATGTTTAGAAGAGGAAAAAGTAAGACAAAAAAAAAAAATAGCAAAGAATTGGTAATCATCTTTTTAAAACTACCTTTTCTTCTTTTATTTTGTTAAAAAGAAAGTGTTTTATTGTATGTTTGATCAATTTCTCTTTGTGTATGTGTGTGTGTGTGTGTGTATACACATTTCATTTATGCCTGATACCCAAGGATGTCAGACAAGTTTGTGCTGACTAGTTTTATGTCATCTTGACACAAACTAGTGTCATCAGAGAGGAGGGAGTCTCAATTGAGAAACTGTCTTCATAATATTGGGTGGTAGACAAACCTCTAGGGTATTCTCTTAATTAGTGGTTGATGGGGGACAGCCCAGCCCATTGTGGGCGGAGCCATCCCTGAACTGGTGGTCCTGCGTTCTATAAGAAGGCTGGCTGAGCAAGCCAGGGGAAGCAAGCCAGTAAGCAGCATCCCTCCATGGCCTCTGCATCAGCTCCTGCCTCCAGGTCCCTGCCCCATTTGAGTCTCTGCCCTTTTGATGGTCTCCCTCCTTTTGATGGTGAACTGTTGTATGGAACTGTGAGTAAAATAAACCCTTTCTTCTCCAAGTTGCCTTTGGGTTGCCTTGGATCATTATGTTTCACAACAGCAATAGCAACCTTAACTAAGACAGGGTTAGATTCCCTGGAACTAGAATTATGGGTGGTCTTTAGCCACCATGTGGATATGTGGATACTGGAAATTCTGGGTCCTCTGCAAAAGCAGCAAGTGCTCTTAACCACTGAGCCATCTGTCCAGCTCACAGCTATGTCTTCTTCTTCTTCTTTTTCTTCTTCTTCTTCTTTCTTCTTCTTCTTCTTTTTTCTTCTCCTTCTCCTCCTCCTTCTCCTCCTCCTCCTCCTCCTTCTTCTTCTTCTTCTTAAGATTTTATATATTTTATGTATATGAGTGCACTGTTCAGACACACCAGAAGAGGGAGTGGAATCCTATTACAGATGGCTATGAGCTACTATGTGGTTTCTGGGAATTGAACTCAGGACCAGCCCAGCTATGTCTTCTTAATTTACCTTTCAACAAATTGGAGCAAGCCTTTACTCTCTCGGCAGCTAGAAATGCAGATAAGCCGTGGCCTCATTTCAGCATCCCTTTGTTTACATAACAAATAACCAGGGATCTCTCTCTGCATTTGTGCCTACAATTGTGAAAACACACATCACAGTATCCTCAAGGCCACCAGACAGGTATAGTGGTCTTTAGGGTACATATACTAAGGGTGTGGGTCTTGTTATTCCCCACAAGGTGTTTGGAGCAGGGAGTCTGTGTAAGTTGCATCTTGTTCTGACTCTGTGTCTGCTATTCTTGTTTTCCTGACAGCTTCTTATTTCTCAATCCCGAGCCTGTGTCTATCTAGTAGAGATGAGCCTAGAGGAAGCAGGTAACACTCTCAAAATCACCTCTGTGAGCAAGGGAGATAGCTTCATTTGTAAAGTGCTCATTTTCTAGCATGGGGACCTCAGTTAGATCCCTAAAGCCCACAAAGCAGAAGAAGCTGGGTGTGGTAACTCTCATTGGTAATCCAGTCGGGCGGATCCCTGGGGCTCATGGGTCAACAAATAGTCTACTTGGTGAATTCCAGTCAGTTACAAAGCAAGCAAAAATAAAAAGGTGAGGAGGGATAGAGGGAGGAAGAGAGGGAGGAAGGGTGGAAGGATGAAGGGAGAAGAAAAAGTTAAGGTAAGGGAGAAACTTCCGAGGAGTGACACCTGAGGTTGTCCTCTGACTCTATACTCACATGGGCACACTCACACAGAAACACGAAGATCAGTCCTCTACTTTAGTCTTGTTTGTCTCTGTTTTCTTTCTGGCATTGTGCCTGCCTCTTTTTCTTTTTATCTTTCCACACATTCTTCATTTCATCTTCTCCTCTTTCCGGTTTTGATTCTTTTTTTTTTTTTTTTTAAATAAACCATAATCTTTAGCCCAATTTTGTTTTTACCACTGTCTTATTAGGATTTTTTTTCTCATAGTTATTCTTAATAAACTCGTTTATATTTCTACTTTCAACTATTGCTTGGTTTCAATGATCTTTTTAAAGAGAACCGTATTTAATAATGACACTTAAGTCACAAATATCACACCCACAGAGAATTTTGAAAGAGTCGATAGTACATTCAAATGAGCAAAGAGAGCAGCTATAGCTTTAAGGACAAAGGGCAGGCCAGAGCAGAGACTTGGCAGGGCAAAGGGGGTGTGACTGTAGAACAGACACAGCAGCCTCAGAGGACTTGCATGGACAAAGCTAGGGTGACAGAGAAACAGCATCCATTTTCTGTTCTGTTTATAGGAAAAACAAAAATAGCAGACACCCAGGCAGGGTGGGAAGGCAAGGTGTTGCCCAAAGAGCACCCAGCTGAAAGGAGTTAAGAACAAAATGACAACATGTAATCAACCCACCAATGCATGAGAAAGAAGCTGAACCGAAAGGTGCATGGAAGGCGGACAGTATTGCTGGAGGTCGCAGGAATGGTGGGCTAGGGAGGGCTTGTGCATAAGAAGTACTTCTGAGAATTAACAGGCCCCGCAGAGGACTTTCTGTGATGCTGGGAAGGCAGGTCAGAGCTTCTTGCAGACATGCAGCTCAGGCTGAACTTAGGCCAACTAGGCAGAGAAGGTACCCAGAGAAGTTTGGAAGGAGGAGTTAGCAAGAAAAGGAGGCTGAAGAAAGCTTTCTATAAGGCCAGTGCACCCTGTTAAACCAAGCCAACCAGGCCCAGGGGTGAATCAGGGCATCTGAGCATCGCTGTTCGTCTGTCATGTTCTATTGGAAGCTTCACCCTGCCGACAGAAGCCTGCCCTGTGACACAGGCTGGAGGGGCTGACCTTCATGGCAGAGACCTGAAGGATTGACCTGCAGGTGTTAATGACCTCTCAGTGCCGATTCCAGCATCTTTCCTCGGCTCCTCCCCTGCTGGATCTCTTCAGTTAGTCATTTCTCTTCCTTCGCTCTCTTCTCCCTGCAAACTGTTTCAAATTCCCCTTCCACTTTCTCCCAGCTCTCTCTCCCCTTGAGAAATTCAACTCATTAGCTGCCCCGTGCCTGCTTATTTTGTGCTAAATCGCTGTTGCAAAACGCAGGAGTATAAAAGCCACGGCCCTGGCTTTTGAGATGCTGAAGTTCAAAGAAAAGCTATCAGTGAAGGAGCACAGTACAATACGGCGAGCAGAGTCAGACACGATGCCTGTGGGCTAAAGGTAGTGCAGCGGGATGGATGCCAAGGGGCGTGTTTGGGAGGCAGTGGTGATGGTACATCTGTGTCTGGCCTGTGGACCCTGGCAGAGGACAGCAACATAGAAAGATCCTGTGAGACCAGGATTTGAACAAAGTGCGAATACCGCCAAACAGGAAACTGGAGGGGGAGGCTGTAAGGAAAAGATGGCGGGGCACCAGTGAAAGGAAAAGTCACAGGGCACCAATGTTGTGAAAGGATAACGATCCGAGTCACGGCACCAATGTTAGGGGAAGGATGAAGAGAGTGGGGGGCATATGGCCCATGGAGGTGCGGCGAGGCCTGAGGGCAAGGGAGATGCCTCTGAGGGGTCCATGTTGGGAATCCCTTCCCTGAGGGACCAGCCACCCAACAGTATAGTACGGAATAGAGTTTATTCAGGTCATGGGAGAGTTAAGAGGGTGGTAGAGGCAGAGAGAGAGAAGTAGAGGAGTAGAGGCCGGCCATGAGCACGTGGGACAGAGGGGGGAAGGGAAATGGGAGAGGGAGGCTGCAAGAGCACAAGGGCAGGAGAGGCCAAGAGAGAGAGGAGGGGTCAAGCAGCTCCTTTTTATAGTGTCAGGTCACTGGGGCGGAGCATACCTGGCCACTGCTGGGTAATTGAGGGGTGGGGTATACCTGGCTGTTGCTAGGTAACTGAGAGGTGGGGTTTACAGAATCCCAACAGAGGCTGTGGTTGAGAAGGACACTGGGGACACTGTACCAAGCTGAGAATCCTGCACTGATTCGGATATGCACCAGGTGTGGGGAGAAAATGAGTGTGATTCTGACCATGTCGAGTTCGAGGTTTGTGGGATATTCAGACAGGGGTGCTCAGCTGCAGGTGGGTGTTAGAGCCTAGAGTTTGGCCAAAGGATTTTTTTAAAGGAGAGAGAATGTTCTGAGTCACGTATGTCTAATGTGCTAATCCACAGAAGGTGGAGGGTGTTGAGATCACACGGGGAGGTAGGTTATAAGGTTGCCTTTGTCAAAGTTGTGAACCATCTGCATCAAAACCGCACAGGAGATAACCAGAGATGAAGGATCTGTGCCGTGCAACCAAAGCCACCAACTCAGGAATCCAGGGATGGTACATGGTCAGCATTTTAACTTACTCCCTCTGCCTTAGATTTACCTAGTGGTACTCTGCAGCTCTGGCCCCGACTTTCTAGAAACCTCTACCAAATGGAACTGATCTGCTTGTCTTGGAGAACCACCATCCTCCAGTGCTTCCACAGTCACTTCAGATGCACAGCACCACCCCATGTTTCTCTTCTTACGGGTCATCCCGTTAGTTCACGGTCCCCCTCTCCGCTGCCAGCGTCCAGCCAGCCCCAGCTAAACAGGCACCCTGACTCCAATCTTTTCCCTCGAACCAACGTAACTCGTTTATAAACTTGCCTTGCCTGCCCAGTAAACTTTAATCACCTTAACCATTATCCCCAAACCCATGTTCCAATTTCCTTCTCCACTCTTGCCCCGCCCAAGTCCTGAGCAGTGGCCACACCCCCTTGGTTCCTGCATACGCCCTCCTGTCAGGTCCTTTCTGACCCAGTGAAAGTTCTAGCAGGAAGCCTAACACCTGCATCCCAGCAGTTAGCCTTTGGTCTTCTCAAAGCACAAGCTGGTTCTATTTTCACCATCCCATCCCATGTAGGAATAGAGAGAGTTCTTTGTTTTATTTTTAAATGCCTTACCTTCCCCTCTCTGAAAACAGCGGAACAAGAATGGAACATAGGGATATATAGGGGTTTCATTCTATCCCTCCCAATTAGACGACATTATGGAATTTATCTAAGCCTCAGTTTTCTCATCTATGGAATGGGATGGTGATGATAGAAATCAGCAGAGGACAAAAGCACTTTGTGAATGCCTTTTGTGAAGTGCTGTACTGTCAGCTATGAAAGAGGAGCTTAACAAGTGCAGTGCATTTCTGAGCACTCTTTAAAGTGTAACCAGTGAACACAAAATGGAAGTGACTGAACGCAAGGAAGAATTTAGTCCTGGGGGTCACTTGCTTTCAGTTTAGCTAAGGTTCACATATCTCTATAGACTCAAAGTTTCAGGAATCTTTTTGCTCAATTTCCTGGAGCCTTTTCTCTATGGAGCAGACCCGCCAGGTATGCAACTTGGGCTGTGTTTGAACAGCAATGTTCCTGCCCCAGGAGTGACAATCTAAGTCACTTTGGTAAAGCAATCTTTTGCAGTGGCAGCCGGGTAGTGGCCTGATTCTAGCCAAGGAGGTAAAAGGTGAAAATTGGGGCTACCGGGAAAGCGGTTTAGTTTTGATAAGAATATTCCCTAGGAAGAGACTAAATACCCCCACCCCCCACCTTCAGCTCACCATAGGACAATGAGACACTAAGCTGCTGGTGGTGCACTGAGGAGTCAAAGAGATGGGGGTGAGGAGATGAACCAGCCGTGAAAGTGCTGACCTCTGATCTGATTGACAGAAGACAGCTCTCCGTGAGTGTTCCTCCTGTCACAGGACAGCCCGTCCTCACGGCTAATAGCATCTTACTTTACTTAAGAAATTAATTTTGTCACTTCTTGATAGCATTTTCATCACAGTTGACATGTAGCTCTTTAAAAATAATTCTACAGCCTCAAAGTGTAAAAATAAATAAATAAATAAATAAATAGAAAAAAATTTAGAAGAAACAAAGGATCCTTTGTCACAGAATCCTGAGGATTTTTTTCCTGTATGTGTGAGATGAATTGGAATGTTAAATAATTTGCAATATGGCAATATCTTCCATTCACATTCCATTTGCCCTGGGTGGTACTTAATCAGCAGTCAGAGTTGCCAATTTGCTTATCTTTTGGTTAGGAGACAGACACTGCCTGGCTGATTTGAGCTAGTTTATTTTATCTCCTTGAGGTGGATGCTTAAATAGAAAGCAGAACAACAAAAAGATCTCTCTCTCTC
The DNA here is from genome assembly GCF_963924665.1 of Micromys minutus. Classification (NCBI taxonomy): domain Eukaryota; kingdom Metazoa; phylum Chordata; class Mammalia; order Rodentia; family Muridae; genus Micromys; species Micromys minutus. Next base: position 40,479,068 of record NC_137953.1, on the reverse strand, counting down.
TCTCTCTCTCTCTCTCTCTCTCCAACTTCTCCTTACACACACACACACACACATACACACACCACATACTGTCTTGGTCCTTCTGATATTGTTTCATTGGTTCCTGACGTTGGCTGCAGGTCACCACGGCAATTCCAGCACTCATGAAGAAGAAAAAGAAAGATAAAGACTCTGAGGCTAGGGCTGGGGTGGTAATGCTGAGGTAGAGAGACTGCTGCATATATATGATGTCCCAGGTTCAGTGCTCAGTACCACTCCCATTTCACACCCCCCCCCCCACACAACTTTTTTTAGTCTAGTTTGTGCTTTGTAGAGAATTCCAGGCCAACCTAGACAATGTAGTGCGATCTTGTCTCAATAAAATGAAAACAAGTCTTTGAATGTTAAGTACTTTGAGAGTAGAGTAGGTGGAGAAGCTTGAGGAGTGAAATGGGCTGGTAAGCAACAAGATGTCACCATGGGGCACCTGACTCTGAGTATTAGACAGAGGGAGGCAATGGCTTGAGGATGGCCAGGGAAAGAATGTGCTAGAAACTTCTGCCCATGGATCATTACAGATGACTTCTTTCTTGGCCACTCCATTTAACAACCTGTTTTACCACCTCTGCTACCCTCTACTTGAACCCGTTTTCCTTTTCCTACTGTTTGTAACCCTTGTTTTTGTTGTTTGCTTGGTTTTTTTTTTTTTTTTTTTTGTTTTTGGTTTTTTTCTGTTTGTTTGTTTGTTTGTTTGCTTGTTTTAAGAGAAAGGGTCTCAGACAGAGTTCTGTCTTGAACTCTATACAGCTAGGGATAATCTTGAGTTCCTGATCTTCTGGGTGTTAGGATTATAAATTTCAAAGAGACACTTTTAAACCAGAGAAATAAAAGGCATAGTATGGTTGCAAAAGAAACTAAGTCTATTGACATAGTTACTAAGTATCTGTTTATTGATACACTAAAGAACAAGATCTAACCAGATGCCCAATAGCTACAAGTAGCAATGAACAGAAACAATAGTCAAGATATCTGTAACAGTTGCCAAAAAGATTAAAAAAAAAAAAACAAAACAAACAAAAAAAAAAACCTGTGATTGCTGGTAACAAAGTTATAGTTAGTCTGTTCATAGAAAGCCAAACTCCACCTTGAGGTTTTAAGGTCAATGAAAAGAAAAATGTCCCAGCCTCCTGCCTATTCAAATTCATAGGGCCCCCTGATTGCTAATGTAAGAGCTAACTCTTGTGGATCTGGGACTCTAAGATAAGAATTCTTCTTCTAAACCACAATGCCACACACCTATAATCCCAGCACTTGGGAACCTGAAGCAATAGCATCCATCCCATTGAGTTCAAGGCCTCTCTGGGTTACATAGAGAGTTCAAGGTGCCCAGGCTAGACTCTGTGTCAAAAAAAAAAAAAAAAAAAAAAAAAAAAAAATCTGTTCTTATCCTAGTTCCCTGGGTGTGTCTGTTTGTTTGTTTTGGGCTTTGGTATTTTGGTTTTGTTTCCCTACAAAGACTTATCGGTCTTCTAACATCGTAAAATATTCACTTATTTCTTGCTTTTAAATTTTGTTTTTTATTGTTCCTGTTAAGGTGTAACTGGCTATTCTGCTCAGTGCTATGTGATGACCACAGAGAAGGCTCTGTGTCATGTCTATCACCTGACTCATTTGTTAACTTTTCTGTGACTTGGGTTTTTACTTTGCTTGTTGTTAGGTTTTATTTTACTCTTCCCCCATTTGTTAGTCAATCATTAGAGGGTTTACTACATGCCTGGTCCTGTGATTTGTATGTACTAGTGTTGGGGGAGGGGAGAAGTAAACACAGGTTACAGCATGATCGTGCTATCTTGTCATATGAGCCAATGACAAGGTGCAAGATGCAGGGGACTCCTGCGGGCCCCCCAAATTCACTTTTAGCATACTGCCACAGTCAAGAAGAAAACAGGTCATCCCACTGAAGTTCAAATAAAACTCTTCCCTCCCTGTCTCCCTCCCTTTGCTCCACATCTGGAACCATACCAAGAAGGATCTAAATTCACAAGACATGCCAAGGGTTAGGAAATCTTTTTTCCACCCCCAGCTATCCCAGGGCTTCCTCCTGTGGATTAAATTAAACTCTCACCTTCTTTCTAGGGGTGAAGAAATTGGGCAGGGTAAGGATTTCAGGGTTCTCTTTGGTGGTTAGTGGAGAAGAGGGCTGTGGCCACCCTCTTGTGTGGACGTTGCCAGTACCCAGGAGCACAGAGGATAGGGACAATGTAAAGGGAGTGACTTAGTGTTAGGGAGGAAGGCAGCAGCTCTGTGGAATGAGAGGTCACAGAGCTCAGCTGAGGGACATCCAGTCAGTCTGGCTAGAGCATAAGAACTGACCAGGAGGGTGGTGAGGCGCTGAGGAAAAAGGGGGAGGGAGGGAGGTGAGAGAGAAACAGGGTGTATCTAACAAGGCTTCCTAAACCGAATCAATGGGCTGGGATTTCCTCGGAAATAATGGGAAGTTAAGGAGCCACCAGATTAGCTACAGGTGTTTAAAAACTTTTATGCAAAATGACTGCAAAGAGGCCTATATGAGGAGACAATATGAGGGGTCATTGTGATGGGAAGAGACAGTAGAAATTGCTAGTTTCCAAGACATTCCGGAGTTGAAGTCTATATAGGTAATGACCAATAGTGTGTGTGTGTGTGTGTGTGTGTGTGTGTGTGTGTGTGTGTGTGTGTGTGTTTTCGAGCACTTCCTTGGTTAGCTGTGGGAGTTTGTAGAGCAAGTGCCTTTACCTGCCATGTCTTCTTGCCAGTCCTCTTCCTATATACTTTAAATCATCTCTGAATTACTTATCCTAATGCAATGTAAATGTTGTATAAGAAACCATTATACTAGACTGTTTAGGAAAACCAATGACATGTTCAATATAGATTCAGTTTAAAATATCCTAACCAAGGATATAGGATCCTCAGACATAGAAGGCTGACTGCCTGCACACACAGGCCATAAAACAACCCAAATATGGTGCACTGGTACCCTCCTGCAGCACAGGAACAGAGCTAGAGCCCCTGGCCCGTGCCTTGGTTCTCTACCTTGCTGTAGAACTGCTGAATACATTTCCCCAAAGCCTAAGTACAGTAGGGCTGGAATCCATTCTTGGGCTTTAGACCTGTCCCCCTTTCCTCTTCCTTCTTTCTTCCTTCTTTTTCTCCTCTTTCTCCTTCTATCATCATCATTTTTTTGATAGAGTCTTCCTATGTAATCCTAGATAGAGTCAAACTAGTGATCCTCCTGCCTCAGCTTCTTAGTACTAGGGTTGCATTCATGCACTGCTAAAACCAGCAAGACCAATCAATCATGTTCGAAGTGAAGTCTAAGGACTTCCTGCCTCAGAAACGCCTACATTTCAAGACTGGGATCGAGCAAGTATTCAGTCCCTGAGGATTGTGGACACTCAGGGCAACTACCCCCAGGGAGCTGCCTTCCCTAATCCACTTGCTCTTCTGAGAAGTGGAGAGGCAGGTGACTGTAGAAAAGAGCACCAGGATGCTACTCTCCAAGCACAGCACGACAGGAATGGCGTGGGGGATTGGGAGGGATGAGAAAATCTAGGAGGATTTAGGGTTGAAGGCTGGGAAAGTAGAAATGAACCTGGCATCCAAACACCCATGCCCAGAAGATGGCCCTGCCCAGACAGCAGAGGGCTGTTAGGCAATACCGGGTGTAAAACAGGACTAGATAGTATGCTGGCTCTGGACTGGGAATGCCTTTAGTGCCAGGAAGAGGAATTTTAATGTAATTCAATAAAATGATAGAGAGACAGCAAATATTTCTGAACAGGAATATAAGTTGAGAGAGACACAAGGAATGGTTGGAAAAACATTAATGTTTTAAGCCTGAGTAAGAAGTCATTTTATAAGCTATCATCAAAGGAGATGTCTGACCCCCTTCTCTACTTCTGTGTATGTGACAGCCATTGATTTGCTCATCAAGGATCCTGATGTGATAATGTGTCATTCTTTCCTGCCTCAGCACCCCACCACACATGCACCTTTGTCCTTTCTCTTTAAAAAAAAAAAATCTTTTTTTAATGCTTTTGAGAATTTTCTACAATGTATTTTGATCACATTTACCCAAACTTCTCCCAGATCCAATCCATTCCACCTCCCTGACCACTCCCAACTCTGTTCCCCTCCCCACCAAATCCTATTTGGACTTCATATACTCACAGACACAGGGCCATCTGCTGGAGGATGGTCAATCTGCCATGGGCCATAGCCTTAAAAAAAGGAGAAGAAAACAAAACAAAAACTCACCCAGAAGTCGGTAATTCAATAGCTCCTCAGCTAGGGGTGGGGCCTTGTTCGGCCCCTCCCTCATGCTAGGACGTTAACTGTCTGTCCTGTGCAGCTGCTGTGAGTTCACAAGTGGCCCTGTTGTATCTCAAGACCCTGTTCAGTTCTGGTCCCCCTTACCTTCTGGTGCCTACAGACTTCCACCCTTCTCCTCTGTCATGGTCCTCGAGCCTTAATGGACGGTGGTGGTCATGGAGATGTTCCATTTAATGCTGAGCACTCTCCTGACATTTATTCCCTGCATTCTGATCAGTTGTGTGTTACTGTGCTAACTGCCATCAGCAGCACGAAGAAACTTCTCTGATGAGGTCTGAGGGCTGCACTAATCTGCGGGTTTAGAGATATGAACTTAGGCAGCTGTTTGATAACATGTCTATTTAGTAAAATGGCAGTAGTGGGTTCGTCTCTGAGGGGCTACGCATACTCTATCTTTGGAGCTTTTGAGACATCACAAAAGCGCATATCATTTTCATCTGCTTGATGGACCAGTGAAATATATAGCCCAGCGGGTGTGATCCGATGGTCTCTTTTGTACACCCTCAAGTCCATGTGTCCTAAATTGTGTTTTCCCTTAGAATATCTTTAGGCCTGGGTCGGTTTCTCCATCAAGCCTTACTGATCTTAACTGTGAGCTGTTCTGTTGGGTAGGCCACAGATAAATGCTGATGTATTTTATGCTCCTGGATTTCCATCACAATCACCTCTTTATGGCTGTTCCCAGTTGCCTCCCAGACTTGTAACAATCAATTCAGCCCCACACCCGTTTAGGGTTAAGACAGCAGCATTCACGCCACAGATAGGATTTTTTTTAAGTCCTGCTCATTCCCTTTCACTTCTCCAGCATCTTTTCATTTGTCCTCCACCTTTAAGGCAAAAGCAAAAGAAACAAGCAATAAGCAACAAGCCAGGTCCCAGGCCTAATCCTGGAATTCAGGAAGTTAAGACAGTAGTCATGATTTTAAGGCCCGCTGAATTACATATCGACTTACAGGACAGCCTATATATAGAGTAAGAATCCGTCTCAAAAGCAAAAGGAGGAAAAGCCAACACAATCTACAAACAAACAAACAGCCCTTGAAACTGGAATAATTATTTAGAAAGTTTCTACTCTTATGAGAATAGCAGGAAGAAAGAACACAAAATGGCACTCACAAAGAAAAGGGTCCCTCAGGTCTTGATCAAAGGAATTAAGAGTTGCCCTTTGACTAAACCAAGTTCTAGTGTAATGAGTCAGACACCTGAATGTCAGGTGTCCCTTCTTTCTTGTGCTTATGTCTTTAATCGCATAGATAAGTATCTGGATTCCATATTACACTTATATGAATTAGTGAATCCTTTGAAATTGTGAGAGGCTGCTACACAGTTGACTGACACATAATGTGGACTATACAAACATCAAACACAGTGTAAGTTTCTGGTTCCCATAGTAGACCCATGTGGGTGATTTTTTAAAATATTATTATTTAATGTATATGACTGTAGTTGTCTTCAGACACACCATAAGAGGGTATCAGATCTCATTACAGATGGCTGTGAGCTACTGTGGTTGCTGGGATTTGAACTCAGGACCCCTGGAAGAGCTGTCAGTGCTCTTTATCACTGAACCATCTCTCCAGCCCCCGTGTGGGTGATTCTTTCAGTGCTTTATTTCCCATTTGGCAGACAGGAGAAGAAAATGAACCTCCTTCCATGGGGCCCGGCCTAGGAGTGATGTCCTATCTTCTGTCCACATTACTTGAGCAACACTCAGTGCTGTGACTCCATCTAACCACAAAGGCGGCTGGGGAATGATCAAATATGATATGGCTTCTAAAAATAAAGAGTTAGCGCTATCTCTGTTGACCAAGGGGAAGTGTCCATGATATATTAGTGATGAAGTAAGTTTCACAGTAAGATGTATCATATGATATTTATAAAAGAAATGTGAGACTTCCCAGTGGTGTTTTGTGCCTTTGTACAAGCTCCGGAGGCTGGCACACCACACTATGACTATCTCTCCATTTACAGGCAGGGTGGGAATGCTGGCAGAGATATGGCACTCTGAGCCTTTCCTTCTACATCTTTGAGTTCTGGCTTTTGTTTCAATTCTACTAATGATCACACATTTAATTTGGATGTTTTAATATGTATGCTTGTAAGCAGGTGTAGTGGACAACTCCTTTTATCCCCTCACTCAGAAGGCAGAGGCAGGTGAATCACTGTGAGTTTGAAGACAGCCTAATGTACATATAAAGTTCCAGGCCAGCTGGGACCACGTAGTGGAATTCTGTCTCGAAAACACAAAAACAAATAATACTCCCCCCCCCCCCCGCAAAAGACTTGATTTAAAAATACCAAAACAAAGAAGCATTTTATAATAGCTCACGTGAGTAGGTGGTGAGCCCTGTGAAATGCAGCAAAAAGGAGAAAACAATCTCTGTCTCTGTCTCTGTCTCTGTCTCTCTGTATGTGTCTCTCTCTCTCTGTCTCTCTTTGTCTCTGTCTCTGTCTCTCTCTCTCTCTGTCTCTCTTTCACAATCTCTCTGTGTGTGTGTACATCTCAACATGTGTTCCTCTAGAAAGATACTTTTTCTTTTCAAAGTGGAACAGGGTACCTGTATGAATCAGGATATAGTACCCAGATGTTGACTCTACATATAGCAAGTTAATCCCTCAATATTTACTATATTAGCAGCTGGTATATATAAAATTACTAAGTATTCTGCACCTAAATATTTGGGCCCTAGAATCAATCAATCTCTCTGCTTCCCTTTGTATATTGTTATTATGTATACCTTCTGATTTTGAAATAATCAATATGAATCTATGACTTGGTGGATCGACTTGTTAGATCCTGATAACTCTTGGTAACTCATAGAATAGACTTACCTTGACCACAAGGCTGAGACCTGGATCCTCCCCATGACCAGTACACAGAGCCAACCCCTCGGATGTCAAAGGAGTTATTGGCCTCAACCACAGCCTTTTTGCTCCTGGCCATTTTCTTCTCTGTGTTTTTCCCTTTAAGTCTCAGAAATTAAAGACTCTGGCTCTCAATTCAATTCTTATGGAATGTGGCCTAGCATCTGGGTTGGGCTCATTGTTAATAAAAAAATAGATATTAGTCATCCTTAACTGTAATTCTAGCATGTGGAAAGCGGAGACAGAAGAGTGTTCAAAGCCATCCTCAGCTACATAGTTCATTTGAGGTCATGGATTACATGAGACTCTGCTTCAAAAAATAAATACATAAATAAGCAGTCTGGAGAGATGTGTCAAAGGGTAGAGGCTTTTGTGAGAGCAAGAGCATCAGAGGGTAAATTCCACAGAGAAGTGGGCACTGGGTACAAGTTCCTGTAACCCTTGCATTAGTGTGGCAGTGGCTAGGCAGAGTGAGCATGTCTCAGGAGCTTTATCCAGCCAGTCTAGCCAAAAGGTCCAGTTCAGAAAGAGACTCTTTCCCAAAAAATGAGGCAATGAGGGCTGGAGTGATGGCTTAGAGGTTACACTGGCTGCTCTTCCAGAGATCCTGAGTGCAATTCCCAGCAACCACATGGATGCTCACAACCATCTATAATCAGATCTGGCGCCCTCTTCTGACATGTTGGCATGCGTGCAGGCAGAATGTTGTATGCATAATAAACAAACAAACAAACAAATACATAAGTAAATAAATCTCTTTTTTTAAAAGAGGTGACGAGAGATAGAAGATGCTCGAAGTTCTGTAATGGCAGGTCACAGAATAGACAGGGGCACTGATTTAAAAATAACTGTACAAACAAACCATCATTTATCCACACCATTTAATATCCACAGACCAAGGCAAGCGAGCTAGCAAGCCAGCCACGGAAGGAGAGCAGCCATGAGTACTACAAACAGAGGGAGAAGCCAATGTGAAAAGCCAAGGTACTGAGTCCTTCCAGCTGGGATGTTTGAAGACTGCCAAGGATACAGGAATACCAGACCAGTCCTCAGTTGTCAGGGATGAGTGGGGAGGAAAGGGGGGCAAAGAGGTGGGGCACAGAGGGCTTTTAGCACGGGTAAAACTATTCTTCTTGTTTACTCTAATAGATTCGTCATTCATTTGTCAAAACTCCAGAGCATAAATGTAACAGAAAGAATGAGGCCTAATGTAAACAATGGATTGTAAACAATCTTGTCAATATTGGTTTATTAGTTGTAACAATGTACCACGTTAATACAAGGCATTGATGGCAGGCTAAAATCTGCATGGGGGAGGGGAACACAAAGGGCTGTATAAGAACTTTTTGTGTTTTCTGCTCATTTTCTTGAAAAACAAATCTGCTACTAACCTGACTAATTTTGACTGAAACTACCAATGGCCACAGGGATAAAGAATGTTCTATCTGAGCCTGGTAGTTTGGCTCATGTTTGTAATCCCAGCAGTTGAAACAAAATTGCTGTGAGTCTAGACTAGCCTGGGCTACATGGTGAGCCCTAGGCAAACCAAGGCTCATTTATACTTAAAGAAAAAAAAAAAGCTTTTATAGGTCAGAGTTGGTCCTGTTCCATAACAAAGCAAGACAACCCCAAACCAAAAGGAAAATATGTCTTCATGCAACCTGCATTTCTATAGGTGTGGCTACTATTTAAACTCACTCAAATCTGCTACTTGGTAGAAAGTTGATACTATAACTAGGAGTTTAAAATCAACCAATTGAGTTACAGCAGAAAAATATACAAGAGAAAGATACATTCTCCTGACACAGGTCCTTCCCAGTTCCAATGTTAAAGAAAACCTCAGCATTTAGCACACAAATTTTAATAGAAAGAAATTCCATGATAATATAATTGTGGAATCTTCTCATCAAGAGGAAGAGGACCTGAGTATACATGGGTGTGTGGAGGTGAGAGGTCAAAGTTAGATGTCTCTCTCAGTCATGTGGGTGCTGGGAATCAAACTTAGGTCTTCAGGCTCACCCAACCAGCCCTTCACTAATGGGGACTTAACCTCAGCTCCACCCTTTTCTCTAAGACTCAAACTAAACTGTATGGATCTGAGGATGACTTCAAATATATAACATCTCTTTCTGCCTTTACTTATTAATTATAGTCATGTAACTATTTCCAGATTACAGCCATGTTCTTCTATGTATGTTTGAATTATGCAGTACTGGGGATTGAACCTAGGACTTTAGGCAGGCTGGGCAAGCACTCTCCTAACTGAGCAACATCCCCATGCCCCAGCTTTGCTTTTATATTCTTTGATTTTGTTGTTAAGCTTTTGGTTGGTTGGCTTTTGGAGAGTTTTGCTTTTGCTTTTGTTCTTGTTTTTGAGACAAGGTCTCTCTTTGTAGCCCTGGCTTTCCATTGGTCTCAAATTCACAGAGATTCATATGCCTCTGCCTCTGGGACTAAAGGCATGTGCTACCACCACCTGGCCCTGTTTCTGACTCCTTAACAGATACTTTGAGGACAAGCCACATTTACCTAGAATGAGATGGGTATTTGTAGTCAGAGACAATCGGTTCAGTTAGCAATGGAGCCCAATTCACAGTGTTGCTTCCAACTTTGAAAGAATATGCTTATGGTAACTAACTGTGATGATTTGCATATGCTTGGCCCAGGGAGTGGCACTATTAGAAGGTGTGGCCCTGTTGGAGGACATGAGTCACTCTGAGAGTGGGCTTGGAGACACTCCTCCTATCTGTCTAAGGATAGTCAATCTGTTCCTGGCTTCCTTTAGATGAAGATGTAGAACTCTCAGTTCCTCTTGCACCATGCCTGCCTGATCTTGTCTTGATGATAATGGACTGCACCTCTGAACCTATAAGCCAGCCCCAATTAAATGTTGTTATTTATAAGACTTGCCTTGGTCATGGTGTCTGTTCACAGCAATAAAACCCTAACTAAGACACTGACCAAGGAGACATTTCCCCTGTGACAACACCCAAATTGTTTGTAGTCACAGCTTAACTCCTGGTAGTCACAGCTTCCAAACCTATGAATTCAACTGATGATCAAAACAGTTTCTTAAAAATTGCATCCATACTAAACTTGTCCAACTTTTCTCAAACAATGCAACATCATCTATTTACTTAGATTTGCATGCTATTAGGTATTATAAATAACCTACAGATGATTTTAAGTGTACACTGATGTCTTTAGGTTTTAGTATCTGCGAGGTTCTAGAACTAGTTCTTTGAGGATACCAAGGAATGAGTATTGAGGTCAGGCAAAGATTTGGGCCACAGACTCTGCCATTTCACTCATCTGACATCATCTTACATGACAACTAAAATGGCTGAACTGAGAGACAAAACCTTACTCTCCGTGCCTTGCCTAATAACCATAGAGAACCCAGCTGGATGCTGGAAGTTGCTTCATTATTGGTGAGGAAGTGAAAGGCTCTCTCCTCCAGTCAACCTGTATTTTCTGTCCCAAATAAACAGTGCCCATCAGCCCTTTACTTGTTCAGGAACTCTTTGTATTTGGAAGGGAGGCAGAGAGATAGGAGGGTTAGCCAATGGAGGTAGCAAATGCTACTGGTCACTCTGAAGTATTCATTTACAGCTGAGACTGTATCTGAGCACCATAAAAAGGCAGTACCAGACTCAAAATCCTCCTGAATCCTGAGCATTGGTCTAGCCAAATAAAGTTTATTTGATTCTTTCTATCACCTTCTCACATAATTATAAGCATCGTGTTTACCAACTAAAGCAAAGAGACGCTTAAACTCTTTCCAGAACATTCATGCTCTGCATTCCAAGTGCTTAGCCTGGGGGTCGCCATTGTGCACACACAATAAATCTCAGTGTATCAGGAATCTGGGCGTCTCAAAGCACCGAGGACGGAGATTTTTTTTTTTTCTTTAACAGACAGAAGTCAGGGAGGGCAGTCAAACAATGAGACTTGGGCAAGGGCTGCTCTGAATCTCTGAGCTGTACTGGGAGAAGGCTGATGAGGCAGGAATTCGGAGGAAGAAAACAAGAAGCAAGCCAGAGAGGAAAGAAAGAAGTTGGTGAAGCAGGAAGCACTAAAATAAAGCAGGGTGAGAGATAGATGCTTGTGAGTGTGAGCGTGTGCATGTGTGTGTGTGTGTGTGGTCATCCAAGCCAGGGAGCAGGGAGCAGTGGGTGGGACAAGCTTGCTCCCACTGCAGGGAAGCAGGTATATTGCTCAAACTGCATTACTTGCTGCCTGCCATCTGGCTTCCGAGGTGTGTGAGGAAAACAGAACAGAAAACAAAATGCCGGTCACTAACCTTGACAAGGGAAACTTGTCTTCTGTGGAGGTTTTGAGAAGTGTGAGACTAGAATCCATCTGTAGGGGAGATCAGCACCTTTGTAAATGCCACACATCCAAGTTTGAAGAGGGTGGTGTTTGCTCCCAAATCCTGACGGTTATGTTCCAGATAAGAGTTTTTAATGCACCACTGAAAATGCAGGATCTGAACTTTGAAATGTGACCAAAAAAAAAAAAAAAAAAAAAAAAAAAAAAAAAAAAAAAAAAGAAGTAAACTAATTTTTAAAGAAAAATTGATCATTCTGAGTACAACAGAGTAGACCAGTCGTTCTCAACCTTCCTGATGCTGTGATCCTTTAATACTATTCCTGGGGGTGTGGTGACTCCCAACCATAACATTATTTCATTGCTACTTTATAACTGTAATTTTGCTACTGTTATAAAGTGTGATGTAAATATCCAATAAGTAACCCCTGTGAAAGTGTGATGTAGCCTCTTACAGGTTGAGAACCACAGAGTAGATTGCTAGATTCTAATCATCATCATCATCATCCTCTTGTTCATCATCTTCATTTTCTGGTACTGGGTGTTAAACCTAGGGCCTTGCATATGCTAGGCAAGTGTGCTACCAAAGGGCTATATGCCTAGCCTTTGAAAAGTAGCAAATTTTTACATTTTTGAAGACAGGTTCTTGTGCTTATCCAGAACGGCCTTAAACTTGCTGTATAGACCAAGCAATCCTCCTGCCTCAGTATCCCTAGTAGCTATAACTACGGGCCAAAGAAGACTGAATTCATTATTGGAAAGGAAGATTCATCCTTGGTGACCTCGGATGTGGTTCATCTGCCAGCCAGGCTGGTTTCAACATTTTCATTCTGGTTCTAGATGACAATTGACATCTAGGTGTTTGGATCTGGGAGCCTTGTCATCACTGGAAACCGTGAGGAGAGCTGGCTGGCATCCCTCTCTCTGCTGTATTCTTCTATCTTCCATCTGCCCAGTTGATTCTCTCTCCTGTACTTCCATAGCCTGACACCTTTTCTTTAGATTATCTTTTAGTTCCTCCTTTGCCAGGTCCTCATTCACTAGACTCACTGTTTCAGCCTGCACGTAACCTAGGACAATATGCCTAGCACAGTGTTCAATCCTAGAATCTCTGAGGTCCCCCTGTTCTCTACAGCAGGAAGCCCAGCCTACCTCATGCAACTTACAATACAACAATTTCTACTGATTTCCTATGGTCCTCTAAACATATGAGTTTGCAGAGACTTAGGGATCATTTTGTATTCCTTCCTCTTCCATAGACAGTTCTGTAGGTCATACCTCTACAGTATACTTTGCCCCCTTCATCATCTCCATGGTTACTACCTTCACTGGAGCTAGCCTGTAAGACTTGAATCAAGTCTTCACTACCTGGAGACTCCCTTGAATAAGATGAGAGATCAGAGATTGATGCAAAAGCAAGAGGTTTATTTTACTATGCGTTGGGGTCAACCCTCAATCAGCCCCTTGTAGTGAGTGACTAGAAGGTGACCCTGAATGGCCATAACAAGCAGTTTTTATACTTTTTAGGGATACAGGTTACATCAGCAAAGTTACAGTTTAAACTTATTGGTTAAGCATATTGACCTTTGAATCTATTGGCTAGCAAGCATATGACATGCATTCAAATTCTATCTGGGACCAGAGGGTCAGGTGACTATTAGTTAGTACATGCTGCAGTTTTTTAAGAATGTTCTTGCTCCTCCTGATAACTGTGGGTGGAGAATGAAACTTGGCCTAGCCTTGACCTGGGGCGGGAAGCTTATACTTGGTCTAATCTTGACCTGAGGCTGTGGGTGTAATACTGGCAAAAGCCCCTAGGGTTCTTCAGCCCCACACCTTATGATAACTATAACCCACCCTAGTCTCCCTGTCCCTCTCTATTCTTCCAACTCTTCCTCCACGCTGTGGTTAGGAGCAATCTTTATCAATGCAAGTCAGGTTGAACCATTCTGCAAATGGCTTCTCAATGAACCAGAATAAAGTCCCACATTTTTGTTATCCAGGGTCCTGCCCAGCTCACTGCCAGCCTCCCTTTACCTGGACATCTGTTGGTTTTACACTGGTCCCAACACCACAGTTCCTGGCTCCCTGACAGGCTCTCAGGAGAAGCATCCATTGTCCACCTTCTTTCTATTTCTTGGCTGGCAGAAACCAAATCATTGCTCTGATCTTCGCTAAGTATCTCCAGAAGAGCTACCTTCTACCACTATTCTATTATTATTATTTATTCCTTTGTATATTTCGATCTCTATTTGCAATTGCTTTGTTTGTTTCCAGTTTCTTATCTGTCTCCCCATTGAACTCCCAATGCCAAGAAAGCCCGGACCTTGTATATCTTGAAAAACATCCTTTATCTTCTAACACAAGGCTTTGTGTTACTGATTTTCAATGATTCTCATATGAAACCCTCTCCTCAACATCCAGTTCTCTGTGCCTTTCTCATGTCCTCTTCTGCTCCCTCTAGTTGACATCTCAGCTGCCGTAAAGTTTCAGTGTTTTCCCATTGGTTGCTTAATTTCTTTTATTACAAGCAAAACCCAAAACCAATCTATTAATGGAATTTAATATGATTCTTCATATATATATGAGGAAATCTATTTTAAACTATAAGTGTGTGTGTGTGGTGTGTATGTGGTATGTGTATGTGGTGTGTGTGTGTATGTATGTGTGTGTGTATGTGTATACACTTAGACCAAAAGAGGACCTCACATCTTCCACAACTGGAATACAGGCAGCTGTGAGATGCCCTCATGGGTGTGAAGAACTGAACTGGGGTTATCTACCAGAGCAGTGTTTTTAACTCCTGAGTCATCTCTCCAGCCTGAGCTTCCTCTTCTCCCAGCAATGTGCCTTCAGCTTGTTGTGCTGTCTCATTGACATTTATTTCTTCCTTATACTTCTTCCTCCTGGTTCTTTTTATTACTCCAAATCAATTTCAGAAATAGTTTTAGCAGTCTTCAAAACAAAATAATCCTATAATGTTGGCATTGAGGAGAGAGAGCAGACAGGTGGGTCCTTGAAGATCACTGGCCAGCCAGGCTAGCTAAATTGAAGTGTTTCTGTGAGAGACCCTGTGCTATGCCTTGAGCCTTGAGCTAGTAGGTAAAAAATGGTTCCCAAGATATATAAGGTCCAGGCTTTTTTGACATTGAGAGTTCAATGGGGAGACAGATAAGACACAGGAAACAAGAGGTGGAGAGCAATCAAGGAGAGACATCTGGCATAGACTTCTGACCTCCATTTGCCCTTGTGTGCACATGTACCTACACACGTAAGTGTGCACACACACTAACAAGTATATACACATATCACACCACACACAAATCACAGCGCACATACACACATTCCACATACATATACCATACCACTTACACATGCCAAAACTGAAACCAAAACCAACCAACCAACCAAAACCAACCAACCAACCAACCAACCAACCAACCAAATCTTTCTTTCCTGCTTCTGAAAGTTCCTTCCCCTTGCCTCTCACTACCTTCCTTTGTATATACCTGTCTGTACCTTGCTCCTCTTTGCTCTGTCTGTCTGTCCACTCTCCCCACCATCCTAAATAGATAGCATTATGCCTCTGAAGATTTTACTGCCATCTGAAGACCAGGTGTCTGGTTCAGAGGCACAGCTTAGATATCTCCAAAGCTGCCTAAAGAGCTAGTTGTAGGATATTGTCATCCAAAGTTCTCCCAAACCAGACACCGCAATTCCACATGTGGACAGCCACCAAATCCTCCTCTCTCACGGGACTCGTCTCCTGCATGCTGACTGAGTGCATGTAATCTCAATGTCACCTTTAGTTCCTGCCTCAGCTCAGTTACTCTCACAATAAATGACCCTGCCTCAACAGTCCTTCCACACATCTGCAAAAATGATCACTTCTCTCCTAAAGTCCCTCGAAACTACAATCTTCCCGTTTCTCAAAAGGCTCCCAAAGAGCTTTCTGGACCTCACCTACCCTGTTTCTGCACAGTTTAAGGTTCCCTGTGCAAGCTGGCCCTATCTGCTAGTAAGTGGTTGTGATGGCTGATTTCATTGCCAACTTAATTTGGGTTTTGATCTGCCTAGGAAAACACAGTGAGGCAGGAAGCCCTATCTCAAATGTGGTAGCACTATCCCATAGGCTGGGCTTCCAGATGGAATCAAAAGGAATCAAAAGGAGAAACCAAACAGCACCAGAGCTTGTCTCTCTCCTGACTATGAACACTGTGATTGGCTCCCTCACACTTCTGTCTCCACAGTTACAGCTGCTCTTAGCACCATGCCTTCCCAACCATACTGGATTTTATCACCTCAAACTGTGAGCAAAAGAAATCCTTCCTTCGCCTTTGCCAGAGTAACCTTCTGTTCAGGAGTTAATTCCTGGTCCTTTGCACTTCCTGGTTTCACTGGTGAAAACCCTCCCACCATGACCCGTCTTCAATCTAAGCATGGTGTACCTTTCTGCAGACTTGAGAGAGATATACAGTAGCTATCATTAGAAAATATTTCCACCAGGTGCAACAAACCTAAAAAGATCTCCCCAGAGCAGAGATAATGGTCAAATGTAGTAAAATAATTACGGTATTTTAATATTTATTATCTCTATTTCTCCACTTAATTATACATTTATGCAATTTAATTTTTAACAATGGCTACACTTAACAACCGGCTGGTAAGATTCCAAAACATGGAGTAAATGTATTTTCTCAGCCTGTTCTAGACAGCTGTGGGTGTGGCTCATCTCATCTCTTACCTGAAGATCCCTAATCTTTGATGGTCATTCTGCCCTTAAATCAACTCGGCTACACTGGGATGTGCCCCTCTCCCACTCTAACAGTACTCTCATGGTGTTATAAGGACAAGGATCTATTGTCCCTCTTGTTACAAGAGCATTCTGAGATCAGAGGCCATGTTTCCTTTTTGTCACCCCATTACAATGCCTGATGCCACAGTAGCCACAGTAACCACAGTGTGGGTGCTTTATGTTTGCAACATCTTTCTTTTGTTATCTCTAACTAATCACTTGAGAAACTGATACATATGACATCATGGCTTAGGCTACACAATACAAATTCATTACTTGTGGGAAAGTGGTTGTTTTAGGCAGGGCTCTTGTGAGAAATGGAGTCAAAAGGTTGGGTGGGTGGGTAGGTGGATGGATGAAGGAAAGACAAGAGGAGCTCACTATGAGGGCTGAGTCATAAAGCTGTGGAGCTAGAGATGTCCCATGAAAGGTTGTCTGCAACCTGGGGTCTCAGCAATGTCAGAAGTTTGCTCAGCCCAAGTTTGATCTCATAAGCGGGGGACAGTGTGATATGTAGATCTCAGCACAGGGCCAAAGCCTGACAACTAGAGTAAGGTAGGGGTAGGCGTTGAGTCCAGAGTCTAAAGGCAAAAGACTTCGGACTTCTGCACCTAAAGGATGGATGGAAGAGCCCCAGCTCTGAGATGGAGAGTACACACTTGGTTTTCCTCTGCCTTTATCCTCAGTACAACAGATTTGATGGCCCACCCACATTCAGGGTCAAGCTTCTCCACTCATAGCATTAACTCCGATACCAGTTTCTTCTGGGCATGTCCAGACATAATGCTACACCAGCCAGCCAGGCGGTATTCCTTAGCCTACTCAAGCTGGTGCCTAAAAAACAAACCACCACAATGACCAATTAAAGTGGTTATCTATCTGATGCTATATGGTATTCTAAGCAGTGGCTTAATCTTTTTTACTGAATGAAAATTGATTTCAAAATCACTTTCTGATGGACAGAAAGCCAGGGTGGTCCATCAGGAAGAGTTAGTTACCTGCTGGACGGAACAAAACCATGATTGAGCATCTCTGTGTGACAGGTGTATTAACCTCTGCCGTGTAATATAATTCACAGATGTACCGGTATCATTGATATCCACGAGATGCTTGTATTATGGTGACATAGACTCTAATTTCCAAGCCTTTTCCAAGAGACTCATATGTTTTCAGTCAATTAACTGCACGGGATGGTATTTTTGGGCTCCTAAGTTGTAAGACATCTACAGAAATTGAGCTCAGATCTTACCAGGGACGAGCCATTGTGTATCCGCTAGAATTGCTTTATCCCTTACAAGAATGGCTTGTTTATAAAACAGAATCTTTTCTTGTTTTCTGAGCAGATTCAACAGCTCCATTAAGCAACAGCCAAAGTCGCCGTCACATCTCCAGAACAGATTTCAGTCTTAGCAAGATTTATATTTCACAAATAAATATTTAAAAGCAAACCATAACAGAGCTAAAACTAACCAGATCACATAGCCTCAAACTACGCCAGTTCGCCCAGACTCAGATCTTGAGGAAATTGTGTGTCACTGAAACCCGGGAGAGATCGGAGTTTTTCCTTAAGGAAAAGTTTATCGTTTTTAAGGTTCCATGTCTGCAAATGGCCTCAGTCTGAAAGGCAAACTCCAAAAATGGATTTTTTTTCCAAATTTCATTCAAATTTGAGTAGCATCTAAAAAAAAAAAAAACCTATTTTAGAGTTGGATTCAACCTTATCCAATTTTGATTTAGATTTGTCAAAAATCTCTGTATGCAGAAACATTCTTTCTTGCTTATGGTAAGTAGAGAGCTACATAATATCTGCACTCAGCTACCCTTTGCCGAGTTTACCTTGTAGTCACCTTTGTAGTTACCTTTGTAGTTAGCAGACATTTCCCAAGAATCTTAGGTTCTTGAGCTGGCAAGATGGCTCAGTGGGAAAAGGTACTCACTGCCAAGTCTGATGACCTGTGTTTGATCCAGGGCCTACATGGCAAGACAGAACTGGCTTCAGCCAATTTTCCTCTCTCAAATGCATGCCATGGCAAATGTGTGTTCTCTCTCTCTCTCTCTCTCTCTCTCTCTCTCTGTCTCTGTCTCTCTCTGTCTCTCTGTCTCTCTCTCTCTCTCTCTCTCTCCCTCCCATTCCCCCTCCCCCTCTCCCTCTATCTCATTAAAATGTGATATAGATTTTAACAAAGAAATCTAGGGTTTTTATCCAAAGATGAGGTATATGAAGACTTGGGAGCCTCCCCAATGAGACTGGTTATTTGATTGCGTGTGCACCGTATGCACTTTCATGTACACATGTGCATGCACATTTGAGTGCCTGTGGACACAGATGCTTAAGGGTGCCACATGACTGTGTATGTCCATGTATGTAGAGGCCAGGTATTAATGTCCTTCTCAATCAATCTTTACTTTGTTTTCCGAGGCCAGGTCAGAATAAACTTCCTAAACCTGAAACTCACTACTGCTACTCTAAGTATCCGGGGATTTTCCTGCCTCTGCATCCCCAGTGTGGGGCTTACAGACAGACCACTGCAGCAGCCCGGCTTCTGTGTGGGTGCTGGGGATAGACCATTGCAGCAGCCCGGCTTCTGTGTGGGTGCTGGGGATAGACCATTGCAGCAGCCCGGCTTCTGTGTGGGTGCTGGGGATAGACCATTGCAGCAGCCCGGCTTCTGTGTGGGTGCTGGGGATAGACCATTGCAGCAGCCCGGCTTCTGTGTGGGTGCTGGGGATAGACCATTGCAGCAGCCCGGCTTCTGTGTGGGTGCTGGGGATAGACCATTGCAGCCGCCCGGCTTCTGTGTGGGTGCTGGGGATAGACCATTGCAGCCGCCCGGCTTCTGTGTGGGTGCTGGGGATAGACCATTGCAGCAGCCCGGCTTCTGTGTGGGTGCTGGGGATAGACCATTGCAGCAGCCCGGCTTCTGTGTGGGTGCTGGGCATCAGAACTCAGGTTCTCACGCTGTCTCGGCAAACCCTTCATCCACTGAGCCATCTCCTCATAGATGCTTGTTTGCTGTGCAAGACAGGGTTTCGAATAGCCCAGGCTGCCCTGAGCTCACTATGTAGCTGAGGCTAGCTTTTAATCCCTGGCCCTCCTGCCTCCACCTACTCAGAGCTCACATTACAAAAGTACAGAGCTGGCCGAATGAGGTTGTTCAGAGCTGTGCACAGCCAGACTGTCCCCATTGGAGAGGTTAAGAGGGGACAAGCAGGTTCTCCTGTCTGTTGCTTGGGAGGATGATCTGGGTCTGAACTTTCTGACTGTAGGCTAGTCTGTAGATTCCACAGTACTGCCAAATCTCTTGAAGAGAGACATGGTGGACCTAACTTCTGAAATCAACATCTATACAGCAAAGACTGAACAGGATGACAGGTGGCACAGGATGGCAGGTGGCTTGGTGGCTAAGATCACATGTGGCACTTACACAGGACTCAGGTTTGGTTCCCAGCACTCACTTCAGGAGGCTTATAACCGCCTGTGATTCTGGGCACCTGACACCCTTCTGTGGCCTCCTTGGGTATTTGTATGTACATGGTATACATTCATCTACACACACACACACAATTTAAAAAGTAATAATTTTCAAAAATTTTCAGGAAAAACTGCAACAATGTGCTTGAGGGAAAAGAAGATTACAGACTAAAAACAAAAAGGAAAGCGTCATTCCATTTTGACAAGAGCCACACAGGAGCCACTCCAAGGATGGGGTTGTCAGGAACCTCTGGGCAGGGATATTCCCGAACATGGAAAGCCAGATATAACTGCCTTACAGTCATACATATAGTGTCCCAAGAGGATACTCTATTGTGATGAGAAAGGCTTCCACACTAGTAACAAAGCCTGAAACTGACCCATGTGACGCTGTCTCTGTGAGGTGGATTGTTGTTTTTCCCCAGCCTTGCACCTCCAGAGCAATTGCTTTTCATACATTTCAGGTACATGCCTGAAGCAGATGGTTGAAATGTAGGAATGGCCATAAATCTAGGCCCAGGGCTGCTAGCTTTTATATTCTAGGCTCGCAAATGCTGGCCTCAGTATAACTGTCACAGAACAGTCTTCCACGGGTGGCAATTCAGTGTGTTACACTTGTTTCTTATTGCCATCCTTGAAAGTGGCCGTGCAGGGGAATGCCAAAACAGCTGACGTCTCTTTCTGGATCGTAAAAGGCTGATGGGAGGTCTCTCCAAAGCAGAGGCAACCAGGCTGAAATGTTCTGCGCTGCGTGGTCAAGGCCGAATTCCTACCAAGCAAGTATGCATGGCTGTAGAGACACGATTGTCAGCCCCGAATTGCAGGGGTGACCTTTTCAGTCACGGTCTAGGGGGAGGATGTACAGCCACAGAACAGTGGCTTTCGAATCAGACACATTGACCCACACAAAAAGACTTTGCAGATCCTATCATAAAACACACATACACATACATACATACATATATACATGTCAGGAGCAGGGGAGATGGCTCTATCAGAAAGACCCAGGCATAGTGATGCATGCTTGTAATCCCAGCGCTGGGGAGGCAGAGGCAGGCCATTCTTGGCTCTTTCTCTTTGGTGAATCCCAAGCCAGTCAGGGACCCTCTCTTGACAACATGTGAACAAGTGGAACAAAATGAATGTTGTCCAGGGAATGGCAGCTAAGTTTGTCTTCTGGCCTCTGCACGTAAGCACACACATGAGTACATGCCTGTGCACCTGCCCCCACACACACTCGCACATACACAGAAGCGACCCATGTTCATTCTCCATGTTAAGTTCAGACAGGTGTAAGGAATAAAACACCTTTTGCTTTGGCCTCCTGTGCCTGCCCAAGGCATCTTTGTCCCTTCGGTGCCCTGTGTGGGTTGTGCCTAGATGGAGAAAGAACGGTAGAAACAAGAGTAGGAGATGAGTAGGAAGGGCAGTAAGAAGAAGTGGAGGTGGAATCCGTTGGTGATCCACTTCCCGTCCCTGCGGGTGACTGGACACACAGGATGGACACTCCACTCCCCCCCCCCAGACCGTGCCTGCAAAGGGAACCCCCTGGGGAGGCCCTCATGCTGCTTGAAGCAAAAGTGAGGGAAGAGAGTGTGGTAAGTGTGGGGGGATGAATCCTTTCTGTCCTGTACTCCAAAGACCACCCAGAGTTGGCCTAGCACCGAGGCCCTACTGAACTATGTAGCAAGACCCTATCTCCCTGTTACTGCCTGTTTGTAAGTATATCCCCGAAGCCACCTTCCCTGTGGCTCTAGACTCTGGTAACTCTAGAACTCAGGGACTAGAGATTATCTAGATTCTTACAGTCCTCATTCACATTAAACTCTGACAAATGCCAGGTTCTGTGAAGACAGACAGAGAGGCGTGACCTCCGGGATCTAATGAGAGATGAAGAGAGGATGAAGGGTGTGGCTCTCCACTCACCAGAGAAAGTGCTTCCTTTCTGTCAGCTGGGCATTGTTTTACCTCTGTCTGTCTCCCTTCAACTGTTTCTTTGGGGGGTAGGTCATAGGATTCAGTGCTGCCTTTACCAGCACCTCTCTGTGCTTCCTGTCTGGCCTAAAGGAAGCTTCATTCAGACATCAGCCCCTCATTGCTGGGAATCATCTGTCTATCTGTCTTGCATCTTGAGAAGCCATATGCAGACTTCTGGTTTGCACAGACATAGCCTGGGCTATTGATTTGTTCTTCACAAAGATTTAAGTTTGGAGCACATGGCTCTGTCCCTCCGTCCCCTCCCTTCTTCCTCCCTCACCAGTGTGCTTGACTGGACTCCGACTATTCTCAGTGCGCAGACTGTCTGTGTGTTCCCCCGTGTTTCCCAAGAGTGCCATTGTTACCACTGGCTCCATCCTGTGATCTCCATTTCAGTCTGATGTCCTGGTCCCCGGGTCCTCCCCCAGCTCTCTCCTGCAGTCGGCCACCCAGTAGATTCTCCACAGTATTTTAGTTGGGTAATGGCATTAGGCCTTTCAACCCTAGGTACAAGTCCAAGTTCTGCCTTAACTCCACATTCTGCTACTGTTCTAACAACTGTAAGAGAATCATAGGGAGAGTGTGTGTGTGTGAGAGCAAAGTGTGTGTGTGTGTGTGTGTGGTGTGAGCAGAGAGTGCTTGTTTGGTTTCACAAAGCAACCCTACAAGGCTCCCAGACCCTACCTTGGCAGTCTTTCTATTCCTGGCTAGCCTGACCAAGCAGACAGAATCATGTGGTCCATTCCATGGGGGGAAGGCCACATCTCCTGACATGAATTATTCTAATCGTCAGCTTATTTCAACAAGCAAATGCAGTTGAATTAACACACCCCAAACTGATTTTGTTGGTAAACATCACCCAACTGTTTTCTTATTAATTTACCTTGGCAACACCTCCCCATCATGCAGTTCCGTGGGATTTTAGACCCATGTTTACACCCGTCCCACACATACCTTATGCTACCTCATCTTCTACTGCTGAGAGGAAGGACACACTTGGGTTTCTGCTGAACTCCCTATAATGCTATTGGGAGATGACAAAGACACTTGTTCCCAGGAATGTGGTTGCAGTAAAATTTAGGGGCCACCTGGGGCTTGGGGAGAGAGGCCACCTGGAGAAGAGAAGGTGTTCTTTGGAATCTGAGGGGGAGGAGGAGAGTCTCTGGGCCAAGTGTTTATTGGATTTTCATTCAGTTGCTGTGAGTAAGGCCAGACTTTAGAATTTAGTACTGGGAGACAGGCGGGGCTGAGAAGCACAGCGTCCTCACCAGGAGCCCCATCATCATCTGGGAACTTGCTAACAATGCAAGTTTTCAAGTCCCAATCTAGACCGATTGAGTCTGAAGCTCTGCTGTACAGTCCAGGAGCCCACATGTCACCTTGCGGGGGAGTCTCACGAGATCAAGTTGAAAAGCCAGTGCACTAGAAGCTAGAAGCTTCAGATACTCCCCTTAAAAATGGCTGTCCCCAGAGTTGGACTGCTCAGTAGGTAAAGCACTTGCTGAACAAGCCCAACAACCTGAGTTTGGATCCTCAGAACTTTTGTAAAGCTGGACCCAGTTGTGCACACGTCAAGAATCCCCATACTTCTATGAGAGAATGGGGGGTAGACCCAGGAAAACCCCGGGGAGCTTGAACCCTGTCTCAACAAACAAGCATCTACAACCAGGGACCTCCATGGGCTTGCTGAGGTGCACACTTACATGGATGAATGTGTGCTGTGTGCACAGGGCCACACTGAACCCCTCTGCCCACCAAGCACAAAAGCAACTGGCCTCCATCCTTCCCATGGCCCTTAGAAGTCTCACCCCTGGCTCCTGCTTGCAGCTTCAGAGCTCCGAGGTATCCCCCTTAGTGCTGTGTGTCCTCACAGGTGGGGTGGGGCTCAAGTCCACAGCATCCACCAGGAGCACAGTAGACAGGTTTTCAGTGGATAGAAGTTACGAGTCCAATGAAGCCCAGGAAGGCCCGTCATTTTCTACTGTGTTCTTGTCACTTACACAACCTTCCCCTTTATCCAACAGCCCAGGCTTCTTCTGGGGCATCTTTTTCGGTCTTCAGCCTCTCAGTTCTATTTGAGGAACATTCCGGAACCTGCCCAAGATGGCTGTCATGCATTGTCTCCCTTGTAACCTCAGCCCTGGTTATGAGACCGCTGTGTGGGTCTCTGGTCTGTGAGTCTCTACAGCCCCTAGATAGTTAGTGTCATCCTCAACCCCACTCCATCCCCACCCCTCCCTCCCTTCTACCTCTGCTCACACTTGTGCTTGAACACATGCACACACACACGCATGCCCACAGGACTCTTAACCAGAAGTCTGGCACCTTCGGGGTGAAGTCCATGCTTCTAGACCTGGCATCCAGAGGCCTCCATTTGCGGGCACCTCCCCGAGACCAGGCTTATCACTCCTTAGCCTTCTTTGTGAACCCTGCCTCCAGTCAGAAGAGTCCACTTGGGAAGCCTTGATAAGATAAGCAAGTAGAACCAGAGACAGTGAATTCAGAACAGCAATGGGCAGCTTCTAACTCTCAGGTTTAGAACCGATTCACCTGGATCTTTGAGTTAAATAGTACAACCTAGAGACTGTTCTGTGGTGAGAGGTTTCAACGGCTCCAGAACACGATGGTGCTTTCTTTCCTTGTGGAAGCTCACCCACTAATGCTTTCTTAGGACATCTAGTCTTGAGTAGTCACTTGATGGCTATTGTCTAGAAAATGTACCTGCTGGCTGGGTTATGGGAACACACTGCAGTTTGCCAGAGAGCTACCACTGACCCTCATAACCCAAAGAGTGCTACTGCCACCTGGTGGCAGCTACCTAAAACACAGGCAAGAGTTCATCTCATTCATTCGTTCACTCATTCAGCTCTGGGTGAACTGATACTGAGCATCTCCTGGACACTGGAGGGACAACACTGGACAGGTATAGTTTTCACTAGAAGTCTGACTTATGCTCGGAGTGTAAGTCTATAGAGTAACCTGGGTAGGATAGGTTTGGTGTGCTATGGTAGGAAAAAATGGTCTGGCCCTGGTTTCTGGGATGTCTGGGGGCATTCTTGATGGGGTTATTTACTCTTGAGTAATAAAGATGTATAGGAAGGAACCTAGCCTATGAAAGAAGGGTGAGGTGTAGGTGACCCCGGGCCAGTCATAAGTTTACAAACTAGGACTTAGGACCTCTGCAAGTAGACCAACACAGATAGGAGCCTAGAAAGTTCTCTGTGTGAGTATGAAGTAGACTTCTGCAGGTGAGGGGATTTTCTTTTGTTTGTTTGCTCTGTGTCTCTGCGTCTCTGTCTCTCTGCCTGTCTCTCTCTCTCTCCATCTGTCTCTCTCTGGTAGTACTGAGGATTAAGCCTAGGGCCTATGCATGCAAGTGCCAGCCACAGCCTTAAAGCAAACCTTTTCAGTTCACATTGTTCTCAGGATATGGGAAACTGAGCCTTGGTCCAGGCACTCCCAGGTCCCAAAGGGTCTGTGAGGTGGGCTAAGATGAAAATCACATGCAGACAGACCCAGAGTCTCTGTGAGGCTAGGAGCAGGCTCCTGGAAGTTAGATAAAACAGAACTCAGTGGAGCCTTTAGGCAGTTGCGAAGTTGACACGCTATCCCCTTAGGAGCTAGTACCTCTTCATGCCTGTCTCCTGAACTGCCTATGCAGAAGGAGCCTGGTTGCTAGCCTGTCTTAATGGCTTGTCTCATAGAAGAGTCTCTGAAATTGAATGTGTAGCTCATTGGGCCCCCTACCAGGGACAGGAATGCTCTGTATACCCAACCTAATGGTTTTTCCTCTCTGACTCCACCTCCCAGCATCCTCTACAGTTACATGTGGCCACATATCTGAATCCAGCCAAGGCAAAGAATGGCAGAGATCTATACTTCTTCCAGGCCTGTCTTGCAAAGACCCACCTATTTATTTCCTCCATTGGCTAGTTGACTACGGATGATCCAGCAGGGACATCTGAGGGTCTGTTGAGTGGCAAGCTTAAGGGAAGAAGGAAGTCTGGATCTCCAAACAACGCATGGAAGCAGCTCACAGCATGCCTTCTTTTGGACCATTATGTGAACAACCACTTTATATCTAATTCCTTACACTATTAAGGATTAGCAGATCTTTGTTACAACATTATTCTTCCTACTCTTCCCCTAGACCCAATTCTAATTCCCATGCAATTCTCTGGGGACAGCAAAGTCCTGCTAGGCACTGAGAACATCTTCTGTTCTAGAGCACTGGTCCTGTGTAGATGCTATGGTGCCCTCTTCACCCTGCGGTGGGATGTTCCCGTGTTGACAACATAAGAAGGTCCACTATGGTCTTCACTCTGCTTTCTAGGCACACAGTCTGTTTCCTCAGTGCCAGGCTTGCCCAGTGACTGGGAGGTGACAAATGACTGTGCCAGGCTCTAACTTGCTGAAAGCTCTCTGACTTGCCGCAAGGCAGTTGAGCCATCTGCTGACTCTGCACATTCGTAGGCAAAACGTGTCTCCTTGTCAACTTGTGGCCACACTCAGTCATGAGACACGCCAAGGGAGAGTCTCTGACAGTGTAGGAAGTGCCAACAGCTCACAGGCTGAGATCGTGGGTGACAGATATTGATGGAAAGATGGAGAAGTGAAGGAGGCAGGCTTGGCCATGTCTGGAGAGCCACATCAAGAGTAGCCTGTGGTTGATAACACTGTCTACTGCTTTCTGATGACACACACAGTCAAAATCTAGATGACCATGTCACTTCCACCCCCCTGAGTGGAAGAACCTGTGAGATGGTGACACGTGGGTGTTCCACTGTCACCTGATGAGCCAAATTTCAAGTAATGAAGCCAGACGGGACACAATTGGTCTGACTAGCATCTCCCCGCTGCCCTGCTTGAAGCTCTTTACTGTCTCACATCTCTCCCACAGCATCCAGTTCAGGGCCCCGGCATCCTCTGCATTTCTCAGGCACACAAAGCAATGGCAGTCAGTACCTTGTGCAAATCCAGTGAGTCATGGTTGAAGGGATGAATGAGAAGGGGGAGGCCAACTAGAGGTTTGCAAACTAGTAAGAGCGCGCAGAGCACAGACTTGGCGGAGGAGGAATGGATGTCTTTCTAAATACAAGCACAGTGGGACCAGAAATCCTGCTCAGTTACCGTGCCAGGGTTCTGATGGCCTAGGCTGCTGTCTGACAGAGCATCTGCCAAGGAACCAGCGGAATGAACTACACTGGATGAACGGAGAGCGCTGTGGGCATCCTGAGGAAGGCGTGGTAGGCAGAACCCACAGGGATTGGTGCTCCACTGTGGTGAGAGGTGGGGGCGTGGGAAGAAGCAAAAGCCAAGGGTAAGCCCAAGTCTCTGGCTCGGCGCTCCAGAGATAGGATGTGGGTGAGGCAGGGATGGAAGCGGCAGCCGTGAATCCAGTTTTAGATATTCCTAGTCGGCAGCATCTGTGAGATGGTTGTCAGGGGGGACACAGCGGGCAGCTGGAAATACTGGTCGGAAACTCAGGAATGAGAATGGAGCTGGAGAGGACAGTGGGGAGTGGTCGGCCGAAGGAGGCTAATGACGGGCAGGGAGGAGGGACGGCAGTGCGGCAGGCGGTATGCTTGTACAATGAGATCAGAAATATGGTCCCTGCCCTCACAAACCAATACAAAATCAAGATTTGACATAGACCTTAAAGCTGTTTATGCACCTGTCCGTATCTCCATAGCAACCCTGAAGCAAAGAGAGAGCTCTGCCCTTATCACATGCAGGGAACACATACAGATAGGCTGCAGATGGCTGCTGTCTTTCACAAGTCTACAAATGCATGCGACATCCTCATACGGCGTCAGGCACAGACAGTGGCACCCGGTTCAGCCCTTTCTGTGCCGACTCCCAAAGCCATCATGAGGGTGGCCATAAGGACACAAATACGTGTTGGGAGCCACTGCACTTGGCCCTTCTGAGCTGTCAGTGTCCTTGGCCGTACTCTTGTTTTGTGTCTTCAGTAAAGGCAAGCGAAGATTGCTTACATCAAGTGCTCGCTGTGTTGAAGTTTTGCTAAGCACACAGAGCACATCACGATTCCTAAAACTCTGAGAAGTAGGGGGGGGGGATTGAGATTTAGAGGAATAATGTAACTCTCTAAGTACTTCTGAGTTAGAGAGCTACAGTGTGAAGATTTAAACTCAGGACATCGAGGAACAAAAAGGTTCGTGTCCCTTAGCACCTGAATATGGCTTCTCTGATTTTCTTGCTCTTAGGAATCCTCCCTCCTCTCTTTTCCAGACTTCTCTCTGCCTTTTTTGCAACATGTGCTCTCTCTCTCTCTCTCTCTCTCTCTCTCTCTCTCTCCCTCTCCCTCCCTTTCCCTCCCCTGTGTGTGTGTATATATATATATATATATATATATATATACACATATACATACACATACACATACACATACACATATACATATACATATACATGCATGTGTGCGTGTACACATGTGCACTCTGTGTATGTGTATATATGTGTGCATGTGTACTTGTGCATGCTCTCTGTGTGTTTATGTGTTTGTGTGCATGTGCACATGTGGGTACACGCATGTGAGAAGGTTAAAAGTCAATGTTTGGTGTTGTGTCTTGAATGCCATCTGTTTTGTTTTTTGAGACAGGGTCTTCCATTGGCCTAAGCCTTTCTCAGTAGGACATGTTGGCCACTCAGCAGGCCTAAGGGATTTACTTGACTCTACCATCTCAGCACTGGGATTTTATTTAAGCTCGAACTACCACAGCTGGCTCTTGTGTGTGTTCTGGGTATTAAAATTGGATTCTGTTGTTTACACAGCAAGCATCTTACCAACTGAGCCATCTTCATGTTCTTTCTACAGCCTACTTCTCAACACTGTCTGGGTTCTGTGTGTTTAGGGGTGAGTTTTTGTCTCTGAAGATAGAAACCACTTTCCTCGGGTCCTTCTCCTCACTGCTACAGGTCACCTTCTTCCTCAACCTTATTCCCTGTGAGGTCCTGATGTTTTTGTGTTCAGCAGGCAAACACTGGAGCCACTGTCCTTTCCTTACCTGGGCCCTGCTCATTGTGCTGCAGGACACTATCCAAGACTCGGGGAGAAGTCAGAAGGTCAGGCATTACCTTTGACATTCTTCATCCCTGCAACCCAGCTCACAGAATACCGGTATCCATCATGCCTTTCTAGAGCCTCAAAGCTCACCCTTCTAACCGGTTTCCCCGCCTCCCAACTCACTCAGAGCATCACCACCTCAATGACCCACAGCCTCTTGACTGAACTCTTCTTCAAAGGTATAAACCGTCCTATCTGCCTTCTGATGGATATTTCTAGAAGCAAATGTGATCATGTTGCCCCCTAATTTTACCTCCTCTTGCAGATTATCTCTGACTCCAGAATGAGGTGTAAACTTCTTGGCGGGCCTGCAATGCCTTGCATGATCTGGCCCGAGAGTATCTTTCTGTCCTCCCCATTCATCACCAATTTCTGATGCCTTTGACTCAGTCTCAGCTGTGTTCCGGTGTCGGGCTCTTGATGTTCAGTCTCATTGACTTCAAACCTTTCTGCAGCCTTCTTCACCCTGATTTTTACCCTCTCTCTGATCTGTGTGCATTCATGCCACCATATCTGTAATACTTACTGATGGTCTCCTTGCCCATCCTTGGAGATGAACTCTTTGTTGGCAAGACCTGGCTCTTGTATGATGAGATTCTATTCCTGGTGCCCCATGCCTAGGAATCGCCAGTGCATTCTCCAAAACTGGCCAGAGTGTCTCTAAAGTATTAGAGGGCAATGAGGAGATAAGACTGGACTTGGACAGTTGAGGTTTTGAGCCTTCCCAAGGAGCCCTATTGTCTTCTGCAAGGAGGTACATTTTCTGTTACTGCACAACTCTGCATTTCAAAGAAGCCAGCCTTGCAGAAAACCAAGTCTCGAACTATGGACTGACTACAAAATCAGGGTCAGTATTCCAATGTCCAAACTGGACATTAGCTTTTGTGGGAAAGAAAGAACCGCTGGTGGGCTGAGTGTCAGGAGACATAGGCTTGAACCTGGCCTTTGGAATCTATTGAGAGTCTGATCTTCACACAGGGTTGGGGTGGGTCTGACATCACTGACTCCCAGTTTTTCCAGCCTGGAGCCCAGGAACGGAAAGCATTGCTTACCTCTTCCCAGGGCTCCTCTGAGATGATGTATAGAGACGCTGGCACAGTGCTAAGGAGGAACCATACCATTGCTCAGGGTTAGCCTGTCATTGAGTGCCCCCGAGGATGCCTCTTTTTTGCCTCTGTCTTGCTTTTCTGTCAGAGACAGCCACACTCAGCACTGAGCAGCTGGGAACCTTCCACTGAGAAGGAAGACACCTCTTATCCACACATGCAGTTTTTAAACACAGGAATATGGAGGAAATACCACAGGATTTATGGAGGAACAGCTTTAGAAAGAAACACAAGACTAAGTCAAAGCAGTTGACTCAACGTTGGGGAGATGTCTGCCTCAGGGTAGGAGGGACAGGAGACAGACTTAGATTATGGAGACGAGAGAAACACTCCTTGGGGCTGCCCATTATGTGGTCTCAGTGGACCCCCTCACGCAGCTCTCAGGATCGGGGGCCAGGAAGCCACACTGCTTGGACAGATGCACAGGTAACACTTGCTTTGCATCTATCTATTCTACTTCTGGGAGATCCTTTTAAGTCAAGAAGCTGGGAATGTGAATGCTGCTTTACAGAGGGTTGTCGGACGGACTTCCCCAGTATCCATGGCGCAGAGCCCTAAGTAGAAACAGACACCTTGCTCTGGATGCAGACAGGAAACACACCACGGAAGTGAATACATCACAGTAGGTAAAGGGCCACGGATATAAGAATTTTTCTCCCACATGGAAAAAAATATTGATATATTAGGGGCAGTACTTTAATGCCATCAGAATGTCCCTACATTGCTTCATGAACTTTAGAATTCTAATAAACTCGTAATTATGTTACTGTCCCACTGAAAATCCTTTAGGTCACTATTTCTGGCCCTTCCACTTCATCTTGGCTAGCTTATTGTCTCAGTCCTTGGCTATAGCCTCTATCCAGCAGCAGACAGAGAAAGGGTGTGGCCATCTGCCTTAGTTTTCTATTGCTGTGACAAAGGTTTATTTCATCTTACAATGGGCAGCCCATAATCCAGGGAAGTCAGGCCAGGAACTAGGGGCAGGGACTGACGCAGAGGTCATGGGACAATGTTGCTTACCGGCTTGTTCTCCACGGCCCACTTGTTCAGACTGCTTTCTTACAGAACCCAGGAACATCCGTTCAGCATCACCCACAGTGGACATCCCCCCAACATCCATCACTAATTAAGACAATACCCCACTGATTTGCCTATAGGCCAGACCTATGGAGACATTTTTTTACACTAAGATTTCCTCTTCCCAGGCTTTAGATTTGTGTGAAGCTGACAGAAACTCACCAGGACACCATCTTTCCATAGCATTTGCAGTTTCTACAGATCACAGGTCACCTAGGGAGACCTCCAGAACCATTACAGGGATGCCACATGAACTTAGTGTCCCTAGGGGAGTGAGCAACTCTGCCACTTGCATTCCTAAGCATTGGCAGGGAGCATGAGGAAGGGGGCATGTCAGGTGTGAGCATACCTCATTCCCAGGATGACATGACAGACACATTCAGGATGGAACGGATGGGCTACTTTATATTGTGACAAAACTATAGGACCTTATTCTAGCCCCTCTCCCTCCCGAGTTTCTTTTCCCTCGCTATAAATAAGACCTTGCCATGATCAACATTTCTCAGAGTAAGTTCCTTAGAGTACTTGATCGAGCTATGTTAATAAGTGCCCCTGAAGGAGGGCTCTGTGGTCAAAGGAAAGGCGCGTGGGCTATGCTGCTGGCCACGCCCACTCAACGGTCCCAGGGCAATCAGCAGCTTCATAGCTCTGAGCCCCGCTGCAGTAAATAAACCTATCGACTGATGTTCTCACACTTATTTCACCCTGGACTCCTTAGAGGACAGTGTGTGCTTGCGTGTGTGTCTGTGTGTATGCTTGTCTGTGTGTTTGTGTATGTCTGTGTGTATGCTTGTATGTGTCTGTGTATGTCTGTGTGTGTGCTTGTGTGTCTGTGTATATGTGTGTGTCTCTGTGTGTCTGTGTGTGTGCTTGTGTCTGTGTATATGTTTGTGTCTCTGTGTGTGTGTGTCTGTGTGTGTGCTTGTGTGTCTGTGTATATGTGTGTGTCTCTGTGTGTCTGTGTGTGTGCTTGTGTGTCTGTGTATATGTGTGTGTCTCTGTGTGTCTGTGTATATGTGTGTGTCTCTGTGTGTCTGTGTGTGTGCTTGTGTGTCTGTGTATATGTGTGTGTCTCTGTGTGTCTGTGTATATGTGTGTGTCTCTGTGTGTCTCTGTGTGTGCTTGTGTGTCTGTGTATGTCTGTGTGTGCTTGTGTGTGTCTATGTGTGTGCCTGTGTGTGTGTCTGTGTCTGCTTGTGTATGTCTGTGTGTGTGTCTGTGTGTGTACTTGTGTGTATGTGTGTCTATGTGTGTGCTTGTGTGTGTGGCTCTGTGTATGTCTGTGTGTGTCTATGTATATGTCTGTGTGTGTGTCTGTGTGTATATCTATGTGTGACTGTGTGCTTGTGTGTGTCTGTATCTGAATGTGTGTTGTATCTGTATCTGTGTATATTTGTGTGTCTGTATGTGTATGCCCATGTGTGTCTGTATATATCTGTATGTGTGTGTCTGTGTATGTCTTTGTATGTGTGTCTGTGTGTGTTTCTCTGTGTGTGTATGTCTATGTGTGTGTCTGTGTGTATGTATATGTGTATGTATGTCTCTCTGTGTGTATTTATATGTCTCTGTATGTGTTTGTGTGTCTGTGTACATGTATATAAGTTGGGTTTTTTCCCTGTGAGAGTTGCTCTCACATGTGCAGTGATTTCAGTTGTATCTGAGGTTGTTCCTCCTGCCCTGAGCCCATGGCCATAAACCTGCCACTGCTCTGACCCTGTGGATGAGAAGCCTGCTGGAGGGGGAGAGGGAGGGGGAGAGGGAGGGGGAGAGGGAGAGGGAGAGGGAGGGGGAGGGGGAGGGGAAAGGGAGGGGGAAAGGGAGGGGGAGAGGGAGA
This sequence comes from Micromys minutus, assembly GCF_963924665.1. Classification (NCBI taxonomy): domain Eukaryota; kingdom Metazoa; phylum Chordata; class Mammalia; order Rodentia; family Muridae; genus Micromys; species Micromys minutus. The sequence continues at coordinate 40,446,173 of NC_137953.1, read as the reverse complement.
GGGAGGGGGAGGGGGAGGGGGAAAGGGAGGGGGAGAGGGAGAGGGAGGAGAGAGGGAGGGGGAGAGGGAGGGGGAGAGGGAGAGGGAGGGGGAGAGGGAGGGGGAGAGGGAGAGGGAGGGGGAGAGGGAGGGGGAGGGGGAGGGGGAGAGGGAGGGAACACCCACAGGCTTGCTGACATCACAGCAGGAAGCCATGGACACGGATAGGGACAGGAAGTCAGTCCGGAAGTGCTGGAACACCTGCGTGAATCCAGGTGGGCCAGTGGATTAGGGCAACAACACAGGCATCTAAAATGAGAAGGCAGGGCTGTCTAAGAACTGGGAAAGGCCTTGGTGCCTGTAAACTGCACCATCTTGTTTCCAGTGGTAATTCAGTGATCTTTCTGCAGTTCATAGCCAGGGTTGTGTGGGTGACTTCCACATGTGACTATCACCATCTGATGAGGGAGTTTTGAAAGCACACACCCATGCCTCAGTTTATTGTCCTGTAAAATGGGACTAATCCCCAGCTTTCTCTGCTAAGCCTGAGCATGGGGAAGTCTCGAGGACTAGTAACTGGCCTGCATCAGGATCTCTACAGACGTGGTTACAGGGACTGACCATTGTGGTTTATATTCTTAGCCAAGGTTCCGTTCTGACTTGACAGTCTCACATGTCCCTGAGCATCTTCCCTCCGCTTCCTCCATCTCTGTCTGTCTCCAGACCACACGAGAGGCCCAGAAGTCAGGGATGGTCCTTTCTCATCGATGCACCTAGATTTTCCTCAGTGTTCATCGTCACTGATGCACTCCATCCAAACTCCCACATCCCTGGATGAGGTGGAGGTCTAAAGTGATCCCTCTGCTTCCCTTTCAGCCACAGCCTGAGGGACCTGTGATGAATGCGCACGTGAGACAGGACATGAAGTGGGGATCCTGACTATGGCTCTGAAGGTGTCTGTTCCTTCCCTCAACTACCTCCCCGGTGGGCCTTCCTCACTCTAGGCTTATGGTCTTACTGTAGTACTTAAACCACAGAAAGGTTCTCCCACCACCAGGCCTCCATCCATGTCCTCTTTGTGCTCTACTGGACTCTCTACAGGATGAATTGCTCTTTCACAGGCAAATCTCAGTGGATGGACGTCCTCCCCAGAGTCCTCCTCACTGTAATTCCTAAAAGGTCATCCCACAGGCTGTCTCCACAATGCCATTTTTAGGACCTTCACAGCACCGCTCTCCACTAGCAATTATTCCTTCATTTGTAGACTGTTCATCCACCTGCAAAGAAAATTCTCCTGGGTTGGGGGCCCTCATCATTTGGGAGTATGGCAGATGCTGAGCCCATGATGTCTTACTATGTGAATGGCTGAACAACGTCATGGTGAGTGTTTCCCTGCTCACCCAACCTTACTATCGGTTTGCAGAATGAAACACTAATAAGCAAACAAAATCATCCGGTGTCTTTCATCAAATCAAATCAGAACTAGGACAGTCGCGACTATGGGTGAGCCTTTACACATACTGAGAATGCTCACCCAAGGCACGATCCATGGTCTGCACTGGTACTCTGAGCACGCCTCTCAGTCAGGAGCTCGTATCCCATAACCAGTGAACTTGGAGTAACTGGCTACAAAGCAGAAAGTGCTCTCCACATGGCAGAGTCTGGCCCCAGGTTCCATGGGGCATCCGGAATGCCCTGGTCTGTCTGTGTCACCGCTGGAGTAAAGACTGACAAAGGTGTAGAGAGGCATCTTGGAGGGGGTCTTCCTCTGAGGAATGAGCAGCTGATGGTTATAACCATTTTGTTTCTTGATGTCCAGGTGGCCTGTCTGCTCCTGTTTCCAGGGAAGCAAACATAAATGTTTATTGACAACACAGTCATCAAGAAAATAAAGTTGCTGATTCATTGCCTTGCCCTGAAACCCTTTGTTTCTCCCTCTGCTTCCTTCCTCTTTGTAAAGAAAGGCACACTCTGAGAAAGAACACTTTTGGGAGACTCACTTGGTGGGATGCCTTGCTGATCACCTATTTCTTTCTCCACGGCCTACATACAGATCAGGACTCCTATAAGGGCAGAAGATCAACACCCTCTTTCCTCCTGGATACAGCCCCTCTGGGGTCTCAGAGGCAAAAAATGGAAGTGTTGGGGTTTCTCAAGTTTGAAGTCAGTGGTATCGCAGTGACTGTGACTCTGTCCGTGGCTCTCTTGGCCTTCCTGAAATGGTAAGTGCAGCCAACCACAGGGACTGTGACACTAGAAATGTCAGCCCAGGAGCCAGCCTGTGGAGCCAGGTGGGGTATGCGGGCGTGTGTTTTTCTTCTTGTCTAATCTAGAGGGAGTTGAGTATTAACACAGCTTCGGAATTAAAAGCAAACAGCCAGGTTAATCTTTTGCTAAAATGCATGAGATTCAAGTGTCAGGAAATGCTGGTGACTCAGTGGCTGGGAACGCTACACATAATTAAGTCTGAAAGAAATGGGAAAAGAGGCAGATTGGAAAGGCATCGAGGGATCTCGAGAAGGGCTTCTTCCTCCCACCTTGACAAACCTGCTCACCTTGCTTTTCAAAAACATTTCTTCCTGTTGGGTTTACAATGATTTCAGCCTCCTGGTTCCCATCAAGTTAAAGACATGGAAGCTCGTCAGCAAACAGACTTTGTTGGTGAAGATGTCATCTCCATGTTTAAGGACAAGGCGGTAGAATACATTTCCTAGTTTTCTAATATGTGGCAGAAGGGAATGGTGCCAAGTTAGGTGCCAGGTGCCGTGCCCATGGAGCTGGGGACCCAGAAGGACATTTGAACTTGAGCTACGCTGTTGCTCCCTGTGTGTTTGTTAGTTCAACAGCAGACATTTTTTTTTTTGTTTTTGTTTTGCTTTGTTTTAAAACTGGCCCCAGTGATGACTATGAAAGAAAGGTCTCACAACGAGCTACCATTGTGTCTGTCCAGTGGGGTCCTTGCATTTCCTGGCGTTACCCATGTCTGCCCAAACACCTGGATTTAGGAGCCTCTGGGTTTTAAGGGGAAAGTGAAAAAAAAAATAGAGCTGAAAAAGAGTTTTAATTTATGTTTCTAGTGGTAATAAAGCCTCCTGTAGATTAATAACTGGGAAGCGCTTTGAAAAACATCAAGCATTATGCAAATGTGAGGTATTATTCTTTTGGAACTTGCATGGCTGGAAGTGGAATGTGCATTTGATGTTCTCTGATGATGAAATGACTTCTTGGAAATCGGCTCTGAAGCCCAGCATTGGTCCCCGTGCTCTTTGGTTTCTAACTGGTTTAATTCTTCTTTGAACTCTTCTGCCTCAGCACAGCTTCTCTGGCATTGAAACCAGACATGTGTGAAAACAAGGGCAAAGGGTAAACCCGTGCCCCAAACCCTAACAACCCACTTCAATGTGGTTTTAGGCTCTGTGGAATCAAAACAAAGTATGTGACATGTAGTAGGTGTCTAGTCGATGTCTACCACTATAATTTCCCACTGAAAGCAGAGGAAGGCATATTTATGGGTGGGCAGGATAGCTCAGGGGAAGAACACATGGGTCGTGTGTGCAAAGTCCTAGGTTTAAACCCCCACATTGATAAAAAGTCCTTAGTGGTTTTCTTAATGCATATTCTCCTTTCTAAATTAACGTTCTGATTATGGGCTAGGGCTATAGCTCAGTGTGTAGAGAGCTTGCCTGTGTGTACAAAGCCCTGGGGTGGAGCCCTGGTACCATCATACATTCTGGGTATAGTGACATAAGTCTGTATGTAGTGGCAGAACTGGGGAGGTAAAGGCAGGAAGATGAGATGCTCAAGATCATCCTTAACCAACCTACACTATATAAGATCTTGTCTCAAAAAAAGAAAATTAAAAAAAGGAAAAGAAATGCTTATTAACATTACTTTGTCTTTAGCGGCTATGTTCTGTGATGCTCAAAGCCTTAGCCATGAGGGTCTTTGGGGGTGGTGGGTCCTGCAGCATCCCTTGGACACATTTCTCCATTTCCTCTCTATCTCCTTTTCATGTCTACATTCTTAACTCTCATTGCATGGCCTCAATAAATGTCTGGTGAGCAAATGAGCGGGCGCATATGTTACCATTGCTCTGATCACGGAGAGGGGCCGTGTCTTGCCTGATAAGCTCGGTAGCTGGGTGTTCCCAATCAGCTTTCTGCAGAGACTCACGGACACACCACCCAGCAAGGCAGCTGTGCATGTGGAATCTACTCCCAGGCCCCTATTAATAACCAAGTTCAAAGACACCGGGTGGAGAGAGAGGCGCAGGGCACAGGTGGTGACTAGGAAGTAACAGTTATCACAGAAATATTTATCATCTTGTTAATGTGTGCCAGCTCTGTGGGGGGCCAAGGATGAGGTCAGGGGAGGGGAGATTTGAATCAAATGAGCCAGGGATGCGGAGACATGGCTGTGGTGTGGGTGGGTGGGGTGAGGATTGTGCTTAGTGTCTATTGAGGTAAAGGTTGCTGGGGAAAAAAACATCAGTGAGTATGGCTGTGTGCATGGTACCCCTGTATGTGTGTCTCCATCCGGTGTAATGACATGTTTGGGACTCTCATGTTCCTATTCCAGGAAGGACTCTAGGCAGCCATTAGAAGCAGCCTCAGCTTGGCTTTGGCAGGGCTTCCCACCCTCAGATTACACCTCCTGTGAGCATCTATATATGTGTGAGAGGGGCTGTATCTCCAGAGGAGGGAGTCAAAGGTCAGGAATCTGAGGTATAGAGAGACCACCACAGTCAACTTGGACCAAGAGACTCTGTAGAGAGTGGCATGTTTTACTGGGCTATCTTCCGAGGGTGGCTAGCCTTTTGGTATTTGGCACAAAATGTTGCCATCTGTAAAGTTCATAGTTGAGAGCTATGCAATTCTGTTACAAAAGAAACCCAGACAAAAATACCATGTTTTAAGGAAGTTTAATGTTTTCTGTTGAGCTGGATTCACAGATGTCCTTGGCCATATGTGGCCCATGGGACCTAACTGACCTCCTTTAGGAGTCACATCAGTCCAGGGGGACAGTAACTGAGGGTCTCATTTCTGAGCAGATAAAGGCACCGGGGACCCTGGGGTTTCACCCCATCACCTCAAGTGTGTGAATTCTTCAAGGCCTTGCGCAGGGTTTCCCCTCTCGTTGTGATTCTGGAAGCATCAAGCTCATGGCATGCAAGCACTGCTAATGTTTGCTGAATTACGTCAGTTTGACAAGTCCACATTTATCAGCCCCACTCCCAGTTTGGCCTCTGTTACTGCAGCCACTCCATCTCTCCAGTGTCTCCATTGCTCGCACCGAACTGCACAGTGCTGAGTGCCTCATGCTGCACACGGCCAGTCTCCTTCCCCTCTGCTCCCTCCAATAAGCTTCGGGGTGTGTTCTTGGTGGAGTCTTTCCTTTCGTCCTCCAAAGCCATAGAGGAAACCCCCCTCTGGTTTTAGCAGCCTCTTAATCCTGTCTCTTTTGCTCACAATGCCTGGCACATAGATGTCTAATAAATGTTGGCAGAAGGCCCCAAGTCTTTGCTGGTCCTTTCTCCCTTGGCCTTCTCTTAGACTTCAAGGCTGTGAAATCCAGACCTTTTGCTATGAGCCTCGCTTGCTTCCCGAAGACCTCACATGTGCCTGCCTTGATGATGATGTCAGCTGCATGGTTTTTACTACCCCACTTACCTTACAGAGCAGAGACCATGGTAATAAGCAAATGACTGTTAAGTATAGGAGTGGGCTTGGAAGAAAGACAAAAACAAATCCATTTCATTTAAGAGAGACTGTTATAAGCAAGGTGTGATATTTTATCGTTTCCCCTAAACTGAATTGGTATGATTTTTCAATGATGTTCATTTAAATAGACTGATGCTTGCTTGATTGGAATGATCTGGGGTATCATGGGGTTGGGGCTGCTTCACTTAGGATGGGAGATGGAGTTGGGGACATCGATTATATTAGTGGCAAGGATATGAAGCTTATGTCATGGTTATTAGCACACTGTATAAATAATGTGTGTGTGTGTGTGTGTGTGTGTGTGGTGTGTGTGTGGTGTGTGTGTGTGTGTGTGTGGGAGGTGTGTGTGTACTTTGGTACCACCTTATATTGCTCCCTACCATATGTATTAGGACACTCAGCCTGATTGGCTGCCATACCAGCTTTCTTATGTTTAATGCTAGTGTTCCAAACTCAGCTCTTCATATTTTCCCAGTAAGCTCTTTACCCACTAAGCCATTGCCTTACCCCCATTAGATCAGAACTCATTTTTCTTCTGGTGATATAGCTTAGTGGCAGAGGGCTTGTGTAGCAGGAACAAAACCCTGGGTTTCATACCCAGCAGAGAAGTGGTAAGGGCTGGAGCTGGGGGGGGGGGGGGAAGAACATCGTTTTGTGAAATTCCTACTCCAAGAAGTAAGTTGAGTTGAATCGTGCTTAAGGCACCCCTAAGTACTACTAGTGGGTTTCACCTTTCATGCAATGCCTCAGGGTCGGCAGCTGGATTCCTGGGGTAGATAAAGATTTCTTTATCCTGTTGGAAAGAGTGTGAAGAAATAGCCCAACTATTAATAACAGGCTTCTTTCAGTGATGGGTTTAGGGGAGATTTCTTCTTTTAGTCTTTCTATAGCTTTCCTATTTCTTAAAGGAGTGTGAATACTTAGCCAAAAAAAAAAAAAAAAAAAAAAAAAAATTGGGAAATTGCTCCTTTCACCAAGCACAGGGTGTCACAGGAAGCCGATGTGTACTTTGGGCATGGAGGGGTAGAACCTGAGGAGTCACAGTTTTAAGTGGGGGAGTTGGAAGGGCAGTGTGCTCAGCATGGAAGGCGAGATCAGGAAGGAAGAGCAGCCCAAGCCCTCAGGTATGAAGACCGTGAGGCAGAGGGGTCTAAGGTGGAAGGGCTTTGATGCCAGGTTGTGGTTAAAGCTCTGGCTCCAGGGTTCAGAGGTATGAGTCAGTTCAACATTGACACAGGAACCTGAGTGGGGTGGTATGCTGATAAACGCTTCTAAGACTGGTTTAAATTAAAACGTGCTTGAGGATTATTAGGATTTGAGATTATCCTGGAAAACCCCACCCCTATGCTCAGAAGTTTCTTAGACGAGAGCTTGCTTTCTGTATGGAAGAATGAGTTCTAATTCTAGAGCCTTATCTACTGCCAGGACATATTTAAGATAAGCCACTGGGGTAGAATGTGGGTGCCAGATAAGAAACCTGGAGCACAACAGAACAAGAAAGAATTATGGTCAGTGCTCCCTATGTCCAGGTCCGTGGTCATAGATTTGACCAACCTCAGATTAAAATATTAAAACAAAACAAAGATGGAGGAAATTCCAGGAAAATAATTTGACTTGGCCACGTGCAGACACCACATTGTATCCACCAGCACAAAGGGACACTGTGGCACTTCCTGCTGGGCCTCCCTGACATGTCACGGCTCCTCAGCCTCTGCCCATCATCGGACTGAGCTTTGCCTGCCTGGTATAGCATTTGCACAAGATGGAGCTAGGCCTCTGGTGCTTGCACCTGTACTGAGCATGTGCAGACTTCTCCTTGCCCACCACTCCCTAACAATAAAGCACAGTATCTGTTTAGCCAGTCCATTCATCATATGGGCTAGTATAAGTCATCTGGGGGTGGTTTAAGCACACAGTAGGACGTGTACAGATGCCATACAAAGCCTGGATCATTTTCTATAAGGAACTAGAGAATTGTGTGTTTTGATGTCTGCTGGGGGTTCTTGAAAACCAGGCCGGGTGGATACCGGGGGGCATCTGCGATTTCTGATACAATCAAAGGAAGGATGAAAAGATGTCCAGGCTCACGATGCCATACTCACAGATTGGTCACTTCCCACTGCTTTTGTTCCTAACAATATTTGGGATGTTAGATTTAAGGTAGACCTGGCCTTCTTTGAGATTCACAGAAAATCAAAGGTCCTGGGAAATTCTACAGGAAAAAGAGCCTTTGACATTCGTCTGATGAAGTCATGCTGTGCGTGGTCATGGCCGGAGGGAAGCTAGGTCCTTCCCATGGGAAAGACAACTGGATGTATTTGTGGGCTGGTAGAAAGTAAAGACTACTACAGAGAGGCTGAGAGATTAAAATGACCCTTTTTAGACCCCAAAGTTCCAAGGGTTGGTGTATTGTTCCCAACCTAGGAAATCTAGGGAGTTTAGCGGCAAAATTAGGGTCCACAATGAGCTCTACCTCCAAGTTCAGCATTTGAGGAGCAGCAAGCCGAATGTTTGTGCAGGAGGGTGGCAGGAGTGTTACCCTGAGAGCTGTGAGTGCCCTTGCCACCCATCGGGAATGCTACCAAAGCGCATGGGCATGGTGTAGCCAGCGGCATAGGAGGGCACTGAGCCTTCTGGATCGGGACTCAATGGTTTTGGTGTTGTTTGATGTATGTCTATGTGGACCTAGCTACTGCTCCTGCAAAGTTAGGTGAACCCCAAATGACCCACAAATGAGGATTCTTTCTGTTGTCCGGGCTTCCTACTCATCTAAGTTGGTAGTTCCTGGGCTTTACAGTGCCCTAGAAGTCTGGAAATATACCTCAGAAGCAGTTTGGGCCTCTTCTAGAACTTTGTGAATGGCTATCATGTCTCCCTCAGCCTTTGTTATGTTTGGCTTTCTTTCTTTTTTTAACTGTTTATGAGTGTCTTACACATGTATGTGCACACCTGCCTGCAGTACTGGAGAAAGCCAGTAGAGGGAGTCAGATCCCCTGGAACTGGAGTTACCGGAGGTTGTGAGTGGCTTGTGGGTGCTGGGGATTGAACCCCAGTCTTTGGGAGGAGCAGCTGGTGCTCTTAACAGCCGTTCCATTTCTTCCGACTCTCTGGCTGTTATTGTTGCTATTTTTCTTTTTAGCTGTTTATTTTTTTGAGACAGGGTCTCATGTGTAGCCCCGACTGGCCTGGAACTTGGACTGTGAACGCTCGAAAAGCAACTGTTTAATTAAGCGTGCCTAGGGTGGACTCTGGCGGATTGCCCAGCTAAACCTGCAGCAGTGTGGCGCAGTGGTGTTGCGCATGCGTGTAAGTGAGAGCAATGCGCATATGGACCGGGAAATACTAAGCTCACAGATCCCACGCTAGGATTAGCAGCACGTACAACCATGCCTGGCCTGCTTTGTTTGTTTGGTTTTTGAGACAGGGTCTCATATAGTTCAAACTCACCCTGTAGTCAAGGATGATCTCTAACTTCTGATTTTCCTATGTGCTGCCATGACAACCATGGTCCACTATGCCTGGCTTTACTCGGTCATGAGGATCAAACCTAGGGCCTCATGTGTGCTAGGGAAGCACCTCTTCAGCTGAGCTGTGTCTCCAGCCCTGTCTGTCTTCCTGACTCCCCCTCCCCCACCTGCCACCCAGGCAGACATGCTGTTGGCAGCAGATGGACCTTTAGCTGGGTCTGATGTAGGGAAGGACAGAGTGGGCAGTGGAGAGGAGGGAGAGGGTTACAGGCAGGGCGGGATCTTAGCAAGGGCCTATCAGAGGTTAAGAGTCAGTGGATAGCCATTAGGAGTATGTATAGTTGACAGTTTAGGAACATGTTTCAATGGCCGTGGATAATTCCCAGTGCCTCAGAGCACGTAGAGACAGACCAGTGCGCTGTTCTTTCTCTCTGATTTTTTTGCATCTGCCTGGGTACTTCAGTTTAATAAGGCACTGATGAGCGTGGAGATAAAAATGAAGCCTGCTTATGAGAACTAGGTCCTTCCTTCAGGACCATTTCCACAGAATATTATGGGCCGTTGGTTTTGTTTTCTCTTTTCAACAGTCGTACATGGTGACTCTGTCCTCCTTCTCACTTTATTGATTTTCCAGAATGGAAGTACGAGGTGTGACTGTAAAGCAACGTGACTGATTATTTTAGCATACACACCAGAACTTATACAGCCAGATGCATTCTATGACCTTCAGAGGCATTTCCCTGATAGGCTGAGCCTCACTGCAGATCCGCCACTACCAGAAACCGTGTCCTTAGGACTCTGCTGCAGGGAGGTGTCTAGGTACGGGCTCTGGGAAGCCCTTGGGCTAAGCATCTTTGTTGAGAGTATATTGGTCCTTAAAAATAGCTCCCAATTTGGCAAACAGGTAATTAAACTGGCTAATAGTATTTGCAATCCAAATAAAAGGTGGTTATAAATAATAAAGCTTCCAGGCACTGTTTGCTCATGGAGGCAAATGAGCCAGTTGTAGAAGGTGAATTCCGGTGGACAGCAAAAGCCTCTCTTTCTCTCCCCCACATTGTGTGTGTTTGTACACAATGTGGGTACAGAGGCAAAAGACCAACATCATGTGTCCTCCTCAATTGCTTCTCTACCTTCATCTAAAAAATTATGTATATGTACCTGGGCAGTAATGGCAGATACCCTCAGAAGCTAGAAAGGGACATTGAATTCCCTGGAGCTGGAGTTACAGGCAGCTGTGAGACTCTAGATGTGGGTGCTGGGAACTGAACTGGGGTCCCCTGCAAGAGCAATACATGCTTTTAACTGCTGAGCCATTTCTCCAGCCCTCTACAATGTCGTCGTCATCATCATCATCGTTTTGACACAAACTCTTGCTGAATGAACCTGGAGCTAACTAATTGGGTAGGTTTATTTTGGCTCATGACTCCTCCTCATGGTGGCCAGAGGAGCCCCTCAGCTATGGTGGCAGGAGCTTATGTCATGGCTACTTCACTTCTTGGTGGGTCAGTAAGCTAGAATTCAGGCCAGAATCTGGAGTGGCCATCACCTTCGATGCTTACCCATCTGTGTTTATAAGGCTATCGTCCCAAAGGGCCCACATGTGTCCCCAACAGCCTCTCCACTGGGGACCAAGTATTCAAACACACTAGGCATGGGATCCATTTGGCATCAAATGCATAATAGGCAGAAATAAAAGAAGACTCTTGCGTCTTGCATCAACAAATCAGAGTGTCAGCTTTATGTCTGTCTCGTCAGCCACTCGGGTGCCTGTTTGATGTTTGTTTGCTTAGGAGGAGGTGACTTTCCCAGAAACAGAGCTCCTAAGTACTTCCTTGCCCCCTCCCCAGATACCCCAAGAACAAATAGGCTATCGTTTGCCATTTAAAGCAAGCACTCATCTCTGGAGACCCCAGGAACCTTGCAGGGACGTATTCCTCATGTCAGGGATAACTTGCAGGGAGAGCATTTTGGGGGAGCCAAGAGACAAGGCAGATGCTCATGCAGCTGTTGGGGTGAGGAGGACTGTGGAGCCCAGGATTCTTCTCAAGCCCTTGGCATTTTTAGATTGTCACCAACCTAAGCAGAGTCCAGTTCTCAGCCATACTACTGGGCTATATCCATCCCATACAAAACATACTTCTGAAGTTTTATCTCCATCAACAGTCAGTTCCCAAACAAAAACCCAGAAGAAGGCTAGTCCCCTATTTTGTTTTTTTCAAAATGGGGAAACGATCTCAGAAGTGATCCAAAAAGTCAAGTCCACGTCCTAGAAATAACGGTGGTAGAAATAGCGGCAACTTCCCCTCTACCAACACTCCACCCCCTGAGCATTATACAAGACACCCAGGAGAAAGAGGCAGAGATATCCAGTGCCTCACCACACCACATCTGCAGTGGCCTCCACATTCCAATCAGAGAATAAGCTAAAATCTTCTGTTGTTCTCTCCTGCCTATCACACAGCACCTTCCTCTTTCACAAGCCCTGATGCCAGAACACCTCCCCTGAGTGTTTCATTACATCCTGCCTAGCTTTCAAAAGCCTGGCTTAGCATTCTCCTTCCATAAAGGACTCTTCAACTAGGCCACTCAGCAATGAGCCTTGTTTTTCTGCCCTGTTCTCTCTGGATGCTACTACACCATTTTATTGTACATACCTATTGTACTGACTGGTTTTGTGTCAACTTGACACAAGCTGGAGTTACCACAAAGAAGCTTCAGTTGAGGAAATGCCTCCATGAGATCCAGCTGTAAGGCATTTTCTCAACTAGTGATCAAGGGGGGGGGAGGGTCCAGCCCATTGTGGGTGGAGCCATCCCTGGGCTGGTAGACCTGGGTTCTATAAGAAAGCAGGCTGAGCAAGCCAGGGGAAGCAAGCCAGTAAGTGACATCCCTCCATGGCCTCTGCATCAGCTCCTGCTTCCTGACCTGCTTGGGTTCCAGTCCTGACTTTATTGGTGATGAATAGCAATGTGGAAGTGTAAGCTGAATAAACCCTTTCCTCCCCAACTTGCTTCTCGGTCATGATGTATTGTGCAGGAATAGAAGCCCTGACTAAGACACTTATCCTGTCTTCCTGACCTAAGCATCTGAGTTAAGGCCACAAGTACCTCATAGCTGCTCGGTAAATGTTGGTCACCGCTGTGATACCTGACTATCTGAGGCAGCACCCTTTCTTCACAGGATACTGTCATGTCTATGGCCAAATGTGCATGTATGTGCACTTGTATAAGTAGGGGAGGGTGGGGCAAGTTTCTCTCCCATGTGCCCACTAAAGCCATTGTATTTTCAGCACCTGACTGCCTTACTCATGTCTTCTACTTAAAAGAGTAAATAAATTCTATTCCTTCAAGCGTTGAATGACAAAGGAATGTCTTGGGCTGTGCATTGATCTGTCTCACGGGTATGCTGTGGGTAGCAGTCCCACGAATTTAGGGAGACAGAACATTAGAAAGGAGAGACCAAGAGTAGGAAAGATGGAATGCAGGGAATGCAGATGTAGTTGGTGGTGGAGATGGTGGGTGTGCAGAGCACCCTGGTCCCCTGGGAGTGGAGAAGAGGTATCTATGTACCTATAGAGAGGCATCAAAGAGCAATGACTCTACAATATCCTATTGATTAGCAGCCCCAGCCACTTAGAGCAACAGCATCTAAACTCTTCACCAACATCCACTGTTGATATGACTGTCCCCACAGGTCCAGGGCTCTATTGTCCTGACCACAATATGTATTTATGTAGAGATTGATTGATCTTCCCCAACGTAATTATTCAGATTCAAGCCAATTGGAAGCTCTGCCAGGGAGCATTGCTGATCAATGAGAGAGCCAGCATCAGTGGGCCAAGTTATCATTCTGCTCCCGAGCAAAAACGACTTGACATTTTAGCTAACCTGCACCTTCGTAGTGTCAATAAATGCACAATTTACATTGGGCTCCCTGAGATGTGGAAAATACCTCACATACTGTTCCCACCTTCACTAATCAATAAGCCGTGAGCCACAGGCTGCAAAGCACTGAGTATAATCAGTTATACCCCTTAACCCCCTCCAAGCACACACACACACACACACACACACACACAAGCACTGAGTATAATCAGTTATACCCCTTAACCCCCTCCAAGCACACACACACACACACACACACACATACACACGCCCCCTCCCCCCACTATGCACTATAGTAATCACGTCCCCTGTACTATGGAGGCTGAGGATGGGAAGTTCTCAGGAAAGTGCTATGCTCTGGGAACCAGCCAATCTCCTTTCATTTAGGGACCAACAATCTCCTACAGAGTGATGTTGGGCAGGTCACACTTCCTTTCTCGTTTCCCTGTGGGTGACGCAAGACCCCTTCTCTGAACACCCACACTTCCTACCTGGCCACCCACTCGCTCTCCGGGACTCTGTTTTGTTCCCCACCCCTGGTCCATCTCTGACTCCTACAGCCAAATAGTTACAAATCCAGCCAGTCCGCATTCCTAAGTGACCCTACACCCATCTCTTCTCATCTGCTCTCCTACAGCTGATGACTTCTAAAGCATCCGAGTCTAGGGGAGTCCTCTACCCTGCTTATCCTGTTTCCAGTTCCTCAGATTCACTCTGCACCCACAGTCAGGAGACCCTACAAGCAGCTAACTATACCTCAGTGTAGAAAAAACCTTCCCTGGGCCATCTTCTCTCAACTCAATTCTTCTTGGCTCCTGAGGGCTCCTGGGGACCTATTAGTGCTGAGATATTGCCAGAAACTTCTCAGCTGTTCTCCCTCTTGCCCTCAGGTGCTCCCTCTTGCCCTCAGGTGCTCCCTCTTGCCCTCAGGTGCTCCCTCTTGCCCTCAGGTGCTCCCTCTTGCCCTCAGGTGCTCCCTCTTGCTCTCAGGTGCTCCCTCTTGCTCTCAGGGGCTCCCTCTTGCCCTCAGGGGCTCCCTCTTGCCCTCAGGGGCTCCCTCTTGCCCTCAGGGGCTCCCTCTTGCCCTCAGGGACTCCCTCTTGCCCTCAGGTGCTCCCTCTTGCCCTCAGGTGCTCCATGCACCATGGCTTACTGGCTATTTCCCTTCCTTTGGTAGGAAGTTCACCCCTCACTCAGTGAATAGCTTCATCACTTGCATCCACAGGCTCTTGTCACCTCCCAGTCCTTATCACCTCTCTGTGATTACCCAGCAGCTTCCCCATCTGAAGGTGGGTCCCCAAGGCAGGGCCAGGCATTGCCTATTTTATTGGAATACTCTGTATCGGGGTCAAGCACTCAATACGGTCCTATTGTGCAAAGGCATCTGATGGGTTCGACTGCACCGAAGGGAAAGACACACCTTACAGGGCTTTGTGGAGACATAAGTAAACACCCAGTACATGGCCACTGTTCTTTGACTAACTGTCATCCTAGAGAAGGACACTCAGTCTGGCTGTGCACAGCTGGGACCAGCCATTACCCTCATTGGATGAGATTTCTTCTGGATCTGAAGAGATTTTTCTCCATTGTAACTCAGGCTATATTATGGTGTGGATTGAAGTTCATCTCTGTTCTACTTACTTACTAGGGAAAAGATGTCAGGCACCAGCAGGGGACAAAGTAGGCAGTTGAGCCCATTTAGGAGAACGGTACACTCTCAAGTGCACTAGCAGCTTGCCAGTTCACAGACGCCTCACTCTGAACTGCTTTTCCCACTTTCTATCATGGCTCAGAGCTAGGACTTTGTGGATGCCCTGGGTTCAAATCCTGACTGACCTTATGACCTACAGACCTTAAACAATCTAAGTAAGATACTGTGCCTCAGTTTACCTGAGTATATGAATGCTCTCTCTCTCTCTCTCTGGGAAGAAAGACAGTTCAGGAGCATCACAGCATCACTGTCAGCTCTTAGTTACTTCAAAAATCTATGTCCTGGAAAACTGCTTTGCAAATCAATCACCAAACTCAGTCTGAGTCCCAGAAAATGTTCAAGTTTCCTGGGGTCAAGTTCATATTCATCACCTGGCTGGAAGGGAGGAGCACCATCCCCTTTCATGGGGTTGTGCTTTTTGTTGGTTGCTGGTTGCCTTGCCTTTGGGGTTGAGAAGAATAAATGATGTGTTGCCAGTTGGCACATAAACCCTGTGAAGCCTTCCTCTGTTCTCTTGTAGTTCAGGTATTGCGTTCCCTCCTCACAGTAGCCTAAGCCTCAATTCTCCTCATCTTTTACCAGGCCACCTAAGAGCTTTCCCTTACAATTCACTTATCTTCTATCTCAAACCAAATCTCAAATCCAGTCAGCTAACCAACCAACCAACCAACCAACCAACTAGACAACTGGTCAGCTAACCAATAAACAAACCAACCAAACAACCTTTCAACTAAACTAACCATTTAACTAATCAACCAACCAATCAACCAGACGACCAGCCAGCACTCCAAATTACCCACAACTAACCACTTAGCCATCTCTTTCTTGAATATATATATGCTATCCACTTCCACTCCATTCTTCCCTGGCCAGCCAAGTGACTTGAGAGGCCCCTGCCCAACCCCCTACTTGCCATCTTACCTTTCAGCTCTTTCTGTAGTTTGGATCCTGTTGCTGTGGTAAAATACTGACCAGAAACAACCTGGGGGAGAAAAGGGGTTGTTCGGTTTGCAGGCTCCAGTCCATCATGATAGTAAATCAAGGCAGAAACTCAAGCAGGGCAGGAACCTAGAGGCAGGAACTGAAGCAGAGCCCGTGGAGTGCTGCTTACTGGCTTGCTCGGCCCGATTTCTTAAATCACCTGGCGGGGGTGGCCCCACCCACAGTGAGCTGGACCCTCCCACATCAATCATTAAACATGGAAATACTCCACAGATTTCCATAGTGTTAGTTTCTTGTTAACAGGTGACTTCAGTTATGGCCCACCAGAAGCCACTCATTAGTAATTAAAATATATCACACAAATGGCCCCGATAGAGTCCTTCAAAGACTCTCAAACTTTCCTCTGGCAAAATTCACAAGCCAGGGCTTCACCAGCTGCATTATGTTGCACATTCTTTTACAAGCTCCCACAGAACAGCCTATTTAACTCTAAGCGCTCAACAGCTTTTCCAGCCCAAACTTCCAAACTCAAGAATGCAGTCAGGACCATGCTAGCCCAACCTCATGGTCCTGATTCCAACTTCTGTATTAGTTACTTTCTGCTGCTCCGATAAAACACCATGACTAGACACTACTTGTGGGATGGAGTTCATTTTGGCTTATGGTTCCTGAGAGGGGAGTCCATCATGGGTGGAGACACGGCAACAGACAAGCATGGCAGCTGAAGCAGGAAGCTGAGAGCTCGGATCTTCAACCCTAAGCAAGAAGTGGTGAAAGCCAAAAGAAGATGGGGTAAAATAAGAAGCCATCCCCTGTCTCTGTGTTGTACTTTTTTTTTTTTTTTTTTTTTTTTTTTTAGCAAGGTTTCACCTTTCATGGGCTCAACAACCTTTCAAAACAGCGTCACAGAGTATCAAGGTTGACAAGCCAATGGGGGATATTCAGACCATCAGAGCTCTCCAGGAGAACTTCATTTCCCACTGTAACAACTCACTCTAAGAACACCAATATGTCCCAAGTTTATAACCTCCATTAAAATCTTCCTGTCTCTCTTCACCGCTACTGTCGGCAGCCTTAGTCTCTAGAATGTTTAGTTTCTGGCACTGTCAGGTGTGTGTCATAGCCGCCACTCAGCACAGCCATTATCATTTGCACATCATAAGTAAAAAGGTTGGGTTTACCGATTATGATCCGGTGGTCCCATTTTATAGATGTGGAAACGAAAGTCTAGAGAAACTAAGCGAATGAATGTATCTGTATCAGTCAGCTATTGCTGTGTAACAAGCTCCTGTCCCCTGGAATTAATTCATAATTACATTTAGTTTTCCCACAGTGTGTGTCTTAGTTGGAGTAGCTGTGTTCTGCACTGAGAGTGGGGTGTGTTTGCTTCACATGGTTGTAAATGGGGCTGAGATCTGAGAGAGCCTGTCCTGGACTATTGCAAGGATGCAGAACACAGAGGGAGAGACAGCAACGTGGTGGAGGCCTTGACTTAGAACTGGTGAGGAAAAAGACTCCACCCTGTAACGGGAGGCACTGGTTCTGCCTGAGCCAAGAATGCTGCTGTATAATTTGATACAGAAAACTCTTGAAGAATTGATGGCCTCCAAACACCCCTTGATCCAAGTCCAAGATTACACATTTTTTTCAGTCTTATCTCTGGCAAAAGACAAAACAGCAACCAACCAAAAAAAAAAAAAAAAAAAAAAAAAAAAAACCCACTGAAGATGGATATTTGGATTTTGATTATAAGGGAAAATAGTGAATCTCAGTAAACCAGAAACTGAAGCGGAATCTTCCACCGAGACACAGGATGGGGGGGTGTCATGGCAGGCTTTGGCTGTGGAAAGATGAACTGGCATCAAGACGTCCCGAAGCAGTCCAGAATTCAGAACAGGACTCAGCTTGGACCTGGGCCCAAGAATTTCCAGCCAAACAAACGATGGAGGGCAGGGCCTTGGCTGATGGAGGATGAGGCACGTTTACAGGGGATCCTGAGCTCCCAACTCCAGTCTAGGACAGCCAGAGAGAAGAGGTAGAGGGCCTGGGGAACCTGGGTGCAGCGTGCTCGCGTGTCTGACGCACAGCAGCCTGTGCCATCCTTGCTGACTTGTGAGCTGTGGTGGAGGACGTTGTTCTGCACCAGGCAGAGAATGTATGGATGTAGTCATGTCAGGAACTGTCTGAAAAGCAAACAGCCCCAGAGAGGCTTTCAGGGCCCCTAAGGGAGAAATGTTTATTTCTTGTAACTAACTCTGGGTGTTGGCTACTGGCTTTTAGCAGAAAGGAGACATCCTCTTGTCCCAGGCCTGTGGCGCACGGTGAATTTTCCTTGAGTTTTAAAGATAAAGAGAGATGCCCGTCACACTTCATGCTCTTCCTTGCTGTGAGCTGTCCCTGCTCTCTGGGAAGCTGTTGGGGAGTCGGAGCGGCTGGGGCTTTGTGATTCAGGATCAGACACTAGGCACCATTGTCTTTCTACCGCTAAAAGAGCGCTGACTAAGCGTCCTGGAATATAGGTTAGTGTTGTCAATAATATGCAGGAAAACCAATAGAAAACGGGAAAAGTAGGGCACTGAGTGTGAGCCCAGAACAAGATGGCTTCTTTCTGTCTCATCAACTCTGTCTTTGGGGTAGTAACACCAGCACATACACACCACACATACCACACAACACACATACATACACACAGAGTAACCACTTCTCCATATGCTCCATAGTAACACTACATATACATATAACATACACATCACATGCATATAGCATACATTCCATATATGTTACATATGTAATATACTCATATGCCACACATACCACGAACATATACATGTAGACTATAAATATACAACACACATAATATACATACCTATATGTATATACATTATATACATTATATACTCTATATGTAACACATAATACACACATCATATGCACACACACGGCACACACAGTGCATAACACATATGAACAACATTGTACCCAGACTGCACAAATAACATACCCGCACATACCAAACAAATTTACTATGTACTTCTACGCATGTGAATTAACTGCAGGTTTTGATGGCTCTTGGAGTAGGTTGAACTCATGTCTTCTGGAATCTCATAATGCAACCATATTAGGAAATGGGTCTCCGTAGATATAATCCAGTGAAGATGGATTAGAGAGGCCCCAAATCCAGGACTATTGTCCTTACAGGACAGACATTCTGATAACAGAATCAGAGAGGGTGTGCAGACAGGGTGAAGGCAGAGGGAAGTTGAAGCGACACATGTACGAGCCAGAGAAAGCCAACGACTTGCCACTTCCGGAAACTGCAAGCAGAAGTGAGGGCTGCTCCCAGAGTCCTCAGCAGCACTCAGCCTCCAGAGCGGGAGACCGTGGGTCTCTGTTGCTTTAAGCCGTCCAATGTGTGTGATTTCTTGGTTGTCTAAGGAAAAGAATCCAGTTTCCTCACCCCAAGAGGCCTGAGACAAGGCAGAGGCTTGACTCGAAGGCCCTGTTCTCCGAAGCCTGCCCATAGGACGAGGGGCCAGTCCTGGGGCTGGACTCTAGGTCCCAGCCTTCCTCTCGGGCCGTGAGAGCGTTGGTGGACATGCAATACACACCATACATCGTACATACAGGACGTGACATTATCAGGTGTGGTGGTTCAAACCTGTGATCCTAGCACCTGGGAGGCTAAGGCAGGAGGATTGCTTTGAGTTTTAGACCATTATGGGCTACATGGTGAACTTGAGCCAGCCTCGTCTACAGAGTGGGATCTGATCTCTCAAACAAGAGGACACAACAGGAAAGACACAGGGCGCAGGTTTCTCACGTTCTATCACGATGCCTGATTTATAAAGTTCGTTAATGTCGGCCATTATTATCCTATGATTCTTGGACATCTTCAAATCCATGTCTGTACATCGCTGTTTGAAGTTCCCTTGATTTTACTTTTTTGGGAAAAGCTGAGCAGATAGATCTGGTCCTGTGGTGACACTCAGTGTTTTGGGGGGCAGCACCTGGGAAAGCAGCAAACATGTCAAGTGTCCTGTTACACCTCTGTGTGATGGGCTGTCTGAAAAAGCCCCTGGGAGGCTTTGGCAGATGATGCCGTTTCTTTGCGTCTGTGGCCCTGGGGTTCCTGGACTCGAATAGTTTTCTCCCTTTTTATACCAGGGGGAGTGAGTGGGTCCAAGAAACTGGAGCCCATCACATCCAAGAGCAGGTTATGAAAGTCCTGGACTTTCTTTCACCTTGGGCTCTTACTCTCTAGGACTGTTTAATCAGGGGAAGCAGCCGATATGACGAGTAACCCCACCAACAGCATGTAAGTGATCACGGCAACTGAATCTCTGCTACCCTAACCCTGACCCCATACTACCCCTGCTACTCTGCATTAGATTCCAGGCCCTCCCAGAAATGTTGGGATATAGATGTGTGTTGGTTTAAGTCACTTAGGTCTGTGGGGGATTAGTCAACAGTAGTTCACTGATACCAGTGGGACGATAGGGCTAGATGGGGACAGGGAGTGGGACAAAAAGCTGTAACCATGGGAACTATTTCAAGAAGCAAGGGCCAAGCCAGAGGCCACAACTACTGTACTGTTCATGGGGAAGGACCAGGTATGTTCTGTGGGTCTGAGCATCTGGTCTGGAGTTCAACAGTGAGAACTAGACCATCCACATGGAAAAGCAATGGGCAGTGAGGTTTGATAAAGTCAGGCTGTAGCTGCCCTTTAACCTTGCATTATCCAATTGACATTGGATACATAGTTAATGATTGTAGCAAAGAGATAATCAAAAAACCGATGCACAAAGTATGTAGTAGTCCTAGGTGTCCTGGAACTCACTATGTAGACCAGGCTGGTTGTGAACTCGTATTACAGAGATGTGCCTGTCTCTGCCTTCAGAGTTCTGGGATTAATGGCTTTTTGGATGCCTACTAGGTTAGATACGAAGGACCTTGGAGTCTTTTTGTGTACCTATGACAGTGTTCAGTGCCCTTTTGTACCAACCTTGGATGGCTGGAGATGTCTAGCTCAACTGGCCAAACTCTTTTTCACAGGCCACAGGCTTGTGTCCTGATTTCAAGTGTCGGGGCTTCACTGATGCAGTGGTTGATCTGACCAATGGGATGATAATTTTGGGATAATAGTTTTCTTTTCGCAGGGGTCTAACCTAGGGAAGAAAACAAAGTGTGGCTTTCTGTAGCCTTGTTCCTGGAGACGCCTTGGGTTCCATTCATTCCTTTACTTGTATAAAGCAGGAGACATAGTGTCCTAAAGAACAGGCAGTGTGGACGCCACAGCCAGACAGCCTGGGTTTGAGTCTTAGTTCTGCTTCTTGCCAGCTGTGTGTCCTTGGGTACTTACTTCATCTCTCCGAGACTCAGATTTTTCCTCTCCAAACAGGACATGATAGGGGCACATCCCACTCATGGGGGAAGGCAGGATATGAGGTTCTGTCCAGGAAGAACTCCGAGGGGCTCCCTGCCCAAGGAAGGCTCAGGATGGGTTCTCTTATCTGTAGAACACAGAGGCTTGAGCCCCTGTTGCTTTCTTTGGGGTCTCCCTTAAGTCTGGTGGAGTTCACCTGAGGCAGCTGTCCCTCCTACATGACATCATCTTTGGGTTCTTTAAGGATTTAATGAAAACAAAGGATTAGCTTCAGATGACTAACCCACCAGGCTGGAGATGGATAAGATCCAATAAGCCATGAACGTTGGCAGGATTTCACTCTGATAAACCACGTCCTGTGTTTTCCCAGTTCCCCCGGCAAGCCTCTCCATGGGAAATACCATGAAGCCCTTTGAGTGGTCAGGAAAGGCATCCCGTAGCAGAAGGCCAAAGAGTAAGTGGGACACGACAAGTGGAGGAAGAGGAAAGGGCAGGCAGGGGAGCAGGCAGCTAGGGTGTGGACCACGAGAGCAGGGTTGGTATGGTCACATCCTCAAGAGGGAGGGTCTCACTCAGATGTGCTCTACTCTTTCTTGATTCCATTTAGTCCAGGCCTTGAAGAAGAGCATGGGTCTAAGCCCAAAGCAGGAAACAGGTCAGTATAACTAGAAATGTGCAAGATAGCCCCAGTCTAAAAGGGATGAGGCTGGAAGACAGTCATCATGGCTTCCTTAAGACCAAAGGGACCCCTGCCTTCCCCATATGTTGCTCAGAGAAGAGACTCTTTCCTGTCTCTTCTATATGGCATACATGTATTATAAGCACCATTGACTTGAATTCCGTGGCTTTCAGAGCCCCACTCCATCCTGACTTCAAGTGGCCTTCTTCTGTCTCTGATCTTTTAAAGGTGGCTGTGCTGTGAGCTCTGACTAATATTGCAGCGAATTCATCATCTCCTGGGCATTTGTGGTTGTTCTGTGGTACTGACTTGGGCCCCCAAGAACCTGAGTTGGCATCTGAGGTGTGACAAGATGTCCAAGAACACTTGGGCTGCCTGAGGCCCTGGAAGGTGAGAAGAGGAACAATTTAAAGTATCACGAAGCCTTTCAGGAGGCTGAGGGTGGTTTTTGTCCGAGCGTGAACAGGACCTTGGGAGAGCCGGCCTGGAATCAGTCAGAAAGCACTTATCAGGAGGCTGGCTTCTGTGCTGTCTGGAAGGAAGCTCACAGTACTGGTGTTGAGGAGGTCGGAGGTCGAGCTCAGGGCAGGAGGAAGTGCTGATGTTACTGGAGCTACTCTCTGAGACTAACTTCCTCAAACTCAGACAAGGCCACTCTGACCCTGTGGGCCACTAAAGTCTCGAGATCTCTTTCCACGAATGTCAGGGGAGCCAAGGACTCGTTTTCCTTGTACTCGAGAAGCTTGGAGAATTCCCACTCTACCTGTGCTTCCCACAGTTTTCAAGAAAATAAAGCATGGGGAAATGCGTGCCCAAGACCCCTGATACATTAATTAAGAGCCCCATAGCTTTCTTATTTAACTGAGGGCTGCTACCTCATTCATCTGGGATTATTAGCAAAGTGAGAGGGCCTTTGTTGAGCTTGACAATGTGATTAATAAAGACTCTAGGTAAATTTTGGCTTCTCAACAGCTTTTGATGTGCTAAGACTCCCCAGTGAGAACACCATCAATTACCCAAACAAGCCACTACCTTCAGGCCTTGGTTATCTGTGTGAAGCTAGGCTGCTAATTGGCAGACAATGAGAAATGGCCTCCGAGGCTGTGGTCTCAGCCCTGACCTTTTTTGGAGGAACGAGGTCCGTTAGGTGGGTCCTTGGTGATGTCACCTCTGATCTGAGGAGACTGCATTCTTCTTCACTTCTGCAAAGCTCTGTATCCTGCCTTCTGTCCTCTGCACCCTTTGCTTGTCCAAGGTTCTGTTACCTTGGCCTTTTCTAAGTGAGGTTGCAGAGCTCAGCGCTGGAGGCTAGAGGGAGGTCCGAGTTCTTAGATGCTACTCCTGCTCAAGACTTCAGCTACTGTCATGGCTGCACAGAGGCTGTTGTGGGACACCATGTCTGGACTACTGTCTGCTGACCCATCAGCTGCCCAGGTGCATCTTTGTATCTTTTACAAAGCTAATTGTAGGGGTTGGCGAGATGGCTCAGCAGCTAAGAATATATGGAACACTCCTAAAGGACCCAAGTTCGTTTCTAGCACCCACATGGTGGCTCACAACTGTCTGCAATTCCTGTTGCTGAGTGTCCCATGCATTCTTCTGAGTTCTGCATGCACTATGGTATACATAGACTCATGCAAGATCACACACATGCACATAAAAATAAAACATTTAAATACCATTGTAATGCAGTCATACAATGAAGCAACTTCCGGTGGGATGTGTGTGTGCATGTGAGTGCACGCACATAAGGTTGTGTGTTTGTAGGTGGGCCTATGCATGTGCATGTGGCAGTCAAAGGACAGATAACTTGTGTCATTTCTCATTCCACAACCTCTTTACATTGCAAAATGATGTTGTCATCTACAAAGTCCACACTTGAGTGCTGCACAATTGAGTTTAAAAAAAAAAAATCAAAGAAAACCTTATAATGCTTTAAGTAACAACTTTGGGTTATGTTGTGCTCAATTAATAGCTATCATCTACCGATCTATCACTTGTCTGTCAACCTATCATCTGCCCGTCTATTTTTGTAACATCTATCATCACTGTTTTTTTTTTTTTTTTCTGGTCGATGGAGTAGCTTACTCTAGATAAAGTTCGATAAATAAACAATACTTTAAAAAGCCACACCACCCACCCCAGGAGTATTTCATAATTAAAACCACTTAACTGGCACTCTGACATCATTGATCGCTTTGTTCTGCTTTTACACTAGGAACAAAGTACTCACACCATGGCTCCTCTGGTCCAGTTTTCTTCAGTCCTCACTGTACAGAAAGGCAGGACAGCATTCCAGGATCCTTTAATGGCTGGATGTGGGATGTCACAGAGCTTTGACTGGGACACAATGGCTGACTCAGGCCTCCCTTGCCAGTCCCTCCTGAGCCACCCAGTCCACCCCATACCTCCTGTCCTAGTGGGTGTTGGCTGAATCTTCTCATATGGGGCTGAGTTTTAATGGGGCACCCCGTGTAGAACACACTCGCAGGTCAGGCTCTCTTCCTGAAGCTTTTCTGACAATATCTTGTGGCTTCTGCATTCCATTCCTCCTGAGGCACCCTTATATTGTGTCCTTTTGGCTATAATGTAATGCTCACATCTCTTGGTTTATGATGCCCTAGAGAGAGGGCCTCCCTATGGAGGCCCTGAGTTTTTGTTTTGTTTCAGTGTGTTTCCAGATTAGCTTTTGTAGGAAACAACTTAGTAGCGTTAAGCATACTTTCTGATTTATAGCCAGGGCTCAGCAGTCAGCAGAATGACTGAAATAGACATGATACACTTCCACCGAGGATGTGCCTCTGACAGGGGCCACTTCTTCCCAGTGCAATGGCTTGACTCACTTTTGCTATGTGCTGTTGAACTTTTCTAGGCTGTGAATGCCTGAGCTCAGGACGTGGTGGTTTCTATGATGGGCTGTCACCCAGGTCCTGAATCACACACAGAGAGCCACAGAGGGCGCAGTTACCAGCATGGCAGCTCCCTCCATTCCTAATGCACTTGCTGCATTAGCCCCAGGGGCCACACAGGCCTTCACTCCTGCATTTCTTCCTTCCCTGAGGACGAACCATGATCATGGCTTGGACTAAACCCAAGGCCAAGTGCAGAGCAGCTCAGCTATTTGGGGTAGTGACACTATGACAGGACACAGAGGCCCATCTTGCCCATGCTACATGAGCATTGAGAAAGGACTGATGTCTCATTAGCCAGTCTCTGGCCATCAGGTCAAACCATCAGCCAGGCCAGGGTCAGCACCATAAATAGAGCACATTTTACACTGTGCCTTGTTTGAACCAACCTGAGAGTCCTGTCTTCTCAAAACAGTGGCTGTGGACATAGCTGTGAGGTGAGAGTTTTTACTTAAGGTTATAACAACATAAAAATTCCTTTGGCCAAAAAAAAAAAAAAAAAAAAAAGGCACAAAAGGGGAATTGGGAAGTGATGACAAATTAGGAATCTGGTGACAGAGATAGGTCAAAATTTGCTCAGGTGTCAGTCACACACACACACACACACACACACACACACACACACACGAATATATTTGGAAGAGTGAGGTGATTGAGTTTGTGTGTACAAATGGATTCTATTGGCTTTCCTGGCCCGAAGACTTATGATTAAAATGAAAAACTAAATTACCTCTCTGGACTCACACATTAGACAGTGACTTCTCTTAGAATTATGATTGTTTCCAAAAAGCTATTGAGAAGCCAAATCCATTTGCAGTTGAAGAAGATCCTGGCCAACAGGAAGAAACTTTAGCCTCAAGGCTGCCCCCTGTCCCACTCTGATGGGCCGATACCCATGCCCCAGGGACACCACAAAGACAGAGATAGCCCTGTTACTAACTGTTTTCATAAAGCTTCAGGAAGTCCCATGATTGGGCCCCCTAGTCACAAGAGAAAGGGGGGATGAGAAGACAAATCTTTTAGGTTAGACTTTATTTTAGAGAGCCTGACCTAAATTTGAACTCAGGTAAACTAAAAGCTGGTACCTAGCATTAGTTTCCAAGTTGCTCCTCAACAAAACCCAAGCCTAGCTCCAGTGTCTAGGCGAATCCCCAACAAGACCAGCATCTCCAGGTTATACCCCCAACAAGACCAGTATCTCTAGGTTATTCCCCCAACAAACCTGCACCCCCAGGGGTACAAGCCCATCCCCCTTCCTAATGACCTCCAATACAGAGGGGACAGAAGGATGCTGTGACTCCCAACACCAGCCATTATGTTAAAGGCCACAGTAGATTTCCAATTAGATGCTTGCACACTTACCCCCTCCCCACTTGCTGCTTACTGTAGAGTCTTTCCCCGACAGATGTTCGGGGCTTCCCCCACCAAAACCTTCCTGCATGACAGTGGTGTGTTGGGGGTGCAGCTAGCTCAAATAGAATAAAGACCCTGCTGTGAGTTGCATCAGATTAACTTCTGTCTGGTTTTGGGGGATCACTAACATTTCCCTGGTACCACGTTATTACCTACTTGGCTGTGTAGACCATGGGCATGGGTTTCTCTGTGTAACTCTGGCTGTCCTGTAACTCCATCTGTAGATCAGGCTGGCCTGGAACTCATAGAGATCTGCCTGCCTCTGCCTCCTGAGTGCTGGGATTAAAAGTGTGCGCCACTACTGCCTAGAAAATGCCCCACCCCCCATTTCCAACAATAAGGGAAGCTTCAAATATGGGATCAGAAATTATTCTCTTCACACGCTGTGAAGGTGATATCTTCTGCCTGTATCATTTTGAACTCATGACTTTAAATATATGTGAGGTTTTGAGTCACTGCAGTTATTACTGAATTGCTCAAATTGCTCATCCTTGGCCTAGTCATGCCTTGTTGGTCTAAAGTCTAGGTGTCAGCAGAGCTGACAGCTCCTGGTGAGGTGTGTGTTTGTGGGAGGCTTTGGTCCTTGCCTGGTTGGGGTTGAGACTCAGCACTCGGGTCTTGGATGCCAATCACCATTTTGCCTGAAACAAACAGGATGGGGGTGTCTAATTTCCAATTCGGAGGGGAAGTCATATTTGTAACAATTAAACAACCTACTAGGTCTCTGAGGTGTCTGGCTTGTGTTGGTCTGCAGTCACAGGGGATGGGAGCCATTGTTTTAGAGGGAAATGGAAATCGCTTAGTTATTTTATGTAGTGTTTAAATATCGTTGCTTTAGTTAACTGCCCCTATCTTCTGCCCAGCTATAGGCTGTAGGCATCTTCATTCACCAATCAGGGGTAACTTAGAGGACATGGTTACAGTTACATAGCTTCAGTCTTATACCTGGGGCAACCAGGCCTTGGGGCCAGCATTCAATATTACATAGCAAAAGAACAAACCTCAAGAGAGACCCTTTCCCCCTCAGCTGGCTCTAGAATGAACCTTTCTCCCTCAGCTAGCTCTAGAATGTCTCACTAGCACACCACAGCTATACCTCACTAATGCTTGGATATTTCTTAATCTAACCAAGTTGTCAACAGAAATAGTTATACTTGATAGATGTATCGCTTATGTTTCTGTTGCTATGATAAGTCACCTCACCAGGACCAAAAGCAACTGATAGAAGGAGGAGTCTGCTTGGGCTTACGACTTCTTATAAGGGTCCAACAAGCCTTGGAGGTGTGGCTACAGGTATAGGCACGGTGACAGGAACAGGAGGTTGAGAGTTACAGCCTCCAGCATGGAGCAGACAAAATGAACTAGAAGTGATCTGAGGACTTTAATCGCAAAGCCTACTTCTAGTAACTTACTTCCTCCAGCAAGTCTGCATCACTCAAAGTTCCCTAAACGGCACCACTAACTGGCGACCAAGTGTTGAAATGCCAGGACTATGGGGGGCATGTCTCAATTCAAACCACTACCATGGTCAATGTCTAAGTTGCTGAGTAGACATTTAAGATGTGCGTTTGTGTTGGGAGCCGGATGAAGAGGAGATCAATGGAGAGAATGGAGCGAGAGAAGGAATGCAGGCATGTTGACTTGTGAACAGTCTTAACAGCCACGGGTCGACAGAAGGAAAGGAGCCAGCATCCTGTAAGGGTAGCGGGTGATGCCATGGAAACACAGACAAAGTGTTCCCAAAGAAGTGCCCAGCTACGAGCAGCTACCAGTGCTTCAAGAGACTCATCAGGACCTGGACAGCCTTCCCCCGTCCTGCAAATGTAGCAGCTTAGCGCAATAGGCAGAGACAGCATTGAAAGCACAGAAGGGCACAGAATTTCTGTCACAAGAAACTTTGCTGACACCCGAGGGAAGAAAAGCTAGGCTGCGAGTGGAATCGCAGGCATTGGCTCCCAGACTTTAAGATGGGGAACACTAGGTCCTATTCTCCCTGTAGCAGGAGTGAGCGGTGGAAGGGAAAGACCCGCTCCTGAAAGGAAGGAGATTGAGGATAACAAGCTTCGTAAAACACCGTGAGGGAACCCACAGGCCACACTGGCCTCTGACTGGCTTCTGGCATCCTGAACCTCAGTCTAATGGACCTAAACCCATCAAGCATCCTCCAAGGCCTGGGGACGGAGCCCAGTTTATAGGGTGCTCGCCCAACTGTACAGTCAGTCAGATGCGGCAGAATGCCTGCACTCCCAGCAGTCAGGAGGTGGAGACCAGAGGGTGTGAAGCTGTGTCCCGCGCAACCATCTCGCCTGCAAGAACGACGCGGCACACGAAATAGGATCCTTCTGCGGTAAACTTTAATGCTCTCGAGAGGCAGAGCATAAGCATACATCATGTAGAAGCGAAGACCATGAACTATCTAGCCCGTCCCCTTATAAAGGGATCAGTCCTTGCCTTGGACGTGGAGCCCCCCTGATTGGTTGAAACTCATCAGGCCCTATGACACCACGGGAGAGGCAGAGCTCAAGGAGTGGAAAGTTACCCAGCACGTGTGCACATGGCTTGTTTACTGCTAACTCCAGCCGGATGTCAGCGCCATCTTGTAATGGAGAATGTGCAGGCGGCGCCCCACAAAGCTGTAAGTCTTCCTCCACTAAGGAACATGTTTGAAGCCACACTGGGCTATGTGAGATCTTGTCTCAGACAGCAACAACTCCCGCCCCTCGCTCCCCCATTTACCCAGTGGCTTCTTTGTCTACACAATGGGCACACTCCTACATAAAATCTGTGAAGAGAATGTCTTGGTTTTGAGGACAAGGAAAGACTGGGCAGCTTGTAACCTTTCAAATTTAGCCTTATTGTAGAGACAATGCATACGATCTGGTTTATTTTGAGAAGGGATGCCCTAAGCTCCCGAAGTGGCGCAGTAAGATTTGTGTTCGGTAGCATGGAATGATTGCCTCGGATGTGAAAATTAAGCCAAGGAATTTAATATGGGGCAATGTGTATGTCTACTGTCATTTTCCGACGTAAGTATCCTTACTATAAACAATGACAGATGTCCAGAATGGTAGTGCTGGGCATATTTGCATTAATCCCTGTCAAAGGAAAGCTGTTCTAAATATCACAACATGGTGATCGCACAACGGCTCCGTAGTCCCTGCTCTTCACAGCCCGTCCCAGGCCACCTGTACTTTTGTTGGATGGCACAGAACTTAATGACACAAAAAGACAGATTTCTTTTACAATGACAATGTTGAAAATGACAAGAAGAAATTTAAAATATTTTCATTGGCTGACTGGAATGTTTCTGTGAGTAGCCCAGCTCTCAGCTTCCCACAACTACGCTGTCAGAGGACCAATCATCTCCCAGGTCTAGAAGGTGGAAGTCTAAAATCAAGGCGTTGGCAGGTCCAGGCTCCCTCTGGATAAACCCTTTCTTGTCTTTCCTCTGAGTAGACGTTTTTCTGATGACCTTTGACCTCCCTTGGCTAGCTACAGCATCCCTCTGTCCTGACAGTCATCTGCCTTCTTTTGTTATTTGAATGTAGAACAGCCCTCATGGGCTCATGGGTTTGACCAATCGTTTCCCATTGTTAATGGGGTTTGTTCTAGAAGTGTGTGGAACTTAGGAGGTAGAGCCTTGCCAGAAGAAGTGAGTTCTTGGGCAGGCCTTGATATTTCAAAGCCCCAGTACACTTCCTGCGTACACTTTGTGTTTCTGCTTTCCCCCTCACAAAGAACCGGACCCTTTTGAACTTCCAGGACAGATAAACCCTTCCTCCTCAAGTTGCTTCTTGTTACAGCAGTGAGGGAGGTGAACATCTTCTGACAAAGATCCTAGTTCTTTTGGATGGGAGGCTGCATCTACTTTACTATGGCCTTATTAGAACTAAAGACATTCACACCAACCCTATTTCCAGAAAGAGTCAGGTTCTGGGGTCCTGCAGGACTCAACTTGCCTTTTGGAACTTATCACCCTATCCCTGAAGGAATCCAAGGACTTGGGCATCCAAGGAGACATTTGGAGGTTAGCCTAGGGACCCGGGGACCAGAGCACATGAAAACAGGTTCCAGAGAAGGAAATGGGATGGGCACAAATTGTGCCTGTGTTGCAGTTCTGCCCTCTGTGCAGATGGTGGTTACCTCCTACTGCAGATCTGGGCTCACGGACTCTGGCGATGAAGGCCTTACCTGGTCACCTCCTGGCTGAAGATGCCCACGTTCTGCACCAGAGTTCAAGCTGTAAGGGAAAGTTGTGATTGTGCACAAGGCACACTCCGCTGGTGCCATATGAGTGAAAATGCCTGAATTTTGTGCAGAGACACACACAGGCAGTGCTCTCCTAAGTGCAGTTACATAATGAGGGCACGGACTCGCATAGTAATTAGCATGTGTAATTAGGTACAGACTTCTTGTCCTTTAATTAGACAATCAAGACATCTAATTACTAAATTAAGATGTAATTATGTGGCCCAAGATCTTCATATTTCTTTCTACCCATCAGAGATTATATTTAGAAAATAATTTGCAAAAACCGAAGGAAAGAAGTGAACATAATCTCCGATTTGAGAGTTTTAAAGGGATCGTTCAATGGCTCTGAATCTCCCTTGATCTCTCCCTTTGGGGAAAAAGGGAGTCATTTAAAATATCATCACCTTGAAAGGCTACCTTTTCCACACCTGACCTTTGGTGCTAATGAGCCGGAATATGGGCGTGGCTAATCTATGTCATTCACACTGGGCTTTAGTGTGTGCTTCATGAATCCACTCAAATGTGGACTTAATGGTTATGTTTTGAGAAGTCATTCAAACCAGCGTACTTTCAAATAGTGGGAGGACTCGGCGTTTCCCATTCTGCCTTGCCTGGTCTATGTGAACTGTATTTAGGTGGTGTCTTCAGTCACACAGGTACTTGGAGGGCATGCTGAACTGTTCTCAGGTCAGAGAATAAAATAAATGCCCATCTTTCTCCCCTGCAGAGTGTTTTGAGCGTTAGTATTCATCAGTAGCCAGACTGGAGGGTTATTTCGTTATTTTTCCTTGTTCTTAAATTGGGATTTGGCTGATCTCTGCATGATACTAAACACCCAGTTTGACTCATTAATTTTTTCCAAACCAACTGAACTTTTGACCTAATTGTCTGGCTGGGTCGGAATGGAGACATATGGCAGGTTTGCCCAAGCCAGCTCTGACTCAACTATGTCACCTCTCTGTGTCCATAAACTGAAGTACCCTATAATCCCAGTGTTTGGACAGCCTTACTGGAAAGTCATACAGACCCTGTTAAGCCACATTTCCTGGTTTGGGATGAAGAGAATCTGCCTCCCTTGTGGGTTTAGGTAGAAAACAGAGCCTGACAAAGACAAAGTGGAGAGTGAGGAGGTGTCCTTGCTATGAGGTGCCTCCCTCCATCCCCACTTTTTTTTCTCAATGAGGCCATGGTCATAGATGTGATGAGTAACAAGTTATTTATGAAGAGGATGTTAGGCTTAACCTAAAATATAATACCATTGTGATTGTTTGAATATGCTTGGCCCAGAGAATGGCACTATTGGGAGGTGTGGCCTTGTGGGAGTAAGTGTGTTACTGTGGATGTGGGCTTAAGACCCTCCTTCTAGCTGCTTGGAAGCCAGTATTCTCCTAGCGGCCTTCCATGAAGATGTAGAACTCTTAGCTCCTCCTGCACCATGCCTGCCTGGATGCTGCCATGTGGACCCATGGAAGGTAGCCTGGTTACCATTTGAGCTAAGGCTTGAAACCCTGGGAACACTGAAGGGACGGTAGGCACTTTGCCTGTTCCCAGGTACCAGACCCCTGTCACTAGCCATAGCCCCCATTTGTGGCCATCAATCATGTAAGGGCAATGTCCCAAGCCCCTCCATATGTAGAGGACATGACTTGTGGTCATGTAGGCTCAAGACAGATCTCCATTTTAATGAGATACCTAAAGGCTTGTAGGACTTAGCCAATAAGCTTTTCTTCCCAGACATTCCGCCCTGTGAAAGGTATTCAATCTCAGGCCCATCCTGAGAAGTTGGGGTATGGTTTTACACATCCACTTTCTGTCATGACAATAAATGCCTTAAAACCATGGACTGCCTCTTTTCATTGGGATCCATGGGGAGCCATGGAAAGGCCTTTGCCTACAGAGCTGCCATCTAAACTCTGTGCTCCCAACCACAGTGCCACCAAGCTATGTCCAAGCCAAACTCAAGCCCACTGCCTCAGTCAAGCTAAGGACTCTCCCCAAAGGACCAGCTGGAGCTCCCCCTTTCCCTCCTCAACCCCAGGCTAGAATCAGCGAGGGTTGGGAGTGGGGGGAGGCTCTCCATTCTCAGCTCTTCCTGGACATCCAGTGGTACCTGGGTGTCTGAGAGCCTGAGAACCAGATGGCCCAGCCTCCATGCAGGCCCTCGACCCTCGAGCCAGCTCCAGCTGTCCCACATGCCAGGCTTCACTTCCCTACCCCAGGATCAGTGTCCTGAGGTTTCCCTATTGCCTGACACCCACCTAGAGATGGCACGGGGTAAGTGCAGTCAACTCCCGAGTCCCGCCTGCAGCAGCCGTGCCCTGTGGCAGAGCAGACACAGGACCCTACAACCCTACGCTGCCTTAATGATAATGGACTGGACCTCTGAACCTGTAAGCCGTCCCCAATTAAATGTTGCCTTTATAAGAGTTGCCCTGGTCATGGTCTCTGTTCACAGCAGTAAAACCCTAACTAAGACAACCAGGGAGCTTCTTCTCTGCCACTGTAGGTTTTTGTTGTGTCTTTTGAGTTATGGCTCATGATAGATTTAGAAGCTGAGACTGAGGTGCACATGTGGAGACAATAGAGTTGGAGTGGAGGAGGCTGTTAGACTATGTTTCTCTGAGGCCTCTCAGACTTCAAAGGCCTCAGAGATCCCATCGGCTCATCTGGAGGCACTCCTGAGTTCTTACTGTTTTCTTGCTAGTTCCCTGCCCCTGAGTCCTTAGATACATTCACTGGAAACTTCTCTCAGCTTCACTGAGAGAACTCAATAGTTCTCCTTTATTACAGGCCCAGTTGCATGACTACAAGTATCAGTTTCTTGGTTTTAAACATCGGGTTCTCTGTCCACCCAGG
Organism: Micromys minutus; assembly: GCF_963924665.1. Classification (NCBI taxonomy): domain Eukaryota; kingdom Metazoa; phylum Chordata; class Mammalia; order Rodentia; family Muridae; genus Micromys; species Micromys minutus. Next base: position 40,412,976 of record NC_137953.1, on the reverse strand, counting down.
TACTCCACATCAGCATTCTCAAGACTGAAGAAGTTAGGCATCAGACACCCCAAGCCTTCTCCTTTTGTTGGAAACTTGATGTTTTTCCGCCAGGTGAGACATGAGCTTGCTGGATCTTGCACAAGATTCTGGTCATGGTTTGGGAATCAGGATGTTCTATCTCCACAGGAAGAATCCATGTAAAGAAGAATTCTCCACCGGAATATTTTCTTTCTTCCCTCTCTCCCTTCCTCACTTTTTTTTTTTGAACAACTTTATTTTAAAAAACAAAGATAAATGAACAATTTTTAAGCATTTTTTGCATAAAAGTATATGAATACATTTTTGTCAGTGCTTGGCTTTTTCCCCCCCCCCAAAGGTTTGATAGTGTGCATTAAGGCCTTACTAGTTACAATGAGCATAAAGTACATGTAAAACAGGATGTAACCCGGAATTAGTCAAAGTTTTCAAGGCTGGCTTTTTACTTTCTATGTGATGACTCTGAACTTTTGATCCCCTTACCTCTACCTCCTGTGTGCTGGGATTACAGGGGTTCACCACCACACCCAGCTTAAGTGCTGGGATTGAACCTAGGGCTTTGTGTGTGCAAGCACTCTACCAACTAAGCTACATCTCCAGCTTTTGTTATAAGACGATTCATTTCTTAGGACTCATCACTATGCATTCATTCATTCATACATTCATACATTCATCCACCCACCCCAAACTCAACTTATTGAGTATTTAAATATACTCTCTAGAATGCAAAAGTAGAAACTACTTACACACACAAGGTTACTATTCAGCAATGGTTGCGTACCACCAGTTGGGTTGTGTCAAGGGCTGAATTGGGAAGTGCAGATAGCAACTTCAATCCTGTTTCAGAGAGAAACAACTAGGAGGGAGCACTGCTGGGGAGTCCCTGGAGGGGAGCGGTGTCCTGCAGTAGCTGCAGATAAAGGTAGATGCACCAGGGAGAGAGCACCATGCCTAAGAGGGCACCCATGTGGGAATGGTGGCACCGGTCTGCTGGCAGCCTGCAGGGACCAAAGCTAACAATGGAGAGTAAAGCTCTGGGTGATGCATGGGCTAACATACTTCCAGATTTAAGGTCCAACCAGAAACCAACCTAGACAACTATGGTTGAGTAGAGGATCGATCCTGAAAGGCAAGATCTGCAAGGGTCAAGAGCTGAGATCAGGGCTGCATAATCCATGCTGTGGTGGACATCAAGGCTGAAGGGTGAGGGCAGAGCAGAGACAATGGCCATGGGGTGACAGAAGGAAGTGGCTGGGAAGGGAAGCTGGTTCAGGGAGAAGATAGTTTATTTTAAGCCTCTGGTCTTCAGCTTGCCAGAGTGGCATGGCAGCGGAGCTGACCAGGCGTTTGTAGATAGGGACGCAGTATCTCCCTTTGAAGGTCATTTTTTACTGTCGTTGGTTTTTCTCTGAAGCCCGATTAACTTGTGGAGACACTGCACCCAGACCACCACCAGATCCTGTCTGTGAATTGCCATACAAGGGCAGGAAGGGCTAATTTGGGCTTACTGATGATAGAGAAACTCCGGGAGGATGCTGGAATTTTCCCCCACCCCCATGGCCTCTGCTCCACTCCCTAGGCAGAGAAGGACCCACATCTCACCTTTTGCCTGACCCTTTCCAGTTTCTCTCTGTTCCATTCTCTGGGTTCACCATTTGTTGCTGGCATTTCTATCTTCCAGGCCTTTCAAACACCCTCTTCTCTCATCTCTCCCTGTAGGGTGCCCAGCACTTAAGCCCACAAACAATCACCCCTACAGACCTCCTACACCCTCCTGAAGCAAGTGTGAAAAGATTTTAAAGTGTCAAAATAGAGCAAACAAATCATATAGGAAATTGAGCAAAAATAAGTCCCATACCTTGCAGGGTATGGGGTCGGGGGATGATCAGTTATAGCCAGTTAAGTAAAAGTTAATTTGCTATTAACAACTGGAGGCAGACAAAATAACTGTCATGTGAGGAGAACCTCAGATGGCTGACGGGAAGATGGCTGTCTACATCAGTTCATCTCCGCTCATCACCCCTGTGTATATAAATACTGTCATGCTTTTCTTAAAACACAGCTTTACAGATGTTGCTTTACAGATGTTGCAACACCATGTCTCTTTCTAACAGAGAGGTCAAATCATTAGAGAGCTTTATTAAAAGCTTAGATGTACTAATTTTTTCGGCATCTACCTGAGGTACTTTTTTTTTTTCAATTAAAATATAGTTGCATCATTTTCTGCCTTTCTTTCTTATCTTCCACATGCCTCCCCTGTTCTCTCTCAAAATCATGACCTCTTCATTAGATTATAAATAAAAATGTATAGATACGATTTGCTCTACTCAGTGTTACTTATGAGTGTGTATCTTCAAGGCTGACCATTTAGTTCTTGGCAACCCATCAGGGGGTTAAATGCCTAGGGAGGACTATTTCTCCTATCTCTGTATTCTGTAGTTGTATGTAACTCTTTGTCTATGGGTGGGGCCCTGAATTTATAGCCTATTGTGTTTGTCTGGGCTTTCCTTGCTATGGCCCAGGCTTGCATTGTAAGGAGTTACTGGGGACGGGCACAGTTCCGTTCAGAACATGTGCTTCCTTTAACCACCAGCTCTCCAATTCTCCACCCTCACCACTTAAATCTAGCACTTTCCACCCAGCCCCTCCCAACACAGGCATGTTTACATATGTGTGTGTGTGTGTGTGTGTTGATGTATGTGTTGTGTATCCTTCCCACGTCTCACGTCTCAGTTCTCAATGCTTGCCCACATGACAGCCCATCCGAGCTGCATATGCCCTCTGTCCACATCCACAGCTCTATGGCACAAAGGGGTCCAGCATTTTCTCACCTCCACCCCTTTTGCCCCACGCACACCCTCTGGTACTCTGAAGTTCCTCCCTATGAAAAATCATGCTGAGGTTTCCATGCTGGGACCTTTCACTCAGATCATGAGAATTCAGAATTCGTGATCATTTGGGTAGATTAGGAAGTTTACACATACATGGGTCACAAAAGGAGACTCGGCCAATGTGAACCATATCCGAGGGGAATATTGTAGATGGGAAAGCAAATAGTTTTCAGATGTACGAGCAGCAATTATACGTGGATGACTTAAGTGCCCATGGTCTCTTCTGCCCATTAAACAGAGCTGCTGAGAGCTTTACTCAGCAATATTTTAAAAGGCCATTTCTTTACTCAATATTCCACAGTACTCCAATGCAATATAACGGTGGTTCTTCTTTTATTGTTTATGTAATTGTGTTCTTGCTGTTCTAGGCTTTTTTTTTTCCTTCTGAATAAGTTTGAAGCATTGAAATTTCACTCAATTGTGTTCCCACCATGGTGCTGTGTTTTTTTTTTTCCTTCTCCAGGGCTTTTGGGAGAGCCAGTTGGAACTCCGGAAGCGGTACGGGCCTCTGTGTGGGTAAGAGGAAAACTCACAATCTCTTCTACACGCCTGACTTCTCGTGTTGAACTGGTGTGGAAGTTATGCCAGTAATAGGGCTGACTGTCATACACAGTACTATTGTCATTTATTTTTGAGGATGCCCAAGAAGAACAAGTACCCCACAGTTCACACACACAGAGAACTGGTTCTTGTTTGGACCTGACTAGTCCCATCCTGTCGGTAAGCTGTGCCTGCCAACAGTGATATTATTGTCAGCTAACCTGGCCCACTTCTGCTGCTGGAAGGAAGTTCTGTGAATAATGACATATGATAATAGTGTGACCAATCCTGTCCTGAATGCACTGGGACCCATGGTCACCCTTGTTTGTTACCCTTGTGGCCATAAATGTAGCATAGCCTTTCCCTTTATTTTTCTTGGATTATTTTTATGCTGTCTTTTTTTTAAAGGTTTTATTCATTTTTAACTCATGTGTATGAGTCCGTATATGTGTATCTGTACCACAGGCGTGCAAGAACTTACTGAGGCCAGAAGAGGGCATTGGCTCCTCTGGAACTGGAGTGACAGATGGTTATAAGCCAAACGTGGGTGTTGAGGACTAAACCCAGGTCCTCTGCAAGAGCAGCAAATGCTTTTAACTGCGGAGCCATCTCTCCAGCCCCTCATTAAAACATGCTGGGATTCAAGAATGTCAGCGCTGAATCTCTGCTTAGATTGTTTTCTATATTCGAGCTCCGAAAGACTCCAATCTTCTTGCTCTTCAGCATGGGTCTGTGTTCACGAGAGTCCCCATACTCGATGCGTTCTCACAAGGCCCCTCCTCAGCCACTGAATGACCTTCAGTAGCTTCTCCCGGACCCCCAGCCTGGCGGTCATTTCTCTAGATGTGCTAAATTTCTGTTTGCCCGTTCTGATGAGCTCCATTGTTTGTAAAGCTTTCTGTCCCAAAGGTCTCGACCTGTTCTCTTGGGGCTTCTTTGAAAAGGTATTGGCTTGAAATATGCATGGGCATTGCTCTACCCAGGAAAACAAGCCGTCCATCCACTGTCGACTGTCTCGTATGGCCTTGAGAAATTCAAGTTAAGCTTCTGTAGTAGATGATCTGTGTACAGAGGTCTGTTACTGCTGTGTGTAACACACTCTCCCCACCCCAAACTCAGTGACATAAGCAACTTCTCAATTAGCGTGCCTCTGAGTTGGCTGAGCTTGCCTGCCTTAGAGAGGCCTGGCTAGAGGGATTTTCTGGGCTTCCTGTGTCGTCTGGGAGGGGTCTCCTCTGTGCATCTCTGCCTCTCATGTTTCCTAGCCTTTGTGGAAGATCATCCTTGTTGGGGCAGGGTCTGCTTGTGAAAAAGCCGAGACACAAGAGAGCAAGGAACGCTGCTGAGCACGCCTGCTGCCACCCTTCCTTTTAGGCCGAGCCACATGGCCAAACTCAGAACTAGACCAGGGAGCTTGCTGTGGCCACTGTGAGGCAACAGAGTCCCTTGGTCAAGCCTGATGTTGGTGGAGTGGGAATGTATGGCCCTCTCATGGGGTGGTGGGTAGGTGACAATTGTCTAAAAATAATAAACTCCTCCTCCCTCTCTGTGGTCTCTGACGTCACTCAGAACTTTTCTTTTTCTTTCTTTCTTTTTTTTTTTAAGATTTATTAATTTATTTTGTGTATGTCAGTACATTGTTGCTGTCTTCAGACACACCAGACAAGGGCATCAGATCCCATTACAGATGGTTGTGAGCCACCATGTGGTTGCTGGGAATTGAACTCAGGACCTGTAGAAGATCGGTCAGTGCCCTTAACTGCTGAGCCATCTCTCCAGCCCAGAGTTCTAGTCATGGGTAGCTTCTGGCTGTGAGCATGATACTCACTAAAGCATTGAGGGGTGAACTTGTGTGCTGTTCTTCCAACCCTAATGCTGTCCTTCTACCTTTCAAACCTGACTCCGGTGACCGCCCATGTTTCTAGGACACAGAACTGGTTCGAAGGGCTGCTGTCTCCACCAGAGTTAGGCTAGGTTTTCTCAAGTTTAACATTATAGAAATTACTTTCTTGGAGATTTTTTTTTCTTTTGTATACAGTTTTAGTGTGGTAGATTCGAGTACCTTAGAATTCTCTTGAAATGTCAAATAAAGAGTATAAAGGACACAAATACACACACACACATAGACATACACACAGACACAAACACACACACACACACTCACAGACATACACACACACAGAGACACAGACATAAAGACACTCACAGATATACACATACACAGAGACACAGACACAAACACATACACAAACACACTCACAGGCATACACACACATAGACATACACACAGACACAAACACACACACAAACACTCTCACAGACATACACACACACAGACACAGACAGAAACACAGAGACACAGACACATACACAGAGACACAGACACATACACATAGACATACACACAGAGACACAGACACAAACACACACACGAACACACTCACAGACATACACATACACAGAGACACAGACAGAAACACACACACAAACACACTCACAAATATACACACAGAGAGAGACACAGACACAAACACAGAGACACAGACATACACACAAACACACATATAGATACAAACATACACATAGACAGAAACACACAAACATACACACAGACATTCACACACAAACACACCAAACACACACACAAACATACACACAGACATACACACAGACACAAACGCACTCACAGACATGCACACACAGAGAGACACAGACACAAACACAGAGACACAGACACATACACAGAGACACAGACACATACACAGAGACACAGACACACATACAAACACACATATAGATACAAACATACACATAGACAGACACACACAAACATACACACAGACATTCACACACAAACACACCAAACACATACACAGACACACATACACACACACAAGCACACACAGACACACACACAAACATACACACAGACACACATATAGACACAAACACACACAGACAGAAACACACACACAGACACACCCAGAGACATACACACAAACATACACACAGATATACACACAAACACCCAGACACCCAGACACAAACACACTCACAGATACACACAGGAGACAGAGACAGAGAGAGAGAGAGAGAGAGAGACAGAGACAGAGAGACAGAGAGAGACAGAGCACAAAGATAGATAGGTAGATAGATAGATACACATATATAGATGGATAGAGACAGAAGCACAGAGAAAGATAGATAGATAGATAGATAGATAGATAGATAGATAGATAGATAGACAGGTGTATATATATATATGTATGTATGTATGTATAGAGAGAGAGAGGGAGAGAAAGAGAGTTGGTCTCCTTGACAACAGGCTATCCAATCAACTTTTCCTTCCAACTTTAACTAAGTTCACACAATTTACCCTTTTCATTCCCAGAAAACTTAAATCACAGAGAATGATTTCAAATGAGGCTGTGGAGATCAGAATTGCGGTATCATCTCTGTTCTTTGTTCCCTCATCTGCTGAAAAAGGGGCGTGGGTATGATGGAATAATTTCTTCACACAAAGCCATCAACCTTTGCTCCTGTAGAAAGAATGATGGGTCACAAGACGCTCCCTGCTGCGTCTCTGTCTCCCGGTCTCCATCAGTGTGCGGCCTGGTAGAAATGGCATCTATCTAAGCTCCTATCTCACCTGAAAGACTCATCTTCATCCTTAACTTTGGCATAATGGTCTCCCTGATTCGGAATGTCAAAGAGGGCCATGGTCCATGAACAACAAGGACCCCCACCCTTTCCCCCAGGGAACAATTCTGTTTAAATCACACTGATTTTCAGGCTGCTTTTATGACTAGAAAATAGAGCCTGTCATGGTCTTCTTCGAACTTGGAAAGTCAAATAGGCTTGATTCCTCACGGGACAAGTGAAACCCCGCCCCGTGGATGCCAAACAGAGCAGCACTGAGCCCTCCTGACAGCACAGCCTGCTCGAGGAGAGGGATGTGCACAGCAAGGACCTCAAAGTTAATAAGATGACTGTGATTGGGTGTTAGAGCTTGGTCAGAGTTTGATACTCCTAATTGGAAGAGGCTCCTAAGCCTGTCCCCCTTCCCACTTCTCTTTCTGGGACGCCATTGCTGGTGAAGGGTTCTGCTGAGAGGGACAGTGTTATCATTTATTAACACTGCTGTAGCCATCACATTCACTACCACACTCATTTTCACTATCACATTCGCATTCACTATCAAGTTCACTATCACCATCACTAGCTTCAAGTGTCTAATTGTGTAGGTGGCTTTGCTAGGTCTGTGTAAAACGCCTCCTTCTTTGAATCTGAGTATAAACCAGGTAGCCTAGTGTTTGCACGGTTCAGCTTCTACCTCTGGTGCTCCTGGTCAATCCTGACTTGCCCAGCAGTACCATCGGCCACAGAAGATGATGACTTTGGATAACCTTGAAGCAATTAATAATGACCCATAATCTCTTTCAGTCTGAGCATCAACTCCAAGTTATATTATTATATTCCGTTCCAATGCCCTCAAGAATGGTTTCAACATCATCGCCGCTGATTAAATATAAACAGGGTAGAAATTATGCCACACCGGTTTGTGACAGCCTATATAAGGAAGTAAATAAGAACCCGTTAGCATGCTGTGACTATTACTTATAGATACATAGGCCTCCGTTCAGCTCATTAGCCACAGCTAAAGGCCTGCACCAGAATCCCCTCTCCCTTGCCTCATCCATCTTTCAAGCACTCACTCCACAACCCTGCTTTTACTTACCTCGCTCTCATCTCTTCTTGCCTCCCCGCTTCCCCATCACTTTAATTTTGATCTCCAGTGCAACCATCACTCCCCTTTGTTGGAACACAAGGCTCATTCCTGGCACCGGGCACCGGGCACCTGTGTCCCTCCATGAAGCCAGCTTTGTTGTGTAATCCCCTGGGTTCCCACTAAGACATTAAGTTGTAAATAAGTAAACATGACTTCTAAAGCACAAAGGGGTGTGCGGACAGACACCTAGCCTGTGCTGGCTTCATACCCCGAGCCAAGAAGGCAGCCTTTGTCTCCTGCTTCCCCTCACGTGGATAATGTGTGCCGGGTAAGGGTTGCTCTCCCCTCCTGCTGTGTTCATTAATGGTCTTCAGGACAACATTTTCCTTCAATACGCTCCTTATTAAATGCTACATTATTTTTAAAGGATTTAATTGTATGGAAATACGCTGACTTTAAAAATAATTTCTCAGTCAATCAGTGCCTTTTGCTTTCACAAACAACAGTGCAGTGAATATTCTCAGACACACATTACTCCCTTGCCAGGGTATGTCTGTAGGATAAACCCCTAGGAATGGAATTTTTAGGCCAGCCACTATGTACATTTCTTATTTTGATATTACTAAATTGCTCTCTCGAGGGCATATATCAGCTCCCACAAATAAAACACGAGGTAATTTGACTCTTCACTATTTGCCCCTAAAATAAGTGGTCAGAAATGTATTAGCATTTGGTGGCATTTTAAAAATGCATTTAAAATTCACTGTATTTTGTTTTCTGGAGAATCTTTTGCCACTTTGTGTTGAGTTCATATTTTCCTAATTTATTCATAAAAACTCTTTACATATTAAAGAAAGTATCCCTTTATATTTAATATATGTACAGGGTGATGATAATGGAAGGTTGTGGAGTTTTAAGGAGGTGAGGTCTGCGGGGGTGGGGGGCGTCCCATAAAGTCATTCTGGGGACACCCTCACAGAGGACTTCGGGATCTAGTCCTTCCCTCTTCTCTTTCTTCCTAGTCACAAGATGAACAGTTCACTTCACCATGCACTTTCCCTGTTCCTATCAGGCACCTCATTAGACACTTAAGAGCAATGAGTTTCCTGATCATGGATTGGAGCGCTAAAACTGTGACCGAGACAAGCCTTTTCCCTTCATAAGTTAATTAACTCAGGTGTTTTGTTACCACATCAGAAAGCTGACTCACATAAGGTACACACTTACTTTTTTCCAGATGGTTCTACTCAGAAATTTACCCCCTTTCCAAGTGGCTTAACATATAACATTTTCACTCACCGTTCCCTAGGAATTTTTATATTGTAAGCACTTCTGACTCCTTTGTTAGAAGATATATCCCGGGCTGGATTCCACACTGACTACTCTGATTTGGATGATTTGTGTGGACCTCCTTGTATCTAGCAGCAGCTGATGTTCCAAGAGCAACTTCGCAATTATGAGAACCTTGAGCAGTCAATCTCTAGGAAGCTATGGGTCCTCATGCTGAAAAAAAAGTATCAAAGTGCAGAGCAAATATGCCTTCAACAAGGAGGGATAGACAGGCCGCTTCCAAGTTCACACCACGGAAAGGGAAGGTGGAGGGTTAGCACCGTGAGTTAATTAGCATAAGTGATCTGACAGGACCTTGTTAGGAGGCAGGGAGACCGTGGAGAGCTCTGGAGTGTGCATGGGAGACAGTATGGCATTTGTGGTGACACTAATAAGGTTGCTTCAAGCTGGGATATCATGGTGCTATTTCTTAGGAGTATTTGTGCTCTGAAAGTGACTGACATGTGGACGTCTGATGAAAGAGCCCTTAACCACTGTGTTCATTTACTAAGGTGAAGACCAGGAGTGGCAGAGAGGAAGGTTAGCTTTATGTAGTCAAAGGGCGATGTCACCAACTTAGGGGAGAGTTCCAGGAATTCTGCCATGGAACAAGAACGTTGGAAGTTGAAGGGGTTGGGTGTGACCTGCAAGACTGTGCTGTGGTGGAGGATGGCTTTCAAACACACACACAAATACACAGAGACATGCAGACACACACATGCTGGGAGACATCTGAATACATTGGGTTTGAAAATGTGACTCAGTGTGTGAGGTGAGTGGAACCTGTGACTTACAGAGATGTAAGTCCTACAGCAGACTTCAGCCTGGAGACAACTCTTACCATCAGGCTGCCCCGAGTTCTACTGAAGAGCGCTGAAGAGCAGAGAAAGGCAGGTCAACTGAGTTTGGAGCAAAGAGAGCGGGACCTGGTGGCCTTGAGACCATAGTCACGGAGTGTTGTTTTATACATTACATTTTATTATTCCCATGGGTCTCGAGAGCTAGACCTGTGAGTTCACAGTGTTTAAGTTCCTGGAATTTTATAACTGCTGTTGAATATGCGCTGGCTTGTTTTATGTTAACATGGCACAAGCTAGTGTCTGAGAAGAGGGACCCACAACGAAGACAGTGCCTCTGTGAGATTGGCATGTATTGTCTTGATTAATGATGGGGTGGGAGGACCCATCCCATAGGGAGCAGTATCTGGTATCTCTGCTGGTCCTTGGGTGTGTATGAAAACACATCAATCTAGACACATGGAGCAAGCCAGTAAGTAGCACTCTTCCTCCATGTCCTCCGCATCAGCTCCTGGCTTCAGATTCCTCCCCTGTTAGAGGTCCTGACTTCTCTCCTCGATAGACTATGATATGAAGTATAAGATGGAATAAAGCATTTCCTCTCCAGGCTGCCTTGGTCCTTGTGTTTCATCCTATCACTAGAAGGTCTGACTAAGACAGAATGTTAAGGGAATATTATTTTATCAAGTGCCTGCCCTGACAGAACAGGCAGATGTAGGAGACCCCTGCGAACAGGAGGAGAGTGGCCAGCAAGACAAACAGTCAAGTGCATGGTCTGATAAGTAGACAATTATCCTAGATGAATGTGTGTGGGGGACCAAAAAGAAAAAGATAAATTTGTTTGGAGCCACGCTTCCCGTGAACACATCTGAACTGACCAGTCAGTTACCCTCCAGGGTCATAGCCTCTGGTCACCCCTGATGGGGAATCACCCCAAACTTCCCTTCTTCTTGATGGGGCAGAACATCTTGTTTCCTGGTCTCAATCCACAGGTGTCTCTGAAGCTGGCGTAAATCCCCGAGTTTCTGACTCTTTCGCCCCATTTCTCTCCTGCTACGCCTTACTTCCGTCTTCTTTCTGTAACAAAGTAGAAGTGATGGGTGCTGCAGATATGTTTTTAGGATAAATATTTGGTTAGCATACAACATAATGAATTTTCTTATGACATTTTCATGTAGGTGTATAATTGTACCTTGTACATATTGACTCTCACCCTCTTTCCCTTTCCTTCTTCTCAGTATTTCTCTCCTCTTCAGATAGTTTTCTCTGTCTGCTTTTATCTCCTCTCTCTCTCTCTCTCTCTCTCTCTCTCTCTCTCTCCCTCTCACACACACACACACCTAGATGCTGTACATGTGTGATAGCTCTCCCTTACAATTACCCTGTCTTGCTCCCTTTCTCTCATCGAAGCCCTCCCAATATTTATATTTAAATCTAAATTCCATAAATGAGAGAAAATTTAAAATACTTGTCTTTCTGAGTCTGGCTTATTTTGCTTAACACAGTGATCTCCAGCTCCACCAGATTCATAATGTCATTATTTATGACTGAACAAACTCCAGTGTGTGTGTGCACACATGTGTGAGTGCGTGTAAGTGTGTGCTTAACATTACATTTTATGTATCCGTCCAGCTCTTGCTGGGCATCTATACTGGTCACATATAGCAATAGCCATAAAACATGATGTTTTTTTTTGATGACTACTATATTTTGTGACTCATACTCAAAAGGAACAAAAGTATATTAGTTCATTCTCAGAAGCACTCAACAGAATGTAGTAGAAGAAGGGGTGGAAAAAAATCTGTTTCCAATCGTATAGGCTGCCACTTGTTAGCTTAATGGATTTGGCCAATCATTCACTTTTCCTCTGTTTGTTCAGAGGTGAGAGATTTGAACTGGATCAGTGACCCTGACACCCTGTTTAATGATGGACCTCAGTAAACAGATGACTGGCCACACTGTGATCCAGGACTGTACGTGGGCACACAAGAGCAATCACGATCACACGCACACATGCAGGAAGTGGAAGTTTGGTACAAGACTGCCTTATCTACTCCAAGAACCACCGAGAATACTTCATGAAAAAGAATACAAGTGCAAGCTGCTCAGTAAACCATTTCAGAACCTCTGCATTAGTTTGCCTAAATCTGCTGGGATCAATACCAGGATGAAGGCAACTTGGGGGACAATGGATTTATTTCTTTTTACAACTTCCGGTACATCACAAACAGAAGTCAGAGCAGGAACTCAAGGCAGGAACAGTGAGCCAGGTCAGAAAGGGATGCTGCTTACTGGCTTGCATAGCCTGCATTTAGTACTACCCAGCACCACCTGCCCAGTGGTGGCTCTGTTATTAGTGAGCTCCACTCTCTCACATCAGTGTTAAGAAAATGTTCCACAGACATGCCACTGGAGGCAATCCCTCAATTAAGTTTCCCTCTCAGCAGCTGACACGAGCTTGTGTCAAGTTGAGAAAATCTAACCAACATAACCAAGTGTATCAAAAGCAAAGGACGAGGTCGGGTCTGAAAGTCTTTTCCAGGTTGTAGCAACTATGCAACCTCCATAGGTGATGACCCAACTCTTCTCTGTCTATGTTTGAAAAAACATCTGGGAGAGAAAGAGGGAGAGGGGGAGGAAGAGAGAGAGGGGAAGAGGGAGAGGGAGAGAGAGAGGGAGGGAGGGAGAGGGGGAGGAAGAGAGAGAGGGGAAGGAGAGAGAGAGAGAGAGAGAGAGAGAGAGAGAGAAGAGAGAGAAGAGAAAGAGAGAGAGAGAAGGAGGGAGGGAGAGAGAGAAGGAGGGAGGGAAGGAGGAAGAGAGGAAGAAGAGAGGAGAGGAGAAGAGAAGAGAAGAGAAGAGAAGAGCTATCACTCTGGGATTTAAAATTCCGAGAAAGTTCAGATGGAGTCAGCAAGAGTCCACTGTGGGCAGCTGCAGCAGACCCAAGTGGCAAAGCTGCTCCTTGAGATGGGGCTCACACACCGGCTCTATGCCCAGTGCTAGCACCTCCTGCCTGAGAGTATCATCCTTCTTAGTCTTCAAAACCCCACATTCAGCTACTACCGAAATTACTTTCAGCCCTATCCTAGAATCTTTTTGGCTAAGATACTCACAGAAATAATGTATTGATAATGTCTTAACTGGCAAACAACATCTAAGCTATTGGCATTAGGTAAAGTTATCTAAGGAATTTGTGTGGCTTTTCTGCCTCAGAGTAGTGTGGCTAAAATCCCAAGGAAATGGGACAGTAGAGAGAGTGACCCAGAAACTGTCCCCTTTCAGTGAAGGTGGATTAGGGACAGAAAGCAGATGGGGTCCTGGATAGTGACATTACTTCAACTGATGGGGAGTGTGCAGTGTTCCATGTGTGTCTAACCTTTTGACATGACAGTATGACCAATGTGCCTGGTTTCATTCCTAGCTGTCTTAGGACACATGCAGCCTGCAGGCTACAGGCTGGACTTACATAAAGAGGGAGAAATGCCAGCTCCCTGTTTGAGCAAGTACTGGCCACAGTGGAACGGTCAGGAGAAGGCTACCCCTAGAGAGGGAGGTCACTTGATAGTAGTCACAGGACCAGTCAAGCAGCTGCCAAGGAAGCTTGTCTGGGACATTAGGACTCAAGAGAGAGGCCTCTGGATCCCGAGAAGGGAGCTGGTGGGAACATAAGATAGGCTCTGAGCCCAGGGATGAGTCACACTTGCAGGCTTGGGTCTGAGAGTCAGAGCCCAAAATCAGAGCCCATGTTCCCAGTTCTACCTGTGAGGAAAATGTCCTGTCTGCAGCATATCCAGACCAAGGAAACTGCTTTCCTCAGGCATTCCTGGGATGATGTAGCTACTGGACCGTAGTGAGGCCTGAAGATAAGGATGGAGCAGCTAGGAGAGATGAGTGAAGTACCACAGAGCCAGGCTACAGATCTCCCCATTTGTCTTCCTGATGTCTGTACCCAGATCTACTGTGGAGAAGCACATACAAGGCTCAAGTTGGAGGGAGGGAGTTCCTCCATGGTGACAAGCAGAGGTAGCATCAATAACTCCTTTATCCCCACATGACAACCCACACAGATGTATTCCCAAACAATAGACTGGCTCACATTAGAGTTTTGCAAAAAGAAGCTCTGTCTCTATCTAATCAATTCAAATAAAAAAAATCCACATTTAATTGAATTGTACCTGCAACAAATCTAAGTTGTTCAACCCAAAATGCACAATAGAGTTACATAACACTGTCATGAATCACTGTGACATTTGTCAAGACAGTCTTTCTTCTGGTAATAAGTCTGGTAATAAATACAGAGCTTTATGCACATGTCAAAAACCCCTGTGCAAGTCTCAAGAATCCTACAGATTTACCCAGTTTTTATTAGTTGAGAAGTTAAACAGCATTTATACTCTTTCCAAAAAAAGATGAACAAACCATCTTTGCACTCACAATTTAAAAAACTATTTGTAAATTCAAAGAGACAAAAACCAGCCAATCATATTGAACTTAAAGTTTCTTCCTGATCAAAAGCTGGTGAGCAGAAAATCCTCTTTAACTTCTCAAAAACTCTTGAATAATCCTGACGTGTTAGCATATGGCTGGTAATTCTAGCCCTCAAGAGGTGGAGGCAGGGAAATCATGAGTTCAAGGCCCATCTAGGCTGCAGATATACAGATTTGGTTCTGAGTCTGTGTTAGAATTATCCTTAGGCCCCGAAGTCCCTTTTAAGAAGCACATAAACAGCAAAACAAAATAAAAACCCTCGAAGACAAGGGTGATGAAGGAGGGCGAGGAGGGGGGAGCCTTTGAATGATTTAAAATATAGTTCAAAACCTTTTTGTTCACTGGAGAAAATGAACTATTTAATCTAAATGTCTAAAACCAAATCAACTCCAAACATTGGCCTAACTGTTCAAACACATAAGGCCATCCATCAGACAAGAGTGAAATTCTACTAAATTCTGAGTGATCAGACTTTGTTATTAACATGGACCGAGTTCTCCTTTTTTTCCTCTAGGACCCTTAAATCTTGGAGAGTTTGAGTTGTTTACCACGCAT
Organism: Micromys minutus; assembly: GCF_963924665.1. NCBI lineage: Eukaryota > Metazoa > Chordata > Mammalia > Rodentia > Muridae > Micromys > Micromys minutus. The sequence goes on along the minus strand of NC_137953.1, from coordinate 40,397,629 downwards.
TCCAATTATTCCTGATCAGTCTTATGTGTAACATTTCCACAGCTGTGCGCACAAAGCAATTCCCTGGCAAGGCACCACCAAGTTTTATGATGCTTCCATGCCTAGGGCAGATAATAGAAACTTAACTACTAAAATAACTTCCTTGATTATTCCTGGCATCTCAAGGCCCCGTTCCTAACAACATCTCCTCCATCTTGTCCTCTAACTGCAAGGATTCTGTAACCACAAAGGAGGGTTTTTCATCCTGGGATCAGGCCTCAGTTGATGGGACAATCTATAAAGGTTTGGCTCTCTGGCACATTCTCCAGACCCCACATTAACCACGAGGGAGGTGCTGTTAGCTGGCGATCCTATTTTTGCCTTTTCTGAAGAGGAACCTAATGACTTTTGTTCTGAACCAGTGACTGGTGGGCAGCCTGTCACGGCATGCCGGCTGGATGTGGGGATTGTGGTCTTTAGAACTGTAATGTCTGTCAGCTCCTCTAGTTGCCACTCAGTTGCAAGGGAATCAGGCACTTGGATACTGAGTGGAAACTGCCTTTTCCAACAAGAGTGTGGCACTTGCTCAGGTTATTTTAGTGAACCCCCAGCAGTCTCTGCCCTGATCTCCTCTTTGCCTCTCCGTAGAGCCTTTTACAACCTGTGCATCTTCCATTCTGCCTTCAGCCCTTGAAGCCTCCTCCCCAGGCGCTCACGGTGGCCTGTGTCTCTCTTCTGGTTCTTATAGTCCACATGTCTCCAAATGCAGCGGGGCCTACAGAGAAGCATGTACCCAGGCATGTAAGCTTTGGAAGGAGCGCAGAGACTTTGGCTAGGATAGAAAGGAGGAGAGTGGGCGGGAAGGGTATGCTGGGAAATGTGATATTGGATATCCACAGTGAACAGTCTGTTAGCCTTGGTGAGAAAACAGTGATTTGGATCATCAGAGATGGGGAAGAAAACAGATGGAAAGTTTTATAGGAGAAACGTTCTGCGGGAAAAACAGCAGACTTGAGCAAGACTCGGGCTGTAAGGATGAAGGTGAATCAACCTGAGTCAATGATGTTGGCTAGGAGTTCTGTGGCGGTGAATACGGATTGTTCCTGGGCATGTCCAATGAGGGAGTTTCTAGAATGGTCGAATTAAGGTGGGGAGATTTAATAAACCCTAAATGCAGGTGACATTATTCCATGGCTTGGGATCCTGGAGTGAATAAGCAAAAAGCCAGTTGAGCACCAGCATTTATCAGTGCTTCCTGGCCGTGGACACAGCAATGTGAGAATCTTCCTCCAGCTCTGCTTCTCTTCCTTCCCTGCTAGGATGGCCCGTAGACTCAAGCAGTGAGCCCGAGCAAGCCTTTCTTAAGTCATTCTTCATCCAGTAGTTTGTCACAACCACAAGGGAAGTAATGCCTGACTGGAAGATAAGTGGTGCCCCATAACGGTGAAGAGACTGCGCGTGGCAATTGAGAAAGGGCCTCGTGCTTGCCGCAGCCAGCGGGAATGTGCCTTAGTCCAGCCAGGTTGCCATAGCAAAATACCTTACACTGGGTAACTTATAAACAATAGAAATTTGTTCTCACAGTTCTGGGGTCTGGGAGCTTAATATTTAGGCACCAGCAGGTTGGTGGTCTAGTGGGTGTTAGTTTTCTAGTTCATGGGTGTCCTCATGGATGGAGGATGTGAAGGAGCCGTTTTAGAATCCTTTTATAAGGGTACAAAGCCATTTGAAAGGGCTCTGCCCTTCTGACATAATTAACCCCCAAAGGGCCCACCTCTGGATATGATTACTTAGCAGATTAGAATGTCAACACGCAAATTTGGAGGGTGCAAGTGTTTAGACAGTACATGGGCTGTTAATGACAGTGGGTCCAATATGACTTAGGAATGAAAGACTTTAAGGATCACCTTGGACCAGAGGAAAGGGAAGGGAATAGTGGGAGTTCCAGGGTGTGTCTGGACTCTGGAATCTTTTGTCTCTAACCCTTGATAGTCTAATGGGCTTATTTCCCAAAGTGTGTCCTTTGGACCACTTCCACCAACAATAACATGGTGGCCACATGGAAAATAAAAGGGAAGGGCCTCTCCTTAGTCAGATGGTGGAAAAAGAGTCCAAGGGACACACAACTCATTGCTGCTATCAGTGAAGATTTGTGGAATAACATGCTTGGGAACTCTCCAAGTAAGAACTCAAGCTGCGGTGTTCATTTGAATATAGGACTCTTGTTTTCCATACTATCTTTCGGAAGTAGAATATGAAAAACAGGCTCCGTTCAACCTTTATACCTTTCTCCCTCCCTTCCCAACCTAGCCAGTCATCCCACGGTGTCATGGTGTTTGATGTGCATCTTTGCACAGCCTTACAGACTGGGGATTATCATTTCATGCATAACATCCGTGGCCTCTACCACTCATAGACCTCATGCTGAATCCATCTTGAAGGCAGAGTCCTTGTGGTCCAATGGCAACTCCCACACAGACACCCCAAAGTGTTCCTTATTAATTTCCTAGACATTTCTCAGCGCAATCAAGTTGACAATCAGGCTCAACCACTATAAAATTATCTCATGATTTTTTTTTTCAGAAAAACAGGTATATCTAGAAATCATTACAGTAAGTGAATCAGCCAGACAATCAGAAAGACAATTGCAGTATGTTCTTTCTCTCTCTCTGATGGAATGTAAACTTTAAAGCATGTGTGTGTGTGTGTGTGCGTGTGTGTAGATCATGAAACTAGAAAGAGGATCTCAAGAAAGGAAGAAAAAATATAGAGAGAAGTAGGAGCTAGAGAGGGTGACAGAACACATGCGATTGGAAACTAAAAGGGGATTAATGGAGAAGTGAAGGGACTAGCTAGAGAGGGGGAGGGGTCTGAGCAGGGCAGTCAAAGATGGGACTGAATGAGAGCAAACTGTAGCGGCATGTGTACGTATGAATATGACGACATGTAACCATTACTTTGTATGCTAATCTAAACACCTTTTTAAAAGACTAGCTACCATACATGAATCTCTCTGTCCATCTGAAGCTCTCTTACTCCACCTTTCCGTGAGATACTGGACAGAATCTCTAAGCCTTAAGATATTTGCCTCTACAACGTGCAACATACTTGTCTGTTCATTGTCAAGTTGTCCTGAAAGAATGTAAACCCCACAACAAGAAGTTCTCTCTTGCCCATCCTGTTATTCTAAGCACCTAGAGCAGTGGTCTGGCACATAACAGGTGCTTGTTAAATATTTGTTAAGTGACTAAACGAATTGCCTCTTGGTACATAATTTCTTCACAACAAATTTGTCCCCAAGGAAACCTCAAACCTCAGGAAGATATTATTTTGTTAATTTGGATAATTGATATTTTCTAGAAGACAAAAAAGAAGAGGGAGAAATTCCTCTTAAAAATCAAAGTTTATAGGAAGTGGGGTCAAAATTGTCCTTATCAGGAGCTAGCCACTGGGCACCTGTGAAAGGTTTACTATGGAAGGCCGTCTTGGGGTCTAAAGGGCAACTAAAGGCAAGGTGGCTTGGTGGGACTGCTGGGGCTCCATTAGCAAAAGGATTGGTTAGGTCCTTCCTCTCTGCCAAATCACATTCTGCTCCTTGTGTGCCATAGTTGTCTGTAGCCTAGCTCTCTGGGGTCATCTCAGGGCATCAGAGAAAACACAGGATTAGAAGCCTTCATCCGGTCTTGACCCAGCTATTCTTAGCCAGGAAGTCCCATGAATAAAGATTCAGCCTTTATTCATTCATTATTCATTCGGTCACCTTTAAAACATACTTGAGCACCTGCCTAGATCCCAGACCATTGATTAGGAACTCAGAGGTCACCAAGGTCACCCAGAGTCCTGAGACAGGACCATCAGGGACCCAGGAGTCCAGTGATGAATTCTCAAAGACCTCTTGCAGTCAGTTGGCCTCTTGGAGGAGACCATAAAGGTTAGGAGATTCTTCACAGCTGCTCAAGGCTAGCTCCCTCAGTCCCTGCATGTGGCATGTAAGTCCTCTCATTTTTAGGCCTCCAGAGAACCCTTGCTCTGGTGTAACCTCCTTAGTGAAAGAGGTGTCTCCCACCCAGTTGTCTTCCCACTCATTTCCTTAGTATGAAATGTGTGTGTGTGTGCGTGCGCGTGAGTGCGCATGCATGTGTACGGGCATGCATACCTGTGTGTGTGTTCCACCCCTCCTATTCTATACATCTATATAGAGAGAATATACATTGACCTGAAAGTGTATGACAAAAGCACCTGCCACGCAGGCTCAGAATACAAATGGAGTATCTAAGAATATATATATGCCTGGGCATAATGTGTAGGCAAAAATATTCAGGGACAGCCAAATGACTATTTTAATGTTTCTTTGTCCCCGAGGAACCATCCAACTATTTATTTAGTAGCTTGATGCTGTTGGCATCAACAACTTTGCCTTATAGGCTGTTTTTCATGTTTATGATTCTTACTGTGAAAAAATAGCTTGCCTAACATCTGTTCTGAATTTGTTTTTGTTTTTTTTTCTTTATTTTTATTTATCTATTCCCGATTGAATTAAATTTGCGCCAAGGACACTAACTTGAATTGGAATCTTCTGTGTCCTTTAGGATTTCTACACACTTCAATACATCTCTTAATTACTCTTTTTTTTTATTGTTATGAGATACACATACATACCCCACTCACACAGGCAGATTGGCTTGCAGCTTACCTCTGCCTGTCCCCCTCTGGGGACTACGTTTTATTAACTGAATAAATTAAGTGGGCGGATAGACCCGATAGAGGAGGGAGGTTTATCATTATAGGTTTTGTTTCAGATATTTTTTCCTTTGCTGCCCAATTCTTTCCTGTAGCCATTGCTCTTTTTTTGGAGAAAGATTTACTATAACTTAATATAGTCGTAACTCACCAGGACGGGGGAGGGGTGCTTCATCTTTCAGATGAAGACTCTGAGGGCTGGAGCCGGGAGGCTATCTTCCTGCTCACATCCAGAAACAATGGAGAACAGCTGCCTCTGAGCCACAGTCTCAGAAGTAGATCATTGCCTGGACGTGTGACTCCTGGCAGACAAGCTTAGGGCCTCCTGGGAAACACGGGAAGCCCCCCACCCCTGGAACTAGACACCATACATACACTAAACCATTGCAGCAGCCCCTTTCTCATAGAGCAAGCCCTATTCATGTTCTGTGGGTGTGGATGGGGTATGGATGGTTAGGAAAGCACAGAGAAAGTGATGTGAGCTTGAGAAATAACAGGGCAAATCATAGTGAGGCTGCCTCTTCTCCAGACCCACCCTGGTAGGTTCATGGCTCTCTGACCTTTTCTAGGTTGGCTTCATATAGGACCCCAGACCCCATTAGCCTCTGTTGTCACTAATGCTTAGAAACCTACCTAGAGACCAGCATGCATATCCTTAGCAGTCAGCAGGGATGTTCTCAAGAAGAATGAAAATTTGCTTTAATCCAAGACTTGTGACATTGGCCAGACATAGGGACAGTGGCCTAGATTCTGCAGAGTTTTCCCAGTGTCTCCAAATAGATCCAAATGCCACCAATTCTCTGCTCATCCTGGGGAAGGAAAGCCACTTTGTGACCACTCCTTGACTCTTCAGGACTAGTGCACTGATCTTCCTAGACAACAGGGATGGCTGTCCTATCCCCACAAGTGCTCCCCACTAGCCCTTCTTTAGAGCTGTCCACTCAATAGTGACGTCTGTCTGTGTGTAGCACTGAGATGACAGTGATGGTAAAGGCCACCACTCCTCCCCACAAGAGAGTTTCATTACTGTCTCTGCTCAGGGAAAGTTATCATCTGATTTGGAAGAGAGACACAGTCACTGCCTATGGTGGTCTGAATAGAATTGCATCCCACCCCCAGACTCATATGTTTGGATGCTTGGCCATCATGAGTGACATGTCCTTCTGGAGGAAGTGTGTCATTGTGGGAGTAGGCTTTGAAGTCTCATATGCTCAAGCCACTCCCACTGTGGCTTATAGTCTGCTGCCTGCAGATCAAGATGGAGAACTCTCAGTTCCCTCTCTAGCACCATGTCTGCCTAAGTGCTGCCATGCTTCCCGCCGTGATGAGGATGGTCTAAACCTCTAAAACCGTAAGCCAGCCCCAATAAAATGTTTTCCTTTATAAGAGTTGCTTTGGTCATGGTGTCTCTTCACAGAAATGGAAACAACCTAACTAAGACACTGTCCAAGGTGCATGAGAAATCTTGGCAGGAAGTGATAGTACTCCCAAAACAGAACAAGAAAGGAGCATGAGATTCAGGCTGTGAACACTAGGCTTGTGGGGGAGGTGGTACTTGACTATGGCCTTGTGGGGAGCATAAGAAACACAAATGGAAGGTACACTCTATTTGATAAGAACTATCAGGGAAAAGTCTTGAAGACGGGGCAGTGGGGTAGGAAAGGGTAGGATGGGGACAGAGATGGTTCACAGGTCATCACACAAGCAAATCCTGGCTCTGAGGCTCAGGATGTTGGGGACTGTCTTTGCTCATAGCTATGGTGCTGTTTAAAGCAGATCTTACAGGCCGGGTTCCTGATTGACAATGAGATGGGCTTGGGGTATGGCATGTCTACTAGGATTCTTGTCGGTGATGGGAGGAAGACAGGAGCTGTCAGGGTCATCTCCTGTCAGGATGGAGTGGTCAGACACATCCACTGTTGGTGGACGCTGACTTTCAGGTGACAAAGCTTCCTGTAGCCGAAGTCAGCCCACAGGGAGCCAATCGCTGTCTCTGTACTAGATGGCAGACCATTCTCTGAGGAGATCTCTGGGTAACATCTCAGCATCACTACAGCATGGAAACTGGTTGAGATGATATTAGAAGCCTTGGTTTGAGGTCAAAGGTGATTTGAGGAATCTATACATCCAACTCCCCACAATGCCACTTTGTCCCTCTAGAGCAAAGATTGTATGCTAGCCACCGAGTGGAGCTATACAAACGATGGAGACAGTCAGGGTTCAGCAGAAAGGATATCCCTTTAACTGTCCACTAAGTTGTTAAAACATGGGTTTTATTGTTGGGCTTCGTTGCTCAAGAACAGGAGTGTTAAGTAATTCTTTTGGCCTATTGGATGCCATGAAATTATTGAGTCAAAAGAAATTCATTAATTTTGGTAGAAAAACAGAAGAGTCCTGGTTAAAGGTCAAGGAACTGGCACTTGTTTCAAATAATGGAAACCAATCAGTGCTTACAGTGAGTGAGGTGACATACTCACCTTCTGTCCCCAAAAGGTAGGTTTGGCCTTTGTGAAGATTGGCTTTATTGATACAGATCTGCCACCATCCCCCCCCAATCCCTACCCCAGCCCTGGCTCCTCACAAGAGCCACTGCAAGTAAAAGTGGCAGCAAGGCTCAAACACAGTTGGCATGAGGGTTAGACAGTGATTCCAGTACCCTCCACTTGTAATATGAAAACTACAGCTTTTCTATAGCATTATGGGGGCTGCCATACAAGGAGGAACAGCTAGTCCAGGGGACCATTAACTCGGGGGAGCTGCTAGCCCAGGAGGACCTGTGAGTCCACGAGGAGCTGCTTAAGCCAAATGTCCAAAAGCAGCAAACTCTCATTAACTTTGTCTGAATTCCTTAGAATTTGTAAGTCTAGACTTCATCACAGTCATTGCCAGAGCACATGGCCACCTTTTCCCAGGGAGCTTCCTGAGACTTCTGTATCCGATCAAGGTGAGGTGGAAGCCAGGACAGCAGCCTCCCTGTAGCATCTTCTACAGCTAGGAAGAGGGGCTGTCTCCGAGGTGTGGGGTCTAGTGGGGCACGGCAGGTCCCATCAACCGTGCCCAAGTTCAGATCTCTTCATCAGGGGCCCACTCATCCCCTCCATGGTACCCACAGTTCATCACTGTTCACTGTCTGCACTGACAACAGCTTCATTGCTGACAAACTTCCTGTTGACCTTCACCATGACCTCAAAGTAGACATGATTTGTTCAAGGTGACACACCTATTAATTACAAACAAGACCCCAAGGCTCCAGTGCCCAAAGACACAGCACTGTCACCTTACCCTGACCTCTGACGGCTTCAGTAGACCAACCCAGCAAACAACCCCTTTCCCAACCCAGCAACAACCCCTTCCCCAACCCAGCAACAACCCCTTCCCCAACCCAGCAACAACCCCTTCCCCAACCCAGCAACAACCCCTTCCCCAACCCAGCAACAACCCCTTCCCCAACCCAGCAACAACCCCTTCCCCAACCCAGCAACAACCCCTTCCCCAACCCAGCAACAACCCCTTCCCCAACCCAGCAACAACCCCTTCCCCAACCCAGCAACAACCCCTTCCCCAACCCAGCAACAACCCCTTCCCCAACCCAGCAACAACCCCTTCCCCAACCCAGCAACAACCCCTTCCTACTTCTTCCAAAAGACACAAACTCACTTCAAAATCCCGAGACATAAAAACAAAACAAAACAAAACAAAACAAAACAAACAACACAACAAAAAAACACCCAACTATCAAGAGAAGGGAGTGCCCACAATTCTCTGCTTCAGATACACGCCTAGTACATTTTTCTCCAGACTTGCAAGAATTTGTCAGCTGGATGCCTGGCAGAGTATGTGCTCAATAAACACTTCTTGGATGCACTAATTAATGCTGGGGCAGGCTATTATTTATTAACAGACCCACAGTGCTATTTTTACAAAGTACACCTCCATCTAGCTGTGGGGCCTGGGCCTTTCTGTGTGTCCCCATTGCCACCCCATGAACAGCCCTATAGTTTGGTCACCCCTGCCAGAGGCAGGCCTTCTGGAAGAAGGCCAGGCAGTCCTCAGGCTAATGCCAAGAGTTTTGCTTGCCATGGTTCCCAGAAAGAAGGCGAAGGCAGCAGTGCTATTTTGATTAGACTGGTCAGTTGGTTGGTTTTTTATTTTTTAGAGAGAGAGAAAAATAAAAGAAAACCACCAATTAAGCAAGTCAAATAAGTGTTATTTTTAACTGCACAATACTTCATTGGTTTGCCTACATTTTCTCTTCAACCAGGTGCTTTGGGGTTGAATAAGCAAATTATTATGTGCATAAATAAATATAAATGAATAATTGGTTATGAATTTCTCGCCTCTGTAGTAGTCAACGTGCAACTTGGATTAGCGGGGAGCAAGACCTCACCTCCTTAATTAGGCTGGAAAGGGGTTTCTGGTCCATTAAGCAAGAATCTGCTCTCTGACTGCACCTTTAAAAGACACAGTCAGTTTGGGTGGGGGCGGGGACACAGACGGTATGACTAGAGTCTGCCTGGCCCCTTCACTCTGGATTTCACAGACCGGGCCAGCCTGGGGACAGAAGAGAAAGGTGGGTCATCTTGGAGAGGGACAGCTTTGAGGCAGGGTCTGACAGTCCTTATCTTGGGCAAGTCTTAGTTCCCTGTTCCAGAAGTGAGTAGAATGACTTCCTCTTCCATTTTCTTCAAGACTGAATGTGCTGGTGGAGCTGGTGTAGGAAGCTCAGAGCCAGGCGGGGAGCACCCATGCTAATGACTGTGACCACGAAGGTTCCGAGAAAGAAAGACCCACAACCTAGCCACGCATCACTGACCAGTTTCATGGTTTGGGACGTTTCTTTGCACCCTATCGGCTTAACTTTCAAGAACCATATTTCCTTCTAAATTAATATTGATAGGATTAAATCACTAGGGAATTATAATGATCTCCTAGATTTTACTCCCATGTTTCAGCTGCAACATAGTCTGAAGAGTTTGTGCCTAAAACTGTCCCCACAACGGGTGACAGGTGAGTGTGGGAGCAGGAAACAGAGAACAGGAAAACACACACCACCTGTTCTACTTTCTTTTTTCTTCAAAAACATCATCAAACACTTGATACTGAATGAGTTATAAAGAAGAAAGGTTTCTTCAAGTCACAGTCCTGGAGGCAGAGAGGCTCTGACCAGGTGCAGATGGACATTCTATGAAGAGTCCAAAGTTGATGCCAAACATTGCATGGTGAGAAAACTTCATTTTGGAGATGGTACCAAAGTGGCTTCTCTAGCAGATCTGCTTTCAATGAGACCCATTAACCCATCTATTCTTAGCCTTCATGGTCTAATTAGCCCCTGAAGCTCCCACCTGAACACACCTCTGAAGGCATCCCTCCAAATGAAGATTAGATACAGCGAAGGCTTTGGTAGAGACATTTAAACCAAAGCGCATACTGAAAACTAACACAGAGACCGGGTTTCTGAACTCTGTTGTGGGAGGATGGCTTCCTGAGACGTGGACAGACTCACGTGACAGAGCCATCCCGGACTCCAGAGAGGAAGGCCACAACTGTGTAAGTCAAATACATTTTTCCCTATTTAAGATCCTGCCAGGAGCTCCTCAAACTACAGATGAGCATCTTTATAAGCATAAATTCACAAGATTACACAATTTACATGTAAAATGGGGCCAGTTTCCTCCCGAGGTTCATAAACCAGCTCTGAGGCAATTCTAAAGGAATTGTTGCAAAATTGGTTTTAGCATTAGTAATATTACTAGAAAAATACGGAAAGACTCCCGTGGCGGCTCCTTCCACCAGAATATATAAGTATTATTTTGCTTTTAAAAAAAATTCAAAGGGGTGTACAAAATTATTTTGATCATAAGAAACTCAATACAACTATCTTGCCAAAATATGAGGGCCTCCCAGAGTGCACCTGGTTTTCTCTTACATCTAAGAATCTGATGAAATACAAATGGGCATTACCCTCTGCCCACAGATCAGGATTTGTAATGTGGGCCCTGGCCTGTTCATTGTCAAAGGCATCGGAATCCCCTGGGAGCTTGTTCAAATAAGAGGTGACTGGTCCCACTCCTGCCCAAGACTAGGGCCTGGTAGGCCTGGGTGGGGCCCATCTTTCTTTGAATGCTCCGTTCTTGGCTTGGGCCGGCTGCTGAGCTTCTCGGTGCTGTCTTTGGAGGGTAGTCCCACATTCTTGCATCAGAATCTGGGAGCAAGTATTTATTGTAGGTTTCTGGGGCCCACCCAAGCTTGGTAAAACAGGCTTGGTTGGGAACAAGGCTATGTCTTTAAACTTTATCAACTTCCTGAATGACCTGTGAGTCATTATCTTAGTTTGCAAGAATTATAGATGCACAGGAATTTGCAAATCAACGAACAAAAGAATGTACAGGGAGGTCCAGTGTCTTTTTTTCCCTAGTTTACCTACAACACATTCAGGTAAAACTATAGCATGTTATCAAAACCAGCAGATTTTGATTTATGCAGAGAGATTATTCAGTCTTTTCAACTATATGTGCACATATGAGCATGTGTGTATAGAATATTTACGTGTACAACTATATCTCTCCGTCGATACTGTAGTTTCCTCTGTGGTAGGCAAGTTGCTGGTATACTCATTTCTCTTGCTTCTTTCTTCAAGAAAAAAATCAGTTATTCTTAATTTTTTGTTTTTCCATACAAACTTTAGAATAAGCTTGTCTTTGCTTATGTTAATTCTTGGAAGAAAAGACAGTTTTCCAAGAATCTGCTGCCAGTCTAAGGAGGATCACACCTTATAGTGTCTTTCCACCCATGGTGTGTGTGTGTGTGTGTGTGTGTGTGTGTGTTGTTTTGCTTGTTTTTTTAATGATGGGAACTAAATCTAGGACCTCCTGAGCTAGGAAAATATTTTTCCACTAAACTCCATCCCAGGTTGGTTCTGTGTGGATGTTTCCTAAACATTAAAAAAAAAAAAAAATCATTTGTACTGTAGTGGTTTAGATGAAAAGGTCCCCCACAGGCTTAGATGTTTAAATACTGAATATTTGGTCCCTAGGTGTGGTGCTGTTTGGTGAGGCTTACGAAATGAGGTCTTGCTGGAGGCAATATGTCGCTGGTTGGAGGTGGTGCTTAAAAAGTTTAAATCTTTCCACCATTTCTGGTCAGCTCGCTCTGCTTGGTGTTCTCAGGTGAGGATGTGAGCTCCCAGCTTCCTGCTCTGGCTTCCATGCCATGATGAATTCTTATCTATCTGGAACCATAAGCCAAACTACGTTTCTTCTTATATGAATTGCCTTGGTCATAATGTTTCATCACAGCAACAGAAAAATAACTAACACACGTCTTCATGTGTGTGTATGTGCGTGCATGTGTGTGTGTGCATGCCTGTGTGCATGTGTGTGTGACTGTTCCCACATGACTCCATATGTGTGTGTGCATGTGTGCATCCATGTGGGTGTACACGCATGTGCTGGTATGTGTGTGCAAGCCTGTAGAGGTCAAGGGCAAACTTATGGGAAACAATTCTCTCCCTTCACTCTGTAAAGCCTCTGGATTGAACGCAGGTCATCAGACTTGCTGACCGGATTTTCTTTTTTTCTCTTTCAATGAGACAAAGTTGGTATCTATTAAGAAGGAATTTTGTTTCAAAAAAAGTGGATGTTTATTAAGAACAAAGATGATAGTTGCTGTGATGTGTAAATATCTTTTACATATTGCTGGATTTGATTTGTTGAGTTTTTTTTTTTTTTTTTTTTTTTTGTGTGTGTGTGTGTGTGTGTCTATGACACTAGTCTATACAACTTACTGTCTTTGTCTGGGTATCAAGATAGTGTCTTGAATACCACCTTTGGAAGTGAAGCAGAGCCATGTTTCAAGCTTTAACTTTCTAGAAGAAATCACGAAGAGTTATTGCTATTTGCTTGTATGTTTAGGAGAGTTCTTGCCTAAAACCATCTGGGCCTGGAGAGTCAGGGAATTTAAAATTGTGTCACAGGGCCCTTCAGACTCTCACCATATTTTTTTTTTTATTTTATTAGTAGCATTTTTATCAGCATGGAAAGCAACAACAGCATTTATCACACTTTATCAATCAGCTGCCCTCCCTGCCCTGTCCTTCTGTCCCTATGCACTTCTTCCTTTGTCCTGTATGTGGGCACACGTATGAGGGTCTCTACAGGAGGGCATCAGACTACAGGTGGGTGTGAGCTGCCATGTGGGCACCAGGAACCAAACCCAGGTCCTGTGCAAGAACAGCAAGCACACCTAATAGTTGAGCCACCACACACCCCGTTTTTGATTTATTAAAATGTTTTATCATTTTGCGTCCTGTTCTTAGTAGTTTTGTAAGTATGCATACATAATTTATCTTGGTCTATGAGTGCAGCCTTGCCACTCTGGGTGACATGTTGAAACCTTCCCTGCTAGTCCTTTTCCCTCTCAACTTCAGAATGTAACTGTCTCTAGCTTTTCCTCCAAGTACGTTGACCAGCGTTGATGACACCAAGCATACTTTAAGAAGTGTGTGGACAGAGGGATAGCCTGCTTTTACCCACTCTGTGAGGGATAGCCTGCTACCTTTTACCCATTCTGTGGTCTTTGTTTTGGGAAGTTTTTTCTGTTATCATTTCCCTTCTCACTGGAGAGCCTCCCTCAGCCTTCCTTTGAGGGTAGATCTGTTAGTGATAAATTCTTAGTTGCCGTTCTTCTTACAATGGTTTCTTAAACCTGTTTCCTGAAATTCGCCAGAGAGAATGGAAAATCCTTTGCATGTGCCACTTGACAATGTACCAATTCCTTCTGATCTCCATCATTTTGACCTACGTATATGTACATGTTTGTGCATGTGTACATCTCTGTGCATATGCACATGTGTGCTCCTGTGTGTGGAAGTCACAGATCAATGCTGCAGCTCCTCTAGCTCAGCTTTGTATTTTGAGACACAGTCTTTCACTGAAATTGGAGCTCACTGATTAACAAGATTGGCTGCCCTGCCAGGCCAGGGTTCTCCTGTCTCCAGATCTTTCCCTCCATGGGTGCTGGGAATCTGAACTTAATTTCGGTATTGAGCAAGTCAACTGAGTCATCACTCCGGTCCCCTAGTTTCCCTGGTCTTCCTGTCTGTCTCTCCCCCACCCCACCCCCTGGTCTTCCTGTCTGTCTCTCCCCCACCCCACCCCTGCCCCGCTGTGTATATTATTCATATACGTGCAGGTGCTTCCTGTGGATGCAGAGACTGAGGGAGGGCTGCGGGTACCTTGCTGTCACTTCCCCATCTCATTCTCTTATAACAGGGTCTCTCAAAGAACCCAGACTTAAGCCACCAGCCATCCTCCTGTCTCCACACACCAGGGTTATAGAAACAGTGCCATATCTGGTTTCATGCACTCACATCTGTACAAGCTCTCTTACCTACCAAACTATCTGTGAGTGTCGGTCTCCATGATTTCTGCTGAGAAATTTGTTATCCTTTGACTTAGTATCCCCACAAGGGACCATCATAAAGATTTTTTTTTTTCAACATTTTTCTCTCAGAAGCTCAGTTGTGACATGCCTTTGCCTTGGTGAGTGCTTTTTTGTGTTTACCCTATTTGAGGTTCATTTTGCTTCTTGATTTTTTTTTCTCTTCTTGAATTTTTAGTCTTTTGTTCAGATTGGGGCTCCCCCCACCCCCTGCAGCTAGCATTTCCTCCGATGAAGGTGATTTAATGCACACTTTAAATCTGAGAAGCCCTGCTTTGGGTAGAGGCGAAGGGTCCAGACCCTCCTCAATGTGGACAGCATCCTGTAAACGTTTGTTCTTCTCAGAAGATCCCATGACACCTGCCACAGAGTTTTTTAAAGTGTTGGTTTATTTTCAGTGTTCTTGGTTAAAAACAGTAAGAAGCAAGTTGGTGGCCTTCCCTTCCATGCACCACATCTGTTGAATTCCTGTGGTCCGCCGACTTCCCTAACAATTTTGTAAAATGTGACCACTTGGTTGGATGTTTTCTGAGTGCCTAATAGGAGCCAGAGAAATCTTTCTTTTTCCTTTAAAAAAGAAAAAGTATGTGCGTGATTGTGTTCTGTTGTGCGGCTCACCCCAGTGTTGTGCACATGTGCATGTGGGTGCATATGTGTGTGCAAGCATGTGGAGGCCAAAGGCCAAGGCTGGGCATCAGATTTAATTACTGTCCATGTTATTGTTTGGAACACGGCCCTCACTGGGCCTGGGGCTCACAGCTGGCAGGCCTGTGATGCTGAGAACCCATCTGTCTCCACAACTCTACCAGGGGGCTCTGGAGGCACAGCCACACCTAGCTTTCTTTACATGAATGCTGGGGACCGGAACTCAGGTCGTCATGCTTATGTGACAGGTACTTAGCCAGTTAGGCCACCTCACCAGCCCCTCTCCTCTTATTGTTCCCTTATTTGGTGATAGGGGAAATGATTTTTAAATGAACAGCATTTTGGCTTATAAAAGCTGAGTCAAAATGCTAGAGCAAACTCAGCTGCTTTTTTTTTTTTTTTTTTTTTTTAATGTTACTTCTCTTTAATGTCTGACCTATGGTGCTCTGAACAGGCCATACCAGCCAGCCAGTGACACCCAGAAATATGTCATCTCACACACTAGAAGCATGCCTGGCCCCGTGGCCCTGTAATTCAAGTTCACTGTGCACAGTTGGTCTCTAGTTACTCACAGTGGTACCTAAGCAGGGAAGAGGGCGTGACCCAGTGCCAATGCTGACTCCTTTGCCCAACTCACTCACGCCTCTTCTCCATCCACCTACTTGGACCAGCTCTGGCTCATCTTGAGAAACTCAGTTTGGGAACCATCTTTGGGAATAGTTCATGTCACCCTCCAGGTACTGACCCAGGCATCCCGGTTGATCTCACTCACGCTACAACACCCCGCTGTGCTAATTGCTGTTCTGTTACCCTCATCAGGTAAAGAAGGGTCACTGGAGGCAAGGATTCAGTCTTGGTGGGTTGGGTCCTCCGTATGTCCATAAAGATAAACCATGAGCTGGAGAGATGGCTCAGAGGTTAAGAGCAGTGACTGCTCTCCCAGAGGTCCTGAGTTCAATTCCCAGCAACCACATGGTGGCTCACAACCATCTGTAATGGGATCCAATGCCCTCTACTGGTGTGTCTGAAAACAGCTACAGTATACTCAGATAAATAAATAAATCTTTAAAAAAAAGAAGAAGAAAAAGGATAAACCACATGTGTAAGCACTTCCTCTGACCAGAGCTCACCAGTATCGTGCGACTGGCTGAGGCTGTCTCTGCTTCTCAGATGCTGTATCTGCTGAACTTCCTTGTACAAAGTTCAGGCTTCCTGAAGCAGGATTAATCATTCCCACGGTCTCACAAACATCTGCCTATTCTTCCAGGGTAGAATTAGTACAAATGTCTTTGTTCTAAATTGCCAATCTCTCCCATTTGGAAAACTTGGCCATTTCCCCTCCTCCATCTTACTGTTGGATCTCTGAAACCTTCATTGGTGCATTGACATTTCTTGACATGTCTTTCCTAAGCTGCCTGAGTCAGGGACTCTGTTTCATCTGAATTTCCAGTTCTGGGACAAGGTGTTGATGGGAAGAGTTTTGGTGGCTCTTTACTACAGATCTACTGTTGCTTACCATTGAACCCTGTGCTCTCTGGCTTCTGTGTATTAACTTCCCACTCACCATCCACCCATATTCTAAACCTCTGTGAGGTGCTTGGAGGGGTGGGGGTGGGAGAAATAGATAATGTCAATGTTATATTTTAAAGCAGTTTTGTTTGTTCCTTTCTAGGTACTATCTTGGTCGTCAGATGTACGTAGTCATTTCAGAGCCGGATATGATCAAGGAGGTGCTAGTTGAGAACTTCAGTAACTTTTCCAACAGAATGGTATGTAGCTTCCTCCCTGTGTGTGGATGAGAATGGGGTCATCCTGAGGAGTATGGTACGGAGGGGCGGCCTGTGATAATTAACCATGGTTGACAGTCTGACATGATTGGGAAAAGGGAACAGAACCTCTGCAGAAAAAAATGCCTGCGGTCATGTCTGTGGGGGAATTTCCTTGATTGTTAGTTGCTGCTAGCTGCCCCAACCTGCTGTGGGCAGTTTCATCCCTAGACAGATAGCCCTGGATTATATAAAGAAGGTAGGTAGACATGAGCCTGGAAGCAAGCCAGTAGGCCGTGTTCCTCCACGGTCTGTGTTTCATTTGGTTCCTGCTTCCAGATTCCTGCCTTGAGGTCCTGTCCTGACTTCCACTTATAGCGGAAGCTCTAAGTTGAAATAAACCCTTTCCTCTCTAAATGACTTTTGGCCGGGGTGCTTACTACACCAACAAGGATATTAGTTATTTCGGTTGTTGTTGCTGCTGCAATAGAACACCATGTTCGAACGCAATTTATAGAAGAAAAGGTTTATTTTAGCTTTACGGTTCCAGCGAGATCAGAGTCTGGCATGGTGGGGAAGCATGGCAGCAAAGCAGCAGACAGGGTAGCCAGCAGGTGTGAGCATCTTCAAAAGCAAGCATGAAGCAGAGAGGAGGCAGGAAGTGAGGTGATACTACAAACACAGGAAGCCCTTCCCCCAGTGACGTACCTCTAAGACTTCACAAAGGTTCCACAACTTTTTCAAACAGCACCCGTGACCAGGAACCAAGTGTTCAAATATCTGAGCCTCTGGGGGGAGGATTGCAATCAAACCACCACGAACAAGAAGCAGATTAAATAGCTTCTATGGGGCTGAGGTCTGCTCCCCTTAAAACTTCTCAGAAAGCTTCTGAGAAATGTCCAGAACCGCAGTAAAGGTGGCGTTTATAGCTAGGAAACACCCCCAAGGAAACTAGAGCAGAAGAGAAGTCAGAGCTGGCAGAAATGCTAAAGCCAGAGGAGTTGGCTAAAGCTGTGTTCAAAACTAGAGGATCCACAGGGCACAGGCCACGTGAGGAGAAATCCAAGCAAGGTTAATAAACAGCAGCGGGAGAGCGAGCTTTGAGGGTCTGCGCTGACATCTTCCTCAGGAAGCATGTAAGCCACAGAATGAAGATAAACAATATCAGTAGGGAAACTAGCCCCCATGGATTAATAGCGGGAACCTGAGGTGGGGGTGGGGAGACCCGAGCCAGTGCAAGTCTCCAGCCCACTTCATCTGCTTTAACCTCTAAGGAAAAAATTCCAAATGGAAGAAACATCGGTGCTTGGTATGGCCCATAGTTCCTCAAAGTGAGGAGACAGAAATCCTAACAAAGAAGGTTAGTGACCTTCGTGTTGGTTCTTACAGTCTCAGGTGAATTAATAAACAGATGCTTGTGTAAATTTCAACCAGAATATCAGCCATCTCTTACTGGGTCAAATTAAAAACTGTGTGTGTGTGTGGGGGGGGGGGTTAGAGGGAGAGGCAGAGGGGAAGGAGAGAGGGGGAGGAAAAGAGGGAGGGGGTTAGAGGGAGAGGTAAAGGGGAGGGAGAGGGGGAGGAAAAGAGGGAGGGGGGTTAGAGGGAGAGGCTGAGGGGAGAGATGGGGAGGAAAAGAGGGAGAGAGAGAGGGAGAGGGAGAGGGAGAGAGAGAACGCACAGGTTTAAGCATACACATGGCTGCATG
The DNA here is from genome assembly GCF_963924665.1 of Micromys minutus. Taxonomy (NCBI): domain Eukaryota; kingdom Metazoa; phylum Chordata; class Mammalia; order Rodentia; family Muridae; genus Micromys; species Micromys minutus. The sequence continues at coordinate 40,379,353 of NC_137953.1, read as the reverse complement.
CAGGCTACAGAGTGTGTGTAGAGATGTAGAGATCAGAGGACAACCCCAGGCCTCCGTCTATTCACCTTTCACCTTAATTGAAACAGAGGCTCTTGTAATTTGCTGCTGCATACACCAGACTAGCTGGCAGTGAACTTGTAGGAATCCCGCCTTTGTCTTCCATGTTACACTGGGACTAAAGACACGTGCTGCTGAAACTGACTTCACAGGGGTCTGTGGATCCAAACACAGGTCCTCACATGCACAGAGTAAGCGTTTTAGCCCCTGGGTCATCGCCCCAACCCCCCGTTTCACTTACCACTCTTGCAGAGATGTTAGGTAATGCATTCATTTGTCTGATGACTGTTTGGCAACCCTGTGCACACCAGCCATAGGACGGGCACAGCGAGGATGCCGACTGTAAAGAGAAAGAAGACCTCAGGACTTGTGAAGGAAGCAGACCAGTGGAGACATTTGCAGCATATATGGGAAGCTCGCACAGTAGGATATCAGGGTCATCCAGGGTTCAGGTGAGAAAACCTACTTAAGGCCGCAGGATGCTTGAGATGAAGCCATCCAGTGACAGGCTTCCTCAGCATTCTCTGCTGGGGGAGCAATCCAGAGTGGGTTTTGGAGAATCATAAGAACACATGAGAGGTGGACAGATTCAGCTATTCAAAGCACTTGCTGCCCTTGCAGAGGAACTGGGTTTGGTTTTCAGCACCCACAGTGTGCATTTCCCTGCAATTCCAGTTCTAGGGGATCAAACGCCTTCTTCTGGCCTCTGCCGGCATTGTACCCATGTGATACCAGACAAACATGCAGGTAAATACTCATACACGTTTATATATATATATATATATATATATATATATATATATATATATATATATATATATATATATATATATATATATTATTGTCACAGTGAGCCTGTCCACTTCACAGACAAGGAAACTGAGGCCCACAAAGGTTACATAGCCAGCCCAGTCACAGAGTAGCTTGAGGACAGACAGAGGTATGAAGGCCACCTCGCATTTCAAGTCCAGACCTCTCTGTACTTCACTACCATAATGAGTCTCAGGGGACATTTCTACAGAGCAAAGTTAAACAGAGTAACTGAACATTCAGCCTAAACCCCAATGTGCTAATCTTCCAGCCCCAGAACACTACCCAGGGCTACATCTCACACGGCATTAGAGAAAGGTGACTGTTTAGTACCCTGCCTCCGCTCTCTGATGTGTGCATGTGGTGCAAACAGACCCAACACACTTGTGGCAAAGGCCACTAAATAAAGTTGCCCTCGGCCTCTGTCAGCTTCTCTCCTACACTATTTTTGGGGGGGCTCTTTAATTTCCTTCTCCCACACTCAGTCATGGGCCCCAAATTCCAGACTAACGTCCAGCATTCCCTTGCATTCAGTAAGGGAGGAAGAGCTCAGGTTTTGAGATCCTCTTTCAAGATGGAAGAACATCTGTGACTCAGAGACAATTCACACGTACCAACCTAATCTCTCCAATATAAGGTGTCCCTCCGGTCATCCTGGTCTGTCTCGTCTCTCTCTAGTCCCCCAGACCTTAGCACATGCTGATAATTCCTATAATATGAGGTAACATAATAGCAGGGCTTGTGTTTATTAGCAACGCGAGCTCCTAACTTCTTAAAGCTCTTGTTCCTTCTGGGGGTATACATGCTATCTTACTAGGCTGCTGCTCAGTTAGATGAATCTGCTTATACAAGCTGTGTTCCTGCGCAGCGTGTGGCAGGTCTGACTGCGTCTGTGCAAAACCCAGCTGCTCTTCAAGGCTCTCAGATTCTGCCTCCTCCAGGAAGCCGTCCCTGCCTTCCTCTGAGGTAGACTCTTGGTCACCTGCATCAGCTCTCTGTTACTGAATCGGGGACTTCCGGCTTTTGTCCTAACTCAGCAATTTAACTTTTTAATCCCAAGGACTGCTTTTTCTACACCCCCCTTGTGGTCCAAATGCATAGTGACTGTTATGGTTCGCCTGTGAAATGTCTCCCAGTGTGCCCGGGTGTTTGATTCCCCCAGCTGATGCTACTGGTTTGGAAGGCTGTAGAACTTTTCAGAAGGGTTGGCCTGGATGAAGACAGCGGGTCCCTGGAGGGTGGAGAGTCTTAGCAGCTAGAAGGCTGCCTGTCTTAGCTTCTGGTCTACCAAGATATGAACAGGTGGCTTCATGCTCCTGCCGCAGCACCATGAGCTGCTACCGCTACCATGGTTCCCCCACCAGGATAGTTTACATTACACCATGAGGAAGAATCAATCCTTAAGAATAAGTTATTTCAGGTCAGGTATTTGGCAATGAGAAAGGTAAGTAACAGAAGATCTCTTCTGAATCCAAGTGGAATATCCAAACATCCACAGGATGCACAGAGAAGCTTCTGTGTGTGGTTTGCCTGAACTCAGGGGTCCCTATCTTCTTCCCGGCAAGGTCCTTCACAGAGACCCGTCATAGATTAGCACTCTAGGAAGCCCTGGAGATCATTTTCCACCTGGGATGATTCTGCTTATCGTGAGCTTTGTTTATGATCTTTAAAGCAATTCCATATTCATGATAAAACAACCCTAGCGACTCACTTTAAAACAAAAAAACACACAAGTCATTAGAATGGGATTTTCTCATAGGTTTCTGAAAGTCAAATTAAAGCGGGTTCTGTGGTTCCCTCTTTTCCATATGCTTATTTTTCTGCTCAAAGAACTCAAGATTAGTGAGGCGTGATTTCCCCCCACCGACACCATGCCTTCTTCCCTTTAATAAGCCATGTTTACTTAAGTGTTCAGCTTTATTATACATTCGCTCGGTAAACATTAAACGCTTACTCCATGCAAGCGTCTACCAAGAGGTCCCTTGTGATACAGAAACACTTCGGCATATTAGTTTGATGCATTGAATGAAAAGGAACTTAAATAACACAGAGCTTCATTTGCCACCGTTGAGAGCCCATTGCTGCTCACACATCCCAGTTTTGAGTCACGTCGCTTCAAGGACAAGCTGGTGGAGCATGCCTGTGTGACGCTCTGGAATTCGATGTGAGCCGAGAGCAGCTCATGAGGGACCCATGGAGCCGAGGTGACATGACAGGAGACTCTTACACACATAGTAATGAGTGTAAATATTGAATTTAAAAAAAAAATCACTGAATGAAGTATATTCTTTTTCATCTGGGCATGGAGACACATGCTTATAATTCCTGTTCTCAGGGGACTGAAGTGGGATAGTCACAAGTTCATTCTGGTCTATAGGGTAAGAAAGAAAATAATAATAATAATAATAATAATAATAATAATAATAATAATAATAATAATAATAATAACAATAGGTCAACCCAGGCCCAGAGCTCCAAGCAAGGCAGTTTTTCCTGATAGCTCGAATGTCCAGTGAGACCAGCACCCCAAAATGTGCAGGAACAACCTTGTCTGTTTGGCTCCTTCTCTTTATTAAGGCAGGCCTCTTTGTTTTATGTGAAGCCCTTGGCAATGAACAATGCACTGGGCATTCTGGGTGAAATCACACTGGGTGGCCTGCCTGTTGCCTGTGAGTTTCCCAACTCATTGCTTTAGTCAGAGATGTAGCTGGTCCTAAAGATGGCCATTGCATGGGTTTGCACAGCATGATGGGTTGGTCCACACTTGGACATCATTTTCTAGGATGTGCCTGTGAGGCCCTGGAGTACGGGAGCAGCCAGGACTAAGCGGCATTGATTTGGATGCTCAAGGTTTTCTTTGCCTCATAACACTTCTCTCTGAATTTCAAAGTGTTGTTGAAATGATTTTGTATTTTTGGTCTTCAAATGTTTTTTCTTTTTATATTTATTTGTCCGTGGGAGGAGGGATGGGGAAGGAGAGATGGGGAAGGAGGGATGGGGAAGGAGGGATGGAGAAGGAGGGATGGGGAAGGAGGGATGGGGAGGCTCCCATAGTGCACATGTGGGAGGAGGGATGGGGAGGAGGGTGAGGAGGAAGGATGGAAAGGAGGGATGGGGAGGAAGGATGGGGAGGCTCCCATGGTTCACAAGTGGAGGTCAGAGGACAGTTTGCAGGAGTAAGATCTTTCCTTCAAATGTGTGAGTTTCAGAGATTGACTTGGAACATCAGGCTTGGGCAACAGGTGCCCTTCCCAGCTGAGCCTTCTTACTTATCTTGTATATTTGGTGCTAATAGACTCTTGGCTCAGCAAAGAATCAAGTTTATTTATTTTTTTAAATAAATGAACAAAACCTTATTTCTATAATTATCCTTTCTTTCCCTGGCCTTTTCTGTGATGGAAGCTGATACCAGTGTGCCAACCAGGAGATGAAAGTCTAGATTTTGGGGGATGAATTGTAAATGAGCCCCAGCAGCAAGTGCAGCCTTACCATGGATGTATTCCTGAATATTCCATGCAGCCAGCTTGGACTGGTTATTTTCCTCTGGGTGACAATGCACCCCCAAAAAAGCAACTTAAAGAAGCAGAGGTCTGCCACTGCTCTCAATTCCAGGGTGCTGTCCATCACAGAGGGGGGCCAGGAGGGTCATGGATGCAGGAGCTTGAGACTGAGCCAGGTCGCCATCTGATGGTGATCAGCTAGCTCACTTTCCTCCTTTTAGACAGCTTGAGACCGTGTTTCATAGAATGGTACCTCCTGTATTTAGCGTGGCAGTCAACCCATTCTAGAAATTTCCTCCCAGCCATGCCCAGAGGTTTGCCTCCTAGATGACTCCAGTTCCTGTCAGGTTGACAGTTGATGCTAACCATCAGATAAGTCATTGTACAGGCGAGGGCTGACCCCATTCTCCCCCACCCTCATTTCCATTTTCTACCATTCCCTTTCTTCTCACTTTCCTCCTCCTCTTTTTTTCTTAAATATAGAATAGAGTTTATTTAGGTCATGGGGGAGTTAAGAGCGTAGTAGAGGCAGAAAGAGAGAGAAGAGATGAATAGAGAAGTAGAGGAGTAGAGGCTGGGCATGAGTACTTGGAGAGAGAAGGGGTGAAGGGAAGGGGAAGAGGAGGGATGCGGGGGGGGGGGGAAGACAAGAGAGCAAGAGAGAGAAAGCAAGAGCCCTCCTCCTCTTAAAAGTCCTATCAGTGAGGTGAAAGCCTTGGTTTAAATTATAAACAAACTGAATTTTAGCTGTGTGACCTGTCTGCCTTTTGGCCTCTCTGACCCTTGGATTTTTTTCCCATATGGGGGGGGGCATTAGGACGGCTGATTAGTAAAGTGTTTGACACAGACAGGTCACCTTGGAATCCTACCATATCCCATGCAACCATTCCAAGCTTCAAATGCTGGGACAAGCTTTCTCAGGTCCCTTAGGAAAGTGTTGTCCTAGCCAAGCACATCAGACACTTATCAAGGCCCACACTCCTTGAATAAGCCCTCTTGGATCTTGATAAGTGGTCTCTGTCTTGTCACTAGATTATATGAGCTAGAATTTTGTTTAAATACTGTTTGCATTTGTGTTCATGAGAAACTTTTTCTTTCTTACAAGTTTCTGACAGATTTGAAATCAGCGTTTGTTGACTCGGGCGATGGTAGGGCTTAATGTCAAATTGTGCTCCTCAGAGAATTAATCTCAGCTTTGATTACTGCAAATCAGTAGTTTATTATGCCAATAACAAATAGCATATGCAATTGGATTAGCCTGAGTGTAGAAGCCTATGGTTTTCCGTTTGACTCCAGATTGGTAGAGTTTATCTGTCTTTGTTCTATCATCCATAAAAATACCCAAAAGAATTATTTACCCACCCGTTGTTTCTCTTCCTTCTCCATAAGAATGTCTTGGACATATGTCATGAATGCTCTGTTTCCCACAGCTACAGATCTGTCTCTAGGAAAGAAGAGAGAATGAAGTTACTTTGGTACCATTTGCTGTTGGTGAACTTGTACTGACTCCTAAAAGCCCTTCTTTAAAAATTCCTTTAAAATTTATTCTGGCTTATACATATAAAAGGTGGAAATGAAATGTATTGTCTGTATGAGGGTATGGGAAGGAGCTCCAGGCAATGGGGTTTCCCTCAGGAGGAGTTTTCAGCTGTGTTCTAGCAGACACACAAGCAAAGGGCTGGGTGCAGGGGGTGGGGGGAGGACCAAGAGTTGCAGGTAAAGAGATGGGCTGGTGAGAAAGCTCAGGCTCTTCAGAGAAGATGAAGTAGTGTTGTGGTATTGGCTGATGACGTGAAGTTGTCTCAAGTACTGCATGCCAAGGACTTTGTAAGCATCTTAAATGTATTGATACAATCGTCCCAGTGGCTCAGTTCAAAACTCTTGGTGCCATCCTTGACTCTGGTCTCTGTAGTAGTCACTGTCTTGTAGACCAAAGCCATAGCAAGAAGAAACTTAGGGAGGAGATGTTTTGTCTCTCAAGTTGAAGAACGAGTCAGCCATGGTGAGAAGGAATGTGCTGGAAGCAAGAGGCAGCTGGTAATCAGACAGCAGATTTAAATATGCCATGTATGAACACACACATACACACACACACACACACACACACACACACACACAGAGAGAGAGAGAGAGAGAGAGAGAGAGAGAGAGAGAGAGAGAGAGAGAGAGAGGAAGATAGGGAGAGAGAATATGTGTCTGGAATCCTAATCCATGGGATGGTACTACCTTCATTAAGGGTGGGTCTCCCTTCCTCAGTTAAACCTCTCTGGAAACACCCTCAGAGACACTTCTAGGTGTATTTCCTATGTGATTACAGGTTCAGTCAAGCTGACAAAGAAGATCAAGGGTCACATTCTCCCATCCCATACCAACCCATCAGGAAATCCAATTGGCTCTATCTCCCAAAACACAAAATCTGTTTCCCTCATTGTCTGGCCACTAACATAGACCACTCCTGTCTTTATCTTTGTGTTTTTCCAAAAGTTTCTTCCTGTCTGTGTCCTGGCTGTCCACAGTCTGTTCTAAGCACTAATACAGAGTGAGCCCAAAAAACCAAGTAGGCTCCAGATGCACATCTATTCAAACCACTTCCATTCGTAGGCATGGTGATACATATTGATAGTCCCCGTACAGAAGCAGGAAGGTTGTAGCTGGTCTTTGTTCTTCTTTTCCTACCTTTTGTCCACCTCATCAGCAGATAAGAGAGAAAAAAGGATAGAGAGGAGAGAGAGTGATCCCTGAATCTAATATCTTTACTTCTTTGAGCACAACTACTATTGCAACCAACCCCCTGAACAACCAACAACCCCACTCTCAGGGCCCTAGCATTCATATACCCTCTGAAAAGTTCCCAGAATTCCAAACATCACACAATCACAGAAACTATCTGCAGTTGGCAAAATCACACCTCTACTAGAGCACGAGGCAAATTATAGTCAGCTGCTGCAGACAGTCCAAAGCAGCCCTATAACCCTCACACCTGGGATTAAACCACAAACATATTCTGGCTTTTAAAAAAGAAATCAGAATTCCAGAATTGTTACAATAAAGGGTAACAAATTCCAGGCCAATGTGGGCTTTTAGAAGAGATCCTATTGCAAATTCAAAATCTACCTTGCTTCCCATTCAGAGCAGAAGTCCTTGGGAGGCCCCATGGTCCATCACACACAGGTCACGTGACCTCTCCATCATCCACCCATGTCCAGCCTTGCTTGTTCCTTGAAGTTCAATAGGACACACCTTGTATATTTACTGAAATGATTTCCATGTCTGGAGGTTGACTCCCCCTACCCATGTACCCCAAAAGATTTGTCCAAATATCACATACCCTAAGGGCCCAGCATTGAATGATACATTTAATACAGACCTTGCCTGCCCACTGGGAGCAGCTCATTCCTTATGCTTCTGTCTGCCTTCTTCCTCTAGAGTTGGTGTACACAGAGAATTTTGTTTTGTTCATAAATATATACCAAGCACCCAAGTCAGGGCCTTGCTTATACCAAATATCCAGTAAACTTTTGCAAGTGAGAAACCTCACAACCCTGTTAGAGTATAAATGACACTATCATTGATGATTTATATATAGATCAGGAAACTGATCAGGCCAAGGTATATCACTCCTATAGCTTACCCAGAGCCACACCACTGCGTTATCTTCCTAAGTCCAGCCAGGACTTCCAGAAAGCTCATACTATACCAATAGAGAAGAGAAAAGCACTTGACAAGCATGAGATAGGAGCTTGATGCCTAGAACCCATGCAAAAAAAAAAAAAAAAAAAAAAAAAAAAAAAAAAAAGCTGCATGCAGTAGCATTGGCTTGTACTCATAGCGCAGTGGGATCAGAGACAGGCTGTCCCAAGGATCGCTGGTCAGTCTGTCTGATTTGCTTGTTAAGTTGCAGGCCAGTGAGAGACCCTACCTCAAGAAAATTGTTAGATAATTCCCAAGGCATGATACTCAAGATTGACCTCTGGCCTTTGCATGCAAAGGCACAAATGTTCACTTACACACATGTGACCACACACACACACACACACACACACACACACACACACACACAACAAAACAAAACAAAAGAGTTAAAGTCCCTGTGCTGTGTCTGGAACGAGTAGGGACTAGTAAGAACAATCCTTGGCTTACAAACAGGTGAGAAGTCTCACAAGGAGGAGTTGTGAGCTGGGGTTGGGTTTTTGCTTTTGTTGTCTGTTTCTTTTAACTAATGCTAGCAAGCATATTTAGGTCTGATAGGATGATTTGTTGAGTAAAAGTGCTCTCTGTGAGATCCTGACAGCCTGAGCTCAATCCTGGGGCCCCACATAAAGGTGGACAAAGAGAGTTGACTCTGAAATTGTCCTGCTCACATAATAGTAATAATAACAACACAGTTTTAAATGTAATGATTTTGTATAACAGTGAGGCAACCTTACACTGTGTAATGTCCAAGGTCACTCACAAGGGTCTTCTCTATCTTTTATCTCCGTCACAGAAGAGTCACAGCATATTTTTTTCTTCTAGTGTTTGCCACACCCCATGGCTGACAGAAGCAGCATACCAGAATCTTGCTTCCTCCAAACTGAAGTTCCCCTCCCATCCCTCACCGGGTTGTAGCCTTCAGCTGACTCTCCAGCCAAAGACATCAACTTTCAGGATTCAGGAAGATCCTGCAGTGTGGGAAATGGATGGGTGCGATAAGGCTGGAGGCAGGGCAATCAGTTAGGGCAGAGATAATGGTGACCTCGGCCAGGGTGGTGGCCCTAAGGATGGAGTGAGCTGGCTTGGCTGGTCAAAGCGATTTCAGACTTGTGATTGATAAGCTTTACGTGGAGAGATGACCCAAAGATTTCTGGTTTGGACTAGAATAGGCTTTCCAAACTCTTTTTTTTTTTTTTTAACGAATAGTAAGAAACTAGCCATGTGCAACAGTTAAAAAAAAATAGATTTTTGATGTTGACACACACATAGATTCACATGACAGCAAAATCCAAATCATTTATGAAATACTCAAGGTTTTCTGCTCATTTCTTCCTCCTTCCTTCCTTCCTTCCTTCTGTATTTCCTTGGTTTGGAGTGTTTGTTCTGACAGGGTCTCACCATGTAGCCCAGCCTCACACTCACACTCCTTAGGCTTCCATCTCCCATGTCCTGGGGTTACAGGCATGAGATTTCACACCTGGCTCTTTTTCCTGTGTGTTGGTGGCCATTCCCCACATTAACATTCTATGGGTTCTGGGTGCTATACACACCTGGCCTGAAAGAACTTGGACATACCTTGGCTAAAGGTTTGGCTGTGAGCCCGTCCCAGAGGCTCATGTATCTGAACACCCAGCTCCCAGTCAGCAATCTATTTTGGGAGGTAGGGAGGTTTTTGGCTTCACGAAATGGATTTCTTGGGAACATGACCTACTTTCTGCCCGACCCCTCTCTGCTTTCTGATCTACTGAAATGTTAGGGAGTAGCTGACACACACTCCCCGCCCCCAACAACCACAGAGCCTGCCTCTCCCACCCCTGAAGAACTATATTCCCTCAAAGCATAGGCCCAAGTAAACTTGTCCTCGCTAAGCTGCTTCTTTTTGGGTATTTGGTCACAGTCACAACCACAAGAATGGTAGCTAATACACTTGACATCTTTACCTTCTCACCATCTTTTGAAATGATCGAAGACTGTTCATTTTATTCTAATATATGTTTAGATGTGAAACACTCTTGTGAATGTTACCCCTGACTTTGACTATCAAAAAGAAGTAAAGAAAGAAAAAATAAAAACAAACACAACAAATACAAAACCAAAACCATGGAGGAAGGACCCCAAAATAAAGCTTCTAGGCCAAAGACACAACAGGCTAAAGGGGGCGGTTGAGTGTCTAACAACCTATTGCTTGGAGAGTGAGCCATTGCCCCTTGAATATAAGATTGAAGACAAGGGCTGGAGAGATGGCTCAGCGGTTAAGAGCACTGACTGCTCTTCCAGAGGTCCTGAGTTCAAATCCCAGCAACAACATGGTGGCTCACAACCATCTGCAATGAGATCTGATGCCCTCTTCTGGTGTATCTGAGAACAGATACAGTATACTTACATATAATAAATAAATAAATCTTAAAAAAAAAAGATTGAAGACAGCCTGGACACAGTCTTCAGTCTTTTTCTCAGGCACCATCCTTTTGTTTTTTGTTTTTGCTAAGTAGGCACAGTTGGATGGCCATAGATCTGCCTGCCTCTGCATCCCCGGTGCTAAGATTACAAGTGCATATACCACATGCACCTTTTTTTAGTGTGGGTTCTGTGGGTTGAACCCAAGGCCTCAAGGCACAGTGAGCATTCTGCCAGTAGAGCTAGCTCTTCAGCTCCCCACTGCCTAGGCCTTAAGGATGGATCAAACCAGTCTTAATCCTGATTTGACAATTGAGTCTGTCTTAGCAGAACAGTATAAACCTGTGTCTCACTTTTTTTCTTTTTCCAAGCAAAAAGTCTTAGGCAGTGTGGCACAGGCTGGGGCTTTGCCACTCTATAAATATCCATAATGTATGATTTCCTCCTTTGACTCTGGAACCTAAATAAACAGATTATGTTCCAAAAATTCCATAAAACCATAATTTAGTGGCCACGGCACTCCTAAAGAATCTCATTCTAAATATAGAGAGGTATTCCTTTGCAGAAAAAAAAATATCCCAGCAACTTGGTTCTAATATATAATTAAATCCTCTAGATACTTTGCAGTTATGTTTTATGGCTTATTTTGAGTGTTCATATTTTATCAGAAAATTATAATTTTCCTCTAAATAGGAGTTTTTACAAGGCGCTTGAGTTATGATGGCTGGCTTCATGCTTCAGCTATAATTAAAACTGTGAAAGGAAATGGTGGCGCCCCACGGCACACACGGTTCTACAGAGTGCTTAGTCCTGTAATCCCCCTGCATCTGCAGGGCCGGGGCCACATGACCAACAGTGAGAGCACCATTTGTAACTATCTCTGGGATAGCTGCTTTAAGCATGGAAAAGCATGTTCTGGGGTAAGGAGGGGAAGAAGAAGGTGGCTAGGGACGACTTTGTATATTTCTTGGTTCAGTTTCTACATGGTTGATCCTTAGAGACCTCCTGACCGTGTCACCCTATAACATGCTCCCACACCCAACCTTCCCCTGAGGAAGACTCTCATATCTATAATGATATCCATTACTCGCTGCTTCTCCACTCAATTGTCAGCCTCATGAAGGCTATGCTGGCTAGTCTTTAGTCAATTTGACACAAGCTAGGATCATCTAGGAAGAAGGACCCTCAACTAAGAAGACGCCCCCAGAAGATTTGTCTGTTAGCAAGTCTGTGGAACATTTTAAAAAATTATTATTAGGGACTGATGTGGGAGGGCTCAGCCCACTGTGGACTGTGCCACCTCTAAGCACGTCAGCCTGGGTTGTATAAAAAAAGCAAGCAGAGTAAACTATTAGGAGCAAATCAGTAAGCAATGGTCCTCTGCCTAGGTTCCTGCCTTAATTTCCCTCCATAATGGACTATGAACTGTAAGGCAAAATAAATCCTTTCCTCTCCCAGTTGCTTTTGGTCATGGTCCTTGTCATATCAATAGAAAGCAAACCAATACAAGGGCCAAAGCAAAATCTTTCGTAGTCCCAGCTTGTGAATATTGTCTGAGCTTCCTGGAGAAACAATAGCAGAGCATCTTACATTGAGGGACTCACAGACAAAAAAGATTTTTTTTTCCTGAGTTCTAGAAAGACTGGAAGTATGAGTGAAGTCAGGGTTGACCCTCTGGGTCCTATGTCCTTGCTGAAATGACTGTCTTCTATATCCACCCTTGGTCCTTTGTCTGTGTCCTAATCTTAAAAGAACTTGTTGGTTCTGTATAGATACCAAACACACTGGATTCGGGCTCACCATAAGGCTTTCTTTATTTTAATTAAGAGATTTAATTAAAAGACCATGAGATTTTAAAAATCTCTATGGTCAAATATGGAGTGCTAGGAATTAGGATTTCAATATATAACATTTTAGGAGATACAACTCAAGCCATAATGCTTGTACTGGACATTTAACACATCTCTGTTGATTAAGGAAAACACAATGACACTCGCAGACCTACTCCGGACACGCTGAGTATCCTCTGTGTCTGCTGAGTTCCTCCAACTTCCATCTGCCCTGTGTCACGTGCACACTCAGGCTTGGATATATGTAAATGCTGGTCTCATCCTTCGGTTGGCAAATGTTGATCTCACCTTTTCTTAAAGAGGTTTCTTTTTGCAGTCAACAGAGATCCTTACTGAAAGCTACAATTAGTCAAAATGCAAAGAACAACTGGCCATGGGCCACACATCCCCAGCCAATACATCTACAGCACAAACTCCTACACTCAGGGAATGTCTAAGAGGGGACAGAAAGACTGTAAGACCTAGAGGACCAGAACGTTACCATGTCTTCTACATGACAGGGAAGCTGTACACAGGAACTCTCAACAATGCTGCTGCCTAAACAAGGCTTGGGGGTGGGGGAGGGAGGCCTTAGGAGGAGTAGGGCAGAGCAGAAATTATAATCAGAATATGTTGTATGAAGAAATATGTATTTTCAATAGAAGAAAAAAAGATGGCAAGGTCTAATCAATGGTAATGCCAGTTGGCTTACCAACAGATAGAGGGAAGTCTCGCAACATTCCAGCCCTGATGAAGAGCAGCAGACAGGTGCTGGCTGCTGGGAGAGGGAGAATTCGTCTTCTCCAAGGACAAGCCCCCAGCAGGTTATCCAATCCCAAAGGCCAGCTCTAAACACATATGAGCCGTACTAAATGAACTCAGCAGATTGTACTTATAAATTTATGTGTGTGTGCCTATAAAGCATAAGAAACCATGAGTTTGAGAAGGAGTCAGCAGAGGTGGACATGGGAGAAGGAGGGGGTGATGTCAATACAGAACTCACATATGAAATTTTCAAAACTAAAGTTAAAAGAAAAACCCAATGAATAGTAGAACACAGAACCACCAGAACAGACAAGCCCTTTCAAACAGCTCACCTGAGGTTCTTCTGAAGGACACCTATTCATAAGTCCTTTTTCTCACCTCCAAAATCCTAAGAACATGGATACATGACTCTGTCATCTCTGAGCTAAACCCAACCAATCCAGACACCCAAAATCTCTTGTCACAAAATTCAGATGTGACCTTCAACCCTTCACTTTGGTCATCCTCAGAGGGCCTCGCAGGGGCCTCAGGGTGCACAGAGTTGTTTTGATGATGTCCACACTGTGACAAGGCCATCAGATCTGTATCTGTTGGTCTCAGCTGTGGGTCTTAGATCGTTGTTCATAAATGTGTAATTCTTTTCTCTGTTCTTGCAAGAGAAACCTAGGTTTGGCTCATTGGTGGACTTTGACAGGAGTGTTTTTTATGTCCTTCAATTGCTACCTGCTGCTGTGATAAAAAACACTCTGACCAAAAGCAGCTTTGCGGGTGGTGGGGGTGGGAGTGGGAAGAGTTTATTTGGCCTGTCTGTCCAGACAGATCACAGTATATCACTGAAGGAAGTCAGGGCAAGGACTCAACCAAGATCCTAAAGCAGAAACCGCAGAAGAATGTTGATTGCTGGCTGGCTCCCTTATAGGCTCATGCTTAGCTATCTAGCTTCTTATACAGCCCAGGATCACTGGCCCAGGGAATAGTACTGCCCACAGTGGGCTGGGCCCTCCTCCATCAACCCACAAACAAGTTAACCTCCACAAACTTCTCTACAGCCTGGTCTGATCTGTTTGATCCCTCAATTGAGACTCTCTTCTCAGATGACTTGATTGACAATTAGAGCTAAGTAGGACAGCCACTAAGGTGGCTTTGGCTCTGAGGGTGCTAACAATCTGCTTGTCAATTCCCATCAGGCCTCAGGACTGGAACCCAAGCTAGTAGCAGACAGTGTCCTGTTGTTACGTGACAAAAGATGGGAGGAAGTCAGAGGTGCCCTGATGTCTGCATTCAGTCCTGGAAGGTTGAATGAGGTAAGAAATAGGAAGCATGCATTCAGTTCCTTAAGGATCTGGCTTCTCCCCCAAAGTATAGCAAAGAGCTGCACCAGGTTCGAGGTTTGCCCAGGTGGCACATCAAACTGTCTCACCTGCTGGGGCCCTCAGCTTACTCATTATACAGAAAGCAAAGCATCTTCCATTTCTCTGGCGTTGCACACACCCAGGTACCATAAAGCAAAAGTTTACACTGCATATCCAGCTATCCTGAGACACTGCTAGAGGCACTTTGAGGCACTCAGGAGAAAAAAGTACAACAGTGTTTCTCCTGTGATCATGTATACTGGATAGGCAGGGGAGCCTGTTCAGATGCAAGTCCCCAGGTCTGAGACTGTGAACTTCAAACGCTTAGATGTAAAAGCACTGGCCATGGGTGATGGGCTGTGGGAGGAGAAATGTTCTCCAAGCAGAACTCTAGGTAGGCAGCCGGAGTACCATCATCTTCAAGATAAATTTAGAGCGACCACCAAGCTCTGGTGAGATGTCACAAATTCTTGACTCTGGGCATTTTCCCTCCTCAGCCCAATGGCCCTCCCTTCCCCATCTGTGCATTTAAGAGCTGGTGTTTGCTCTGCCTCCCTGCCAGGTTCTCCAGGCACTTGTGGAAGAAGGAGATAAGGGACAGGGCAGGCTGCCCAAGCGTGTTGTCACTACCTCCTTCTGCAGGAAATGTGACCCTAATGGCTTCTAGAAGCTTCCTTGAACCTTTCACCTCTAGACCACTGGTTCTCATTATGGAACACAATGAGATCACAATCCGCTGTCTATAATCCCAGCATTCATGAGGTGGAGGCAGGAGAATTACAAATTTGAAGTCAGTGTAAGTCTTGTCTCAGTGAGGCTTTGTCTCAAAAAACAAAACAAAACAAAACAAAACAAAATGCAGTTCTTGCCACTCCAAGCCCCCATGGACTCAAACTACCTAAGGTTCCTGAGAGCTTGTGGCTTTATGGGCCTTTCCATGACTCTGCTGCAGCCAGGATGGGGTGGCCCCTGTGTGTTTGCTTGGTCTTCTGTCACTGTACCACAGATCGGCTGCTTTTCCAGGCCCTGGCATTTCTTACGTCTCTCAGTGACTCTAAGGGTCCATTCCGTTTACGTATTTATATTGTTTACTGTGTGTCTCATCCTGCTGCATGGATGCTTCGGGAAATGGGGAGGGGGTTGTTTGTTTGGTTTTCTGTGTTATGTTCCCTTTTTAACTTTCAGCTGCATGGGCAGGGCATCTAACAGGTATGCAGTAATGATGACTCAATGGGCAAATGAAAAAACGAAGAACTAAGAAACTTCCTTAGTTGATGCTTGTGACAAAAACATCAGTGAAAGGGAAATCATTTTGTCAAGAAAAAAAATTAAGGGGCTGTGAGAGATGGCTCCTTAGTTAAGAACACACATTGCTCTCACGGAGGACCCGAGTTTGGTTCCCAGCACCCGGTTCACAACCTCCTATAACTCCAACTCCAAGGAACCGGATGCTTCTGGCCTCCTTGGGCAGCCACGCTTGCATGTGCACTCCCACCCACAGATTCAGACACGTAATCGAGAAGGCTAAGAGGATGGAGCAAATTTTTGTCTTTCTCCTTACAAACTCACAAGCCATATACATGAAAGTAGAAAAGGCAGGTCATAAAGAGACAAAGGGGAATGAAGGAGCACAGGGATGCTGAGCCCAGGCACAGGGATGCTGAGCCCAGACACAGGGATGCTGAGCCCAGACACAGGGATGCTGAGCCCAGGCACAGGGATGCTGAGCCCAGGCACAGGGATGCTGAGCCCAGGCACAGGGATGCTGAGCCCAGGCACAGGGATGCTGAGCCCAGGCACAGGGATGCTGAGCCCAGGCACAGGGATGCTGAGCCCAGGCACAGGGATGCTGAGCCCAGGCACAGGGATGCTGAGCCCAGGCACAGGGATGCTGAGCCCAGGCACAGGGATGCATGGAAATCACTGTGCAACCTCAACATCACCAGTCCTTCCTGAATATGTGGCTTTTGAACTTTTGCCACCAAACTTCAGAGTTTATCACCCCCTCCCATCCCCAACCCAGAGGTTATTCTTTAAAAAGAAAAGAAAAGAAAAGAAAAATAAAAGAAAAAGAAATGCCTGCTTTTCCTTGTATTTCAAGACTTTTCCTTTGGCTCCTTGGCAGCTATGGTCTTCCCTACCTACATGTACCTATGCGCCACCCACCTCCCGCCCTAACACACACCCTGTTGACCTCAGGAGGCTTTCTTAGACTTTGACCACCTACCCACTTCATTTACCTAATGTGAGTCAACACTGCTTCGGATTACTTTAGAATCAACGTTGTGTCCGTGCACAAGCTTGCACGAGTATTCGAGTGCACGTTTGCGTGGCTTTTGTTTGTTTGTTTGTTTGTTTGTTTGTTTGTTTGGAAAAGCTGGGGGGGGCAAGTAAGGTCACATTTTCATTTAAAAATAAATTGCTTTTTGGCTTTAGCCTTATTGGGGATAACAGGCATGGCCAGAGGCAGATCAAATGTGACTAATGATTACTCCACTTCAGGTAGAGGAGACCAGCAGACTCAGTCCGCTGATAGACTAGTGACCCGGACTTACAGAACGGGCTACTGAGAACTACTAGAAAGAAACACAACTGATTTTTTTTATAAAAGGAAAATTTGCCTGGTTAACCTGGCACATTTTCTACTCATTCTCCAAAAGTGTTTGTGCCTTTAAGAGGGCAGCTGGGAGGCTGATTTAAGCCTTGACAATCTTTCAGTAGATTCCTCACCAAAGGCTGTGAATAAGCCTGGAATCGTGCGCAGTTTTATTATGAATCAGGAAGTAAATGGACTTAATTTCAGGAAACAAAATTAAAATTAAATCTACACTTCTCCAAGGGAAACACATAAATAACGGGATGCCCCCGGTCAGGTTAGTGTTTGTTTCATTTTTAAACGTCATAACTCATCAGAAACGGGGGACACAGTGGAAAGTGAGCATCTGTGTTTTCCGCTGAGCTCTTTCAGCCTGAAGGGACAACTTTCACAGACTCCTGTAAGACTGTGGGTCAGCAGGAGAGTGGCAGGTGGCCTTCAGGTACATGAGGGAGGAGAGCTCTTTGAAGAGGAAGCGGGCAACCCCACTGATGTAGTGAGCTAGGATGGATGGCTTCTGCTATGACTGGGATTCTCAGTGCCTCTGAGGGCCTGTGTGGTAAAGGCTGGGTCTCCAGTGTGGCTCTCCAGGGAGCTGACAGAAGGCACATCCGGGGACTGTGGCATCCCAAACATCTCAGATTCCTTCTCTTGCTTCCTGGCCATGAAGTCAGAGGTTTTGCTCTGACATGAAACTCAGCCATGCCATGCTGTCTCACCACAGGTCTGCGTGATCACAGGTGAACCGTCCGAAATGAGAGCCAAGAGAAACATATCCTTGGTATAAATTGGTTGCCTTAGATGTTTTGTCATAGTGGCAGAAATCTGATTAATACAACTACCAAGGAGAGAGATGTGAAGTCATGGAGGATGAAAAGACCTCCATGGTTGAATAGCCTGATAAAATATTACATCATTGTAGATTCATACACACTCAACATATTAGAAAGACATTTGAGGATCAGTTTAGCTTTGCTTATTCTGGACTCATAGTTTTTCAGAGGTAAACACTTGGGGTTAATGAGTTTGTTATTGAGTAAAATGGCGCTGTTGGATAGTAGGCCTTTGCCATTCCCATTGTCAACCTCATTTTCTAGTGCTTCGAGGGCAGCAACCCAACATCCATCACATTAGCCAACTTCATCACTACAGTAAAATACCTGGTAGCCTATCAAGATAAAAGGTCTAAATCTTGCAATTTAGCAAAGTCTAAAATCAATCATCTTTGCTTTCTTGGCCTCCAGTGAGAACGGCAGATGGTGGCTAGCCACTACGGAGGGACTGTCGGAACAAATGGTCACATCTAGAATCAGAGCAGAGACAAAGAGAGGCCAGGGTCCCACAGTCCCCTCCAAAGTCATGCTCCTAGTAACTTAGCTGTTAAAGGTCCCCAGCACGTCTAAATAGCACAATCCTGAAGACCAAACCTCTACACACAACCCCTCAGCAACACTGGGCAGTCAACCTCTGCGAGGCAGCTTACGTGTTCTAACTTCCGTCAGTGATGGACATTCACTCATTTACCCAGATAAACAAGGGACCAGTGAGACCCTAAGGCTGGGTGTCACCCCAGAGTGACTAAGCCACTCACACAGCAATGCGCAGGAACCCGTTTCCACAGTGTGGAAAGCTGGCATCCTGCGCAGCACAGAGGGCTGCAACTCTGTCTAATTTCTCACTTTCATCCAGATGTTTCCTGTCAGGAAGGTAAAGTCAATAATGTATGAGTCTTATAGACAGAGGCATATGCACTTATTACTCCCAATGGGCCTCTCCTGCCTGGGAGAAGACGTATTATTTGAGAATGGCTACAATTTTTTAAAACTCAAGTTGAGACAGCTTAGGAGTGAACACACGGCTCGGACCGTCTCAATGTGGAAGTCTGTGTGCAATTCCAGCCATCTTCGTGGCTTTGGGCTCTGTCTGGACTTGGAATTCCCAGCACAAACTCTTCAGTCAGTACAGGGCTTCTGTGGCAGAAGTGAGTTTTCCAATAACGCTGGAACAAGCAGCTTTCTCTTGGCAGCGTCAGCTGCCGGCGGTTTATTTTTAATATTTGCTTTTATTTCTTAATCCTTCCGAACAATAAAAATAAAAGTCATTATAAACCAGGGTAGCTGTGGTAATAAATACTTCAGAGTCTAAAAATACATTGTCCCTGTCTGACCAGTTACCCATTTACTAGGATATCTGAATATTTAGCAGCACGAGACCATTATCCTGAGACACAGTTGTATCCCACTG
Organism: Micromys minutus; assembly: GCF_963924665.1. NCBI lineage: Eukaryota > Metazoa > Chordata > Mammalia > Rodentia > Muridae > Micromys > Micromys minutus. The sequence goes on along the minus strand of NC_137953.1, from coordinate 40,360,110 downwards.
ACACCTAATCTTCTAATTAAAATCAGAATAATGATGGACTGTTTAAATTCTACTTTTAAGTGTTCATTTTCCATTTGCATTTAAAAGGAAACACACTCCTCATCACCGATACCCCGTCCTGGGTTATAATTTGTCTTTCTTTTGCTGGAATCATGATGTCACTCCCAACTTGCCGCTGGTTAAATGGGAAAGAGCATCACAGAGTGCTTTACAGCTTGGCTGTTGCTTGGCAACCTCAGCAGCCACCTCCTCACTGGAGTAAGTTCTAATTGGCCACCACTCTTGACAGGAGTCTCTGACTTATTGGAAATGACACTTGATTATTCATTTAGGTGGCTGGAGCTGATGTGTATCAGCAGGGAATTTTGCATAAAAATGACTCACGGATGTTTTTAATATCTAGGTGGCTTTCAGCAATGGTGTAGTGGCTGAAGGAAGTGATAGGATTCATTAGCTAGAATTAATTTTTCAATTGTTAGTCAACAGAGTGCGTTTCAAGGTATTCATTTTAAAACCCCCTTCAGTAGCTCATGTATTCAGATATTCCCTCTAACTTTAACTCTTAAACATGGCTGCCCTCGGGCCAACTGTGATAGTCTGAAATACCATTGATAATCACCATACCTCCCCCCCCAAAGATATTTTAGGTCAGTGTTCTGGGCATTCCAGCCCTTGACTACGGACAGCTTTTAGATCTCTTCTAAGCAAAGGGGACAGCAGTGCAGCATGGAGGGAGCACAGTCAGGGGACAAACTCTCCACCAGAAGCTAGGAAGTGAAAGACAGGAAAGGGAAGAGGCAGAAGCCATGGGATTCCCTTCAAAGACACACTCCCAATAACTGACAGAACTCCCACCAGGCCCTGCCTCTTAAACTTACACCAGTTCCAAGAACTGGACCAGACCTTTAAGACCTGGACCTTTGAGAATAGTCCAGATTCAAACTATGGCACCAAACAGGAAGAAATGTTAACTTCTTACTTTTGTTGATTTCTGTCGTTATGAACGTTAGCGTGAAGCAGTGTGGCAAGGTACATAAATTACTGCATAATGGCCACGTCGTGAAGGCCGGTGGCAGAGCTCCAGTCTTGTTCTGAAGAATGCCCTGAAGCAGATGTTAGGTTTGGACAGGGGAAGAAGGTTATACGGTAGCTTCACACAGGCACCAGCCAGAGCAGTGCAGGGCTTGCTTCGAGTACAGGGGCGCTCGCTCAGGCTGAAACAGAGTGTGCAAGGAAGCAGAGGGGAAGCTACTGCAGACGCGGGCTGAGGCTCACAAAGGCTGCTGCCCTGTGTCAGGGGCAGCCAACTGTTAAATGCCCAGAACCGGACGAGTAACTTGCTCAGAACTCTCTAGCGGAAGGGAGCACTTTATTTTGCCATTTGGCCTTCTAGAGGCCAGATGTCCCCAGACACATGAGGCAAATGCCCTGGAGCAGATGAGAACTGTAAATCCACCTCTGGAGTCCCCTCCACAGTACCAGCCGCAGGGTACTGCCGGGCTCCCAGGGTGTGGTTTTAGAATCGGGTACAAGTCTGTACTCTGATTCTTTTCTTAGTCTTCCTTCACACACCAGTAAACAACTCACTCAGCTAGACACCATCAGCATGTGGAGCTCATATAATTTTAACAACATCACGTAACTCAAGAGACCATTCCTTTCCCATTCTCTGAATGGGAAATACTTTCCCCCCAACACTCAGTGAGGCACTGTTCTCCAATCTTCCAGAGATCCAAAGGCTTTTAAATGCTGAGTTGTTTTGTCCCCCCCCCCCTTGAGTTCATACTATCAGATCTGTGGAGAGTGGGACTATAACCTGAGAGTGGATATATTGAGGGACAACTGTGGCACCTGATTTGGGGGAGAAAGTAACAGGAAGGAGTCAGACGGTTTGATGATCTTAGTTCTACTTGCATGATATTATTTAACACAAAAATAACCAGGTTCCATCATTATGGAATTCTAAAATCAACATGTCAAAGAGATGAAAATACTTTTTTCTTAATAGATGGGACATGCCACTTCAAGTAAATGGGGTTACTGCTACAACCCTCTACTGACCCAAATTTAGAAGATGGCTCCCTTTTTCCCATGATCCCAAGCGAATTCTTAGCCTAATATTTAAGTTAATACTATATTAACTATGTTTTGCTTTGCTGTGCCAAACCACCAAATGACAGCAACTTAAGAAAGGAAAGCTTTCTCCTGGACCACAGTGTAAGAAAGGACATAGCCTATCATGGCATGGAACAAGAGGCAGCTGGATACATTGCATGTGCAATTAGGAAACAGAGAGTAGAGAGAAAGTGAGGTCAGCCACCAGCCCCACCCCCAATGATCTACCTCCTTCAGAAGATCCTAAAAGCAGCATCACCATCTGCAGACCAAGTGTTAAAATTATATATGTAGTTTATATATGATTATATTATTGTATCTATTATATGTAATATATGTAATACAAATAAGCCAGCTGGGCATGGAAATACACACATTTGATCCCAATTTTTTGAGACAGGCAGACAGATCTCTGTGAATTCGAGGGCATCTTGGTCTACATCCTAGGAAAATCCAGGCTATAGAGTGAGAATTTGTCTTTGGGGTCCTAGAATGCTACGAAATGGGACATTATAGTTCATTACAATTAGAACATGGCCCAGGGTGAGGAAACAAAGTCAGAAAGATTCAGAATCCATGCCCAAAGGAAGATGTAGACTCAGTGGAAATCTCTGTTTTGCTCAGAGCCAAATTTCAATCATCTACCCTGAGCTCATGCTAAGACAAAAAGAACCTCCCAGTCTATTGATGGGTCTCAAATGCCTTTAACATCAACACAGTCCAGTAGTTCTCAACACGTGGGTGGTGACCCCTTTGAGGGCTGAACGACCCTTTCACGGAGGTCACGTGAGACCATAGGAAAACACAGATATTTACAGTTCAACCCATAACAGTAAAATTACAGTTATGAAGTGGCAACAAGCATAATTGTATGGTTGGGGGTCACACAACTTGAGGAACTATGGTAAAGGTGGATGGTAGCACCGGAAAGGTTGAGCACCACTGACTTAGACACTCCTGGAGAACTGAGTAAGGACACAACAGGTACAAAAGAGGGGGTATTGGAAACCTGTTGCCTGTTACTTCGTAACAACTTTTTACCAAACCTTGCAACTTGAAACAACAAACTTTTGTTTCTATAACTCAAGCTTCACTCTTGGCTTAGCTGGGATCCTCGGCTCAGGCCCTCTTGGTATAATGGCCACGTTTCTAGTCTGGTCTGTGGGCTTATCTGAAGGATGGAGGAGGGAACATTTGCTCCAAAGATGGCTGCCATAGTTATCTGCAGAATTCCATTTCTTGTGGGCTCTGGGAGACAACCAAGAAGCTTGTACTGTGTCCTTCAGTCAGTGAGGACACTCAGAGCATTTCAGCAAAATGAATACACAAAACACAGTAATTTCTGAAGATTAGTGCTGTGACTGGATTTTGAGGTGGATTGGGAAATAAAAAGACAGGGGCTCTTGGGTTGGTTGGTGGGTTTAGAGAGTGTCCACAGGCCAGCTTCTGGACTTAGAGTCAAAGGTGCCACCCTGTGAGCTTCATCCCCAGGAGGCAGAATAGCAGGACTCTTCTAGTGGCAAAGTCGGAACCAGGCAGCATTGACCCAGTGAGAACAAGCAGGAGACCAAGGGGAGCTGTCTGTGAGGAGGAAGAGGGGCGCAGAGAGGAGTCCTGCTGTCCAAACTAGCCTGGAGATGGATTCCCCATACCACAGGTGTCCTGTTTGGACCACTCCTGATGACGGCTAGGTGCTTTACATATTCTGTTTCTAATTGTGGTCGCAGCACTTCAAAGGTGACATACTCCCGTTCTGCCGGTGACAATATGAAGTCTCTGCTTTTAGGCCACTGGAACTGAACTACAAAGTTCCAGGGAGCAGAATCATAGTCATTGGCATTGACTTTGAGCGCTTGGAACCAGTGTCCATTACCCAAGCCAAATCCTTCACCCTCGGAGAAAAATGCCAAAGGTGGGATTCTGAAGGGCATCACGGGTGTTGAGTGCTTCTTCAAAGGGGAGATGCCGGACCTTTTCTTGGCCATCTGTAAGGTTCCTCCTCTGCCTACTCCTAGGAGTTAGAATTCATCCACTTGCTTTTCCCACACCGATCTTCTGAGACAGTTGATCAAATCCTTTGGAAAACACTGGGCACTGTCCGAGTTTATATGATAAAGTCCAGGCTAAGCGAGAACTTCCTTCCTTGGGGAATTTTCTTCCCAAATTGAGGACTTCATTCTCAGCAACTACAGCTACCAAATAGTCCCACTTTCAGACTGTCTTCTCTAGGGACAACACAGGCTTGGCTGCTGGACTGACTCTCTGACCTTGGACAACTCAAGATTGTGGTATTAAAATACCATGGAGTGGTTTTAACAATAGATAACCGTTTACTCAGTTTATAGACTGCAATTGGAGAACAGGGCAATTGTGGCTTTTGGTGGTTCCTCTTTTGTGGCTTGCAGGTGGTCACCCATCATGCTATAAGCTTGCAAGATCCCCCTTTTGAGGCAGTGTCTCACCATGTAGCTCAGGCTGGCCTTAAACTTACTATGTGGCCTAGGCTAGCCTAGAAGTCATAATTCTCCTACCTCAGCTTTCTGGATGCTGTAATTACAGGCACACACCATCATTCCCTGGATTGATCTTATGATTTCATTTAATGTTAATGGTTGCCTGAGAGGCTACCTCTCCAATCCAGCCACACTGGAAATTAGAACAACAGCATATGGATTTCAAGAGGACACAAGCATTCAGTCTACAACAACCCCCAGACGAAATCCATTTTTAAAACCAAATGGTATCAATATTTTATGTAATTAAAAGTACAACATATGTGCATCTTGAAAATGTTGGATAAAGCAAAAATAAAAGCCACCCATTGTCCCACGGAGATGGAACACAGCAGAATGAAAGGCAGGCTTGGGATCTTCCTGGAGAGCATTGGGTTTCCTCTCAGCTTTGTCCAGACATATACCGCATTCACCTGATGATCTAAAGACACAGGGAGGGAGCTGCAGCACCACAAGCCCAACCCACGGAGCCGTTGCTCTGTGTATTCATCTCACAGAATAGTAGACATTCTGTACCAGTGGGACATAATGAAAGAAAAAAACCCGCAAACCCACAATGGTGGCAACTGGTCAACATACTTGTGGATCATGCTCCGTTGTCTTGTGATTTTTTTTTTCTCTGCATTACTTCTTAACATTTTCGTCCCCAATCTCGTATCACATTAATCCAGATAAAAACGTCATTATTCATTCGGTGGGACAGATAGCAGGCATGGTAGATAACCACAGCCACATCAGCCAGCAACACAGCACTTCAGCCAAGTGCTCGTGGGAGAAGGGATGGTAGATGATTGGTCCTAGATCCTCTGCGTCACCCAGGCCTGCACTTAGGTTCAACACAGGAGCTCTCCTGATACACAGGCCATTCTTTCTGCTTCTGAGAAGTTTGTATAAGTCAAGTTTTATACCACACCTCCCTGGCTAGTATAAGTGTTGGGATTCTGTAAACCCTACCCCTCAATTACCTGGCAGTAGCCAGGTATGCTCCGCCCCAGTGACCTGACACTATAAAGGGGGCTGCTTGCCCCTCCTCTCTCTCTTGGCCTCTCTTGCCTCCTGGCTCTCTTGCTCTCCCAACCTTACCCCTCCTCTTCCCCTTCCCTTCCCCCCCTCTCTCCATGTGCTCATGGCTGGCCTCTACTCCTCTATTCCTCTCTCCTCTCTCTCTCTCTCTCTCTCTCTCTCTCTCTCTCTCTCTCTCTCTGTCTGTCTCTCTGCCTCTACCACCCTCTTAACTCTCCCATGACCTGAATAAACTCTATTCTGTACTATACCGTTGTGTGGCTGGTCCCTCAGGGGAAAGGGATTCCCAACATGAACCCCCCAGAGGTATATCCCTTGCCACCAGGCCTTGCCATACCTCCATGGGCCATGTGCTCCCCTCTCTCTTCATCCTTCCCCTAACATTGATGCCGAAACCCGGGACGTCATCTCTTCCTTACAATAAGGATATTTAATATTGATGTCTAAGGAGACCCTCATTACAACAAGTTTTTGTTGTTAGTTTTTTTTTTTTTAATAATCCTCTGAAAAATTTTGAAAGATCCATTTTTGTTTGGTTTGGTTTGGTTTGATTCAAGAAGTGGTTTCTCTACGGAGCACAGCTGCCCTGGAACTCGCTCTGTAGACCAGGCTGCCCTGGAACTCAGAGATCCACCTGCCTCTGCCTCACAAGTGCCACGATTACAGGTGTGCACCACCACTACCCAGTCCTATTTCCAGGATTTTATTAAAATAAAATTCACTTGAAAAGCTAAGTTTATTAGGCTAACTGAAGAGACTGCAAATGGCTTACCAGGTAAAAGTGCTTGTTACCAAGCTGACGACCTTAGTTTCTTCTCTGGGAACCACAAGATAGAAGGAGAAAACCGATTTCTGTAGCTTGTCTCTGACTCCCACATGCACACTGTGCTGTGCACGCTCACACATACATGCTAAGTAGCAAATGACTGTGATCAGATAAGACTGGAATCCAGAGAAGCTAGCCAGAGAGACGTGCTTAGAAATCACTGCGCTCTAAACGTTAAGAAAGTCAGATTTCTTGGGAATGAGGCCTGGGAGACATTTTAAGGGACCCACCCACATGTATTCTCATACTGATGGACAGTTCAGTGGACAGTCTGTGAGAATGTTAAAAAGAATTTCGACAGAGTCACTGAAAACAAACCAGGCTCACCTATCCATTTCTTTCCCCAGATGGGCTTAAGGGCAGACAGCTGGGGTCAATAACCACTGACAAGGTTGCTTCCTGATACAGAGAAGGCGGTGCCAGGCCGAGTGTTTACTTAGGTTTATCCTGACTGGCCAAAGGACTTTGAAAACTTCTGCAGATACGGGAAATGTGCAGGAGGGTACAGGTCTGTGCTCGAATCAGGCTGCTTAGTCTTGAGGTAAATGTTACTGGAGTTTAAATGGAGCAAGGAAGGCATGACTGCACGTCCACTTTGAGTTACAGAAATGCCCCCATGCCTCTCAGATCAGTTCCTTGCCACAAGGCTCCCACAGCATTGCAGGTAAGGAGATGCTGGTGCCATACGTGTGTTCCCCCACCCCACAGGGCACATGGGCCGGGCTGGCAGGGAGCTGTGACAGGGAGAGGGTCCAACACAGCCACACATCCTCCCAGCATCTCATTAGCTGTCCAGACTGCTGTTCAGGGAAGTTCAGGGGTTGTTCTTCCCAGGGCAACTGAAGACAACTTTTTATGGAAATAAAGGGAATAGACATTCGAAGCCTGGAGTAGGGGAGATGGACAATGGTACTGGCTGTTCATCCAGAGGACCCGCGTTTGGTTCCCAGCACCCACATGGCAGCTCACAGCTGTCCGTAATTCTTGTCCCACACACCACTCATACAGATAATTTGTTTTTAATACAGGGAAAGAATGTTTAAAAGGAAACACAAAACCTTTCTAATGAATGGAGCCTCAAGGGCTAAAGGATCGGTTGCACGCAGTGATAATTTATCTGAAAAGACCCATAGCTTCCATCAACCTGAACTTTGACATTAGTTTATGGTGTGTGTCTTGTGCAAAACTACCAATCTAAATCTGACCTTGCTGCTTGCTTACAGGGTTCAGTCACAGAATGGGGCTCATTTACTATTTACTAGATAGTGCCTGAAATAAGGCTGTGTTCTACCTAGGGGTTACTATTTGAGAGAGTGACATTTTTTCCTCCCAGAGGAACAATAAGAATGGAGAAAGGCCCTGCCCCTAGGGGTATTGAAGTTTTGGCTGCTGTGTCACAGGTGAGTGGTAGGTGACAGAGAGAAGAGAACCTATGTCTATATTCAATGTTCTGACCTTTGGACATTTGAATGATTGCTAGACTAGCATCCCTTGAAAAAGGTGATCCCGAGAAGACCACCACAGTCTGACGCCATGCTAATGGGCTCCCTGGACAGGAAGCAAGCCAGAGACTAGAAGAACCGTGTCTGGGACCGCAGGCCCTGGGTGGGAGTGAGTCTGAGACAGACAACCCTTGCAAGGGACCACTTGGGCAGGCCGGGCAAGGAGCTAGCCAGAGGTACCATAGGTCCAGACAGGAAACTAGGGTAAGATGACGACCAGTCTGGCAGGCATAGGGATGGGGAGGACCATGCCCAAGATGATCCCTGTCCAATGCCAGAGTGCACAAGCAGAGTATAGCACTCCTGAGACCATTCCTGAGATGGCCCCAGACACTCAGAGACTCTGGGTGCCACTAAGAGGAACAAGTGGTGGAGAAATGGGAGAGAAGGAGAAACAGAAGAATGTGGGCACAGTAAAGAGAGGCAGAAATGGAGACTGAGGGTGGTGAGGAATGGCCTGAACTGAGTAGCCGGTGACGCCACCTGAAACCATGGTAAGAACAGCAGCAGGGGTCTGTTGTCACCAAAGGCCAAGTGGATGTTACTGGTGATATGTCTGTGTCTAAGGGCCGTGCAGAACTGGCCCCACCCTTACCTGGGCATCGTGGAAAAGTCGACTCTGGGTGCCTGAGAACTACAGAGCTGACCCTGACCTGAGCTGACCACACACTTTACGGGGGTTGTTGGTGAGCTGGCCTCAGTGACACACGTGTAGGAGAGCTGTCCCTACCACTCATCTCCCTTTTGGTGGTATGGACAAGGAAAAGACACCCTCCTCAGCCCTAACCATCAGTGGCAGGCAAGGGACCTGGCCCTGCCACTTGTCTGCTATGTGGTGACTTAACTGAGGGAGGGATGGCCCCCACCTCACTCCTTGTCACCTATGGCAGGCAGGAGAGCTGGCCCTGCCCCTCACCTGTTTGTGCACTTGGGAAAGCACGCTCTGCACCTCACCTGGGCAACACAATAGATCTGGCTCTGGATGTGGAGATGCCAGTGAGCTAGCCTGGGGACATGAGTGCAGGAGAGCCAGCCGTGCCTCTTGTCTGCTGGACAGTGGTGCAAATGAAGCAGAGGGAGAAGACCCTCCTTTCCTCCCTCATCCCTTGCCATCTATGGCCGGAGAAGAGCTATCCCTGGCATCATGAGAGTGGGAGAACTGGCCGTGTCTGTCACCAGATACGACACTTAGGAGATCGGCACAGGGAAGCAGGGTAGAGATGGCCCTGGTTGTGGGAGTTGCTGATGACCTGGCCCAGAGGGTGTGAGAGCAAGAGCTGCTGGGCTGACCAGCTCAGATACCTCTCAGGCCGAGATCCAAGGCTTTGTATTGGCCCAACCCAACATCTACCCTATTGCTAAATTGCTGGAGTGCATGAAAGGGAAGAAGGCAGTCCTGCAGATCCCAAACAATAGTATCTTCATGACACAGGGCAGCAACAGGATATCCAAAGGGTGTCCCAGTGAGGAGCTAGTATTGATAGAAGCCTTGTACCAGTCCAAACGTGAGTCATTGCAATGAACATTTGCAAGCAAAGGAGTATGGACAAAGGGTATACTGTGGGGCACTGGCTGCTCTTCCAGAGGTCCTGAGTTCAATTCCCAACAACCACATGGTGGCTCACAACCATCTGTAATGGGTTCCAATGCCCTCTTCTGGTGTGTCTGAAGACAGCTACAGTGTACTTATATATAATAAATAAATAAATCTTAAAATGCCTCAAAGCCAGAAGTGAAAGAGAATGAGAAAAAAGACTGGGACCCATTGCCTACTGAAAGAAGCATCCCCAGTGGCTGAGAGACATTGCAGTAGGCCCAGACTTACAGGAGCTCACCATCTCTCAGTCATAGCACCCTGAGGGGATGCCTAGGATGCAAACTGTACTAGAAGGGCCTTCATCCAATAACACACACACACACACACACACACACACACACACACACACACACACCTCTGGCAATTAGATTAACATTTTATAATTTTTCTATCGTCTCAAGACTTGAAGAGCAAAAAGTAAATATTGCATGCTCATTGAAATTCATCTATCCATTCATCCATCCATCCAACAAGTAATTATATGCCAGGTTCTGTTGTATGTTCCAGAGATTTTTTTTTTTTATTGAACAAACAGATGAAACCTCCCCTGACCTCAGACTCCACGTAGTTTAGCATCAAAATAATGAAAACCAGATGCTAGAGAGATGGCCCAGTGGTTAAGAGAGCATACTGCTTTTGTAGAGAACCCAACTTCAGTTGCCTGTGTCTATGTTGTGTGGCTTACAACCATCTATCACACGAGCTCCAGGATTCCCCAGGACCTCTTCTAATACCTGAAATGCTCCTCACTGTAAGCAAACACACACATAATCTTCAGAGTAAAATCGGGGGGCAGGGGAGGAACCAGAGGTTGAGAACACTGTCACTCAGTTTCAGCACCCGCCTGGTGGCTTACACCCACCTGTAACTACAGCCCCTCGGGATCTGCTGCGTTCTTCTGACATCTGCAGGATCAGGCATGTGGTGCACACACATGAGAGCAAAACACTCATATAAAGTAAAATAAATCTGAAAATTGTTCATTTAAATATGGCTTTAAAGCTCCTTTAAAAGAGTAATAATAATGAAAGCCAAACACCAGGCACCGTTTCAAAGTATAATTTTCATAAATGCTCAGAAGAACCTATAGCAGCATTCTGCCCCAGCTAAGAATGTGTACTGGTTTGAATGACCTCCTGGACAGTTCCAACTTGGCCCTTCAAATATATAGAAGAGAATAAAAGTCAGTAGAGAGTACTACCCATCCAAGAGATCCTGTTGGAGGTCAAAGGGATGGGCAGCCAAGCCTGCAGCCTAAATGTGTTGGAGCCACATAGGTGTGCACGGTGCTGTTCTCTAGACCTTTCTCTTGGCATTAGAAATTTTCCACAATAAAATATAGTACTATTAAGAAGCCAAACAATTCCTCGTGCTGATCAAGAGTTACCCTGTCTTGGAAGGCTTAAACAGCTGAAACACAGATGAAAACCCTCTCTCAGAAATACCATTAAGATAACTTCTGCCTTAATTAAGAAGTTGGACCAGATGACCCTCAGTTCCTCTGGATACTAGATTCTGTGTTCTGGTGGGGGATCTGAAAATTTAATTGGAACAAGTTCGCATGGACTTGGGTTAGTTCCAGGACCAGGACATATGGAATATGGTCTAGTTGCTCACTAATGCTAACCACATGTCAGAAAGCTGAGTGCTGATTCGAAGTTTTGTCTAAACACTTAATGACGGCTTTCATAATTATTTCACCAGATCCATGTTTGATCCTTTCTTCTTTTGTGTTTCTACCACAGAAGGCTCACTTAAGCTTAAAATCGGTTTTTATAGACACTGTATTTTACAGATATTGCGAATACTTCCTTAATCTTAGCCTTGTGAAAAGTACCTTTGAAACACAGTCTGTTTGCCCAGAAAGCACTGCGTGTGACCTTCTCCATCATTGGCAGCCATTTTAGGCACCGTGCCCTAATTACAGCTTTGCTATCTATTATCAGATGATACCTCTCGTCAGCCAAGCCTGTGAACTTCTCCTGGCTCACTTAAAACGCTATGCAGCTTCCGGGGACACATTCGACATCCAGAGGTAAGGCTGCTCCATTACAGGTGAGAAGTCACAGTTCTGAGTGAATGATTCTTGCCACGGTGCATAATGGCTGGATAATTACCTTGGGAGTAGCAAACTGGAAAATGCCAGACGGCCATAACAGTGTGGATAGACTGACTAATGAGAAGAAAGCTAAACTCAAAGTAACTTGAGTCAGGGATGGCAGCCTGCTGAGAACAACCCAAATGTGAAGTGGTTCGTCCCAGAATAATCTTACCCTCTGATCTCCATGGATACAATGGGCCAGATATGTCAGGGCAGAAAAGACAGGGACCTAAACTTTCACAAGAAAAATTCTGAGGACAGGTGTGGTGGCACATGCCTTTCATCCCAGCACTTGGGAGGCAGAAGCAGGTAGATCTCTGAGAGTTTGAAGGTAACTGGTCTGCATAAATTCTAGGCCAGAGCTGCACAGTGTGGCCCTGCCTAAAGACAAAAACAAGCAAGTGAGTCGTGAGGCTGAGACTGAAGCTTGGTTAGTAAAATGTTTGCTTGGCATAAGCAAAGCCTTGGGATTGATCACCATCTACTAAGGAAACGAAGGCTGGAAGATCACAAGTTCAAGGCCAGCCTGGGCTAGAGTGAGTTTAAGACTAGTCTGGGCGCTTAGTGAAATTGTGCCTCAAAATAAAGCATTGAGGGGCTGGAGAGATGGCTCAGCAGTTAAAAGTTCTCTTCTGCTCTTCTAGAAGACTCGGGTTCAAGTCCTACTACCCACGTCAGGTGGCTCACATCTGCCTGTAAGTCACAGGGAATCCGAGCTTTCTTCTGGCCTCAGGGGACACTGCAGGCATGTGGTAGTGTATATAAATGCACTCAGGCAAGCACTTATACACATAAACAACTACATCCCTAAAGACAACTGTAATAATAACTGAATGAAAACAGTGATTGTCTGGGGACATCGTACCATAGGATAGAGCGCCTTAACATATACAAGGCTCTAGATTAAAATCTCAGTTCAGCTAAATAAATAAATAAATAAATAAATAAATAAATAAATAAGCAGCAATCATTTGTGCGTGGCAGCCACAGCTCAGTGGGGGTCAGGGGAGCGATGTTACGTTTATATAGCTGGCAATTTAAGCAACGGACTGACTTTTCTCCTAGCAACCTTCAGATGCTTCGTGCTAAATCATGGCTGGGAGCACAGTAGGCACGGAATGACTGCAGATCAGCCACAGCTGACTCAGAATCACCACTGCCAATAAAACCCCAGGCTAGTCAACAGCAGCGCCTCTGCTGTTCCCAGCTGTCGGCAAACCTCATCCACACCCTCCCAGAGTTCGCAGAAGGCGGAGGAGGTCAAGGTGGCCTCCTCGGCAATTAAAGCAAAGCAAAAAACTCTTCAGTCTGGAAGCATCAAGCATTAGGGACTGGTGGGATCGAACTCAGGAGCCTTGCAGACTTTTTGCGTCAATGGGGAATCGGTGATCGATCAGAGAAATGTTTTCAATATAAGCCGTCAAAATTTCAGAGTCCTCAAGTCAGGTCGTTTGTTCTGTAATGATGGCTGCAGGACCCAAGCAGGAGGACTAACTGTGTATCAGTGAGGACAGCTGTTACCGTCATCGAAGAGTCTCAGTGACCCAGGGATTCAAAAGGCCTTAAGATGGCAATGCCTGTAGGAAAACAAAAAGGATCCTAGGGACTGGTGGGGTGGCTCAGAGGTCAAAGGTAAGCCTGGGGAGCTTGGTGACCCAAGTGTGATCCTCAAAAACCACACGAAGGTGGAAGGAAAGAACCGATACCACAAAGTTGTCCAATGACCTCCACATTCGGTCAGGCACAGGTTCCCATCATGTACCCACCACTAACACCTCCTCTTGTGCATGCTTACACACACACACACACACACACACACACACACACACACACACACGTGCGCACACACACATACACACTGTGCAAATATAGACAAGAATAATAAACATGAAACATTTTGTAAAAAATAATGCTAGTTTAAAATGGCATTGGGAGGACCAGGCTTCTGTCCTGGGGTTAGTTAAATTTCTGACGCTATTGGAAGACACTTTTCCTTTTGTTTGTTTGGAAAAAACAACTCATACTTCCAATAATACATTAAATATATTCCGTAAGCCTGCCCAAAGTTTGTTTGCTATTTATTTGGATGAGAAGAGCTCTTGTTTTGTTACAATTTTACTTTATTTAATGTATATAATAAATAAGTACACTGTAGCTGTCTTCAGACACATCAAAAAAGGACATCTGATCTCATTACAGATGGTTGTGAGCCACCATGTGGTTGCTGGGATTTGAACTCAGGACCTCTAGAAAAGCAGTCAGTGCTCTTAACCACTGAGCCATCTCTCCAGCCCTTGTTGCACTTTTAAGAATGCAAATTCATCAGGTATAGTGGCACATGCCTTTCGTTTCAGTGCAGAAAGGCAGAGGCTAGTCAGGGCTACCTACATCTCAAAAAGAAAAAGAAAAAAGGAGGAGAGAAAGAAAGGAAGAAAGAAAAAGAAAGGAAAGCCTGCCAAATCATTAGAAGGAAAAATGGAGGGGAGTTAATAAAAATGAGCTTAATTAGATTCATTCACCAATGCTGATTTGACAGCTGTCAACTAATCACTAGATTCCGGCCTGAGATAGGCTATGCATGCATAGGGCTAAAGCCTCTAGGCTTTGGGGCTCCTGTTTCCCTTCACAGGAAGGCACCCCTCGCCTGGAAGGTATGTACCTTAGTGACCCCTCTGTTCTAAGGCCTGAGGTAATGATGCTCTGCCCTCACCTTCTCTTCCATAAAAGCCTCAGTCACATTCTGCTGTTACTGCTCATCCAGGAAGCTTCCCTTCCACTACCCCAGGAAGGGTGTGCTGTGGGAAGGGCAGTCTAGCATCTTTCAAATTCCAGCGTTTCTATGCCCACAGGTGTTACTGCTGTTATACCACAGATATGGTGGCCAGTGTGGCCTTTGGCACCCAGGTGGACTCCCAGAATGCTCCGGAAGATCCCTTTGTACAGCACTGCCGGCGTGTCTTTGCCTTCTCTATCCCCAGGCCTCTCCTGGCTTTAACGTGTAAGTGCAGCCCCTGTGCAAGGTGGTGAGAATAGACCAGCACTCACAGGACAGCTTGAGTCCCTTCCACCAGGAAAGTTCCCGCAGGGCTCTCAGAGTTGTCCTGCAGTAACTTGGTCTCCCTGGAGCCACTACAATTCTCTTGTCAAAAATCTAGGCTGACTTATGACCAACGCAGGAAACCCTGGCCTCTGTCACACCAGGGTCAGAAAACGGATGCAGAGAAATGCAAAGTCAAGACTAGAACTCATCTCTCATTTCCTAGGGTTGGTTGTTTGGTTTGTTTTTTTCCATCACTCAAAACCCTCTTCTGAGGACTTCTCTACCAGAAGCCAACAACTCCGAAACAAGAAATCACTAGATGGGGCTCTGGAAGGAGGCTTCATGTTAACATGACTAGATCACTGAATTGATTTTACAAGGGAGTCTTTGCCTTCTGGCCAGTTCTGGTATCTTCTCGCTTTTATGGAAACAACAGTGTGTGGCTGATATTGTATTAATGAGCTCTTCCCTGCCCCTCTGTTATATTGGCATAGTCTAGTCACTTCTTGGCCAGATTCCTCCTCCTCTTCCTCCTCCTCCTCTTCTTCCCTTCTCCCTCCTTCCTTCCCTCCCTCCTCTTCCTCCTCTTGTTCTCTCCTCCTCCCTCCTCTTCCTCTTCCTCTTCTTTTCTTCCTTCTTTCCTCCTCCCCTTTTCTTCCTCCTAGTTCTCTTCATCTTCCTCATCTTTCCTATTTTGCTCCTCTTCCTCCTTTCCTCTTTCTTTTTAGAGACAGGATTTTATTTATATAAACTTGTCTGATCTCCCATTAACAACTCTCTCGTCTCACCCTCTTGTGTGTTGGAATCATGGACCATTTGCTAGCTTTTCTTCTCATCTCTGAGCCAGTTTCGGTGGGAAGCTGTCACCTCTCTCCTCAGCACACTGAAACCTGTTGGCATTTGTGTCCAGGAGGTCTGCTGGGGCGAAGGCAGCCCCTCCTATGCACTTTCAATCACAGACAGGAAGGACTGTCATTAACAAGGCCCCTGCTCTCAGTACTTCTCAACGGGCTGAGGCGTGTGAGCTCTGGTTCTACAGTCTCCAGCCTGATTCAACAGAAAAGGTTATGCACAGCTTTGTGGGCTGATCGAAGTCACATGCCCCTGTGGCAAGGCCTCATCCCTGGGCCCAGGACATCTCTTAGGGAAATAATAAGTGTCCTGATCTGGGGAACCTTTTCCTAAGAACCCAGGCTGCATTTTGCACGGCAGAAGAGTATCTACAGTAGATGAAGCCAGTGTCCTTGGCAGCAGCAGCTGCAACAACATGCTTAGGGACAATTCAGATGGCTGATGTGGGGACATTTGTGCAGAGAAAGACGAATACAAATGACCAGAAAGTCAATAAAGTAGATGGACTTCTGTACTCCCGCGAAGGCTTGGCACACAGCCAGTCACCCACTCCGCCCTGAGGAACTTGCAAAGACACTCGCCTTCTAAGATTAGAGGTAGGGACTTCTAAATGTGAAATTGGGTTTGCAAGGCCAGGTACACATGAGGACTCACTTTATTGCACAGGCATTTAATGATTGCTTATGATGTACAGGAAATGGAAATAAAAGCTAGAGTCACATCAAGCACTGCTCTGAGAAGACTGGCTTCCCAAGTGACTCTGATTCAAGGCTGGTGCATGCTTCCCAGTCACGGGAGTCTAATAGCCCTGCTTTATTATCACTCCCCCTCTAATGCTACTTTTGTTTTTCTCTTTCAAGTATCATTTCCATCCATAATGGTCCCATTGGCCCGGATTCTGCCCAATAAGAACCGAGATGAACTGAATGGCTTTTTTAACACACTCATTAGGAATGTGATTGCCTTACGGGACCAGCAAGCAGCAGAAGAGGTAACTATTTTTATAGGACACAGCCTGGAAACAGAATGGAACCTAATTTGGCATCACTCTCTCTTTTCTTTCTCCATCCCTCCACAGCTCCTCACATCACATGAGTTTATCCTTTACTAGTCTCCCATTCTGAACTTTCAAGGGCCAGTAGAAAGCAACAGGAAGGAGGGATAGTAAGGATAGTAGAAGTCTCCACCTATGTGCCTATCGCTGATGTGAGTTGTTGAATGAATGCCAACCCCTGAACTGTTTCAAATCGCCTAGCTGTTACCCCCAAGCACAGGTTGCAGGTTGCAGTGGCCCAACATCCCCCCCATTTACTAAGTCAGAACCTCATGCAATTTTCATGAGCATAGCCTTTCTGCTGAAAAACAGCAAGATGGGGCTTCATAGCATGAACAGCATAAATATTAGCAAGAAGTTTAGGCAACTGTCAATCAATCTGGTATTCCCTTTCAACACAGACACTTGCTAGGAAATTTGTGATTGAAGCTTCCTGTTCTCTTTAGCAGGCTTCCATGTTTCCCTTTTCTTTATAGACTTACACTCTGCTTGGTACATAGTAGGGATAAGTAAATATTGGCTGAACTTAACTTTGAGTAGAATGCAGTTTTCTGTGTAAGAAATAATTTTTTCCGCATCAGAGGTATACCCTTGTCATTAAAGTTGCCCATTATGGGTCTCATCGCATTAAAGACAGTCACTGAAATGGAAAGGGGGGGGCGGCTAAAAGGGCTTTCCCTTAACTGCCTTGAGCAAGATGGAGCTTTAAAAGGGTTTTCTCAAAGACAGTGGCTCACAGGGATTCATGAGGCCTGATGGTTAAGGCATTGGCCTAGAATGAAGTCCAAGTCAATTAGTAGCTTGATGCATTTAGCAGCCATGGGCAACAGCCTGTCCTGCTCAGCTGCATACCCGGGGGACTCTGTAGCAGCTATGTTGGGATAGGGAAGGTGTAGGAATGTATATACAAGCTTTCAACCCCTTGGCCTACAACACCATTAGCTCAACTTGAATGCCTTTAGAGGTGGGGGAAAATGGGCTAACTGGTATACCTAGCCCCGCTCTAAAGCCAGAAAAAAACAGGATAGTTTCATTCAAGTATGTTTCTAGACTGTGAGGAGGAAGTCCAAAGGACAAAAGATAAGAAACATTTTCAAACCTCACTGTTTGCTACAAAGGATTGCCTGTGAGAGTATTCTCTCTCTCTCTCTCTCTCTCTCTCTCTCTCTCTCTCTCTCTCTCTCTCACACACACACACACACACACACACACACACACACACACACACACAAACTCTTGGAGGCCCTAGCCTGAAACCCACTGGCTGTAAAACCAGGCTAAAGATTCAAAAACTGTTGTTCTGAGTAACTGAGAGGTGAGAGGTTATTAAAGAGCCAATTACTGGGATTGCCTCAAGCTTTTCCTTCTATAAACTTTACAGCTATTTGTTTCAAACAATGAGTTGATCTGAGAAAAACCTCCCAACCACAAATCCAGGGCTGCCCGTGTCAAGACAGGGCTATACAGTTACAAAGAAAACTCACTTAGAACCCTTCTGAACTCTGTATACATTCCATCAAACAGATGTGTGTTTGCACAGTGAAAATGCCGCACAGATGTTAAAAGGTAAATATTTTTCTAAGCTCGAGCCTATGGGCAGATTAGACACCTACATCTATCAAGGCGTGTATTTTTCTTGGATATGACTATAAACCAGCCCTGTTTCCATCCTAAATAGGCAGCTTCACGTGCCCTTCATGATGCTCTGTGAACGAAAGAATCCCATCCGCACTAACGATGTTCTCTAGCTTATGAACCCTAGAGAGAGGCCCTTTCCCCTGGCCTCATTAGCTGGCAGTTAAGTAAGATTTCTGTAAGACTTCACCAGCCCTTTTAGCAGTCTGGCTGGGCTGGGATAAGAGGAAAACATGCCAGCCACCATGCTGCTTCTGAAAAAAATGTGTGGTGTAGATATGACTGTGAGCTGTCTTGTCATCGCCCCTGCTCCACCCAGGAAAAGCCACAGCCAAGCCTCAGAGACTAAGCTGTGCCATGCAGCCTTAGCATGTGCTTTGCTTCCCCAATCACATCCTGGCACCCAGGGAGCCTTGGATGTTCCGCTACCCTGGACCACTGTGACAGGTCAGCAGTGGAACCACGATAGCCACCCAGATGCTGACCAATAGCAGTTAAGAAGTCATTTGGATAGCAAAATGGGCAGTTTAGGGCACAGTAAGGAAGCTCTGGTTTTCTATAGTTGAAACGGACTGGTGGGAAATGGAGACCTTGCCTTCTCAGCCTCAATGTATGTAAGTCCTTAGTGGTGAGCCCTACCTACCCTTGCTGTCCTAGATGACACCTTTGATGGTCACTAACCTGTTCATCAGCAAAGGCCTCCAGCTCCAAACAACAGTTGATCAGTTGAAACCAAGCCCAATGTACCTAACCCTGAGGGTACCCATTGCTTTAGATTCTGATTTGTAGAAGATTCTATTGCATGTTTAATATGCACTTAGCACTACACTTGGCCCAGGCCCCGGAAAGGGGTGGGTCACACCCTGGGGCTGCTGTTCATCGCATGGCTCAGGAAAAGTAGCCACACACAAAATGCCAACAAACTTAAAAAACTTAAAAGATGGAATTACATGCCTTTGTAAGGGGCATAGATTATTCATGCAACAGAAATCCAGAAGCCAATGAACTGAGAAAACACCACAACTAGGAAAATACTTTGAAATTCTAATATTTTCTTGTTGGAGGTTCTGATACTCCCCTCTTGCTGTTTTAATCCCATAAAACTTCAGAAAAGAACAACATCCCAGTTGTCGTTTATCACATTAAAGGGCATTTCAAAGAAAGGATGTGCCTGGAATATACATTGTAAATGCCAAAGCTGTGGTAAACAGTCCTATAGTTAGAATTAGTGGTAGTCAAATGTAAAGAATATGCAAATCACTGATAAGGAAGGTAGGGAAATGATAAGGCAGCTTTAAGCACTCAAAGGAGATTGGGGATTACTGGAGAGAAAAGGGGCTCCGTAGGAAGCAGCTAGCTAAGTCTGGGGGCTTCACTCCAGCCAGCTCCCCCATATCCCACACTCCCATCCCATCCTGGTGACTATCCACTGTATGAGAAAACTTAGAGCCGTCCCCTGTGTCTTTGCAGAGTTAACAATAGACATATGCTCTAATTTAAATCTATCAGGTGTTTTCTCATTGGAAATCCAGCCAATAGAACAAACGCATAAAAAGCGTTAAAAAGCATTAATCAGAACTAAAAGACCTTTCTTGGTTTTCCCACCTCCTCTAGCTCTAGGGGTCTGCCGAATATAGGTTGACAAATGTTTACTACATATGAGCAATGCACACGGTTCTCTAGATTGTACACTTACTGTTTTTAAAGATGAGATCCCGCAGTGTCTATGGCTCTAAAACCTGCTTTCTTATAAGCACAGCATTTTGGGGGGAGTGTCGAGAGAATCAGCCCATATAAATGACTTCATCCAGAATGCACGAAGGGAGTATGGTACATTAACAAGAAAGAATATTATTTGGCCCTATAAAAGAATAGAATCGGGGGCTGGAGAGATGGCTCGGTGGTTAAGAGCACTGACTGCTCTTCCAGAAGGCTTGAGTTCAAGTCCCAGTAACCACATGGTGGTTCACAACTATCTGTAATGAAATCTGATGCCCTCTTCTGGTGTGTCTGAAGACAGTTACAGTGTACTTACATATAACAAATAAATAAATCTTAAAAAAAAAAAAAGAATGAAATCTTTTGGTTTTCAGCTACATAGTTAAGACAATGAAGGACATTATGTTAAGTGCAATAAGCCTGGAACAGAAAAACAGACACAGCATGCTTGTTGGGTATGTCAAAACTGAAAATCTAACCTCAGAAACAAAGAAAGGTGGTCACTAGAGGCTGGGTAGGATGGGGGGAAAAGGAAGGGAAAGAAAATGGGAGTGGCTGGGTATCCAAGCCATTATGGGTAAGAGAACTAAGTCTGGTGTTCTCCAGCTCATCAAGGTGAGAATATTCACAGGTAGGTTTGACTATTCTATAAATAACTGTAAAAGGAGAGTTTGGAGATTCCACACACAATGTCCATGTGATCGATATAGAAAGCCTGCTTTCACCATCACACATCGCATGTATTAAATAATCTCACTGTTGCTCCATAAGTCTGTACAATGGCAAAGAAGGGACCAGCCTCACCTCTTCACTGGGGCATCAATCGGCACCTCAGTGCTGTCATCCAGGTGACCACCAGCTCTCAACATCTCAGATAACACAGTGACCAGGACTTATTTCTACTTAGCTATTTGGAAGCCACCTAGGAGCTCCCCAACCCTATCCCCTTGGTTCTAATGTACCCTTTTCTCTCTTGTCCTCAGAGGCGGAGAGACTTCCTGCAGATGGTGCTGGATACCCAGCATTCCATGAGCTCTGTGGGTGTGGAAGACTTTGACATGGTCACAGAAGCCCTGTCTTCTACAGGGGACCCACCCCAAAGGTGTCATCCTACGTCCACATCTAAGCCTTTAACTGTGGATGAAATTGCGGGCCAGGCCTTCCTCTTCCTCACTGCTGGCCACGAGTTCATCGCAAACACGCTCTCCTTCGTCACATATTTGCTGGCCACCCACCCTGACTGCCAGGAGAGGCTTCTGAAAGAGGTGGATCTCTTCATGGAGAAGTATGTAAGTACAGTGCGGTCCAGGCATCCACAGTGCAGTGGATTCGGTAGAACTTCCTCCAATTAATAACTTGCCAAAATAACATTCTAAGCCTGTAAGATAAAATTAGCTCGTGCCCACCTTCTCTATCTCTCTGGGCTAGCAAATAAAATAGGGTGTTCAGAATGACAGGAAAATAAAGAGCTTGTGACACTCTGGGGACCTGCAGAGGCCCAGGAAGAAATTGGGGGTCAAAGGGCAGCCATGGCTATCACGTGTTCTGATTGTGGGGCAGCCTCCCCGAGGAAGACAGGAGAGGGGAGTCAGCAAAGGGAACGGAGTCTGAAGGCAGAAGTGGACACAGAACACCCGTTAAAGCAGTAACGGGTGAGCAGAGGAGGAGGCCCAACCACATGAACAAGAAGGTAGAATGAATGAGTCAGGGAGCCCCAAGCACAGATGCATTCTGGGTATTCCTTGGAGATGAAGCCCCTTTGTAGTTGATTGCAGCAGCCGCCTGCCTGCCTTGAGCTAGGCTGTTCTCTCACTTCCCCATAGTTTGCTCAGGAGGCTACGCTGCCCTGAATCACTTTAGAAGCTTATACTATAAATAAGAAAACACCCCCACAATGGGACTCTTGTTCATTACATTCTGATATCATTAACACAACAGTCGCAGTTTCGGAATGTGTCCTATTGTGCTACTGGAAGCATTGGGGTTAAATATATACACAAGCAGAAACTACTTTCTAGAAGATTCTACTTCTCATCCTGTAGGGGGGAAGGAGAGACAAAGTTAGTATTCCCCTCTAAGTCACTTTTTGAATACTTGAAACCCAGAGAATTGTGACTAGTTGCTCCACATGAGCCCATGTGGTCAACTTCAAGTTCTTTGCTATGATGACAGCTGCCAAGCTGGGTATTACCCCGACCCGCAGGACAGTCAACGGGAACCCAGGATCACCTAGGAGAGAATGGGGGAACAAGAGGCTCGAAGTAGGCCAACAAGTCAAGTGGTCTGATCAAACTGACAAATTTTATTTTTTCACATGCTAGTTTTATATAGGTGGTAGAAGGAAATAAGGCATGGAAAAGGGAACTTTCCAGTTAAAGGATTTCTCACAATACCCTTTGTGAAGAATTACTTGAGGAGGGAACAACCTAGGAACAGGAGGAAATGTTCTGCCAAGCAGGATCCTTTGTCTGGATGATCGTTCTACTCAGCTAGCTCCCTGACCAAAGTGAGATCACCTATTTTCTGGGAAAAGGCCTTTACTGTGGGAAACAGAAACCTAGGCTGAGATCTGTGTAAAATGGTGTTACTCAGGCTAAGGAAGTTTCTTAATTCTGTCAGCTCCCAGCAGGGTATCCCCAGCCCCCCCCTCCCTCAGCCCCCCCATACAGATTGATCTTTTAGGCCTGGGTGCAAGGTTTGTATTTCACCTTATTACTTTTTCATGCAGTCAAAATAATTTTGAATCTTGATTCTGCCATCTGTCATATTAGCATTTCCTCCAGCTAGTGTCATCTGAAACTTGCTAACCACACCTTCCTTCTAGTTCATCCAAGTCATTGATTAAAATGTTGAACAGGACAGGGTTTCCTCTGGACTGACATTGATCCACTAATCAATATTCTTCAAGCATGGAGTCCCAACAAGCCATGAATCCAGATAACCCTACCACCTGTCTCAGTCCACTGTATTGGTATTTATTTAATATTTGGTTCCAGTTGAGGACTTGGGGAGAAAGGAGGGTCAGAGACAATGGGGTGTACCCCAGTGTGTCTTTTACAACATATTTAGCATCCCGTAACTAAACCCTGAGTCAAACTGATTTTTAGCAAAACAAGCGTTTGTATGGGTACAGAATCTTGCTCAGTTTGAGAATGAATGAGACTTTAGGAAACTATTTAGTGGCACCTCAAAGATACCCTCGTGCCTTCATGTCTCTTACCTCAGTTTTTGCCTGTTTCCTCCTGTTAGCCACATGCTTAGCCTTGGGAAGCCATAGAAAGTCTGGCAGGGGTGCCTGGGACCACAAGCTTTCTCACTGCTCACCACCAAAGAGGATGTATGACTGAAAGTCACAGAGGCCACTAACCAGAGTCCCTTGGCCAATCATGGGCTAATTATTGTTGTCAGGGCATGGGGACACCGAGATGCCTAAGCAAATTGACTCCAGCCCCAAGATCAGGTATGCTGAAGTCCCAAGGCTGAGAACCAGGGAAGATGCATTCCTCAGGAAGGCTGGGGGAAAGCCCACCCTTAGTCTCAAGCCAAAGGGCGAGGCAAATGGATGAAGAAAGGGCCATAGAAGTATCTGAAGGGTGCTTTGTGATGTGCTACATCTGACAGAAACTCAGATGCTCCAAGAGGTGGGATCATTATCTTCACTCTGAGAGGGTTAATGGCCAATAGTCTATTAAGCAATATCTCTTTCAAAAGAAACCTTCCAGGGTCATATAAGGTGTGCACAATCAGTTCTAGACTGTTGTAATATCTAGACGGCAACAAAGCCCATGGAACCTGCTAGGTTCACCAGCTACAAGCTGGACTATCTGGGAATGAAGCCGTGGGCATAGAAATGTTCCCATACAAAATCTGATGCTATGGGCTCACTTCTACCATGATCTGAGCTGGACCTGACCTCAAGGAAGGTGATTTCAACTCACCAAGTCCTGACCTCTTTCAGCCTCTGAGCCTAGGACCAGGCCCCCTTTCCCCAAAAGACCATCTCCCATGGAGCTTTGTTCAGTGCCCCCAAGGACTGGGGAGACCCATGGCATATAGACTGATCGTACCAGGTGAAGGTCTTCAACCTCCGAGATGACCGGAAGGCAGATTTCAGGGTCCTGGCTCTAGAAGTTCTAATTCTGTAAATGTAGGCTTGGGGGAGGAGGTGCTAGGGTTTTGACCATCAATCCCAGAAGTTCTGATGATGTTAGTCCTTGGTTCATTTTGAGGATACAGCATTAGACAATTGGGATCCAGAACTGTCTCCCAAGAAAGAGTGCCTACTCTACCCAGGCCAGCCTGAGGGCTGTTTTCTTCCTCTGGACAGTATTTGGGGGGATCTTTGACAGATGGGAATGTGTCCAGGTTGTCTTTCTTAGACAATAAGTGATATCACTGGGGAGCACGCAGCTCTGTTCAGTCCTGCGCGTGGTCCCCACTCAGGGAATACATGTAGGTTTTTCTTTCTTGCCTTTTCTCTCTTTCTCCTCTTATTTATTTATTTATTTTTACTAGACTCAGAACTCTGTTAATATGGGCCATCTGTCAGGACATGGAAATGCAGATTAGCTGTTCACACATTAAGTATTTCCCTGAAAATATTCCTGAAAATTTGCATGTGAAGTATGATTCGCTATAACTTTCCTGCTGGTTTCCATTCAACAAATATCTCCTGAGTGCCAGTTAACGCCAGCTTCCATGGCTGCAGACTTGCCCTGTACCAGGGTGTTCTGACCTCTACAGAGCAGGCCTCCTTAGATGACCTGTTGTTCAAGTGTCTCCACACCATCCCTACTCCAGTGATTTCCTTCTGGGAATGTGGTAATAGCTGCTACCCTCCTCCATGATAAAAACCCCAAACAGTAAGACTAACAACAAACAAACACCACCCCAACCCCCAGTCATGTTGAGACTGCTGCGGGCAGTGGTAGAAAATGTCACCCAATAGGTAGGTGAGAAAGATCAGGTGGTAAAGGCAATTCCTGCGAAGCTTGGTCCCCTCCAACAACCCATACTACAGAATGAGGCAACAGTTCTTACTCTAACAGTTCCATACTCCAGCTGTGGTAACATACACACACACACACACACACACACACACACACACACACAATAAATTAGCATAAGCAACAATTCACCCAGGTAGACCCCAGGGCAATGTCCACAGGTGGGCTCCTGTAGAATTGCTGAGGTAAGAGTTTCAGCCCTGTGTCCAGTCGCTCTCTCTGTCTCAGCTTCGGAAGCGCTGGGCAGTCTCTCCCATCAGTTTTGTGCTTTCCCCCACGCATACTTTAAACATCCTCTTTTGTTTTTCCTCACATGTGTGTTGTGTGGGCAGGCGTGCGTGTATTCGTGTTCACATGGATGTGAAGGACCAAGGCTAGAGGAGTTTGGAGTCTCTCCATTTCTCTCCGTCTTCTTTACCTAGGCAGTGTCTCTCAGTTGAACCCGGAGTTCCTGTATGGCGAGTCTGTCTAGCTAGCTTGCTCTAAGGGTTCCCTGTCTCTACTGTCTGAGTCCGGCAGGTTACTCCCACTCAGCATTTCATGGGTTCTGGGATCTGGGCTTTCATCCTCATAGCCCTGAAATAAAGTGACACTCTGCTTACACATAGGGATCAGGGACCCAAGGTGAGGGCCCTCGTTAGCACAGCATGCACTTTTAGAATGAGTCAAGTCCCCAGCCCCTGCCTGAAAGTTTCAACAGAAGGACTGCCTGGGGAACTGTAAAGAGGTAAGGTACCCTCACCAGCCTGATGACTCAACCCAATGAGCCGGCATTAAATCCCTCTGTCACAGAGCTTCATCTCCAGCAGTGACCTCTGACCTCCACGTTAGGAAGATGGGAACAGCAGGTTTCAGTCCAGCGTGGAGAAGAATGGCTCTCTTTTCTGAAATTCTCACACCAAAGTCTCACATTTTCTCAAGGATAGATCCCTCAGCTTATGAGAACACAGGGTCCTGATTATCTTGGGCCTGGGCTACTTGTCCATCTCTGCTTAAAAAAAAAAAAAAAAACAAAAAGAGAAGAAAGTGGGCCTCACCCCTTCCTCTCAGACTTTCAGTGGGTGGGAAGGTAGATCTCACAGACTACATTCCTGGAAGCGGGTGAATGACTTCTGGGTAGCTGAAAAACAGCTTGCCTAGCCTTGGGCATAGAACCTATGGTCCCCCAAGTTAGAATTTCCCACTTTCTAATTTCCTTTGAGGTGACCATGCTCTCCTTCCCTCAGAACTTTTCAGATCAGCTTTAGGACATCAGGACTGTGAACCCAGCAGTGCCTAGGACATTGCTTCCTGTGACTTCCTATTGCTTAAGCCCAGGCTAGCAGGTTGTCATATCGTAACCTTCACCAATCAAGAAGTGATACGTCGGTCATGAAAGTCAAGAGTTCAGAAGTTTCACTTCTAGCAAAAATAACACAGTTCATAAACGCTGGGGAACCACTCACTACTGAGTTTTAGCCTTTGCCTTCTGCCTCGCCATGTTCTGTCTCCTGTTGTCTACTCTGACCCATTTGACTTTGGCTGCCTCCCTCCTTTCAGGGAGGGGGCTTCTATTCTGGCATAAATATAACAGTTACAATCTGCCCAATAATCCCTGTCTCTAGACGTCTCTCTAGAGCACATATAATTTCTTCCAATGTCTTGGGAATTTTGCTCAGCCTCTCTTTCTTTCACTTAGAGCCTTCTCCCTTAGTCTGCTGCTGTAGCTGAAGGCTTGAAAATAGACAAGTTACAGAAAGAGAGGAGGAGGGAGGGGGGAAGGGAGGGGGGAAGAGTAGAGGGGGAGAGAGAGACAGAGAGAGGGATGTTTGTTTCACTACCTTTCTAGAGGTAGGATACTAGAGTCTGCTGGTCAGGTAGCAGGGGCTTTCTTGATGCTCCATGACATGTCAGAGATTGTCACATGATGGCATAGCAAACTTGCTAACTTGGTCTTTGCTCCTTTCCTTTTGTTTTTGTGTATGTTGGTCTGTGTGAATGTACACACACATGCACACATAGATAGATACACACATATACACAGAGATGATATACACATGCACACACATATACATACACAGAGAGATAGACACACACATATACACACAGGTGCACACACACATGCACACAGACATATACACATAGACACACACACTTGTGCACATACACACACACTCCTGCACATACACACATTCATGCATACACACACACACTTGCTTGTGCACACACACACACACACACACACACACACACACACACACACACACAGCTCTGAAGGCCAAAAGTCAATGTCAGGTGTCTTCCTCCATCACCCTCCTTTTTATTTTTGATAGAGTCTTTCATTGAACTTGGAGGTCAGTTCAACTGAACTGTGACCAGTGAGCCCGGGGATCCACCTGTCTGGTCCTTGTCCTTCTGGGATGACATGCACATGCCCCTGACCCCAGATTTTCACATTGTCAAGCATCCACACTCAGATCTTCACACAGCAAGCATTTTACCGGCTGAGCCACTTCCCAGCTCCTCTGCTTCTTTTGTCATAAATTTAGCCATTGCCCCTATGACCTTGTCTAAGCCTAATTTCTCAGAGGCTCTACCTTCTAACAGCATTCACATATAAAATGAAGGACCAAAACCCAAGACATAAATTCTGGTAGCTGAATATTTGGACCACAGTGTTGTCCTTCTCAAATCATCAGGACTTTTGGAGAACTCATCTTTCCGCCATGTTGTCTTGGTCAGACAGAAGAGTGGGTGCAACCACTAGGCTAGTCGCAAAGGATCAGGGGAAGGATTATCCCATTTTGCTACTTAGGAAACTACAAAAAGGAGATAACTCTCTAGTCAGGCCTTTGACACGAGGCTGTGTCATTATATGCTCCAGTATATAATTTCTAAAGGATTGAGAGGGAAAAAAAACCCCACAATTCTTTCCTTCGCACTGTTTTTGCTATAGCTTTAGCACTTCCTGTTGAAATTCTTGACTTTTGATCTGGCTAAACTATTTTCCTGCCTCCTCTTTGGTGCCAGACTATGCCAGCCAAAATTTATGAGCCGTTTTCCTTCTGCTTAATTGTTGATATAAATCTGCTCTGCAGAACTTAGTTATAAATTTATCACAAACCGGACAACCCTGATATACAGCCTCTGCTCAGGGTAGTTTGAATACAGTCATGACTTAGAAGGACAATCAACTCCCCAGAGCTCCCCAACAGCCACTTTGTCACATTATAAAGATTTAATTAAAACACATCTTCCTCTTCCTACTTCTCCTAAGGATCAGAGAACAATCCGTGCTGGTTCCTTCAGCTGATTAGTTTCGGCTACTCAATGCCAGCAAGGTTGGGGATTTGTTCCTTGAAGCATCCAAAGGATCTCAAAGAAACAAACACGTCCCATGGTTATAAAAATAAAATAGCCCTTAGCCACAAGCAGCTATTTCATAAACACACGCACCCTTTTGTCACAGGGGAGCATTTGGGTTGAAAACTATTTGGATAACCT
Source organism: Micromys minutus (assembly GCF_963924665.1). NCBI lineage: Eukaryota > Metazoa > Chordata > Mammalia > Rodentia > Muridae > Micromys > Micromys minutus. The sequence goes on along the minus strand of NC_137953.1, from coordinate 40,331,644 downwards.
ATTATAAATTTGTCCTCACTATGGGGGGGGGGGAGTCTCCCAGCTAGGATCGCATACAGGCTCACACAGGCCAGGGTTCTTCCCCTTATCCAAATCTGATGGAATTCTGAGGAGTTTGGGCGTCCTGTCAGCTCTATACCCGGCTAACAGTCCCCATGGCTCTTCAGAGCTGCCCCTCTCCTTTAGATCTCACAACAGTGCATCTGAATGCAAAGCAACGATGTAGAAGAAAGAACACCCTGATTTCCAAGCATAAAAATAAGAGCAGTGTGAAGTAGGCCCAGGCTGTGGCACTAGCCAAAGGCTAAAAATATCTGGGCTGGCGAGATGGCTGAGTTAGTAAACTATCTGTCACGGAAGCATGAGGACCTGGGTGTGGATTCCTAGCACCCATGTAAAAAGGCAGATAGAGTAGTACGTGTCTAAAAATCTAGCACTTGGGAGGCAAAGGCAAGAGACCTGCTGGCCGAATAATCTTACCCAGCCGGTTAGCTCCAGGTTCAATAAGATAAAGAGACCTTGTCTCAGAAGATAAGACAGAGCTGGCACCGTGATGCACACCTTTAGTTCGGCACTTAGGCAGAGGCAGGCAGAGATCTCTGCGAGTTTGAGACTAGCCTGGTCTGCCTGGTAATTCCCAGGCCAGACAAGAAAGAAAATACAATAGAGAACATCAGAGCAGAGTACAAATGTCCACTTCTGGCCTCTAAACCATGCACACTCGAGTACACACACACACACACACACACACACACACACACACATATGCACACGCGCACACACACAATTTAACATGCATAGGAACTATGCAGCTAAGCTGCAGATTCCTGTTGGGTTAATTCAGAGTGGAGCCGGGTCATCTACATTCCTTACAGACTCCAGGGAACTCTAGATTCTGATGTTGTCTGTCAGCAGCTCATACGTTAAGAGCCAGGCCCTTCGACTGTAAACCCCACTCCTGCTGTGACAGGCATGGACCCACTGAGTATTTATTCCTAATGATAATGAAGGCCTCAAAGATCTACAGTGCCTCGTCTTTTGTGAATAAATGTTAATGATTTCTAGATTATCCAAGGATGATGCCAGTCATTTTACGGATGGGAGATAGAGTGTTTCGGGATTCCTTCCATCCTAACGCATCTTGGAAATCCGTTAGTCCTAAATTTACCCTACAGTCTTCTTGCCTCCTTAAGTTGCTCTCTGATGGGAGGTAAGGGCATGCTTTCGGTTGATTTAAAGCCATGCTCAAAGCAGACAAAGATGGCAAGTGAGAGATGCTTGTATAAACTGGAGACCTGTCATCCAGCACGCGCCCACTATGCTGTTCCCCTCGGGCCGGGAGCTCCGCCTGGCTTTGAGGCTCTCCTGGGAATTGATTGATGTACCTAGCAGTCTTGGTTGCCTGCCCAAAGTGTTGTTGACAACTATACTCTTTCTCTATTGTCACTGAAGGGGTTGCTCCAAAGTGAACCTCAACTTGTAGCACCCCAACAATGAATGTGGGGCAGGGAGTCTTAAACACCTGTGAAGTGGGGCCTCTCTGGAAGTGTGCCTGAGGCTCTCAGAAATTGTGATCTGTGGACCCCGCTGCCAACAAGATAGTTTCTAGAGGGAAAACCTACAACAGACACTTCTACGTGGACCACGTGTGAGTCCCCAGAGCAGAGTGGCCAGTAAACCTGGAGCAGGTACCAGAGAGACTGTCCCCATGGCTTTTCCACAAACAGAAGAGAAGGGCAGATGGCACCTCTCAGGGCCCATCTGGGCTGCAAATGGTCACAGCCTCTTTCTGTTACTATCTAAGGCCCCAAATCCTTCATATTCAACTACAGATATCCAGTGCCAACCCCACAGTGACCCCCAAAGAAAACTTACCCCAGCATCAGAGATGGCTGTACCCCTGGTCATGTGCCACCCAAGGCTTTTGAGGAGGACGTGATATAGATCACCAGTCTTTAAAGCATAGACCCTGCTTGCCCCACCGATAGACACTTAACAGAGCATTTGTCACAGCTGAGCAATATTGCTTTGTTTTTGTGCTTTTGAGATTAGCACTGACACTCCATAGAATAAACACTACGATGGTTCTCCTGTAGCAGGGAAATGGAAAAAAAAACCACTTTCTAGCCATTTACATCTATTATTGAGAATCAAATGTAAGAATGACACTGTCCTAGGCAGTTGAATTTAGACTATAATTCTAAATTCTAAAATGAGTGAACGCTAGAATAGATCACTCCCAAATAGGTAAAAAAGAAAAACCTAATAGATATAGATGGTATGTCAAGATATAGATACAGAGTCTTAGTCTGGGTTTCCATGGTTGTGAAGAGACACCATGACCAAGGCAACTCTTATGAGGGACAACATTTAACTGAGTCAGGCTTACAGGTTCAGAGGTCCAGTCTATTATAAAGGTGGGAGCATGGCAGCATCCCGGCAGACATGGGGCCGAAGGAGGAGCCGAAAAGTTCTATTATCTTGATTCAAAGGCAGACAGGAGTAGACTGGCTTCCATGTTGCTAGAAAGAGGTTCTCAAAGCCCATCCCCAAGTGATACACTTCCTCCAACAAGGCCACACCTACTCCAACAAGGCTTCAAGTCCTAATAGGTGCCACTCTCTAGGCTAAGCGTGCACACACACACACACACACACACACACACACCAATGCAATCCAAATGCTCTTCCACTCCGCTGCAGCTCCTTTCCCTTCTTCTTCATGCCCACAGTACCATCTGCTCTCCTTCCTTTCCCTCCTTCATTCCTGTTCTAGGTCTGTTCCCCAGATCCAGATCCCCTCCACCTCCATCCCCCACGTCACCTCCAGGCTCACTGCCCACTAAAGGTCCCAGCCGTCAGGAGACCCTGGGCAACTGTGGGGCAAATAGGGCAGGCAGGAAGGATTTAGGATTTCCCAAGCTGTCCCACCTCAGCAAGCGCTGTACTTTTGCTCTTTTGATGTTTAGCAGTGAAAGTTTCAAATTCACCCTACCCCGCCCCTGTTGTGTCCCTGCAGAGCACAGAGAGAAGTGACCTGTATAGAGATGACCCTCCCAGGGCCACAACACACCAGTCAGCCTGGATGTGGGCTTTTCCTGTGGTGACTTAGAGTGTTTTACACTCAATATCTTGGGGTCTAGAGGATCCAGGCTTTGCTAAGCATATAAGATGGGGAGTCAGTTCACAGCAACCCGGAAAAGCAGGAATTCCAAGTAAACCTGAGTGACGTAAAGCCGCAGGCGGAGCACAGCTCAGTGTTCTGTGGGTCAGCTTAGCCTAGAATTAGACTTGAACCAAGTGGTTCTTTTGTTTAATTATTGTGCACAACAAAGAATAGACTTTGTTCCTTACTATTAGCTTTGGAAATAGAAGAGTTAATGGAAACTTTGTGTTTTGACTTCCCTGGACACCTATGACAAATGCTGTTTTACACAGAAGTTTCCAAATAGTGCAATCTGATGGGAATTTGAAAACTCGTGATCCTTAAAAGACCCACTTCGAGACTCAGGATGCCACCGCTCTGTGTCCACACATTATCTACTCTTAACCTGTACTTCTCTGGCTGGAGCACCAAAATCAGGGCCAGGCAAGATGCCAGGAATAGGAAACCACACCTGCCAGGCCCCCTGGCCCAGCCTGGTCTCAGAAAAACACCTAATACATACCTGGCCTAGTAGACACAGATGCTGAGAGGTGTGGATGCGGTGCCCTCCTTCTCCAACCGGAGGCAGACCTGAGTGCAGATCTGAGCCATGGTCAGCAGGGAGGCATCCTGGGTAAAACCAGTGGCTTACTGCTTCCTGGAGGAACCAGTTGACTGGGTCACCACCGAGGGAGGAAGCATAAGAGGATGCACAAGGTGGTCCCCACCATCAAACAACTGTGCTCTTGTGGGCTTTTGTGGGGCATCACTCAGATCTACCAGGTGACGACTAGAGCCTTCAGAACAAGAAAAGGAGGGGAACCCGGGTTATCCGGAGCAGTGACACACCAGGAGGATGATGGGAGAATACACCCAAGTATATGATGGGAAGTATATGTTCAGGCATGATGGCTTCAGAACAAAGGACTTCCTTCTAAGATATGGATGTCCCCGAGAAGCTAGCAATTTTATAACATTGGGCTGGGGTTCCTCTGGGACTCTGGTCAGTCTTCTAATACCTTAGACTCGGGCAGGGGGTGGGGGTGGGGAGCACTGGGGAATGAGAGGCCTTTCCAAAGTGTTGTGTTACAGACTGTCCGTAAGTCTGTCCCACCCCAGGACTGTGAGTAGTGTTATGCTTTGTATTGTGGTGTTGTCTGTCCCAGATGTTTGGTAAAGGAACAAGGCATGTGTGACAAAAGCAACTAGATGAGCCCGCCCGTCCAGGCCTGTGCACACTCCAGATCTGAGGGGATGCGACTCTGCAGTCAAAGGCGGTGTGGGAGGTTTATGAAGCTGAGCATTTAGAAATCTGTCTTTTACTTTCAAATATTTAGATTGGGTCTCTAGAACACAGGCGACTGTCCCCTCACTTGCTTAATTTGATCCACCAACAACAACCCCCCTCCTTTTTTTTTTTTTTTTTTTTTTGATAGCACAAGTTGTTTTTCAAAGGCTCATTTCTAGAATGTTCCCTTTAGGAAGAATGTAATTAAACTCCACTGGTCTCCTCCTGCTGGGACCAAACTGGGGCAGGAGCTGTGGGAAACACACCACAGACCCCATGCCAAGGGATTCTTGTTATGGAGATGAGAAGGGAACACTGGGGTCTCCCTGGCCATGTAGGAGAATGTGTAGTGAGCCACCCAGACTCTGGTTGTCGTGACTTCCTGTGACTTCCTCTCCTACACGCTGTAATTAGTCAGAGAAGGGAAACACCAACTCCTCACCTTCTCCGTGGCAGGCAAGGAGTTGACACAGATGAGTCACTTCAGTGGCTGACAACGAGGTGAGCTGGCCCAGCACTGGGGGTGTACACCTGGAACCCTAGTAATCTAGATTTTAAAGCAGGAGGATCTTGAATTTGAAGCGACCCCTAGAATAAGCACTGAGAATTTATCTCAAAATAACCCAAATTTGAGCCAAACAACAACAAATAAGAAATGTTCTACAATTGTGGTTCTTAAAAATCAAAAAAAAAAAAAAAAAAAAAAAAACCACTTTCCCCTGAAAAACGCACAGCTTGGCATCCTGGCCCTTCCTTTCTCCCATCAGACACAGGTTTGTGCCCTACCTGTCACGGGACTGGGATAGGGCAGTATTGATCTCTCTGTGGGGCTGGGATGGGGCAGTATTGATCTCTCTGTGGGGCTGGGATAGGGCAGTATTGATCTCTCTGTGGGGCTGGGATGGGGCAGTATTGATCTCTCTGTGGGGCTGGGATGGGGCAGTATTGATCTCTCTGTGGGGCTGGGGTGGGGCAGTATTGATCTCTCTGTGGGGCTGGGATGGGGCAGTATTGATCTCTCTGTGGGGCTGGGATGGGGCAGTATTGCACCTCATCTCTCAAGGACCCTTGGCTGGTAATTGGGTGAAGAAGCTTGAGTTATCGAGTTGAGGACCACAGGCCCCCAGTCAGATTTCAGCAAACTAGACCAGAGCAAAGAACATGCCTTCTATGCCCCAAGACCCAGGTACTGGGCTCTCGTTGCCACAGCACATGGAAGACACTGAATGGCCACCATCAATCTGCGGCAGGGGTCACTGACAACACCTTTTTTTGTTCCTTGCTTTTCCTCTCTGTAAAATGGGGACAGGCACATTCTATAGCTCACGTGTTGTTGCGCAGACCGAGTTAACACGTGTGTGATATTGGAACAGTATCAGCAATATACACATTAGCTGCTACCACCTGTTCTGTGCCTCAGTTTCCTTGTCTAAAAGGAGGGATTGGAATAGGCGCCTTCTCTGCTGTCAGTAACAATGACACTGAATGTTCTCAGGGGGAGACCCAAGCTCCTTCCCTTACAAACAAGATTCACCCTGGTCCTCACAAGAACTTCACAAAGTCAGAGTTGTCACTGTGCCCATGTCATTGGCAGGGAATGAAGAGTTCCAGAGACAGAGAGAGAGACAGAGACAAACAGAGAGAGAGAGAGAGAGAGAGAGAGAGAGAGAGAGAGAGAGAGAATCAAGAAGAGAGCGAGGTTTATTTTAAGGAGTTGGCTCATGCAGTGTGGGGGCTGGCAAGTCTAAAGTCTGTAGGGCAGACTGGCAGTCGGAAACTCAAGGAGCTGACGCTGCCGGCTGGCGAAGGGATTGCTTCTCCTGGAAACAGAAATGTTCACTCTTCTGCCCTGACTGAACGGATTAGGTTCAACCACCCGATACAAGGTCACGTCCTTTATTTAACGCTGTGTAGATGCTAACACTCTGGGGCCAAATACCTTCCCATAGCACAGTGGTCAGCATTTGATTACAATGTTTTCAAAATATTTGTCACAACTTCAGGACAGCCAGCATCCAAAGATAAGGGTTCCATTGGGAGGGACCCTGGCTCCCACTGGCTCTCCAATCTCCTGACTTGTACCAAGTATGCTTATCAACACTGTGTGGTGTTCATGTCAGCCGCGTAGGCAGTGGTGGCTGTAGCCATACTGGAAAAGAGGGACTTGGACCACCTTCCAGGGTGGAGCTTGGAGCTGTGTGTGCCTCGGTTTCATGGAACTGTGGAGATGCCAGTTGTCAGGTTGGTAAGGGCAGCCCTGCCCATGTTCATCTGTAGCAAGGGGACCCAACCTTTCGTCAGCCACTTCACCAGCACCGTTTCTGACCTGTCCTCCTGGTTCTCAGCAGCCAGTGTCCTAGATTTACTATGACTTTTCCTGTCACCGTGACCTACTCTCCGAGTTTCTGGATTTTTGAGTGGCTTGTAACCGTGTGAAATAGACAGTACATAGGAAGCTCCCCACCTTTCTGACCACAGGTCCTGAATGTTTCACCCACAAGAGTATTGTGGAAGCCAAGATCTCAGTCCTGGGTTTCTTCTTCAGCCGATACTCTGCCTGAAGCCTTTCTCGGCTACTCATCCCCCTCATCATCCCCATCACCATCATCACCATCATCATCCCCATCCCCATCATCACCATCATCATCCCCATCATCATCCCCATCACCATCATCATCATTATCACCATCATCATCACCATCATCATCACCATCATCATCCCCATCATCATCCCCATCATCATCACCATCACCATCCCCATCACCATCATCATCCCCATCATCATCCCCATCACCATCATCATCATTATCACCATCATCATCACCATCATCATCACCATCATCATCCCCATCACCATCATCCCCATCATCATCCCCATCACCATCATCACCATCATCATCACCATCATCATCCCCATCATCATCACCATCACCATCCCCATCACCATCATCATCCCCATCATCATCCCCATCACCATCATCATCATTATCACCATCATCATCACCATCATCATCACCATCATCATCCCCATCACCATCATCACCATCATCATCCCCATCATCATACCCATCACCATCATCATCATTATCACCATCATCATCACCATCATCATCCCCATCATCATACCCATCACCATCATCATCATTATCACCATCATCATCCCCATCATCATCCCCCTCATCATCCCCATCACCATCATCCCCATCATCATCCCCATCACCATCATCACCATCCCCATCACCATCATCATCACCATCATCATCCCCATCACCATCATCCCCATCATCATCCCCATCACCATCATCACCATCATCATCACCATCATCATCCCCATCACCATCATCATCACCATCACCATCACCATCATCCCCATCATCATCCCCATCACCATCATCACCATCCCCATCACCATCACCATCCCCATCATCATCACCATCATCACCATCTTCATCCCCATCACCATCATAATCATCACCATCATCATCCCCATCACCATCATCATCACCATCATCACCATCATCATCACCTGTTGTTAAAGTGCTGTGAGGAGTCTGTTCCAAAAGATCTAAGATCTGACCTAAAGCCACCGTCAATGACAGGAGTGATTTCCTAAACACCTTTTGGTGACTGGAACATCTCATGGCATTGTAGAAAAACCACTGGTCAGGTTTTTGGGAAGTAGCAGGCTTTTCTGAGACCATGTGATGGTATATCCAGTCCATCTTACCAGCTACAAGTCCCACAAGGCCGCAGAGATGATTGCTCTGAGAAGGTGGGCAGGTGACTGTCCAAGAGGCTCTCACAAAAATCACACCAAACCCAAGGCCAGGTGGTCATCTGGTCTGTGGCCAACTCCAGGACCATGAAACCCGTTTCTGCCTCTTATCAGCAAGACAAATGAAGCCCTATCCCACCACAGGTCTCTTCCCCCAGCTAAGAAAGATGACGAGGTATTTCGGTGTGGGGTAGAGGGGTAAGCCGGCTTTTGGTCTCTCTCCCACTCTCTCATCCTTTTACCTCTTGCTGTAAATCTCGTTTGATGAGTCCCTAGCTCAGCTGAAAATGAGAGATTTGTAAACCTGGAAGATACTAATGATGGTTCTTACCTCCTGCGAAACAGTAAACATTTTCGGAGCATTATAATTATTCATAATCACTTTTATGTGCTAAATAAATCTGACCTTGCTCTAAAGAAACCAACCCTGCTAGCCAAGAATCCTGGGTAAAATGAAGTCTCCTAGAAGCATCTGATGGAAACTGTCTCTCACTCCACAGCACGGGGACCAGGGACTCCCAAGAACCAACACTATGTTTCTACTTCATTTTAAAGACTAAGATGAAAGGAAAGCTTGGAATGAAGCAACTCAACTAAGTTAGGGACAGAGACTAAATCTGACCCTGGTCAAACAGCACCTGGGTTCCCTGGTGCCATCTTGGGAATAGTCACTAAGTCTGGAGAGACTGCTCTGTGAGAGGAGAGGACAAAGATGAGAGACATGGACATATGACTTCCGTTCCATCACCACTGTAGGCAGCCAAGCTCATGACAGCATGTTGGAGATTTCACAGAGCTGACTCCTCCTCGGCCTAGGATGTTCTCTTTCTGCTGCCACCAAGTCTCAAGGGACAATATTAGAAACAAAACAAAACATTTTTTCCAGGTGTCACACCTTTAATCTCAGTGCTCAGGAGGCAGAGGCAGGTGGATCTTTTTGAGTTCAAGGCCAGCCTGGTCTACAGAGTGAGTTCCAGGACAGCCAGGGATACACAGAGAAACCTTGTCGCAAAAACAACTAAACCAACTAACCAACCAAACAAACAATCAAGACAAAAAAGAAAAAGATCACTTTTTACTCATCAACAAGGAAATACCAATAAGTTAAGATGCATTTGTCTTTATCAGTCAAAGAATAAATTTAGTTTAATAATAATTAATAAACTGATTAAACAAGATTAAAAATATACCCAGCAAAAGAAAGAAAAGGGGGGCTAGAGAGACGAATCTGCTGTTAGGAGCTCTGTCCCCAACACTTAAGCCAAGTAGCTCACAACTGTCTGTCATGGGGGTCCAGTTCCTCCAAGGACATCTACACACTTGGTGCCCATACACTCTTGAGAGTACACACACACACACACACACACACAGAGAGAGAGAGAGAGAGAGAGAGAGAGAGAGAGAGAGAGAGAGAGAGAGAGAGAAGAGAGAGAGAGAGAGAGAGAGAGAGAGAGAGAGAGAGAGAGAGAGAGAGAAAGAGAGAGAACAATAGATCAATAGCTAGATCTTTGAAAACAGTCCTAAACTAAACCAGGGAGAAATGGGTTCTTATTTAACACTTGGCAAATGTATATTCCCCTTGTCTGCCCTTGGGTCTCTTAAGTTAATCTCTATAGATACTTCTATGTATTACTAGCTTTTATTCCTATGTAAAACCTGCTCTATCAAGAATCCCTCTATCCTGTCCCCGGGCTTCAGACAAACAGTTTCCTCCCCTGGGGATGATTTATGCATCAAGCCTGTCAGGTAGCATGGTATCTGACTGCATTTTCTCCCCCACATCCAAATGTTTCCTTAAAGCCTACTTAATAGGCCCCACAGTGTCTGCCTGGAGTTCTGGGAAGTACTGGTCTGACACAGACCCTAATTTAGTGAAACAAACCCAGTCTGGGTCTGGCCTCTCTGCAGTAGTCGTGACCTTTCCATCCTTGCTTTCCCCCCACAAAGTTCTGAGGAAGGGCTGTGAATGTCACCCCTGCCCCTAGCCTGCTCCTGACCTCCTACGTCAAATGTCAAAGGCTTTGCTGATTCAAGCCTCCTTCAGATCCCATCGTTCATTTGCATGTGGGCCAGCCTAGCCAGAAGCGGTCCATGAGTGTAGTCTATCCTTGCTGGTGAGGCTTCTTGAGTCCACATTTCCAGAAACCAGCATCTTCCTCTACATCCATGCTCAAGCCCTCCTACCTTTTCAGTGTCTCAGCCTGTGACCAAGAAAGCCACAGACTCCGCCCTCTGAAACACATCTGTTTTCACCACCTCAGAAAGGCAAGAAACTCCTACCTTAGGAAGCTCCCATCTCATCCCCTCTTTTCCCTTGCCTTCCACCTCCCAACACACTTTCTCACAGTTCCCTTGCCTTCCACTCCCCCCCATGCTTTCCCACAGGTAGAAGCCTTTTCAGTTTGCTCCGCCCACAGTAGGCATGACTGTCTCCCCACAGTGCAGAGTCTGTCATGGATGGTGGTCAGGGTCTGGGCCAGGTATCACTAGGCTCTCGGCATCTTAATCAAATAACTGAAATAAAGACGCACACACAGAGAGAGATTGCCAAGTAGCAAGGAAAACAGAGTAGCAATGGAGCAGGTCAGACAGATACACACTGTCAGGAGTGACAGCCAGACATACCACGAGGAACTCAAAGGGTCTTCTTACCACTGAGACTCCCTCCTATGAGGTTTAAGAGAAGGATGCATCCGGTAACTCTTTCCTCGTTTCGTATGTCCCTTCCCATGATGATTTGAATCCTATGTGTGCCTAACTGTGTATAAGTGTAGATGGTAAGAAGAGGAATCTCCCTAAATGTCCACTCAGAGGATCCAATTTGTTTAATTAAGCATGCATGCACTCAACAGCGGTGTAAACTGCTTCTATACACAGACACATTCTGGTATACCTTTTGGTAGAAATTGTTCATAAAAGAGGTTTTGGTCCTCGTCAAGGGGAAGAGGAACTTATGCCATTGTTCAAAGTAAGGTGCACACCCAGCCTGATAGGTTATGAGATGTACTATTAGGAGAGATGTGTGTGTGCCTGGCCCAAACCAAGAGTCTCGGGTTGCAAAACCTTTTCCTATGCTTTCGCACCTCATCGTATTGAGTGGGTGCTCAGCAGTAGTCAGTAGTAGTTGAGCTGATGGTTAGAGGTGAAAACCATAAATCATTCACTCTAACCCCCCTTTGGATACATGCACACTTGTGTGCGTGCGTTCATACATGCATGTGCTACTGGGAATTGAATTCAGGACTTCACATATGGTAAGGCAGACACTCAACTACTGAGCTACATACATACCTTTGCTTTGTAGATAAGGAAATTGGGGAAGCACATTAGGAGATCGCCCAGAATCACACTGGGTTGCAGCTCGCCTAAGGCCCACGCTCACCTGTCTGCATAGCTTGAGGAACCAGTATCCTCTCTGAGAAGGCCAGTGGAACCCACATATCCCTCCCCAGCCTGTACATCTTTAGAACAGTGATAGCCTGTGTCTGCAGGATGGCAGGCTTCTGCACCCATGGGAAGCCTGGTACTGCTTCTTCAACAACACCAGCACTTTCAGTTCCGGATCATTCTGGGCCCTCTAAGCTACCTTCCTCCCGTAGCTTATTTTTGCCAATGGTCATTTTGCCAAGCCAGGGCCTGGTATTCTGAGATCTCCCGAAAGCCATCTGGCTTCCTGGCTTCCGAGCTTTACTTGGTACCAGGTTAATAATGGAGGTCATGTGCCCTTTGCAAGGCTTGATCCTCCCTTCCAGATCGGAAATGGGCACCTCCACCACATGCAGTGCCACAACCTTAAGAAACAGTCATGCAAGGGTAGGTGCACATCTATAATCCTAGTACCCGGGAAATGAAGGCATTAGGATTCAAAGTCCTCAGCTACAGAGCTGATTCATATCCGGCCTAGGTTATCTAAAAAGGGTGTCTGTCTCAAGGAAACAGACAAATAAACAAACATAAATAAATAAATGGAAAGGAAAAAGGGAAAGAAATCAACCAGTGGCTTGTTTGTTTGTTTGTTTGTTTGTTATGCAGGAAGGTAACGTCACTAAATGAGCCAATCAAGTGCCCCTGTCTAAGGAGAGCTGATGGCCTACACCTATGTCTGCTTGAACATTAAATTAGCAAACTGGTGGGACATCAGTCTTTCTCCTTGTGTGTGACTGCCCTAAGAGACAGAATGACAGAGGTTACATACAGGTGAAGCTCCTCCTCCTGGTGAGCTCCGGGAGCACAGGTGCTCACTGGCAGGAGGCGACATTCTTGGGTAAAGGGGTACGCACCTCTGGACAGCCACCATAGAAAGGGGTACGCACCTCTGGACAGCCATAGAAACCACCGCTCCGGGGACCATTGTCCAGGGTCCTAGACCAGAAGGAACTCCATGAGTCACTTACGCAAGGAGGCCGGGCTGCTGTGATCAGGCATAGTCAGCTGCACCAAAATGCATAGCAAAACCCTTATCAGGAGATGTCATTTCCCCCTAAATGTCATATATACAATTTCTATTGGGGCGTGATGACAGAGAGTGAATAACTTAACATAAATTTGCATAATGCAATACAGCTGTTAATTTATGATCATATTAAAGCACAAAGTATTTTAGTTGGAGGCATTTTAAAGTCTTAATCTTCTAAATTTCCCCCTGTTTGCTCTGTTTATTACTTAAAGCTGCCAAATAAAATACAGGTATCTGACTCAATTTGAATCCCAGATGAACAACGACTAATTTTTTTTTTTTAGTGTCTCTCATTCAGCATGAGATATACTTATACTTTAAAGATGTAGGTGTTGTATTTTGATATTTACAGTTATCTGGGTACTTCTGTCTCTATTCTAAGTTGGGGAGTCCACATTTAGCTTCAGAGATGGCTTAGCCCCTGGGTCTTTCTCCCAGAGCAGAGGGACAATCGCCAGGGCTAATGCCTGCTGCAGGGAACTTGTGCCTTTATGCTGTGAAGAAGGCTGCTCCTCTGTGGAACACTAACAGACTTAAATGAATCACACTATACAGGGGTTCCAGTGAAAAGAGGGAAACTGAGGCAAGCAACATATGTGAGCATACATGGGAATAACAGGATATACAAAGGAGGACATGACCTGCAGTGGTGGTGGTGGTGGGGTGGGGCTCTGGTTGCTATATTTGTGTGTGTGTGTATGTATGTATGTTTATGTATGTGTATGTATGTTTGTATGTACATATATGTATGTATTGTATGTGTGTATGCATGTGTATGTACATGCATATGTGTGTATGTATGTGCATGTATATGTGTATCCTGCATTTATTCACTTACGTATTTTGTTTGTTTGAGGCAGAATATCCCTATACATTTCTGGCTGTTCTAGGACTGACTATGTAAGATCAGGATGAACTTAAATTTGAGCAATCCTCCTGACTCTGCTCCACTCTCGTCCCCTCGTGACAAGATTACAAGTGTGTGCCACCATGCCTGGCTACTACAGCATTCAAAGTGTTGGGCTTCACCCCTTAAATTAAATTCATAGATCCCCAAAGGATCACGGCCCCTGTTTTGAAAAACCCTGAGTTTACAGGGTCATTCACCATCTAGGAAAGTGAGTGGAGAGATTAAGAAAGCCTCCATGAGGTAAAGATAGCTCAGTGGGTGAGAGGGCTTTTATGTAAGCATGAGTTGGAGCCTAGGACCCACTTACAGAGTGTTCCTGTAACCCCAGTTGTGTGGGCGCAGAGACAGAAGAGTCACTAAGGTTGGCTCATTGCCAGCCTCACTCTGGGTTCGGTGAGAGACCCTGTCTCAGACGAATAAGGCAAGATATCAGATGTCTTGCTCTGTTCTCTGCATGGTGCATGAAGGCACACATATACACACATGCACACGTGCACACTCGTGTATGCATGAATCCACTTTACAAATGAGAAAATAACGTCGGACCAGTTAAGTCTTTCCCAGATGTGGTCATCTGTGACGGAGCAGGGGTTAAAACTTGAGATCCCGACTGGTGAGCCTAGGTTTTAAGTCTCATTCCCTTCTCTTCCTAGCCCTTTGCCTGGTCTTTGAGTTGTAAGGCACACTCGGGGATCTTCTGTGGCGCCCTTCCTCACCGCATCACTGGGACAAAACTGGCTTATCTCAAACGTTATCTCTGCAATTTTCCAACAAGGCACATTTCTGAGTTGATTATTTCATAGCTGTGGTATCTACTTAACTTCAACAGCATTAAAGCTGGTTCTGGCTTCAACATCTTACTGATAATCCTGTCTCACTGTCTCAGCAGGGCTTGACAGTGAGTCTTCCCTGTGCCCCTGCTGGGGACTGTCGCTGTCGATGACACCAGGCAAATGCAGAACTAGTGACACGGTAGTGCAGGTTCACCATCTCCTACGCAGTCACCATGATTCCTCTTTAGAGTCGAGAAAGGAGACTCAGTGAGCGCCAGATATTTCCCAGGGAAACCTACAAGCTAGCCTTCCTTCCAACTCTTATGCTGGGCTGAGTCTTGCCAAGAAACCAGCGGGCAGGAAAAGCCAGCAAGTGAAGAGATGCCCACGTGCCACATAGATCCCCACTGGCTCCACTGAGTCTTCCCGGCTCCTTGGGAATGCCCTGGGGCCACTTCACGGGCTCTCTATTCCGAGTGCATTTTCTTTTTGGTGTGACAGGAGAATCCCAAGGAAGCCCCGTTTCCCCAGCACTTTTCCATGCTTCAGTAGTTACTGCCATGTCGCCCACAGGATCCAAACCCAACGTGCCCTCAGACGTGTCTATGAGCTCAGTGGCCAGGTCACCACTCTCCTCCCATCCTGCAGGAAGCACTTTCCGCTCTGCCCCTCTTGGCCTTCATCTGCTTCATGAGCTGCCTGCAAAAGCCCATAGGGCGGCACAGCAAGGCCAGCAGCCTGCACCCAGAAAGCTGACATGGACACTCACCCTGCCTTCTGTGAGCCCCGGCCTGTGATGCCAAGCTCGGAGTCCTAACTCCCTGCATTTTATCCAGCCATACTACCCCATCCCGGGACAGTACAGATCCTTCTCAAGCCTACGTCCTCACCTGTTAAAGGGGACAGTCATGTCATCTGCTCTTCAAGCTGTGAGCCCCAGGAAACTGGCTAGCATGGAAGTGTGGAGTACAGAGCTCAGTGCCTGCCAGACTTCTGATGTCACTGTCACATCACATCCTGTCATTCCTACCTCAAAGCCATTTCAAAAACCCAGGTACATGTCCCTTATATGCATCCCCTGCTGCTCTGTCATTGAGCTTCTGATATTATGCACACCACCACCTCCTCCACCACCACCTCCACCACCACCACCACCATAACCACCTCCACCACAACCACCACCACCATAACCACCACCACAACCACCACCATAACCACCTCCACCACAACCACCACCACCATAACCACCACCACAACCACCACCACCTCCACCTCCTCCACCACCACCACCAGCTCCACCACCACCACCACCACCAGCTCCACCACCACCACAACCACCACCACCACCACCTCCACCACCACCAGCTCCACTACCACCACCACACTACCACCACCACCACTACCACCACCACTACCACCACCACCTCCACCAACACCACCACCACCTCCACCACCACCTCCACCACCACCTCCACCAACACCACCTCCACCAACACAACCATGCTACCATCACCATCACCACCATCTCTACCACCACCACCTTGACCACAACCACTACCACCACCACCACTACTACAACCACCACCACCACCAACAACAACAAAAACAGCAACCAGGTTCCTTCCCTGCCACTGAAAGTCACAACTTATTTTTTTTTTCTTTTTAAAAAGATTTATTTATTTATTTTATGAATGTGAGTACACTGTCGCTATCTTCAGACATGCCAGAAGAGGGCATCAGATCCAATTACAGATGGTTTCAAGCCATTGTGTGGTTGCTGGGAATTAAACTCAGGACCCCTGGAAGAGCAGTCGATGCTCTTAACCACTGAGCCATCTCTTCAGCCCCACGATTTCCCTTTTGCTGGAAACTTTTCCTACCCCCCTACTGAATTCACCTCTGACATCTTATTTTCCCAGGACACAGTTTTCTTCCAGAGGCCAACAAAATGATGCGCAGATCAGAGAGTACGGGTGGATACCAGCCACTGAGGTTCCAGAACCTCACCTAGGTCTCTATGAGAGATTTCCCTGTCTGCTCCTGCCTACTATACAAGAAATCAGGAACTCCCCTCTACCTGAGGATGGGGGATGGGCAGCTTGTGGCCAATAGCCTTCCACTCTTAATCAATCTCCTCTAAAGAGGGGCAGACTGTACCTTTCTGGCATTGCCAATCTCTCTCCTAATAGCAAGGGCTAATGCCTGCTGCCAACCCATGCCCCTGTGACTGTCTGTGTCCCTTTGGGTATAGAACAAGCAGCAGACCCCACATGGAAGGTGTGAGGCAGAAATCTGCAGGTTGCTTTCATGATACCCATTTTCAAAAGGCAGGGGTGGCCGATCACTGACCCACTCCAAAGTTGCCATTGAATTTACCTAAGTTTGTAGCTATCGCTGTGACCCTGTGCCACGAGAAGCCCTATACGTTTATGACGTAGTGAGTGAAAATGACACCTCTTCATTTTCTACCTGAATTAAGTAAGTCTTCCGGGCATTCTTCTATTTCATGGTCAATTCTTGCATGTCCCCTCAAATCCTCTCTTTAAAACATCTTGTCCTTTACCTTTGCATTTGTGGATCAGATGCAAATCATCCTCCCTGGGCTGGAGGCTCCTCCTCTGTCCAGAATCCTCACTGCCAGTATCCTCACTGCCAACATCCTCACTGCCCAGCATCCTCACTGCCAACATCCTCACTGCCCAGCATCCTCACTGCCAACATCCTCACTGCCAGCATCCTCACTGCCAACATCCTCACTGCCAACATCCTCACTGCCAGCATCCTCACTGCCCAGCATCCTCACTGCCAACATCCTCACTGCCAACATCCTCACTGCCAACATCCTCACTGCCAACATCCTCACTGCCAACATCCTCACTGCCCAGCATCCTCACTGCCAACATCCTCACTGCCCAGCATCCTCACTGCCAACATCCTCATTGCCAGCATCCAAACTGCCAACATCCTCACTGCCAACATCCTCACTGCCAAAATTCTCACTGCCCAACATCCTCACTGCCAGCATCCTCACTGCCAACATCCTCACTGCCAACATCCTCACTGTCAACATCCTCACTGCCAACATCCTCACTGCCAACATCCTTACTGCCATCATCTGCACTGTCAGCATCTTTACTGCCCAGCATCCTCACTGCCAGCATCCTCACTGCCCAGCATCCTCACTGCCAACATCCTCACTGCCAGCATCCTCACTGCCAACATCCTAACTGCCAACATCCTCACTGCCAGCATCCTCACTGCCAACATCCTCACTGCCAACATCCTCACTGCCAACATCCTCACTGCCAACATCCTCACTGCCAGTATCCTCACTGCCAACATTCTCACTCCCAGCATCCTCACTGCCAACATCCTCACTGCAAATATCCTCACTGCCAGCATCCTGACTGCCCAGCATCCTCACTGCCAACATCCTCACTGCCAGCATCCAAACTGCCAACATCCTCACTGCCAACATCCTTACTGCCAACATCCTCACTGCCAACATCCTCACTGCCCAGCATCCTCACTGCCAACATTCTCACTGCCAGCATCCAAACTGCCAACATCCTCACTGCCAACATCCTCACTGCCAACATCCTCACTGCCAACATCCTCACTGCCAGCATCCTCACTGCCAACATCCTCACTGCCAACATCCTCACTGCCAACATCCTCACTGTCAACATCCTCACTGCCAACATCCTCACTGCCAACATCCTTACTGCCATCATCCTCACTGCCAACATCCTCACTGCCAACATCCTCACTGTCAACATCCTTACTGCCAACATCCTCACTGCCAACATCCTTACTGCCATCATCTGCACTGTCAGCATCTTTACTGCCCAGCATCCTCACTGCCAGCATCCTCACTGCCCAGCATCCTCACTGCCAACATCCTCACTGCCAGCATCCTCACTGCCAACATCCTAACTGCCAACATCCTCACTGCCAGCATCCTCACTGCCAACATCCTCACTGCCAACATCCTCACTGCCAACATCCTCACTGCCAACATCCTCACTGCCAGTATCCTCACTGACAACATTCTCACTGCCAGCATCCTCACTGCCAACATCCTCACTGCCAACATCCTCACTGCCAATATCCTCACTGCCAGCATCCTGACTGCCCAGCATCCTAACTGCCAACATCCGCACTGCCAGCATCCAAACTGCCAACATCCTCACTGCCAACATCCTTACTGCCAACATCCTCACTGCCAACATCCTCACTGCCCAGCATCCTCACTGCCAACATTCTCACTGCCAGCATCCAAACTGCCAACATCCTCACTGTCAACATCCTCACTGCCAACATCCTCACTGCCAACATCCTCACTGCCAGCATCCTCACTGCCAACATCCTCACTGCCAACATCCTCACTGCCAACATCCTCACTGTCAACATCCTCACTGCCAACATCCTCACTGCCAACATCCTTACTGCCATCATCTGCACTGTCAGCATCTTTACTGCCCAGCATCCTCACTGCCAGCATCCTCACTGCCCAGCATCCTCACTGCCAACATTCTCACTGCCAACATCCTCACTGCCAGCATCCTCACTGCCAGCATCCTGACTGCCCAGCATCCTCACTGCCAACATCCTCACTGCCAGCATCCAAACTGCCAACATCCTCACTGCCAACATCCTTACTGCCAACATCCTCACTGCCAACATCCTCACTGCCCAGCATCCTCACTGCCAACATTCTCACTGCCAGCATCCAAACTGCCAACATCCTCACTGCCAACATCCTCACTGCCAACATCCTCACTGCCAACATCCTCACTGCCAGCATCCTCACTGCCAACATCCTCACTGCCAACATCCTCACTGCCAACATCCTCACTGTCAACATCCTCACTGCCAACATCCTCACTGCCAACATCCTCACTGCCATCATCCTCACTGCCAACATCCTCACTGCCAACATCCTCACTGTCAACATCCTTACTGCCAACATCCTCACTGCCAACATCCTTACTGCCATCATCTGCACTGTCAGCATCTTTACTGCCCAGCATCCTCACTGCCAGCATCCTCACTGCCCAGCATCCTCACTGCCAACATCCTCACTGCCAGCATCCTCACTGCCAACATCCTAACTGCCAACATCCTCACTGCCAGCATCCTCACTGCCAACATCCTCACTGCCAACATCCTCACTGCCAACATCCTCACTGCCAACATCCTCACTGCCAGTATCCTCACTGACAACATTCTCACTGCCAGCATCCTCACTGCCAACATCCTCACTGCCAACATCCTCACTGCCAATATCCTCACTGCCAGCATCCTGACTGCCCAGCATCCTAACTGCCAACATCCGCACTGCCAGCATCCAAACTGCCAACATCCTCACTGCCAACATCCTTACTGCCAACATCCTCACTGCCAACATCCTCACTGCCCAGCATCCTCACTGCCAACATTCTCACTGCCAGCATCCAAACTGCCAACATCCTCACTGTCAACATCCTCACTGCCAACATCCTCACTGCCAACATCCTCACTGCCAGCATCCTCACTGCCAACATCCTCACTGCCAACATCCTCACTGCCAACATCCTCACTGTCAACATCCTCACTGCCAACATCCTCACTGCCAACATCCTTACTGCCATCATCTGCACTGTCAGCATCTTTACTGCCCAGCATCCTCACTGCCAGCATCCTCACTGCCCAGCATCCTCACTGCCAACATTCTCACTGCCAACATCCTCACTGCCAGCATCCTCACTGCCAACATCCTCACTGCCAGCATCCTCACTGCCAATATCCTCACTGCCAGCATCCTTACTGCCAACATCCTCACTGCCAGCATCCTCACTGCCAACATCCTCACTGCCAACATCCTCACTGCCAACATCCTCACTGCCAACATCCTCACTGCCCAGCATCCTCACTGCCAACATCCTCACTGCCAGCATCCAAACTGCCAACATCCTCACTGCCAACATCCTCACTGCCAACATCCTCACTGCCAACATCCTCACTGCCAACATCCTCACTGTCAACATCCTTACTGCCAACATCCTCACTGCCAACATCCTTACTGCCATCATCTGCACTGTCAGCATCTTTACTGCCCAGCATCCTCACTGCCAGCATCCTCACTGCCCAGCATCCTCACTGCCAACATCCTCACTGCCAGCATCCTCACTGCCAACATCCTCACTGCCAGCATCCTCACTGCCAACATCCTCACTGCCCAGCATCCTCACTGCCAACATCCTCACTGCCAGCATCCTCACTGCCAACATCCTCACTGCCCAGCATCCTCACTGCCAACATCCTCACTGCCAACATCCTCACTGCCAACATCCTCACTGCCAACATCCTCACTGCCAGCATCCTCACTGCCCAGCAGTGTCTGGAACATCATGGGTATCTTGATGGACCATTCTCATCCACAACCTTACTTCCCCTCATCCAACTTTACCTTTCCCTGTGTGCAGGACAACTAAGGGATCCTCCAGTTGAAATGCCAGTTGGCCTACTTTTCTAGGAGCCTGTTCCCAAAGTTACCTCATAGAAGCCTCCTCCAAGTACAGTGGGAGATATGCAGTGAGACTTTGAGCCTAGTCAGAAAGAGCAAATCCAAGATTGGGTCAGGTCCATCTACAAAGGCTGCCATAAGGGGAGGAGCCACAGAAGCACATGGGGAGGGTGAACAGAAACAGTGAGTGTCCGCTGAGTCTTCTGCAGACGCTGTGTTCTCAGCCACCCTCAAGGAGGTCTGTGCTGACACAGCTCCATGCAGCAAGCAAGGCCAGCACTTCTCTCTTGCACTAGGTGAGAAACTGCAGCTGCCAGAGTTGGCTCAGGACGCCCAGATGGTGAGTGGTGAAACAAATTTAAACTCTGTGTGTGCTTCTAGTATTCGGTGCTAGCTCCTCGGGTGGGATTTGAAGTCTACCAAAGGAAACCCCGGAAGAACTTTCCCAGCAATCTGTAAGGTCGAATCTTGGTGTAATGTTCTAGAAGCTACCATCTTGAGCTTGGCAGCTTGGATCTATAGTAATGGGTCAGGCCTCTTGAAGGGTTTCTCATCCTTGGCTACACCATACTGCCTATGGCTCCCTGTAGCTTCAGTGTCTCTAGAAACTGGTGTATGTGGCTTAGCAACAAACTCCATAGTCACTCTGGGTATGCTCAAGGGTGGGAGTCACAACCCAAGGGGAAGCTACATGGGGAGTCAGGTACCACAGCATCCTAGGGACCCAAAGTCTCTACGCAGACATCAAATCATATGCCAGCCCTCAGAGTCCAGTCATATAGAGGACAAAGGTCAGCGCAGGCAGCCTATAAACCGGATGCAGCTAAAGAGGTCTTGTTTTAGCTTTTAAATATGTGTTAGTTGCTGGGCTTAAGGAATCATAATTGTACAAAAACCTAGGCCCTAGCTTTTTCTTGAAGCAATGGCAACCCAGGCAACCTTTAGCCTTCCCTTCAGCAGCTTTAGACAAGGGCAGTAAGGCCAGATGCCAGCAGCCCTTCAACATCACACCCATGCCCTCTGGGTCCCAGCTCAGAGTCACGGTGCCTCCTGGTGCTCCACAGGCATCTGAGCTTGCATCACCGTCTGGACTATGTGACCTTGCTCCTGTCCCTGCATGCCGAGTCCCAGAGTTCTTTGTCCGCCCTACATCCAACCTCCCCCTTGCAGAGGCAGGACACCTCTGCTTGCCCCAGCCTCCTTAGCTCTCTCTGAACCTTGGCACAGGTGTGTTGACTCCTAGAATGTGTATAGCACTTGAGTGATTCACGGGGCATTCTAGAGAACTTGAGATGCCAGCTCACAAACTTGTAGACCCAGGGTGCAGGCCACAGGGCAGAGAGGGCGGTATGGGACTCTGTCTGGCAGAAACAGGGATGTCTTTGCCCAGGGGTGCATGCAGACAGTCCTTGGTGGCTATCTCTGCCAGTCTGGCTGGCAAGGAGAATTGAGTTTGCTCAGCCATCTGCTCTACCAATTAGTCATGCTTGGTGACCTATAAGCAGAGAGAGGGCACACAGTGTGAATGGGGGAATCTTCCAAAGAGGCCACTGATATCCCTCTCCTGCCTTCATTTGGGTCCACTTCCTCCTACTTTCCAAATAGACTCACTTGTCTGACCCTGTTAGTCCCAGAAAAATTCTTTGAGGAGAAGCTATGTTAGCTGAGGCAACAGGATAAACAAATTGGGCTGGGGTGCTCCCCAGCCACCACACATTAGAGTATGAAGACAAAGGGGGGGGGTAACTGCCACACAGGAGCTCCATGCCAGAGAACTCCTCCAACACTCAGGGAGGGTTGAAGTTCAAGGCTAAGAAAACCAGCTCTATGTAGCTAATCACATTGTTAAAAACGAAGGCTGCAGGGTTCCCAACTGGCTTCCAGTCCCTTCCAAAAGAACTGCCTGGCCCTGGGCTAACCAGGACCAGCCCTCACCAGCCAGAGCTGTCTGTTTCATGCATTGTGCCAGGTCCAGAGAGAGAGGTTCCATATGGTCTTTGCAGTGGCTTCTGCAGCTGAGGGAGCAGAGCCCACCGTATCTTTCCTCCTCTTGGCCAGAGCCCTGCTCTTGAGCATAATCCTGGCCTCTCCTCTCATCTTTACCTTCCCTGACTCCTAAAGCCCTAGTCCCAAGAGGGCCACTTACCCTGCCCGCCTGGTTTACATCCCATCTCATGAAGCATCTGCTATGCACTGCTCCGCTGGCCTCTTCTCTCCTGTGTCCATGACAAAGGCCTTAGAGTCAAAATTCGCTTTGTATTCATTCTGTGAAAACCCCACGCCCCTTTTGCCAGAGGCCACCATCTGTCCTACTGACCTTACTCGTAAATCTTTCAGCCTTCATCCCTTGTGTATAAACTACAACTCACTTTACACATGGCTCAGGTGACAGTCACCCACAGAACTCTGGAGGACCTAGAACTTCCCTTTCTTATAAATGACATCACTGGTCCCATTCCCACTCCACCTCGGGGCTTGGCATCTCTCCATCTCACCATAGCTGTGTCTTCCTACCCCTCGGTCAGGACCAAGGTTCTGAAGGGTGATTCCGCAAACACCCATAAGGTTTCCCAGCTTGTGGTACAGGTGGTGTCCGGGGTGCGAGGTGTGCTTGTCCCTACCTGACACTCCTCCTTCATTTACTCTCCTCAGTAGCCCAGACTTAGTTGTTCATCTCAGCTCACCCATGTAGCAGCCAGCCCCACAGACATGCCTTCTGTCAGTGACTCATGACCATGTTTTCCCAACATCCTGCATCCGGGTCCTGACCCATAAGGCCTCCTATCTTGGCCCCTAAAGGGCTCCAGCTCACCTGTGCTCACCCCTCGGGAGGCTTCCTGGTCCTCCCACCTCCACCTCCCTCCCTCCCTCCCTCCCTCCCTCTCTCTCTCCCTCCCTCCCTCCCTGCCTCCCTCTCTCTCTCTCTCTCCCTCTCTTCCTCCCTCTCTCTCTCTCTCTCTCTTCCTCCCTCCCTCCCTCTCTCTCTCTCTCCCTCCCTCCCTCTCTCTCTCTCCCTCCCTCCCTCTCCCTCCCTCCCTCCCTTCCTCTCTCTCTCTCCCTCCCTCCCTCCCTCCCTCCCTCCCTCTCTCTCTCTCTCCCTCTCTCTCTCTCTCTCTCTCTCTCTCTCTCACACACACACACACACACACACACTCGCACTCGATATTCCTTCCCTACCCTCTTTACCACCCCACCCTCCCAGTGTCTGTGTGTGGAGGCATACACTTAACTTCTGCTTGCGGCTGCCTGGCCCAATGATCCAGAGGGAGAAAAATCTACAGCAGGTTGGTCCTCCCCTAGTGTCCCCCCTGATGTGACTTGGAATGCCACCTCTGATACCTAGGACTCACCCTCTCGGCCACTCTAACTAACCCTCCTGCTAAGTCCCTTTGCCCTTGCCCCTGTGTGGGGTCAGATGCACTGAGACTGTAGGGTGAGGAGCCAGACATCCATGTGTGCACCAAGCCCAGAACCAGAGCAGCAGGCAAAGAGACAAAAGAAACACAAGACTCTAAGATCCCCAGCCAAAACAAATTGCCCTCATTAACACAGGCCTCCACCACCATCTCTGGGCTGGGACCAGGCTGAAGAGAGGCAGAAACCACAGAAGACTGTGTGCCAATAAAATGGCAGTAAACATGCAGCGGCTACGGAACACGGTTCAGCGTTGTTCCAAAACCTTGTTTAACTGCTTTTATTGCTTCTGTGTGAAAGAACACAAATGCGTTGGGGAAATTGCCTCAGCATCAGGCTCCCGTTCTCTGAGGAAGGCTTTCCAATGTCCCCACCCCCACCCAGGGTGGATCCTGACCTTCAAAGTGTCCCCGTGAAAGCTCTGGGTTCCAGCCATCCACTAGAATGTCCCTATGCCCTTGGCCCCAGGAACTGTGCATTGGCCATCCCTACCTGAACTCTCCACAGGGATGCGGAGCAGACACAGCCAGTTCTCAGCCATAAGGAAGGCAGTGCACAGACCTGAAGGGGTCCCATGGGACGCTAAATGGATCCTTGTGAGGCAGACAACATTCTTATTAGGGAAAAGGGGTTATTTCTGAAAGAATCTATCACTGAAATAAACACATAAGCGGAAGCTCTTCTGTCATGTGTGACTGAGGGACTTGTTCTCATGGGGCCATAGTCACCTCTGGGGGGGGGGTCTTTCCCACATATTAGAACAGCCCAATGAACAGAGATAAGAAAGCCAAAAGAGGGTTCCAAGAACAGGACCCAGAGCAGGGTATGAGGAAGCTCTAAAGGGAACAGTGGAGTGGCCTTTGTGTGAATCCTTGGGTGCTACAGGCTGAGGTGACCCAGAAAATGAGGGGATTTTTCTGAGGGCATTGGAAAGAGGGGGCAGACTCTTCCCATGCAGAGCCCTGGGGCCTCTGTGCTCCTCCTGCATTCCGATGTGGGTGGATCATGAGAAGGAGAAGCAGGAAGGTTCAGGAGAGCTCACGGTGGCCTCCACACGCCACAGGGAGTAGAGGGGAGCCACCTCTCCTCTGGAGAGGCCTAGTGGGGTCTATCTGCAGAGCTGCTGGACGCCTGCTTCATGGAGGCTCAGCAGACGTGGGGAATTTGAATGCATGAAGCAGCTAACTTTGAGCAAACCCTAAACTATGGTCGGTGGAAAATAAAACTCTGAGGCAGGTGCGGTCCCTAATTAAGCCCCCACCTCAAATTAATTTAAAAAACAAAAGCAAAATCCGAAAACCTTTCTCCCCATAAGCCTCATTCCGGCTTCACTTGCAGCTGGAGAAGGGGCGTGGCATAGGAGGGAAATTCATGCCTTCCTTCACTTTCTGCTCTTAGTTTTTGCTTAGTTTGCCTTTCTGCTCTTAGTTTTGCTGTTGCAGAGGGCACTCTTGGCAAGAAGTCCTTCTCTTGAGAGCCACCAGCTGCAGAGGACGACCTAAAATAGCAGCAGGTGGGAAGGAGACCGGCCACAGTGTTACAAGAGGGCGCAAGCATCATAGAATCAAGGAAAACAGCCCCAGCTCTCCCATTACCGCCTAAGCTCTGGGGGCTGCATTTCCTCCGGCGAGACGTGAGCGGCCACTGGGAGGCTGAATCGGTTACTTTTCTGTTTGAAATTTGCTGTGATAAAATACCCTAACCAGACACAACGTGCAGTTGACTGTGGCTTACAGTTCCAGACAAAGAGTGCATAGTCGAGAATGAGGTGCAGCAGCCGGAAGCTGTGAGATCTCCTCTCCATCGCATATAGGAAGTAGACAGAGCAAACTAGAAGGGAGCAAGTCTGTGACCCCCAAAGCCCACCCCCTCTGACATACTTCCTCCAGCAAGATCTGAATTTCAGATAAGCAATGCACGATATTCTTATAGCACAGGAATGTCCCGTGCAGGGGTACACACATGCACACACATATGCGTACACACACACAGCTTGAATAAGAAGCATCTTTGGTGGTGGGTGTAAATTCAGATTGCTGTAGCAAAATCACCATAGGCTGGGGGCTGGAACAACAGACAGCGGTTTCTTACAGGTCTGGGAACTTCCAGAATGAACGCACAGGCAGATCCAGGTCCTAGGAAGCGCTTGCACCAGCGTCCATGCCTTCTCTCCCCACACTCATGGCTTTTCTCGGTGCTCCCCAGAGAGAGGGAGGGGGCGGGAGCTCTTGCCCACGCTGCTTGTGAGCAGGAGTGTGCATTGTGGGTGCTGAGGAATGCAAAGCCACACTACTCAAGTTCACCTCCTGTTCTGATCCCGAGCAGAGCCAACTCCATCCCACAAGTACAATGTCTTTTCTGGGACTTTCTGTGGTCACCCAAGGAGGATGTAGCACCGCATGCTCTCAGACTTGAGCACGGAGAACCCGAAGTTTTTGTCTCTCTAGCACTATTCGCAGAAACGCATGCTGCTGCGTCTCCATCTATTGGCCTATGCTCCAAAGCTGCCTCTGCCCCTCATTTGCTGAGCACTGTGAGTTTGCTCACCTGTGGCTCCTCATGCCAGGGTTACATTTCTGGAACCGGGAGATTTCCTCTGGTGTTTTCTTTAAAGTGTCCCATGACTGATATCCAGCGCCAGCAAGAACGCTTGTGTCTAACTCTTTTCTCCTGAGCTGGTGCACAAAAATACCTGTTGGGGCTGGAGGGATCATGGAGCAGTTAAAAGCACATACTGTTCTTGTAGGGAACCAGGTTTTAGTCCCAGCATGCCCACAGCGTCCCAGGGCATCTAGTGCCCTCTTCTGGCCATCACAGGCACTGCATGCAAGTGAATGCACAGCACAGCAGACACATACATTTATATAAAATCAAAGTAAGTAAAAAAAGAGCCTCAATTCTCAATGATTCTTGAAATCTGGTATCAGACATGATTTGGGCATTTAGATATCACTCTTGACGAACAAGGGTTTATTTTAATGGAGGACAGCTTTTTCCCTGCCTGGCTTGGACTTGGCCCTCCTCCCCACCTTTACCCTGACCTTTGAAAATAGACTGATTGGACAATATGGATCTAAAGATGTGTGTGCATGTGCGTGCACACACACACACGTGCACATGTGCGTGTGTACGGGGATCCTATTATAATAAATTTCATCACAGTGGAGACCTTTTTCTAGAACATTCTGAGCCCAGACAATGGCTCATTTATTTGAAGTCATATCAAAAGCAACAGAACTCCAGGTCAACAAGAGTTGATTGCAAAGGGATTTATGACATATGGGCGGGGGCAGGAGACAGTGCTGGGAGGGACATTTAATGATAGATTCTGGGCAGGTAGAAGGTGACCTTGCAAACAAACCTAAGACGGTCAGCAGGAAATGCTGTGACATCCTGTGGGGCAAGACCCACCTACTACAGTGTGAGACAGAAGAAGCCCAGGAGCCCTGCCTGGGAGGATGTTTGGGTAAATATTTGGGCAGCTCTTGGCTGCTGCTGCTACACTGGTGAACTGAGCTGGAGACCAGAGGAAATGGCTCTTGTCTCCTGGGCCCTCCAATGATACATTTTGATAAACATCCAGACAGGCTGACTCTGGCCCAGGCTCTGTGAATGGATTACATATTCCACAACCAGCAGAGACCATGCTCTAGGCATGGTGGCAGAGAGGGGGCAGGAAGCAGGAGGGCGGGAGGAGTTTGGAAACCGGCTGTCTAAATTTAACAGGCAGTGGCTTTTAGGCCAAGTGGATAAAAAATAAATTCCAGTGCTCAGAGCTCTTATCTCCATTTACCGTTTCTCTAAACAGTGAGTGACCTACTCTGACTCTTGGGGTAGATTATCAACAAAAAGCACACAGGAAGTAGGGGTGGGTGGACGGTAAACCGTGAGCCACTCCGCCTTCTGTGGCATTTACTTGGTCTGACAGAGTGGCTAAAATGTGCCGGGGTCACAGAGCTGTCTTTGAGCAGGTGAGGTATGACCCTTGTACATCAGATCAGCTCAGAGATGGAGGCACCTTGGGGTCACCCCGCTGTTGACAAAGGTACATCTGCTAATATCACACAGCATTTCCTGCCACATCCGTGACCTACAGCATGTGACAGACAACTCGTGTTCCCTGTATTTGGTCTGTTCCCAGTCCTTTCAGGACACAGGACACATGGTGTGTGAGTTTCACAATACTCCCTGTCAATCACTTCTTCTGTTCACCTTTGCCTGTTCACTGGTGTCTGTCCTGGCCCCTCTTCTCCCCTAGCTGGCAATGTGCTAGCCTTCCACAGTACTGTCCCTGGCCCTCGATAAGGGGTGACCCATGTCACTACAGCAAATACTCAAGATGATCAACTAGTAAAGCCAAAAAGGGTTGTTTGGGCTCCCAGTTGTGAGGTCTTGGTTACAGGCCTTCGTTACCTAGAACAGGCAGGGCTCAGTGGAGGGAAGCCTTTAACTCGTGGCTGAGAAGCTAACAGAAGGGGAATGAGCTAGGGTCCTGCTATCCCCTTCGAGGTCAACCTTCTAACAACCGGATGACCTCACCTTAAGCCCTGCCACCTATATTCCCACCACTTCCAGAAAGCACGGGGCTGCTGCTCTCCTGGGTGAACTCTAACACACGGACTGACGGATGGGTTAGAGTCAGACAGATTACAGCAACCTGAGATGCTGTTCCGAGTCCCTTACTCTCTACTGACCCAGCCATCTCCACTGGGCAGTTTTCCTTCTTTTAATCCTCAAGGGCACAGATACTTTCTTCCCACTTCTAGGCACAAGCTGCTGGCTCTAGAGGGTGTGTGGCCCTATCACAGATCTTCAGGTACCCAGTGCCTCCTCTACTGGGTGGATCCTGTTTCCAGCTTTCTCTCAGTCACCATCAGGGAAGCCTGGGGAGCCTTCCCTGTGGACCTTGATATCCCAAGCCACCCTCTACTCTTCCTTTCTCTTCACCACAGTGATTGTGATACCCAGGCTCCAAATAAGAATTCCCTTGGGGAGCTTGGAAAACACCATTTGGATCTGACTGCCTTGGGGCGACCCCACCCCATCCTAGCACCAGCAGACAGCACCAAGATGGAGGTGCCTAGCTCACGTTCTCGGGCTGTGCTTGGAGCTCCTTGTTTCCGCAATAACCCCCTGCCTTGTTTCCCAGCTCTTCCTGCTCCATCTATCCTTCTTCCTGTCCTTGTCAGATCACAGAAATGCCATTTTCACTGTGTTACCTCCACCCTTCCGAAGCCACCAGTGGCCCCACCAGAACAATAAATCTTTGCATGAACAAATGAATGGCCTCCACGACGAACAATGAATTCCATATGCTCAGGGACTGCATCTTATCTTCTCTTCCCCACCCCCCCCCCACCTCCCACGAGCTGCTTAGCAATGTCTATCTGTGGACTGAGTGAATAAATACATTTTCCCTGCAAATTAAATGCAGTCCACTCTTTCTCTACACCCAGAGAGCAGGCTGGGCGATTTAACGATCATTTACAAAAGGGCTTATTTCTCTAAGCATCGAATACAATCAACTGAATGATTCATGCTAATGAAGAGGACAGAATGCTAAAGATCATGAAACAGCAGCTAATTCAAAAACGTAAGTCTGCTTGATGCCAGAATGCACTTTTGCTCAGGGGTACTTGCAGTGCATTTAACTGGGGCAATTTTTATAAGATATGCTTTTTTAGATATATGTCTTACTTGTTCCCATCACCCCCTACATCACCCCCAAGGCGCACACTAGTTGAATAAACAATTCAACTCCCAAAACAGCACCCAAGTTTGTTATCCCCGGGATAGTTAAAAGTGCTAGACTTCAGACTATCAGAATGGATAAAGGGAAGATGTGTGTGGGGGGGGGGGGGACTTGGAGTTGGAATAAATACGGGAAAACTAAGATGTCAACTTGCTGCATTTTGACGGATTCATCCCCCAAATTTCAGGCATCACAAACCATTTGTAAAACTGTTTTTTGAAATATCTACTGAGTTGATATTTGGGACCCTGTAGTTTTTTATTCCTGGACACGTACCCCAGGAACCCGTGTACAAGCTCACCCAAAAGCATGGGTGAGAATACTCACATCAGCTTTGTTCATGATGCCTCCAAACTGGAAGCTACCCACAAGGGTAACGGCGGCACCCGTGAGAGTGCTCAGTGGCAGCACCCCGACTAGGGTGGACAATGCCCTGGGTTCATCCTCAGCACAAAGAAACAGCAAAAGGCAGAGGGAGTGCTAAAGCTAACACGGACAGATCACAGACAGTTCTGAGCAAAAGGCGGCCGACGGCCCGCTTACTAAACACGCCATTGATAAAAGCTGGGGGGAGGGGGAGCCATTTCTGTGTCCTATGTCAGGTACTTCGGAAATGGCTGAGTGGGGCACAGAGCACTACAGTGTTCTGGAATGTTCTATGTCTTTGTCTGGAAGACCTGGACTCAGTCTCTTTTTACTGTAGCCACGTGGCCTGGACTGGGACGCTTAACCTCTGAGACGCTGGGAGGGTGGGGGGATTCCATTACAAGATGGACAACAGAGGTGGCCCTGTGTATACAGGATGTGGGATCTCTGATGAGGACAGAGCCTCACAAGATGAAATCCTGTGGCTTTTATTCTGTAAAGGCAAGACCCTATAGAGGGTTGGCACAGTTGATGACGTTCAACCCGGGCCTTAGGGGAGAGAGATGATGAAGCTGGTGGTGGTGATGGTGAGGATGATGATGTGTATATGTGTGTTCATGTGAGCATGTTGAATACATGTGTGCATATGGTATGGGGTATGTATACTGTGTGGTATGTTGTATGTATGTGTATATGTGGTGTATGTATGAGTGTGTAGTATGTTGTGTATGTATATGGTGCATGTGTGGTACGTGATATGTGTGTGATAAGTGTGTGGGGTGTGTGTGTGTGTGATATTTGGTGTGTATGTGATATGTGGTGTGTAATATGTGTGTGGTATGAGGTATGTGTGTATGAGTGTATGGTACATGGTAATGGGTGTGTGTGGTATATGTAATATGGTTGTGTATGTATGTAGTATATGTGTGTATGTGGTATGTGGTATGTGTGTATATGTGAGTGTGTGTATGTGTGTATGTGTGTGTGTATGTGTGTGTGTGTGTGTGTGTGGTATGCGGATGAGTGTGAGTATGCCTATGCAAATGTTATCTTCTTTCCTTTGTCCCCTCAGCTAAACCCTTAATGGCTTCCAAACCCAGGCCCACCTGAAACATTCTCTTTGTGAGAAGTGACTTCTGGCTCTTTTCTGTTAATGTGGATATAAATAGCTGCCATGCGCACTCCTCGTGGCTTCCTCTAAGCTATGAATGTATTTCTGCTTCTAACTGCCAAGTTTTCTAAAACTAGCATACAATACTTTTGGAGCATTGCTGCATAAGCCAGAAAACTTAAGAGAAGAGTGTGTATATGAATGAGCACGTGCGTGCGTGTACACACATACACCCTATATCCAGGGTCTTGTGGCTTCTCACTCAGAGGCTGAAACAGCTGACAGGAATCCACTGGACAAACTTCTATGAAATCTGAGAGATGAACCCTCAGTTGGGAGAAGTTAGAGGAAGCCAGTGAGACCACAGAGCAGATAGGGAAAACCCAGGACAGGCAGGGAGACCCCAGGACAGGCATGGAGACCCCAAGACAGGCAGTGTCTTAGTCAAAGAGTTTTTTATTGCTGTAATGAAACACCATGACCAAGAAACACCATGTGGAGGAAAGGGTTTATTCAGCTTACACTTCCACATTGCTGTTCATCACTAAAGGAAGTTAGAACAGGAATTCACACAGGGCAGGACAGGAACCTGGAAGCAGGAGCTGAAGCAGAGGCCATGGAGGGATGCTGCCTCCTGGCTTGCTTCCCCTGGCTTGCTCAGCCTGCTTTCTTATAGAACACAGGACCACCAGCCCAGGGATGCACCACCCACATTGGCTGGAACCTCCCCCCTTGATCACTAGTTGAGAAAATGCCTTACAGCTGGATCTCATGGAAGGATTTCCTCAACTGAGGCTCCTTTTTCTCTGGTGACTCTAACTTGTATCAAGTGGGCACACAAAACCCACCAATACAGACTGGGAGAAGCCAGGCCCTGTGCCTCAAGGAAGGTTTTGCTCCTCAGTTTGTTGTGAAAGGGACAGGGACATCACACTTTCCACAGGTCTGTTTCATGCTATGGTCTGCACTCCCCAGAGAATCCAGGTACATGGGACCTTTTTCTTCCTGTGTCCATATTTCCCCCAACTATCCCTAAACTTAAAAGATTTCCTAATTTCCTGCTTTTAGAGAGAAAGGAGACATCACTAGGCCCTGTTTGTACAACACTGGAGTAGCCATGGCATGTGGGGGAGGGAGGATTATCAGTGTCACTTGCTGCTGCTGCAAAGGATCAATCAGAGCCAGCCATGTTTATTTCTGTTGACAAGAACATGTTAACATTTCCACGAGGTCCAGGAATCTACAGGAGAAAAGTCTTTGTAATTCAATATCCTTATCTTCATTTACCCTTCAGGTCACATCTGTGCATACAGCTAGTGTGTGGAAATGTGTCAATTTATGTGTGTATCTAGCTTTCAAGGAACACAATGATACTTAATACACACAAAAATCCTAATGTAACAGGGGAGGGGTTAAAAAAATCTAAATGTAGAAACATAAGGCTACCAGGAAAGGGAAATATTGTTTTCCACTTAAAAGACGTGTCAATAGCCTGGGTGTGGTGACACCTACCCGTATTCCCAGCATGTGGGAAACTGAGGCATGAAATCACAAGTTCATGGCCTCTGATGGCTACAAGGCAAAAGACCCTATCTCAAAAAGGAAATAAAACAAAACCAAAAGTTTAATAAATTCCATATAGGGAGCTGGAGAAATGGTTCAGGGGTTAACAGCCCCTGCAGAGGAACTCTTGTAGAGCACCCTGGTTCAATTCCCAGCACCCACCCACTGGCTCACAAGCATCCGTAACTCCAGTTCCAGGGGATCTGACACCTTTTCCTGAACTCATGGGGGCATCAGGCACATAAAAAGTATACATACACACATGCAGGCAAAACATACACATAAAAAAGAAAAAAAAAATTTTAAGACTATGAGGCCAAAAATCAGGGCTGGAGAGAGGGCTCAGCGGTTGAGAGCACTGACTGCTCTTCCAGAGGTCCTGGGTTCAAATCCCAGCACCCACATGGTGGCTCACACCTGTCTATAACTCCAGTTCCAGGGACTCTGTTGCCCTCACACAGACATACATTAGTCAACACACCAAAGAACATAAAGTAAAAATAAATTAATTTGTAAAAAGAGGCCAAAACCCAAAGAAATAAAACTAGAACTTACTGACCAGTGAAGACCAAACATAAATGAAAATATCCCTGGAAACCAAGGGATCTTCATGTGTGGATGGAAACATGGGGGGGTCCCATGTGCTTTTAAATCTTCCATTTTCCTGATGTTTAATTTTTTACTTTCTAGGAGCACAGAAATTCATTTTATAAAGTAAATCCCAGTTGATATGACTTTAATAAGCCTTGAGAGTCACTTTCTTACTAACACTCCTTACAGAAGACAGATATCTCTTCTCCAAAGGAGTCCTGCCAGTGGGTGTATCCCATCAGAAACACCAACCAGTTTGTTACAGTTCCCATTTGTATCCTGCAGTTGCCCTTCCTGTGGGGCGGGACATCTGAGGTGACCTACTGATGCTATCCTAGCAGCTGGGTCAAACTCATAACTTGTGGAACATGTCCTTCACTCGTGGAACATTCAGGCTCTCCAAAGACTGGCCAGGGAGAGGGAGAGATGGGGATTCTTCGTGGGGAAAAGGTGGGTTTCAGGTTCCTTACTTCTAAGTTTGGAGGCTGCAGAATCCAGATGACTTCATAATATCTTTCAGAAACTTAGATGTTCAACATGTTGCCTGACTGGAAGTAAGAGACTATTCCTACTCAGCTCCCAAAGTTATCCTGGCCCTCCAGAGCAAGCAGAGCCCACC
Organism: Micromys minutus; assembly: GCF_963924665.1. Classification (NCBI taxonomy): domain Eukaryota; kingdom Metazoa; phylum Chordata; class Mammalia; order Rodentia; family Muridae; genus Micromys; species Micromys minutus. The sequence goes on along the minus strand of NC_137953.1, from coordinate 40,297,374 downwards.
CCACTGTCCCCTTAACTCTTCTACCCTCTGTTCCCCACTTCCTAGACATCCTCATGAATATTAAACAACAGTTAGAAACTGGGACAACAGCCTGGGGTGGGCTAGTCATAGCTCAGTGTAGTCCCTCTGTCTCTTTGTAGTGTGTGTGTGTGTGTGTGTGTGTGTGCACGTATGAGTGTGATAGTGGCATGCTTATTCATGTTTGTACATGTGGAGGTCAGAGGTCAACATGAGGTAGCGGTCATTCTCTACCCCTTTTCCCCTGAGACAGATCATGCCATGTCAGCTACACTGGCTTGTCATTGAGCTCTGGGATCCTCTATCTCTGTCCCCAGTCTTGGGGTACAGAGCAGGCTACCATGCCTGGTTTTTATATGCAAGGGATTTGAACTCCAGTTCTCAAGCTTGTTTAACAAGCACTTACCCACTGAGCCATCTTACCAGCTCCAACAGATGCTATTTCTATTTTAAACATGTTGAGTGAGTCTTCAGCTTTTTCTTCCAAGGATGTGTGTGTGAGTGTGTGTGTATGTGTATGTGTGTGTGTGTGTGTGTGTGTGTGTGTGTGTGTGAGAGAGAGAGAGAGAGAGAGAAAGAGAGAGAGAGAGAGGGAGGTGAGTTTTCTCTCTTTGAAACGGGATCTCTCACTGAACCAAACTGGCTGACCATCAAAACCTAGGTTTCCTCCTGCCTCTTTCTCGCTAGCATAGGGATAACAGAAGTGGTCCTCAACCTGTGGACTGTGACCTTTTTGGGGATTGAAGAACCCTTTCCCAGGGGTCACCTAAGACCATCTACATATGAGATATTTACAATTCACAGCATTTCATCACTGCACTAAAAATAAAATGAGCCATGATTCTTTAAAAACAGCCAAGTCCCCTGATAGAACTGCAGTATCTGTTTAATCCTAGTTTAAAGTACCAGCCACACACTGTTCTTTATGAAGGCCAGCGTGGACATGGCTCCCTCTGGGTTGTGCCTGCGATGTGCCCTCTTTCCCCATCTCTCCCTCATCCACTCGGCTTGGGGACCCATTCATTCCTTTACGCAAGCTGAATGAGAAGCTCTGTTCCTCCCAAGCCTCTCCTCTAGTGACGTCTCCTGCCACGATCTGTTTGAAGTGCAGGTCCCCAAAGGACAGAGCCCTTGTCACTCTGGATCTCTGGCACCGAGCCCGGCTGCTGTCAAAGGTGTTCACGGTGCCGGTGCCGCGTGGAAAGTGCTCAGAACACTCTCAGCAAGACTGAGCTGGAAGATTTCCTCCCAGGCTCGCTCCCCCCTCCTCCAGATACAATGATTTCTAAGGTCCCTTTCAGGAACTGGGGACTCTCTATTTCCCATCCCCTGGCTGCCCTCTGCTGGCAGGCTCAGCTCAGGCCATTTACGTCCCTGAGATCCTGGACTTTCATTGCCCGGCCTGGATTTAACTCAAATGAAGGGTGTGTTTCTTTATCTTGTATGTTTACACTTCCTATGTTCCCGGAAGGCTCCAAGGGCCCCACTACAGGCCGCTAAACCCCCAGAATGTCAGAATCCAGGGCCGTCATGATGCTGGAAGGTGCACTGAGTCAAAGTTTAAAGGCAGTGAAAGCCAAGGCAGAGAAAGAATAAATGCAGGCATTGACTTTATAATGGAGGTGTCGGCCCCCCAATGAGCATCTCTCTTTTAAAAAATCCGGAGAGTTTATAATCACACAAGTTGAGTTGGGAGCCAGCACCATTTATCCATCAGAGAAACAAATACACACGAGAGAGAGAGAGAGAGAGAGAGAGAGAGAGAGAGAGAGAGAGAGAGAGAGAGAGAGACAGAGAGAGAGACAGAGAGACAGAGAGACAGAGGGAGAGAGAGACAGAGACAGAGAGAGACAGAGGGAGAGACACACAGAGAGACAGAGGGAGACAGAGGGAGAGAGAGACAGAGAGAGACAGAGGGAGAGAGAGACAGAGACAGAGAGAGACAGAGGGAGAGACACACAGAGAGAGACAGAGGGAGACAGAGGAAGAGAGAGACAGAGAGAGACAGAGGGAGACAGAGGAAGAGAGAGACAGAGAGAGACAGAGGGAGAGAGTGAGACAGAGAGACAGAGGGAGAGAGTGAGACAGAGAGAGAGACAGAGGGAGAGAGAGAGGAGAGAGACACAAAGAGAGAGAGAGACAGACAGAGAGACCTTCATTATGGTATAGTCACCATGTCCCTCCCTCCCTTGTTTGTCTCTCACATTCCTACATTTGTTAGGACTGCTGTGGTTACAGACAGCTGTCACTGACTTGATCCACAAGTGGGAACCTGCTTGGAGCAGATAGCACACCAGGACCATGAACTCTTATGAGCCACCAGGAAATGATCTCTGTCCTTCGCCTCTGCTTCTCTCTTTACATCTAATTTGTTTCTTGAGCCAACTGGCGTTTTATGCTCAGTAACCCATGAAGCAGAAGGTGGCCACCAACAGCTCATGACCTACCCATTCTCAACTCCAGGCTCCTTTTTCTTTGTCCCAATCCAGATTTCTATACTGGTCCCCTCAGACTAACTAGCCACGTCTTGCAGAGCTGACTATACAGTTTGTGAGGCCTAAAGCAAAATGCAAATGTGTGACTCTTAACCCCAAAGATAGGAGGACTGCTAACCATGCAGGTGGAGCACAGCTCACTTTCCTCCAAGGTCTCTTGTTTGTCTTGGCACTGGTTCATTTCTACTCAGTGTCATCCTTAGTAAAGAAAGAAAGATCACCTAAATTTTCAATTATTTGCTTGAGTTTTTCCACCCATCTTTATATCATACAAAGCCAGTTTCCAAAGCTGCTTGCAGGACCACAGTAATTCATGTTCAGTGAACTTAGCGGCCAGAGGTCACAAACAAACCAAACTGCTGAAGGAAAGCCAAAGAGAAAGTGTCCCGAACTCCCAAGCGTCTCTGGGCCTGGACTGGGCTGAGGGAGTCCAGACCTTCACAGGATCCTGAACCCCAGTCCCAAGCCTGGCTGAGGGTAGGGTCTAAGGCAAGTCAGTCCAGGTGTCTCCCCTCCCCACAGTCCCCACAGCAGACCACTACCTCCAGAAGTCTTGGATCTATGTGCCTTCCGGCCAGTCCCACCACATACCCATCTCTTCCAGCTTGAAGCTAAGATGACCACCGTGGTCACCCCAAGATGGTGTGATTTGTGAACCCCATCCACATTCTCTCGTGTCTGTGTCTAAGGGTCAGGACAGAGAATTCCTCCAGGAGAGGCAGTTATCCAAGCTCCAGAACATGCGCCCAAGTTCTTTTCAACTTTACTCCAGAGCACAAATGTAACAGTGAACTTATTAGGAGTCTCAAGACAACAATCACAGAGCACCAGCTCCCCAACACGGGGAACGCCAAATAAGAGCCCCGAGTGGAGGCGAGCAAGCACTGGGAAAGCCAGGCAATGGCTGACATTTTCTATTACAAAGTGCAAATATCTTCTTTGCCTTCCTTGCCTCATGAGCATCCACAGCCTAGGGGGTGGCGGCAGGGGAAGGAGATATTCAACTACATACATGTGCTGCAAACCGGCGCGTGATGACCCATCATTATCGGCCGTGTCTTATTGAGAGGCTGAACCATCATAGATTAGCTAAAGTATTTCTTATAGGCGTCAAGACCCCAGGTGTCCTGACCCTACTTCCTCTCCTGCCACTCGCTTTTCTGCATTTATACCAGTTTCCCAGGTAACACTGCAGCTGCCCCAGGATTCTCATCAGGGGACTGGAGGTGCCCTACCTAGTGGTATGGCCTTGTGGTCGCCTGGTTGTGGGCCTCTTTCCTGCAAGTAGAGGAAAGTCACCTGGGGCCCGTCTGTGGACTTGCTCTGTGCCTGCCTCTTGCTGCTCTGCAGAGGAGAGGGCACAGAAGAAAGACCTCCCCATACCTGAAATGAGTGAGGCTGTCACCCAGTGTGTTCGTTACCTCTCTCCCCACGGCAAGACACCTGACACGTAGGGAAATCGTGATGCCACCATGGAGTGACAGGAGCTTCGGTGGCATTTGCTCATAAGACCAGGAAGCAAACCAGGACCAAGGCCTGCCTCTACTTACCTACTTCCAGAAGCTAGGCTTCACGTCTTAAAGACCCCTGACCACTCTAATTAATGCTCCAAACCATCTGCAGAAGCAAGTGTTCAAAGCATGAGCCTGTGAGAGCATTTCAGAAATGAACAGTAGCACCTGTCAGAAAACACACACACACACACACACACACACACACACCGTGTGTAGTGGCAGGCTGGGGGTACATGGATCACACCCTGCTCCCCCCATGGGATACCCACACCACACACCAATCTGCCCTCCCCTTGAGAGTCATCAGATGTTAAGAACCCCGACAACTGCACTCCCAAAATTTAATCAGTCTTTTCCAACTTCTAATCTGATGTTCGAGAAACAGACTCTTTACTATTTTGCAATTTTTTTTTCGCTGTGACTTATATTCTTCCTCTTGGGCTTTGCCTTTTCATACCCTTTGACAGCTTTTTGTCTGAGCTGTCTCTTCTTGCTGGTATATTACAGCTTTGGAGGGTTTTGTCAACTGTTCATCCTTGCTAACTGTTGCAAGCTTTCATTCTTTGCCACATCCCTGTGTGTCTCTCGGCTTTTCCGCTGTACCAATTACCATCCAGGTGACAGCCTCTCAGAGCCACAGCTTTCTCATTTGAGACTCGGGGGAATCTGCCACCTTGCTTTGCTGGAAGCATTAAACAAGAGCACAGGCTTGCTGTGCTTAACCATGCCGTCAGCTCCCATAAATGGGACTGTAACTGTAGCCTTAGTGTCTGCCTTTGTTGCTTTTCCTGTTGCTGTGATCAAAATGCTGACAAGGCCCAAGGGACAATGGTTTATTTTAGGTTTCAGTTCCAAGTTACAGCCCATCGTGGTGGAGAAGTCAAGGAGTCAGGAGCTTAAAGGTCACATGTTCAGTCAGAGCAGTGAAAGTATTCGAGCCAATGCTCAACTTGTCTTCCCCGCTCCGACAGCCCAGGATCCCAGCCCAGGGAATGGTGTCACCCACAGTGGGTGGACCTTCTCCCTCAACTAACCCTATTGAGTTAACGCACTGCAAGCCCATCTTCCAGATGACTCTCCCTTCTGTCAAGTTGAGAACACAAACCCTCACATCAGATCTCGCCATGGTACAGCCAAAGATCCCCAAGTCCAAGGTGCACTTGTCTTCAGTAATATAAAACACCAAGAAATGAATCAAACAGAGCATGCTGGGGCTACTGTGAGGCCATCTGGGTGGACTCCACTTTTCATCTTGTAGGATTTGCACAGAAATGTTTGTTGAAGCTGGACTCAGAGCTCATGGGGGGAAAAAAAGACCAAAAGCTTGAGATTCCTTCTAACACAACCTCCTTTTGTCTGCTTCCTGCCTCAGCCAGCCCCTGAGTACCACAACCTGCAGGAAGGTCTGCCCTATCTGGACATGGTGGTTGCAGAGACCCTGAGGATGTACCCACCGGCTTTCAGGTACATCCACGTCCCCTTGAGCATCACTGTTTGGGGCCTTCACTGACCACCCGTTATCACACATCCCTAAATGGCTGGGTTGGTTGGGTTCCTAGGTTTCTTTGTATCCCCTGGGGCACCAGACACAAGGCCTGAAAAGTCTGGCCCATTCTCCTGTAGGTTAACTACCTTTACCAAATATCACTAGCCTTTGCATGGCTTTTCTTCTCATCCCAACCTTGTCTCTTTGGCCTCCCAGCCCTTGACGATGATCACCCCGCCCATTGATCCGTTCATCTTTCACTCACCCATCGTCGTACATTCTGTGCATGGCATTAGAAAATTCGCCTACACACAAAACAGGCCAAAGCCCCTTGGAGGGGGCACTTAGCAGAGGGCCATCTGAGTCTAGAATGTAGAATGTTCCTTCCCTGGTGTCCAAGAGCTCCTTGCTGGAGCTCTTGCATCAGACTTCATAACAAGGCTTTCTTTTTTCAAAGATTTGTTTATTTTGTGTGTGTGTGTGTGTGTGTGTGTGTGTGTGTGTGTGTGTGTGCGCGAGTGCATATGGACTTATGTGCACCACTAGCAAGGACTTTTAAAAAACTGTTTATTTTTATGTGCACGTGTGCCTGCATGGGTTATGTGCACCACTTGCTTGTGGGTGCAGGCAGAGGCTGAAGGGCATCAGAGCCCGGGAGTTTCAGGAAGTTGTGAGCCACCGGATATTGATGCTGGGAACTGAACCTGGGGAGAACAATGAGCTCTTAATGGCTGAGCCTTTTCTCCAGCCCCACAGCGAGGGCTTCCGAGCTGTGACTGCCCTACAGGTTACACTCTGGGACACGATTCGGCACTCACAGCAGGTCACTAACACATCATCACACCAACCTGCAAATCAGATCAGTAACCAGGTCTACTTCTTCCCAACGCTCCCAAACCAAGCACCCCAAGGGGGAAAGGTATCTTAACCAGGGTCCCTTGAAGGTAGTGAGACCGTGAGCAGACTTCACAGAAACAGCACGAACCGCTGAATCATTCCTCACAAACTTCACTCAGCACTCCTTCAAATACCACACAGACCATATGGAGATAGCTTTTGTCATTTGTGATGTGAGGGTAGCTCAAAGGGATGTTTCAAACCACAACATAGCAGGTGTATGTACAGATATAATCCAAAGAGGCCCAGAAGCAAATACAGTAAGCTGCCGCCACAACAGTTGAGGGCCTCTTGATACAGATCAGCTCAGTAATTCAAATTCCTACTCTTCTGATGCTGGCATGAAGACCCAAGTCTATGGCCCTCCTGTGGCTTTCTGAGGAGCCACAAGTAACCTGATGTCCAATCCTTCTTCTTCTTCATGATTTATATCCAGCTTTCCTCCCACAGGACTTGCAGGCAACTGGTATTCGCTGCAAAATGCAAATTCAAAATGAAATCCAAAACAAATCATTCGGTAGTAAAAGAGAACAAGGCGGCTTCAAGGACCATCTCTGAGTCCCAGGACTGACTGGCAGCGAGTGGGGTTGGGTCTTGCCATAGTTGCTGAGATTCCAGGAAAAGGGGGAACTGGCTCAGCTCAACAGCTGTATCTCCACAGCAGGGGGAAAATGATATAAATTGGTCAACACTACACCATTTCAGGCTGGGTGTGGTGTGCACACCTTTAACACCAGCACTCAGAAGCAGAGGCCGGTAGACCTCTGTGAGTTCCAGTCATAGTGAGGACCTATCTCAAATTTTTAAAAAAGGAAAAAAAAAATGTTTCCCAGATCAAGAATTCACCTCATGACTGGACATGGCGGTGCACCCCTATAATCCCAGGTAACACTCGAGCAGAAAGGATCATGATTTACAGGCTAGCTTGATCTGCATACAAAGATCCTATCTTGAAAAATAAATATCTAAAAATCCCCCCGGGGGTCTCATCTAGGTGACACATTAAGGGATGAGGGGAACAAGCTCAAAAATAAAACCCACAGGACAGACACTTCAGCGTGTGGACACCGCCCCAAAGCCTCCTTACTGTAACTTAATAGATATTTCTATCTCCCATCTTAGGTTTCAAATGGATGAGACTCAGACTATGATTTATTTATCTGGCTTTTGTGAAATTTCTGGGTGAATGACCCCAGTCTAACTTTCTAATAGCTAGACTGGCTACTTCCCCATTTGTGCTCCCCAAATACTCGCTGTTTCAGTCTCCCAGCAGTCCGTCCCTACCTGTGACCCCCCACCCAAGTAACTCAAAGGCTGCCTCCTCTGTTCTCCCCAGTAACTGACTGTGGCCAGTTTTATTTAACCAAGTTTTAAATTGGGGGGAGGGGTTACACAACAAAGGCTGGCCTACCTGGGAATTTGCTCCTCTACTCCCGGTGGTTTCTTAAGAAAGCATGTTGTTGACTTCCACACGCCGGCATGGCTTACCTGGAAGCTTACAACAGCAGGTAGCAAAGACCTGACCACTGTCAGTTGTTCCTAAGCCTTACACAGCATAGCTCACGAGTCAAACAGGAGACCCACCAACACCATGTGAGGCCAGCTCTTTTCCCCAGCTTGCAGGGGGTCCTGCATGCTGCTCCTAGTAGATCTTAGGAAGGACAGAAAGGTGGAGTTACCAGGGCATGGCCCTGTGTCTTCTGGAACTGAGGTTGGGAATTTCATAGTCCATATACTAGCTGAGTTTTAAGTTCTAGGTTTTGGAGTCAGCTACAAGCCTCATTCTGAAGGTGTCAGAGGCTTTGGATCTAGATGAGGTCCCTAGCCTGGCTTCTTACTGTTTCTGAGGCATCCAAAACAGAAAGATTAAACAAACAGAGGAAGCCATAGTTACTCATAATTCCTTTTGTGAGTGAAACCAACATATCATTGCACCCTGTCTGATAATCATATTTCCTCTAAGGAATTTAGGGATGCTTAAGTCTATCACTTGACATAAACACCAGCATCTGATTATCTTTAACATGGGGGTGGGAGTGCTCTGAGCAGGTGTACATGCACATGTGTAAGAGTGACCAATCACAGATGTCATCCTCAGGAGTGCCACCCATCACCTTTGAGACAGGTCTCTTTGGCCTGAAGTTCATCCATTAGGTAAGATTTCTGGCTTCCCCAGCAGTGGGATTTCACACCTACCACACATCCATCATCAAACTCGGGTGTGTGTGCTGGCAAGGCATGCACTTGCCAACTGAGCCATTGCCCCATATAGAAATCACAAGAATAATATGCTTCCACTTACAAACCAAACCAAACCCTAGATGATATAGAAGGTGCTAAAGAAAATGGACTTCCAGCCCTACTCAGTACCATACCCCAGAAGAGACCATGGTAGCTTAGGCATTGAGTTGGCCAGTTTTCCATTGAGAGAGACAACTTAAAGAAGGAAAGATTTGTACTGACTGGTGGTTCCATCCACGGTGAGCTTGCTCCATTCCATTCAAGCCTGTGGCAAGACAGAAACTCCCCTGTGGAAGGGCATGGTGGAGGAAGGCTGCTTACTTCATTAAAGTCCAGAAAGAGAAAAGGGGGAGAGAAAGAAAGAGAAACAAGGGGAGAGGGTGGGATAAGAAGGAAAGGTAGAAGAAAAGAGGAAGGGGGAGACAGAGGGGAAAAGAGAGGGGGAAGGGAAAGCAAGAAGGAGAAAGAAGAGCAAAACAAACAAGAGGGGCAAAGGAGGCTAGAAACAAGATAGATCCTTCTTTGGCGGGCACCAACCTGTATCCTCCAACCTGGCCCACTGCCTAGTTTCCAATGCCACTAAATTATAAATTCCATCAATGGATCAATTAATTCTCTGATAAGTTCAGAGCCCCCATAATCCAGTGGCTTCCCCTAAGATCCGCCTTAGGGGCACAGTACATTGGGAACCACTGCTTCAAGCAAGTGACCCTTGGAGGGGAGCACTTCATATTCAGACCATATATGGAAGGTTATTGTTCTAAAAATATTATATCCACATGCAAGCATATATAGTCTACTTCTGAGAAATAAAACATGCTTAGACAAAACAAACAATCTGGTTGGATGTTTTCTACCAGATGAGGAAAATGCCCAGAGTCTAGGGCAGTGGTTCTTAACCTGTGAGTCACCACCCCTTTGGAGGTTAAATGACCTTTTCACAGGGAACACCTAAGAGCATCAGAAAACACAAGATATTTACATTATAATTCATAACAGTTGTTAAATTAGAGTTATGAAATAGGAATGAAAATAATTTTATGGCTGGAGGTCACAACATGAGGAACTGTATAAAAGGGTCACAGCATTAGGAAGGTTGAGAACCATTACTCTAGGGTGATAGTTGACCAACAGTGGGTGTCTTAGTTGGGGTTTTATTGCTGTAAAGAGACACCATGACCAAGGCAACTCTTACAAAAGGACAACATTTAACTGGAGATGGCTTACAATTTCAGAGGTTCAGTCCATTAGCATCATGACAGCCTGAAGACAGACAAGGGGCTGAAGAAGGAGCTGAGAGTTCTACAGCTCTACATCTTAATCCAAAGGTGGCCAGATAGAGACTATCTTCTGCAAGCAGCCAGGAGGAGGGTCTCTTCCGACTGGGCAGAGCTTGAGTATAGAAGCCCTCAAAGCCTGCCTACACAGTGACGCACTTCCTCCCACAAGGCCACACCTCCTAATAGTGCCACTTCCCATTGGCCAAGCAGTGGATAGACTTATACTAGAGAACTGCTCCCCTGAAAATGGTTCAAATGATAGTTTATGTTATTCACAAAGTAATAAATAAACAAACCTTACCAAGACTAGTTCTAATGCTGAAATATTCCAGAGTTGTCGTAACAGGCAAACACCCTAATTCTAGTCATCCTTATATACTATTTTAAGTATTTAGAGCACAGAAGGCTTCCCACTAATTCTAGGCCCTTACTGAGAGAAGTACAGGAGTGAGAAGGTATAGGAGCTGGGAGCAGGTAGATGAACAGGCAGACGGGAGGAGTGCACAGCTTCCAGTACCCTAGCCTGGTAAGGGAACCAGGTCTTTTCTACACAGGGAAGGTGTCTGTGAGACTGACTATGGCCCAGGCTAGTCTCTGTCTCTCTCTCTCTCTCTCTCTCTCTCTCTCTCTCTCTCTCTCTCTCTCTCTCTCTCTCTCTCTCTCTTAGAATCTTCGGTGGTTGTCTTTTAAAGTTTTATTTATGTATGTATACACTATTGCTGTCTTCAGACACACCAGAAGAGGGCATCATGTAGTTGCTGGGAATTGAACTCAGGACCTTTGGAAGAGCAGTCAGTGCTCTAAACCACTGAGCCATCTTTCCAGCCTGTTTCCTTCTCTTAATCACGGCTTCTTTAATGATGAGCAGTGGTCCAGGAAGGGAGGAAAAAGCTGCCAGTGCCCATGGGGTGGGCTGCATAATACTTCTAAGGATCCTGATGAGGACCATCCATGGGAGAGGAAGAGAAAAGCCAGACGGCAGGGGTGGACCACCAGATGTGAAGGAGAAAACTGGGGGTAATCGAAAGAGGCTTGATTGCAGATGTCAGGATGAGAAAGTTGAGAATCTCCTGTACCCCCTCGGATACCTGCCCTTGAAAGGTAGCTCTGCACCCCAGTGCAGATGGCCACCCAGCCTCACTTCACCTGCAAATGAGAAGTGGCTAAAGTGAGAAGGATGAGGAAGGGCTTTCGTTTACTGAGACAGGAAGGTGAAGTTTGAAAGAAACCATTAGAGCACCATGGCCCAACTGTAGTTGGAGAGGAGAGAGATGGTAAAGGGGGGTGTTGAAGAGAAAACAGTACCTGCAATGCCACCTTTGTCCAAAACAAAGCTTTGTCCTATCTTTAAAATTCTCTATAAACTCTAACCAGAGCTCTGAAGAGGCTGTTCTCAAGATTAAAAACCTAAAGATTGCATGCTTGCACCCTAAAATAAGCAAAAAGGGTCTGCAGTTCTCTGCCTCTAGTTCCATTTCCAGAAACATATTTCTAGTCCCAGTCATAACAGGGAAGAGAGGCACGGCTGGGAAGTCAGGGAAGGACATCACAGGGTCTGGAGCCTGGTCTCCAGTGGTGATGTGATTAGAGAAGAGGCTGGGGTTCTGTGAATACAGACAAGCAAAGGGCTTGAAAGGATGCAGTAGTTGATACATGTCTGCTCTATCTCAAACTTGGACAGATTAATCAGTTGTATCTGCTTCTGAAAGCAAGCAGTAGTTTTACTTCTGAGTCCTACTTGGCAGGATGCATCTAGAGTCCTAACTTCTGGGGCAAAAACTCGAAGGAAGAGGCCAGAAATTATATCTAATCCAGGTGGTTTCCATGTTCAGGCCTAAGGGTGGAATCCTAAGTATCTTAGGGTTTTACTGCTGTGAACAGACACCATGACCGAGGCAGCTCTTATAAGGACAACATCTAACTGGGGCTGGCTTACAGGTTCAGAGGTTCAGTCCATTATCATTAAGGCAGAAATATGGCAGTATCCAGGCAGGCATGGTGCAGGAGGAGCTGAGAGTTCTATGTCTTCATCTGAAGGCTGCCAGGAAAAGAGTGACTTCTAGGCAGCTAGGATGAGGGTCTTAAAGCCCACACCCACAGTGACACACCTACTCCAACCGGGCCACTGCTTCTAACAGTGCCACCCCTGTGCTGAGCACATGCAAACCACAACACTAAGGCTACAGAACTGTACAGCTAGATTTTAGGTTAGATTTCTGGCCCATGGCAATAAGACAAAACTCAAGAGAATTATGTTGGTTTTGTGTGTGTATGTTTTTTTTTAATTATTTATTAATTCAGACACACCAGAAGAGGGCATCAGATCTCACTACTGATGGTTGTGAGCCACCATGTGGTTGCTGGGAATTGAACTCAGGACCTCTGGAAGAACAGTCAGTGCTCTTAACCACTGAGCCATCTCTCCAGCCCTGGTTTGTAGGTTTTAAGGAAAGGAGTTTATGCACTCTTTAGTAATGGTTGTTGTGAGCTGTGGCAAGACAAGACACAGAATCTAGGAACCTTGAGCAATCATCACAGACAGGCCATGGAGGAGAGCCAGCAAAGGTGGCTCAGAAGATCCAACTCTCGTCTTAGTCCTGGCTCTACACTCCTTGCAATCTGAGCAGGCAAATATCTCATGCTGTAAAAGCAGCTTCTACTCCCTCACCTGCTCATGATCTCAGTCACAGGTTCCGTCCCAAGCTTGTCATCCCAAAATGCACCCAGATTCCTGGTTTCTGATCTGCTTCCTCTTAGTCACAGCTTTATTCTATGAAATATAGTTACATTAGTCGGGATTCTCAAAAGGAACAGAACTGAACGAATACACACACACACACACACACACACACACACACACACACACACACACACACACAATTAGAGTGGCTTACAGCTGTGGTGTTAGTCTAACAATGGCTGTCTCCTGAGAGAAAGGCCAAGAATCTGAGAGATGTTCATTCCATGAGACTGGATGTTGCTGGAGTCCTAGGGAAGTCCCAGAGAGCTTAAGGTTTTTAATGTGCACAGGAATCCTGAAGAGGCAGATTCAGTGATGGAGTGGTTTATCAGCAGGGCAGATGAGCTTGCCAGTGAGCATGAGGACAAGCAGGCAAAAAGCCAAGCTTCTCCATGCCCTTTTATGATGGCTGCCGTTAGAAGGTATGGCCTGGATTTAGGGTGTGTCCCAAACAGACCAAGAAAAGTCCCTCACAAGTGTGCCCTGCTGCTTCAGTTTTGATTCCAGATGTCAAGTTGACAACCGAGATTATCCCCTAGCGGCTGAGCCACCATTAGTCGATGGCACATAGGGCTAAGAGAAGATATAGGTTGCATGTCCACAGGATGAGCCACCATTATTTTCAAGATCTCATCATGAGAACCAACCACAGAGTTGTGGGTAGAGGCTAGAAGCCAGACAACAGGGCTACACTACCAGATGAGAGATGTGGGGTAATTAGAGGAGGCTTAACTGTGAGTGGGGAGACGAGAGAGGCAGTCAATTGGCCGGAAGGCACCTCTGTAACCCCCAGGTCCATGGAGAGATCCACAGTGCTGAGCCCATGGATGTGCCATTATCACCAAGGGTCATACACATCACAAGGGCCTTGAGACTGGAGGCTCCTTGAGAGAAGGGGGTTATGGGACAAAAATGTTTTCTAAATGGTTCACTTTGGGAAGAGAGCTGGGTCCCGTATTACCAACAGCACCCCATACTCTTGGGTCCCCTAACACCCTGAGGCCCCTACCTGCTTGCACACTGGCAAGGTTTCCTGCCTCCGCCTCACAGGTTCACACGGGAGGCAGCACGGGACTGTGAGGTGTCGGGACAGCACATCCCTGCAGGTACAGTGCTGGAGATAGCTGTGGGTGCCCTGCACCATGACCCAGACTACTGGCCATACCCGGAGACCTTTGACCCTGAAAGGTAAGTGAATTCTGTCTAGAACAGGGTCCCTGAGGAATGTGAGTGTATGGGATAGAAATCTTGCCATAGAGACATCAACCAGGAGGCAAAGGCATAGCCATCCTCAAAGATCACAGCAATTCCAAAGGAAAAGCTGAATCCAGAGATCTAGTACGACAGCAAAATGCACAATTGATCAAAGGATCAATATCTGTTGTTTTTCCAAGCCAGAACACGGGAGGCAGAGTGGCGGTAGTTGTTTTAGGTTTTTAGATTTCAATACCAATTATATGTATCATGTGTCTCTGGATGCAAGTATGTGCATGTGAGTGTAGGCACCTACGAGGCTGGAAGAACTTCAGGTCTGATGGGGCTGCAGCATAGGCAGGTGTGAGCTGCCCAGCATAAGTACCGGGAGCCAAACCCCAGTCCTCTACAAGAGTGGTACATGATCTGAACTACTGAACCAGCTCTCCCCCTTTCTTGTTGCACAAGAAAGCCACAAAGCACCACCCCATTCAGTGCATTCACATCAGCATTGCTGTCCTTTAACTCTAAATTCATGAGATCCAAAAGACCTGGATCTGCTTCCTTTCATGGACACAGGTCTGGCCCCTTGTCAACTGCACTCTGTGGCATAAATACCTGGGCAGCCCTCACACCCTGCTCCTTGTCAGAATCAGTCACTTTTCCTTCTGCTGTGACCCACTAGTAGATGCAGTTAAGGTACTACTGTAGGTCTCCCTCTCCTGACTCCATCTGAACCCAGCCCACTTCTCCAACCTGCTTAAGGGCTGAGACTCAGATAACTAGCCTCCCCCATCTCAGTGGGTCCTACGAACATGGTAAAGATTCATAGCCAGAAACAGCAGCTGTGGGGCTCAGGGCATCACAAGAAAACATAAAAGTGATAAGAAACTAGCTGGCCGTCACAGATTGTTAACTATCACTTAGATCCATGGAACTAGGGATGAGATCTCATGGCAAACCTAACCAACCATTCTACTGTTAGTCCAAATCTTGAGGCTTTGAGTATAAAAGTATTTTTAATTCCCCTGACGTAATTGTTGTCTTAGAGCTTACTGCTGAGTAAGTTCACCCTTTCTACTTCTTTCTGAACTCTGGGTAGTTCAACTCAGCTGATCTGGCTCAAAATACCTCTTCAAGATGACTGATTTAAATGGGTTTCTCTCAGCTTCTAAGTGAATAGCTCTGCTTGTCCTCAGACTAACTCTGGCACTTGGTTCTAATCCAGCTCCGTATTCTCTGGCTTCAACTGCCTTTGTTGACCAACAATGGACTGCATAAACTCATGGACAAACTCAGCTCTCTTGCACTACAGACTCCACGGCCCCAAGCTGACTGACTTCCAACTCCGCTCTCCCTCCACACACTGCTCGTAAACAGCCTCCCTGTCCTGTCTGTTCTCCTGAGAGTTGGTTGTACCCTATCATTCTGTCAAATCTTTCTCTGATTCATCACTTTGTCAGTCCCTCAATTAGAGGTCACTTTCAAACATGGCTGCTTCCTTCTACAAACTAATCTTACCTTCATTGTTTAGGATTAAAGATGTGTAACTACGGACATTGTTTTTATTCTAGCCAGAGCAGCCATGTCACTGAATTAAAATTCCTCAACATCCAGGGCCTCAAGTTTCCTACATCTAGACCAGCAAAGCCATGCTAGCAGGGAGGCAGCTACCAGTCTTCAATGAGATGACATGTTGCACCCCTGGGAAGGCTTCAGGGATGTGGCCAAAGTGCCTAAAATCCTTTCTAAGAAGAAATGAGAAGAATTGTGTGGTCCAATGTAAGGGGGAGGTGAGGCCCGATAGAGTCAGGATATGTTGTTGGTCAAGTCTTAGAATTCTGGATTATATCCTGGCTTCATATACCCTTGGATAACTTCCTAGGTGAGGTGTACACTCATCTGATGATCTGAATGGATCAGTGCTCTAAGATTGGGCAGAACATGCTGGTGATCAGAAGCTACTAGTTACCCAGAACCTGAAGGGCAGTCCTAGACACAGGATCTTGTTGGCCTTGATGAGGGAAAGGGATCTCACATGAAGGAGAAACTCAGCTGGGAATGGGACTTTAGATCACCAGTTCTCAACCTGTCTCCACCCCTCTGGAAGTCATATATCAGATATTTATATTACAATTCGTAACAGTAGCAAAATTAGTTACAAAATGGCTATGAAATAATTTTATGATCACCACAACATGAGAAACTGTATTAAAGAGTCACAGCATTAAGGCTGGGAGTCACTGCTTTAGGTAGAGCAGGTGTTTCAGGCCAACTGTAACCTTCCCCTGACCCTTAGGTTCACAGCAGAGGCCCGGCTTCAGCAGAGACCGTTCACATATCTGCCCTTTGGAGCTGGGCCCAGGAGCTGCCTTGGAGTATGGCTGGGGCTGCTGGTGGTCAAGCTGACGCTACTCCAGGTCCTCCACAAGTTCCGCTTTGAAGCCAGCCCTGAGACTCAGGTGAGGGTCTGATATTCCAGGGTGGGGCCACCCTGCTTCTCTGCCCCATAGTTTGTCAGCTTCTTCTAGGGCTGGTCTAGTCCCTCTCAGGGACGCCCATCTCTTGATGAAACAGCAGCTTCCGTTTCATCCTCCATGTGCTCAGATGATGCTGTTCCGTAACCCCCATGTTGTTTTATTAGCATCACCCTCAGTACAACAGCATATGTCGTAACGACCACCCACAGCTTTAAAACGTTCAGCTTTTTCTATAGAAGCCAGGCGCCCTCCCTCTGGCACCTTCTGACTCCAAAGGTCTTGTCTCCCAGCCCGCAGCAAAATTTTCTCAAGCCGTACCTCAGGAGAGGCTCTAAGAAAGTTTTCTGGCAGAGAATGGTTAACTTTGTCCAATATCTTAATTTACTATATTCCAGGTTCCACTTCGGCTAGAATCCAAATCTGCTCTGGGCCCCCAAAATGGAGTCTCCATCAAGATTGTGTCGCACTGATAGAGAAGGAGGTGAGAAGAGGAAGCTCTGTAATGGTGACATCCGCACATCACTGTGAGGGTGGCGCCCAAGATTCAAATGAAAGCCTCATGTGGAGATGGGCAGGTTATAGGAACATATAGCTGAGGGTGATTAAAAGGGTTCATGTGTGGGAGCATAAGTTATTTATGTCACAGTTATAAATGTTTAATAAACATTTGTCATGCTTTATTTTGAAATTATCAGTGAGGTTCAAGCCATGGTTTTCTTGGGACAGAGATTAAAGGGAAAGGTCATTTTGATTAAACCAAGGGTAAGGTGTCACAGGAAGTCCTGGCTTCAGGACAGAGGTATTCTACAGTGCTGGGACACAGGGACACGTAGGTGAATAGTCCTGACAGCACAGGTATAGGCTTTTTTAGCTTCTCATGGATTTCAGAGAAATAATGTATGTAGACACTCAGCCTCCAAAGCAGCTCCAAAACCTCACTATACTTTGATTAAATAAAGACAGAGATTGATTGGAAGCTTCCACAGATAGAATAACACGGGTTAAAGGACACTGTTGACTCTCTTGATAGTTGGCCCTGGGAAACTCACTGGAGATAAACATTCCTGGAGACCTCCAGACCCCCTCACTTCCCTGAGAGTTCTCCCGGTCCCTGGCCACTCTACAGCCACTGCAGACCTAACAATGTGCACAGGTCCTGCTGAAGGACGGTCCAAAGCCTGTGTGGGGTGGGGGTGTGGGTGGGCATTTGATGAGATGTGTTAAAATGATATCTGCTGCCAAGGTGTACAGGATTAGAAGGTTCTGTGAGGACCCAGTTGGGATCTACCAGAAGGTTTTGAATACTACATTCTATTTCCTGCCACTTGGTTATTGGTGTTACAAAGAATAGAGTGGGAAGTATGTGGGGCTAGAAAGGAAACTGAGGGTCCAAACTGCCATCAAGGGATGGGAGTCCAGTGATTCTAACACAGTCTTGTTCCTATTCACAGCAGACAAGGGAAGGCAGATGGGTCCCAGGTCTATAAATGCAGGAACAGTCTTTCCTTCCCAACTCCACAAAACCAGGCAACTGTTCAGTGCTCTAAGCTCCTCCCTAACATTGTCAGACCAAACAGTGGTCTCCACCACTCACAGGACCCAATAAATGCCCTCTCCACCCCCTACCCCCACCATCACCACAAGACCAAGAGCTCAAACAAAACAATGAACCATCCAGGATGTGATGGAGTCACACTGTCTCCAGCTATGTGGCTGATCCTAAAATGGGGCTTATGTTTCTCTTCATCTGTGGACTGATTAGTAACACTGTCCTGTGTAAGGTGTAAGGTCACTCCAAAGATGGTAATTCTAGCTACACTGCCTTAGATTTAATCTCCAAGGGATATACAGGAGCACAACTCTAAGATGGAGCCAGCCTCGCTGCCAACTTGGGTCAGATGAGTGCATTCAGACACAGTGGCAGGTGGAAAACACATTGTTCTATAAGGAAACTACACTTGTAGGCCAAAACCTATGGGTGAGAGGTAAGAAAAATAATGTAAATATACATGTGACAGTACTGCTGGAGCTTGGAAGGGGAGGTAACAAGTGAGGACCCAGACCTGCAGTCCTACTGAGCCGATATTAACTTTGTTATCGCTTGCTGTGCTCTGAATATTTCACCCCTAAACCCACGTTAAATCTGCACTCACTGATGACTGTTTGGGGGTGAGTGCTCTTTAGAAAGTGACTGGCTCCAAAACAGGATTCCCTCACCAGTGAGGTTAGCACCCTTCTAGAATAAAGGGCCTGGGATAGTCTCCTCTACCACCAAGGTTACTTTGAGAAGATGGCCAGCTAAGGAATGATACTGGCCAGACCCTGAATCTACAGGAGCCTTGATCTTGAACTTCTTAGCCTCCAAAACCTTGAATAAATGCCTAGTGTTCATTAAAACCACTCAGTTTACAATATATTTGCCTACAAGACCAAGATAATCCCAACATGTAGCAAAGGGCCTGGTGCCCATCTGGGACTCTTTATAAACAGACAATGAAAAATGAACTCCAGTCTTCGTCTACTTCAGACAGTCTTTTATTTCCATACTCTCACGTGACACTGAAGCACAGGTATTCAATCTCATTGAGACATAAAACCCACACCTGGAAGCTGTCCAGTGTGCTTAAGGGATTTGGATAGAGGCACTTGTGGGCCGAGCCCAGGACTTGGGGGACACTAATCTATGTTCCTGCCAGGGACAGTTGTACTTCACTTACGTCAGGAACTGCCCAGGTTAGTGCCAGAGCAGGGGGCAAAAGTGACAGTGATGCCAAGGTCTTCCATGTAGTCTCCCCTTCCACAAGCCACTATGCTACTCTGACACAAAGCAAATGGACCACAGACCCTCCAAAACCAGAATTGTTATAGACACTCTTCACAGTTAAAACAAATCCATAAAACACTATGTATAAATTCTGTGCTTGGTCTTAATAAACATCAAAGTCAGCAAAGAGTTAAAAATGCAATGCGAACATTATTATAAGTCAAACTTGGGCTCACAATCAATACTGCTAAGATCATAAGCCAACCTAAAAGTACCTAAAACCTAAAACTGTTATCAGACAAGGATTAAGATTATGGCTTCAAGTCACGCCTGGTAATATAGGCATTTAGTCCCAGCTGCTCGGGAGACTAAGGCAGAATATAATTTAGCAAAACCCTGCCTCATAGTAAAAACATTTAAAAGGACTGGGGGAAAAAGTCAGTGGTAGAGTGCTTTTCTAGCAAGCACAAGGCCCTGTGTTTCATCCCCAGAACTAAAGGAGGAAAAAAATGTAATTTCACTGAGAAGCCAACATTAAACAAGAGTTCATTAAAAGTTCTGTTAAAAAAAAAAAAAAACTTTCCAAATAGCTCCACCAGACAGACAGATGTTGCAGAAATGTCTAATGTATCCTGGCCATGCTTACTGCCGGCTGGTGAACAAGTTGCCTAGGGCAACAAAGATGGAGGGTCCAGCTGGGGGCTTGGAGGAGGTAGAGTATTGGATGAGGTACTCAGGGTAGACCTGGTGCTTCTCAAAAACTACAAAGATGGTTGGGTCGGACACGCTGTTCACACAGCTGTCATAGAAGGCATTGCTTTGGCCTTCCTTGGCCGGAGGCCGGACGAAGGAAGTGCTGCCCCTGACGAAGTCTCCAACCAGCACCCGGGCCAGGAACATCGTGTGGGAGTGTGTGTCGGATTTACTGTAGTGGTGCGAATAGGCGGCATCTCTCGCAAAGTAGCTCCCTGAAACGATACAGACAGGCTGCACAGGCACGGGAAGAGCACATTGGTGACGCGTGATGCCAGCAGTCTCCGCCCTTTCGACACCACATCCCTCTTCCACTCCACTTCTCTACCTTCCTCTCCCTCAGGGAGGCATCAGCACCTCTCTATGTGGCAGGGCGTCCAAAGAGGTCACCTAGTTCTCTATTCTCAGCTCCAAATCCAGAGAAAATCTAGAATCCGTTGATAATCAGTTCTGGATTTCAGTTTCCCATCTATAGATGGAGCTGCCCCATGCAGTCTTAGTTGGGTGACATGGAAAATGAGTAACATCCTCTTACTGAACCATTCTATAGATACCAGTAACCCAACATATAGAACGACGATTCATCAAATGGGAAACTGAACCAGAAGCTTCCTCTACGTGGGGTTCCCAAATCTATCACCAGCTTGGTGATCCCACAAGCATCACCACATCAGACAGAACTAATGAGCAGGCAGTCCACAGTTAGATAAAATAAGACAACTTCTTTTTGTTGGTTTTTAGGGGAGAGGGGGTTGTTGTTTGAGACTTAGGTCTCTTTACATAGTCCTTGCTTTCCTAGAACTCATTATGTAGACCAGGATAGCCTCATACTCACAGATATCCACCTGCCTCTGAACCCCAAGTGTTGGGGTAAAAGATGTGTGGCACCATGCCTGACCAACAAACAGATCCTTGAATTTTCTAACTGTGGTAATCACTATGTGGCTACAGGGATAACTTTCTTCTTAGTGAGTGCTAAAGGTGAAAAGGTACCACAGATGCCAGCTACTTGGAAATGGCTCAAAAACAAAAAGATGGAAAGAAAGGCCAACATGACAATGTATTCAAATCAAGGGATGGACTGGAGAGATGGCTCAGCAGTTAAGAGCACTGACTGCTCTTCCAGAGGTCCTGAGTTCAATTCCCAGCAACCACATGGTGGCTCACAACCATCTGGAATGGGATCTGATGCCCTCTTCTGGTGTGTCTGAAGACAGCTACAGTGTACTCATATATAATAAATACATTTTTAAAATAAAAATACTAGGGATGTGGATACAATGTATACAAGAACCACATAGCATATGTGTGTAAGTATATAAACACAGCCTGCAACTTTCCTGCCAGTTTGAAATTACTACCAAGTACTGTTTTAAAATAACCAACAGAAAAGGCCGCTAGAACTCATGCACTGGATGAAAGGTTTCTCTCGGGTTTCTGTTCTAAGGGTGTCAGGAAGGCACAGCCTCGGGTGCTCAGCAAGGTTCAAAGACTGTTGCTCTCCATTTCCAACTCTCAATACCTCTCAGAGCCTCCATTCAACAGGAAACAAGTCCTGGTGAGGTAGGACTGCCCTGCCATAAGTTGACTGAACTTATAATAAATAATACATTTATTATATATACACATAGTAGAGCAATAGCCAGAGTACTGTCAGCTCGGGTGGAGCTGTTCCACAGAGGCCAGAAGGCCACTTCCCACTGGCAACATGGACTGACTGGCTCCAAGTGCAGCCTCTAAGGCTGTCTTCAAATAATTTCCCAACTACTGTTGGAAGCTACCTGTGTCTTACCTTTGCCATAGGATGTGCCGTGTAGACCACAGACCCGCCAGTCAAAGTTCTGCTGGCAGATGGCATCCACGAAGTTGGCGCTAGTACCATGAAACAGCTGCCTCTCGTCTACTTCCTTCCCCCCATTTTGCTTCTGCATCTGGCCTTTTTGCCTAGAATGATAGAAACATACATGTTGAGGGAAGAAGGTGCCGACCTCCAAAGAACAGCCTCCTGAACCCATTTTCTAAAACAGCATCATGTGACTAGAAGAGGTCTGTGGCTGCCCTGGCTAACTCCTAGAGGCTCAAGCCAAAGAGCACACACAGTTGGACCAGGCCAAGAAGCAAAAGCAAAGCTTCCCCTCCATAGCAAAAGGTTCCAGAAGCAGACAGTTCTTAGGAGCAGGCATGGGCCCTTCTTCCACCCAGCTCCTGAGAGAGCTGAACCTGGGAAGCTGGGAAGTAAAGTTGTACGGCTGTAGGTCTGGTTTGGGAGGGGCATAAACCCTCAGAGCCCATCCTCCCTTCTCTACTATGACTGTCTCCATCACTGTGGAATGCTATCATCCCAAAACCATGTGAGGACAAGTCAGCAGGTCCCAGGCCACCATTGAAAGCCATAATGAATTTCTACCCTATCTGGAGAAATGCTGGATGACTATGATCATGCTGGTTCTCGAGATGTGATAGACAAAGCAGACAGACAGACAGATGCCCCTGCTCTCTGGCTATAGCTTTACATTCTTGAGGCTGATGTGAGTGAACTGTCTTTCTCTGGTCCCACTGATTTTCAGAAAGTCAAGAGTAGACAGGAGTGAAGTCTGGCTTTGCTAGTCAGTGAGAACAGGACCTGTGCTAGGAACCTTTAGTCCCCTCATCTTTGCAAGGGGCCACTTCATCACAGCCTTAGGATAAGAAAGTAGGAGAACAGAGACAGTTCGTGGCACACAACAGCACTGGATGAGCATGGTGCTGTCTCTGATTGTCCTGAAGAGGCAGAGCAGGTTGATAAATATGCAGCTAGCAGGATAAGAAAGATCTCAGTCACACATACCACTGGTAGACCTCCCATAGGCCCAGGTTCTGGATCCGCTCGATCTTCTGAACAAAGTAGAAAGGTAGTGTGCGGTTGAAGAGGTTCCATACCTTCTGATACTCTTCTGAGGAAGAACTCAGAGTGATCTTCTACAAGGGGAAAATATGGTTCATATGTTATTGTCATATGACTCAAATATACAAGAACTGTTCCTGTAACCACTAGAAACCTCTATAACTTCAGGATAAAGCCAAAAAATGATGGCTTGGTTTCTCTTCCCAAAATGTAGTCTCTTCAGATAGGGAATGCTTACAAGGTATAGTAATTTCCCTCTTGGTTACTTTGAAAATGGCCCATAAGTCTAAGCCACCATCCTAAGTGTCTCTAGGATGTTAGTCACTGTTCCTCTTTTACATCCCACACAGGCCCAAAACAAAAATATAAGAAAGAGCACATGTCCTGTGAGAACTGGAATCAACAAAGGTGTGTGAGCTCCTCTAGCCCCTCACATGCTGCCTCTTGTTACAATTTGTGTGTGCTTTGCGTCTGTGAGAAAAGTCCTCCCATGATAGGCTTCATAATGGAAGAGCCTGTTGCAGCGTTTGCCATGTCCCCAGCACTGAAGACCAGCCAGCATGCCTTGCACTGATGGAGCAGCAGGAGACATTGGTCAGGACGGTGCTGTACTACACAGGACTGCTCCTAGAAAGCAGACCTCAAATGAGCACTAAACTGCCCTCCTGTCCACTGCTGTCTGGTGTCTTCCCTCTAAATGTCCCTCATCACATTCAAGTGCCCGTTTCTCTTCATTTCTTAGTGAAACAGATTGACTGGTCCATCCCTGCTTAGACGGTCCTTACTGCTGCTCTTCCTGGAAAATGTCACAGTTCATCTTTTCCTCTCATCTCAACTGCCTCCTTTCTCTGGGTGACCAACAAAGTCACCCAGCCTAAAAACCCTCAAGATCTACAAAAGCAAAGCTGAAAGTCCAGAGACACAGCTGCATAAAGCATTCTTTTCACACTCATCCATCTGTACAAAACCCTCTGTCCAGCTCCAGGGTGTGAATCCCATACCTTAAATCCCAGGTCCGGCAGGGCTGCAGGGTCCCAGTAGTCTGGAATGCTCTTTGTGCCGTGTAACTTTGTATTGCTAAAAGGTAAACAAAATTTAAGACTTAATCCTTCGATACATGGAAGCCTATCACAGGTGAACTCTACTTACCAGAATCACCAGCCCCGAGTCTCAGTGTGATACATTAAAGGCTAGAGGACGAGGAAGACAAGGAAGCACACAGCACAATGCTGACAGCAAAAGAACAGGGGCATCTTGCCTACCAGCCAAACCAAAAGGCTATCAATCCTGAGAGATGCACTTCTCACCTGCATACCAGCAACCACAGAAGGGACAAAGCACTTGATTAAAGCAGTATACACAGGCCTCGACCTTTATCCAACTCTTGAAACTCAAAAAGCACCAAATGCTCTTTGAAGCTTTAATGATATTCACTTGACATAGAGAAAATATTTTCAAAGCTGTAAAATTGGTCCCCAAACCCACCTGATAACAGGAATTTGAGTTAAGCTGATAAAAGGCTACTTGTGGCCCTTTATTTGTCCTTCTTAAATGTGCATTCTTTTTTGTAAAACACACACAGACACACACAACTGTGCTAAATTAAAGGATGTCATGTAACAGAAGCTCTGCATTACCTTCTACAAATATAAACAAATAAAAGCCACAGTAAAAAACCATATGACTCTAAAGGCTGAGGAACATTACTGTCAAAACTATAATCCAATTCATTTCCCTCTCAGTGAGACCTCCACTTCCCTTCCTAAAGCAGATCTACCTTCTGTTTCTACTGGCATGGGACATGTCTCTTTATCCTAAGCCTCCAGGACATCCCAGAAATAGTTTTCCTAGCAAGATGTCATAGTTTAGAAATACCTAAGCAAGTTTGTCAGCATAACCAGCCTCAAGGTTCTTTTTCACCGATTTCACCTATTAATATGGTGGAATTATCAAGCAGACTATAAACCAGCCATTATTCTTCCTATGCTTAAAGAAAACACTTGGAACACACATGTAGAAAACCATAAAAAGACCTGCAAGAACCAATCAGAACTGTGAGAAAAGCAGAGGGACCCTTGGCTACAGAAACTCAGTGAACATGCTAACTCACAGACTCACCCATCAGTCATAGTGAGGTGAGCTGAAAGATATGTGGAGTGAACGTATTCAGAAATTAGTTCAAAGAGCAAGGAGATGAGAAATGTGGGAGAAAGGCCTGGTGGGAATCCAGTCAAGAACCCAAGGAAGCTCAAGACTGAACAGAACTCAGGAGACACATCAACCACAGTTTTAAGAAGCTCACAGAATCTCAATAAATATAGAAGAATAAATACAACCACAAGCCTGCACACAGCAGAGTGAGGCACAGAACTCTAAGACCAAGGCCTTTAAAATGAGCCAGAGGGGGAAAAGTGTGATATAATCAAAAGTGCTAGTTAGACCAACAGCCAATTTCTCCAAAGCTACAATAAAAGGCAGAAGACAGTGGGGTGGCTCAGGTGCTCTAAGAATCTGTGAAAAAGTATCTTTTCAAACACAAAATAAAGATACTCAGACAAACTAGAATCAGCCATATCTCTTCCCCCATAAGATCTTACCTAAGGGATTTAAAAAGACAAACCAAGGTTAAAATGTGAGTAATTTTATGAGACCTTCACAGTAAAAAACAACAGTCTTAAAGTTAAGACAAACAAACAAATCAAGAGGAAAGTATGAAGGTCCTTAGAGTAGGAAAGCAAAAATATTCATTTATTTGTGCCTAAGTGAAGAGCTGACATAGTTTCTTACATTGTCTTTAATATACTGAACTTCCAAACTAATAGAGAAAAATATTTTTAAAAGTAATTTTTATAACACTTAATATTGTGTGTATGATAAATGTGTGTATGATGAATGTGTGCATGTGTGCAAGCACACAAACACATGTACCATAGTATGCATGTGGAGGGCACAGGAAAATCTTCTACCATTTTTTTTTCTACTACCATTACATGGGTCCAAGGAATTGAACTTGGATGTGTCAAACTTGGTAGCAAATGCCTTTACCCACTGAGCCATCTTACGAGCCCTGAATTTCAAAAACAGAAGCTCAAATGTATACAAATGCAGTTTCAAATTTGACATTAGATGATGCTCCCTGACACTAAGGTATGGCTTTATGTGTGCACAAACAGCCACTGCCGCTAGAGTTACTGACAACTAGCTATTGGGCAAAGGCTGAGAGAGAATCAGACACCTCCCCTGCGTGAGCAGGAGGCGGTACCACACTCAGCTCACAGCCCAGACCAGAGGTCTTGAGTCACTTGTACTTTATCTTGTATTTGATCAAAATTACTACATTTTGGTGTTGCTAGGAGTCAAGCCCAGGGTCTCGCACTGAACATGCTAAGTATATGTCTGTTTATGGTCCCCTAAAAACTAAACTAGGACGATGGCACAAGAAATCTAGTCTCAGAAAAGAGACAAACAAAGAGTTTCCTAAATTTTGCTTACAAAATATAGAGCCCTGCAGAGGAATAGAATTTTTTAAAAAAGCAAGCAAACAAACAAAAACAGCCCTAATGAAAAATACCCTACGGATAGCAAGGCACTAAAGCAGACAACAGGCCAAGCTAATATATTTGAAGTTTAGAGTTGCAGCCAAGGGCTCAAAGCCCTGACAGATTGAAAAGCCCTCAGCTGGAAAGTGCTTGCTTGCTGCATGAGTATGTTTGGTCTCAGGCACCCACCATGGAAGGAGAGAACCAATTCCCAAGGTTTTCACCCAGTCTTCTATGCATGGCCCACGCTTATGCAAGTCTTTTCACACACATTCATCATACAAGCACACAATCACAATAAATAAAAATCAAATTTAAAAACTGCCCAGAGCAGAAAAACAAAGTGGGAGAACTGACCCTTATGTTTTAAAAAAAATCTATATAATCAATGTCAATCATAAAAGAAAGCAAACTGAAGTATTCTGGACATTGGCAGAAGCCTGAGGGCTTGATGCATCACTAGAGGTAAGGCCAAGAAAAGCCTGCAGTCATGACTTGCTGGGTGACACAGCAGTCCACGTTCATGGGAAGAACTGTTTGCCATGACTCTGACCTGACACCTCCAAGCCCACCAGAGTTCTTTGTAGTAGTGAATTTTGTAATGGCTCAAAACTGGAAACACAATCATTATGAACGAAGGACAAATCAATAAACTATACTACATACAACTGCTGGAGAGCCACACAAGCAGGAGCAGATTAAAGAAGCCCTCAATGATTCAAACAGAGCAATCACCAGGGTATTTTAAAGATATTTAAAAGAGACAGAATTGTGTATATAAAGCAGGTTACCTTTTATATAAGCAAAGAAAGGAAGCAAGCAGAAGGCTTTATGTGTACCTATGCATATATACAAATTATCTTATTTTTGCAAGATAAACGCAGAAAGAAGCAATCAGAAGCAGACAAAAATGGTTACCTCAATGGGAACAGGGTAAACAGATGCAAACTACTGAGTATACTGAATAAAGAGTTCTGACTTTCAAACAAGTATATGTTTTACATTTCATCAAATATAAACTTTAAGGAAAAAAAGAGGGCACATTATCAGGAAACTGTTGTTGTATGAGTTACAAGGCATTGTTTCTTGGACTGATAATATACTTCCTTTTCATACCAAATCTTTTTTAAATGGCTTCCCTGTTTTACAAACACAATAAACTTAACCTCTGAAGTCTTCAGAGAACCAACAGAACCAAGCAATCCTGGCTTTTCAGATTAATAAAGCTATGGGCAGCTAGCTACCTTGTTGGCTTAAAGTCGCAGCGTTGGCCATGGCAGCCTTAGACTGTAAGGAGACGTGGTACATCTTCACTGTCCTGGTCATCTTCTAGTGCATATGTGGTCTGCTAGCTCCAATCCTATCACACCTGCCCAAGACTAAACCATTCTGGTTTTAAAGGACATCTGATCAATTGAGAGATCAAGAATTTCCCATCTGCTACAGAAAGTTTCTCTCCTCCCTTATGTCCTGCCTATGGGTTCAATTAGAGGCCCACAGCAGCCATCCTGTGACACAAAGAAACTCACTGTGGAAGTGAAGCTGGTTTGTTAAGGACTATTACACCACTTTCTTTACTTTGGTATTCCATGATATTCAAGAATGAAATACATGATGAGCCTTTATTATTTCATTACTTCAACATGTGTAAAGATTTTGGTTTATAATTTAGTTGTCACACTCAGACAAACTGATGAGCTGGCTTCAAATCTAGCCATGTTTGCATACCAACAAATAGCCTTGTAACCGTGATGAAATGCACAATGCTGATTCTCACTATGGCTTAGACTTTCCCGGCTGATAGGGTTGAATGGTAGTAGTACGCATTCACACATGCCAGTCAGTAGACTTCCATGCAGTCTGAAAAGCTTCCTGTTACTGAAAGCAAACATTCCTCAACTATAGCCACACACCAAGCAAGCTCACAAATGTTACTTACCAGGACTGCTTCATCTGCACATCCTGGGGAGACACATACTTGGGTCTGCGACGAACCTTTCTGAAAGTGCCAAACACAAGGTTTTTCTGCAGAAAGGCTGAAAAAAAAATTCCAATGAAAAAATGCACATGTAGACAAACACACATAGACACATGGGGATGCATGCACAGCAATAATGTTCTATAAACATAAATTAAGTGGGTTGGACAGATAACATATAAAACCCAAGATCAGTCTTAAAAATAAGGCAATTTAATACATTCCAAATATTCATAAAGAAAATAGGTATCCATAGGAGACTGAGTTTAATGAATAGAGAAATGATTAGTAATTGGTATATCAATTATATATAAGTGCTTTTGAATTGTTCCTTTCAATCATACTTAAATTAATATTTTGCTCAGCAATTTTTTTCAGCTTGGATGTAAAGAAGTTCCAGCCAAGTCTGAAACCAAATTACTGTATCTTGAGTTATTGTAACTTATATGTAATGATTTTGTCCTTATAACTCTTTAAAAATTTGAGTAAACTGATTCTAAAGCAGTTTTAACCAATCTTTTCAAACCTATGTTCTCTTTAATAAACTAAACATTTGACTCACCTTTAATATCAGATTCACTCCAAGAACTGAAGGTATGTATTATTCACCCTTTGTACTGAAAATGACAAATGTCTAGGTTGTGTCTCCTAGCAGGTGCTACTTTTACACTTAAATATGTAAAGCTAACTTTTATTTTCATTTTAGGAACATTTTAACATTAAAGATCATAGATGTTTAGATTCACCTGTCTTTGAACATAGACTGTATAGTCGTAACTGGAGGGCACGTCCCTTACACTAAACACAGTGTTTCTGAAGGCCACTGTTCATATAGCAGCTTCCAGCTTCCATAACCTTTCTGTCACCCATCATTCAGCCTTCCACTTATGCTCTGCTTGTTAACACACTTGGCTGATCTATAATGAACTCAGATGACCTTTCCCTAGTAAAAATAGGCTATTCAGAATATATGAACTGGTTACATATATGTTAGACATCTTCTCTAACCTTCCATGGAGAAAAAAGAGCCCCTTTCCCTAATAACCTTGTCTATTCCTTAATAGATCCATAGAGAGCTTCCTCTAGAGGAGTCTGCCTGTTGATAGCCAGTGACTAGAATGTCATTACTCTGCTTCTAGAGACTTGGCTACTGCTTTGAGTTGCTCTTTCATGACAGGGATCTGAGCTGGTCTCCCCAAACATAGAATAAGTCATTTGGGCTACTGTCTATATACATTTTGAAAGTATTTGCTTCCTAATAATCAGTAAGCATCTGTGATAGTTTACTTGGAGACTCTATTTCATTATATATAGTAAAGACGGTATAGGTGAATCCAATGACTTTCACCCTTTTCTTTTGAAGATGCTATTACGCACCAAAAGATAAAAGCAAGAGGCAAACTGTGATGACCTAATGACCTTAGGTCAGGCCATGATGAGCATGATTTTTCTTGCTACAAGTCTATAGATATTGCTAGATCCTTACCCTAAATGTCTGCTCTATCTCCAGAGACTGAAGCTGAGAACTAAAAAGGTGTGTCTGAAATTTTTGTTGTTTCTGTTTTGTTTTCCAGATGTTTAAGGAACTATTCTGGACTTTGGTTAGCATCAGTTAGAGGAGTGGCATCTGCACAAACTGCAGGAGGTCCTGGCTTTCCTATCTCCCTGTGCTCTTCTACACACCATTATCAATCACAGTGACTGGCATTTGTGACACTCGTGCCTTGGTTGGCAGAAGTCATTCCTCTAGTACAAGTCATTCCCTTGGAGAACAGAAGAAACTTCTCTGAGAAGCAAGATAAGCTATAGGGAGTCTTCCTCAAACAAAACCACAAGTGCTATAAAAGCACGATTCAAAAGTAACTGTCCCAAAGCAAGCAACCAAGTGGCTTTAGGAAAATTCGCTAATGGCACGTTATTGCTTTCCACACAGAATAAAACACTCAAAACAGTGAGGGTAGCCAGCACACTGCACCAAAGTCAAGCCCTCAGATTCCCTTAAGATGATGGATTTGCAAGATGCCAAATATAAAATACTAGATGTAATTAAAACAGAGCAGAGCAGACGAGTGTGCTTGCATGGAGGTGGCACAAGAAGTTACAGAGAAACTAATACACACTCTCACAAGTCAGGCACTAAAGAACTAGCCAATGGATAATTGTCTGCTTTTGTCTGTTAAGATATACAGAATATAAGATATAAGATATCCCAGCTCCAGCTTCTGGACACTACACATACAGAACGTTTAAACGTGTGTCCTATAACATGCTGAACCTGACTCTGTCCCATCAAGGCTGAAAAAAAATGTGGCAGCTTCAGTCTCACAACAGGAATAGTAAGGCAACACAATATAACAGAGCCACCTGGGTCTTGTCAAGAGACTGAGGCTAACCTTCAGAACACTACAGCCACATTACTCACTAACCCTGTCTCCCCTCTCCTCACACCCTTGTGTCCTCAACGCATATCTCGACAGTGAAGGACAGCACCATCTCTTGGTGGGTCTCTCTGGCTTTGGGGATAGATATGCCCTCCTTTCCTTTCTTATAGCAGCTCAGGCTCCAGGTTAACATGAGAGGCTAGACTCTACTCCACAAGTAAGAGATACCTTTGAAGTCTAACTCATAGTTGTGTTTTCCAGCGTGAAATTTCAAGGTGGCTGCCTGGGCATCAGCCCCTGGAACACAGAATGCCAGGTAAGCCTTTTCCACATCACTGCTGCTGATGGTGGTCACAGAGTTCCCTGTGCCCTGTAAGGGGAAATCCAGAGATGTCATGGAGGCAAGAGCCCATTGAAATTAATTATTCTTAATATAAATGTAAAACAATTAAATGAATTAATCCAGCAGCTATATTTCTTTACCTTGTGTTAGTTCCCAACTACCCCCACAAAGAAACCAAGATCTATTGGAAATTGCATTTTAATAACTGACCAACTGAATAATCTATTACTTTCTATGATAGTCTGGCTGTCTCCCAGTACCATCCCATGATATTTGCATATTCTTATTGATCTGGCTCTTCATGACTCCAATCCCTCCATCCTACCAGCATGTCTGCCTTCCTTCTCTCCTTCCTCTATTTAGTGGATATCCTGCCCTATTCTCTCCTCTGCCCAGCCACTGGGTGATCAGCATTTATTGACAAGGCAGAGAATAAATGGTAAGAATCATTTACACAAACTGGAGCCAGAAGATTCATGGTATAAACATTACAATGTTGTGTTGGGATTGAAACAAGATATGAGGACAGAGAAATCGGCACTTGAATAACCCAAAGGCACACTGTACACAGCACATAAAACCTTATGTCTACAGCCTATGGTGATAGGGAAGATGCTGGTCAGTCCAGCCTGTTTTAGACAGATAATTTTCTTATAGGAAAGAGGAAGGTTCCAGAGAGCAGAGTGAGGGGATGGGGAGGGAGTAGTGGAAGGGAATGACATGAGACAGTAACTACTAAGCAGGGTAACTGAGATATGAGCAACAAAAAAGGTAGAAATCAGTAGGCAAAAGGTATATCAATAAAAAATGATAGAAGAGAACCAACTGTCATGATTTGTCCTTTGGCCTCCATGCAGTAGCATGAGCATACCCAACACACACACACACACACAGAGAGAGAGAAAGAGAGAGAGAGAGAGAGACAGAGAGAGAGAGAGAGAGAATATATTATAAATGGTCCATGTGAACACAGGTGGCAGGACTGCTCAGCTGTAATTGTTTCCCTAGATGAAAGACAACGCTGTTTCAGTAGAAAGATCAAGAAGCTTTGGAAATACAGGAAAACATGTATTTTGGCACACAATTGGAATCCAAAATTAAAGTTGCTAGTGAACAACATAGAAATAGAAGATTTGGTGGACACAGGAGTTGATGTAACTACCATCTCCCAAAAGTCTTCGAATTTAGAATGGCCACTTCAAAAGGTTTACACCTAGTTTCTAGAAATTGTATTCACACAGCTTGGGTATGTCTCTTATCTCTTCACCTCGTTTGAGGAAATAAAAGTGACATTTACTAAGGAACCCAGGACTTGGTATAAGCTCCAACAAGCCAGGGAGCACAAGTACGCATCAGGCCCACAGACAATTCTCACTGTGGAAGGGGAAATCTACATAAATAGCTTTCGTCACACACTTCTCCAGACTCCTTCAGATCTCAGCCATTGTGGACACCTTCAAATAACCGACAATGAGATTCCTGGCTGGGGTTCCCGTCAATGGTATTATGTACGTCATTATTCTCACACACTCCTACCTTCTAAAACTGTACAAACAGGCAAGAGAGGCAATTGTGAAATCCTTCAACATTATACTACAGTTATACTAGGTATTAACTCCAGTGTTTGCTATTAACTAATAAAATCAATGAAAAGAGTTGACATCATGACAGCTATTTAATATTAAATAACATTCATGAGTTATTTAACACTAATTAATGAACAAAGACATCTCATCATTCAATGGGCTTATAAAGATATACTGTCTTCCAGGTATCTGGAGATTCTGGTGTCTACCAAACATGCTTCCTAGATCTTTGTGCTTTTGTTTCGAATGGCTTCTTCATCTATATAGAACAGTCATCCCTTTCCACCACACTTACTTGTCGTCCGTATTCCTGCCAAGAACCAAACTCATCCAACCAGTACCAAATCCAGTCAGTAGTGAGGATGAAATGTGGGGGTTTGGTGACTGAAGAAGCTGTGGAGAGTCGGCGAGCCCGAGTATTACCAAACTTCATGGAATCAAAGTCTAAATTATCAAAGTGAAAGCCAGAGGCTGCCTCTGTGTACACAATCCTGCAAATGAAAGTGAAGAGCAGATGAAACTTCACTAAACAAACAACACAGACATGATGCTTCCATCCAAGAGAATACACGATGGGTAGATACAAACAGCAAAGATGTACTCAGTTAGCAATGTCTCTAAAGGTGGGGACACTGCTTTTTAGGATCATCACTTCTCCTCTGTGAAACAAAGGTGATACAGAAGACTGGATATTATGAAAATTCTGACTGGAAATATAAAAATATTGGTTAAAACATTCTTTTTTAATTAGGGCTGGAAATATGGTGAAGGCAGAGAGCACTGGCCTAGCAATTAACAGCACCCTGGGTTTGATCTCCAAAGCTGCAAAAATAAATGCATTTTTTTAAGTTGTCAAAAAATGAACAGAAATCCTTAAACACAAAATTAATAATAGTTAGCATGAATTGAGCATTTGCCAGCACCTGCATAAAATAATTTATGTTTAGGAGATTCAATCTTTACAACCCTATGGGATAAGACAATTATTACCGTGTAACAAATGGAAAAATAAAAGCCCATGAATGCTAAGAAACACATCTTAGCAAGTACAGCCAACAAAGTATAAAGGAGACAGTCTGGCTACACAGCCTACGTTGCATGTCACCAGTCCAGGCTCCTTTCAAAACGTGGTGATGCTCAAAGACCAAAAGGAATCACAAAACCAGAAAGGAAAGTGAGGACAGTGCCAATGAGTAAGACAAAGAGTTGTGGTTTTAGCAGCCAAGACAGCAGGGTAGGGACACAAGCCAACACAGTGTCTGAGTAAGAATGGAGGGCAAATCTAAGGAGAAGTTTTCCCCTCTAGTGCTGGATAATGAACTTCTACACACACTAGGAAACCACTCTTTTAATTTTGAAGCACTCATTAAGTTGCAGGCAGGCCCTGAACTTGTGGTCCTCCTATCTCACCTTTCCAAAGAGATGGTATAACAGACCCACACCCAAAACCCAGTTCAGGAAAGCCACTTCTTGCTAGGCCTGTTAGTGCACACCCGTGATCCCAGTACCTGGGAGGGTTAGGCAGGATCAGAAGTTCAAGGTCATTCTCAGTTACACATATGTCTGAGGACAGCCAGGGTTACTTGAGACTACATCTGGATAAATGAGAGAGGGAAAGGGAGGGGGAAGGAAAGAAAGGAGAAAGAGAGAGAACAGAGACAGAGTTCTGTATAGCTAGATCCCAGGAACATGCCCAGGCAATCAGAAGAAAATACACACTGGCTCAGGAGGGAAGAGGAAAAACTTCCCCAAGACTTTGGTCCAGTCAAGCCTCCTACAAGTTTTAGGATGTTTCACGCTTCTATGTGAGAATTAGCGGTAAAGATACTGGTTCCCAAAAAAGCAAACACAAACGTTTTGGAGGAATTCACCTCACAGGAATTTCCAGAAATAAAGTTTCATCAAACACAAACTTAAAATCAAACACGTGGAAACAAGACTCCATGAGAAAACAGTTGACAAAAACAAAGCCAGACGACTGAGACAGACTAACATCTACAGATGCAAATGGTGCAAATGATTCTTCTCAATCATCAAAGTCTACAACGGGATAGAGTGAGCAGTAAGTTTATGAGGCTGAACTAGTGGCCAGGGACTCTGAGAACTCCCCTAAATGCAGCAAGAGGAAAGGCAAGGAAGGAGAAGCCAGGAAACTGAAAGACAAAGTGAAGTTCAAGGCACACAGCACATACTTTATCAAAGTCCCAGCAGCAGTTCTAGAGAAGACCAAGCCCTAGGGCTCAGAAGGTGGGCATGTGTATGCATAAAAATTCTCCCCAAACTCACAACAGTCACTGGGATTTCAAGTCAAGAATACAGAGTAATCTGTAAGCTGATAAGATTTTTAAATTCCTAAAGAGCAAAATGTCAAGAAGCAGGAGGAGGAATAAGGAGTAAGGGGGGGGAGGAGCCTTTGCTTTACCAGATACCAGAACTTCGTATTGAGCTTCCATGGGTCAGACAGTGTGGGATTGGAAGACGGGCACTGACCAGAGACCAGAAATAGACAAACACAGGTAACACTGAAGAGGGGTGTAAAAAGATTGTATTTGACAGCTAAAATGAAAATGAAACGTGTTAACATTTTACCAAATGTGGCTCTTTAGATGGTTTTAGAAATAAGCATCTGGAGGGAGGGAGAGAGAGAGAGATGCATATTAACATAACAAAAATAAAATAAAACCTAATCTTTTTATTTTAATAATGATTTATTTATTTTTATTTTATGTGTATAGGTATTTTGTCTGTACAAATTCACCATGAGTGTAGAACCTGAAGAGGCAAAAGATCCTCTATGGTGGGAAGGGATTGCAGACAGCTACCATGTGGATGCCAGAACCAAACACAGGGCTTCTAGCAGAGCAATGAGTTTTCTATCTACTTACTATGATAGTTCTCCAGCTCATGCCCCCCCAATTAAATAAATAAAATTATCTTTTTAGCAGTATATCACAGCACATTTTAAATCAAGTAATGGCTAAATACCTAAAAGAAGACTACCTGAGTCTTCCTTGTTTACACGAATTGGCTTTGTGAAAATGCTAGAAAAATTTTAAAGAATGAAAACATTCAGGTTAAAACAGTTTTGCTGTGTGACTTTGTGGGAAAGACTAGAAGTTTACAAATTCCTAGTCTGTAGAGACAATGTCTTAATTGTCTATAATAATGAATAACTGTATGAGCAAACCAAAGTACTACCTTCTTTTCCCACAGCTCCTCCCTGAAACTAGTATAAATCATAGCCTGTGTGTGTGTGTGTGTGTGTGTGTGTAGCATGCGCAAACTATTGTTGCAACTAAATCCCTTATGCTGCACATAAAAGGCTTCACAAAGCCAGGATAAGGGGCATGAGAGGATGCTTTTATTTTCCTACCTTTCTTTATTGGGGTTGCTATATGCCTCTTCAATAAGCTCCATGTTGTCCAAATCTTTCCATTCACCTCCATCCAAGAATTGCCATCGATATGGCAAATGAAAATGAACTCGATGGCACTTATCTAAAATAGAAACAAAGTAGTAAGACACCCTACAGTGATCAATGTGGCCCCACCCTGTAATTGTCAATGGGAATGGTTCTGATTACTGACCTGAGAACATTCTGGAAAGTTATGAGGAAGTTATGCTTTGCTAGTGCATTTACATACTGAAGTACTACTATGGGTGTTACTATGTGAGTCTTCCCTTTAAACGGGATATTTGCAATGAGTTTTCAAAATATATGTGTTAGTCTAAAACGCCATTTCATAACCATAAAGAGGTAGATCATAAAAAGATCTCAGTCCTGCAGAGGACAGACAAGCTGTTCCTTGTCTCTATACATAGAGATGTGGAAGGGCAGAGGTCAGATTCCAGGTTTAACTCCAAAAGGAATCGTCCCAGAGTCTAGCTTGATGGCCAAGACAGAAGAATCACAAGTTCAGAATAAAAATAGGGTTGGAAATACAGTTCAGTGACAGAGCACTTGCCTAGCCTAGATAAAAAGCCTTAGGTTCAACCTGTAATGGGAGGGAGGGAAGGAGGGAAGGAAGCAGGAATCCACATAGTCTTAACACATCCCATTGAAGGTGGCTTGGTGTCCATAAGTATCCACAAATTCCCTCTATTTTCTCTGTCTTCTGAGCCATAGGCTCACCACTGCCCTTCCCCTTGAAGCCCCGGTATCTGCCCCATCTTTGCTTATGCTGTCTCTGACACCTGTCAAAAGTCCTGCGAGTTTCTGGTACATTTGTACAGAGATGGTGAGGAGGATAGAAAGGAAAAAAGGCCTGGGAAGTTCACTGAAATGGAGAGATAGCCAGAATGGAAACTATTAGAAAGATACTCAACCGGGTGCACGATAGTCCTACATACAAAGCAGGAGACAGAGATTAGTAGTATTCTAATTAAGTACACATACAAACATTTTATGTAGAGACGTAAGGAAAGACCTCCATCACTTTGCATGTTTTGAATTGAGTCTTAAGACTTCAGTAGGTAGTTTCCAAAGTAAGCAACTGGCTAAGCAAAACAAGAAAGGTACGGGTGTGGTAGTGCTACATAAGAACAAAACCAAATATGCATATAAATTTAATGTAAAGAGACATGTGTGCTAGTACATGTCCCCTCTTTCTAGACAGACACCCAAGGAGCAGGAAATCATTGTTTTTGTTTTTAAAGAACCTACCTGGATGCTAAGGGAAAGGAGGTTGATAAAGATTCGTTTCTTATTAACTATAGTTAACCCACTTTAATTCATATTTTTAAAAATTAATGTAGGCTAATTTAAAAGTCGAAAATTAAAATTTCCTAAAATATGTCCATTCTTTCTCAATGTCAGCTCTTTTCCAGACTCTACAAAAGGTACTGCAGCCGAGGAGTACCACAGAGGAGCCTGTCGACATTGCTAGGGACAAGCCAGGAGCTGTGCAATGAAACAAGCTGGGGTCTCCAGCCAAGGAAAGCTCTTAAGTTCAATAAGGCAGGACACAGTCATCTTGGGACTTGCATCTCCTTCATTTGTACAGTGTTTGCCCTTACATGACTCACACTGAACTCAGAGACCTATTGGATTCTTGACAAGAAATGAGCCTAACAAATAAAGAAGCACTGGGCCAGGCTGGAGTTATGGTCCAGACATTGTGGTCAAATCAAGAGTTCTGTTCCCTGCCCAAAGGACACTAATGGAAATAGCCAGAGGTGAGTAGAAAGCACCCAGTGTTGAAAAGCTATGGTGAAGAACTCCAAGTACAAGCAAGTCCCAGGTGGCCTGAGGAAAATCTCCATGAAAGAAAACAGAACCCCCCCCCCAAAAAAGTATCTCCCTCAGGCCCACCAGACTGAGGCCTCAGAAAGGACCCAAGGCTATGGCTAAGAGTAGACTTGGAACTCAATGTGGTGGCTAGGTCAGTCATAGCTAGAGGCCCCTGGGAGAAGCCACTGCCACTGGTGAGAATTTTGGCACAACAGCAGATGCAGCAGCCCTCCTCCCTGAGGCCTGCCCTCTTATCTGCATCCTCCTAAGGCCCTACCTCGGTACAACCCAGGCTCTAGGCTTCCCGGCTGAGTTACATACATGGAAAGGCGAAGCACCCAAATCCACACCCGCTTCCTTCTTATATCCTTTGAAATGATGGATTAAAGAGAAGAGCAAATGTAAAAAGTACTCGACAGCAATGAAAAGTGCCCCAAAGACATCAGAATCACTTAAGAATCCCAACACTACAAAGCAGGCAGAACAAAACAGAAGCAAAAGGAGATTTTAAAAAAAGAACACAAACAAATCTTTAAAAACAAGAAAGGTGGCTCAATAGTTAAGAGCATTGAATACTCTTCCAGAGGACCCAGGTTTGCTTCCGAGCACTGACATGGTGGTTCACAACCTCTCCAAGTCCGGTTCTAAGGGATCAGACACCCTCTGCTGGCTTTCTTGGGCACCAGACACAAGCATGGCACACAGACATACATGTAGGCAAACCACCATACACATAAGCAAGTGTGGCACAGCACAGAGTGCATGTTTTCCACTGGGGAGGATGAAGGAGATGGAGATGTCAGCTCTGCACTGCCTAACTCCTTCACAACGTGGAAACATTCAGGAATTACTTGTGTGATATCTAAAGATTAAACATGGCTGCAGTCACAGGACTTGTACAAGAATCTTTATGAAGATCACAAAGCTTTGTGAAGATACTGACCCACACGAGAATTACTCTTTGTAGTAGAGGAGGCAAGCAGGGACAACTGGCCCAATACCTGAAGAAACCTTGAGCAACCCTCTAAGCGCTAACTCGAGTGCCTCCATCTTCTCACTGAGGTCTTCCCTACAGAAGTGGCAACTATCTTAGCTTCCACTAGACTGAGTCGCCCCATTTCATGAAGTTCTGTGGCTACTTGACACCTGGTACAGATCCAAAGTCCTATATTCCCTAAAATTCATCTACAACTTCATTTGAAAAATACAAATAATTTCTTCTCTCCTCAACAAAAGCAGATTCAGAACTAGTTTGGCAAGACCCCTGCTTTCTCTAGGGGTGCCTTAAAGCCATCCCAGTAATGAGAAGCAGTTTCCTCTCCCATGAGAGGGAAGAGCGTCTAACTTACCTTGAAAGCTACAACTCTTCCGAATATGGTACAAGCAAATCTGCTCAGTCTCCTCCTGGCCAGGGGTGCCTGGTGACACAGGGCCCGAACTGTCTCCTCTTTCTACAAAGAAACAGCACACGGCATGTCAGCTACCGTCAACACTTTCCATGTAGGATGACAGCACTTCATGGCTAAGAGGAAGGAAGAATTCATCCATCTCTGTGCAAAAGTGGCCTAGGCAAACTGATAGAACCTATCCTTTGAGGGGTCACACAGGTGGGCACACGGCTTTTAGGGTGAACCCTAGAATACCCAGCACACCAGGGCTTTTTGTTTGTTAAGTCCAGGACACCACGATTTGTTTTTTATTAAGTCCAGGACACCACAGTTTGTTTTTTTCAACTCCAATCTATCCAAATCACTAGGAAGAAAAAATAGAAAGGTATTTTATAAATCACATTTAATTTCTATAGCAAATATTTGTCAATGAAGTCTTTAGAACTATGTACTAACAAAAAAAGATAATATATGGAAAGTTTTTATCTCTAAATAAAATACTCTTAATTTTAGTTTACTTATAGGGCTCTTAAAACAAGTATATTAAGTTCTTTCAAAGTAAACCTTTCTTTTTACTTATTTTATTTATGAGTACACTGTAGCTATCTTCAGACACACCAGAAGAGGGCATCTGATCCCATTACAGACAGTTGTGAGCTACCTTGTGGTTGCTGAAAATTGAACTCAGGACCTCTGGAAGAGTAGTCAGTGCTCTAACCACTGAGCCATCTCTCCAGTCCAAAGTATGCATTTCTTATTACCATTCCAATGTGTCTTTACTTATATTTACCCTGTTCACTTACCCTAAATAAGAATAAAACCTCATTTATAGCCTCTCCTCATTTACTAGCCTATCACCTGTCACCCTGTTATTTGCACCTTCCCTTTTCTTTCTTATAATCTCCCCAATATTTCCACAGGCTGAGTCTCAAACTCCACACCTGGGAGACCTCAAGTTCTCTATCTCCTGGGTAGTGACTGTTGGGACCTGAGCCACTCAGCAGCAGATCTGTCCCTCAGTTTTCAATAAAATCATAATCCAGATGATGCTCCAAACATCATTTAAAGAAAAGCCTCTGTATATCTTGGAGTTAACAAAAAAAATCAGAAGAGTCGGCTCAGTAAGTGCTTGACTTGCAAGCTTGAGGACCACAGATCAATGCCCCAGAACCCTTGATTTTAAAAACCCAACTGAGCCTAGAGAGAGAGTTCAGTTAAAAGCTGCTCTCCAGAGGACACATGTTCACATTCTTGCACTCACATGGTCTCTCAACTACCTGTAACTCCAGTTCCAAGGGATCTGATACCATCTGCTGGTCTGTGGGTCCCAACCAAGCAAGTGACAATAAAAATTGAAGAGCTGGGTATGCTGATACATGCCTTTAGTCACAGCACTTGGTAGAGAGAGTCAGGTGTATCTCTGCTGAATTCAAGATTAGCCTAGTCTACATCAAGAGATCTTGCCTACACACACACACACACACACACACACACACACACACACACACACACGTACATATTAAAGCTGGGCATGACTGGACATGCTTGGGAGTCCTAGAACTGGTAAGGCAGTGGCAGACACATCCCTGTGGCTCACTGGCCAGCCAGCCTAGCCTACCTGGTGAGGCCCAAGATAATAAGAAAGTCTATCTCAAATAAAAATAAAAAAATAAATAAACTCAAGGTGGACAGCACTTGAGGAATAGCACCTAAGACTGTCATCTGACCTCTACTCATATTAGTACACACGATCTCTTATTTACATATAAATATACCTATTTGTGCACATGTGAGGTCACACACACAAACACACAATCAGATAAGATTAGAAAAGTCAGCACATTTGCTGGCGGTCTTGGCACTCAGCTGACATTTTAGGAAAAGATCTGTTAAAAAATATTTTTATGTCACTGGCTATGTGAGTGGATGGGCATGATGAGGTGCCAGGAGTCAAGGCCTGTTCTCATGTTGGCTAAAGCCTAACTCCAGCCAGGACAGAGACTAACATATGGCAAGTTCTCAAAGCTGCTGAGATGAAAGAGCAAAGAAAAGAGGAGGCCGGCCAACAGCCCCTACTGTGAGATCCAAGTTTTCTGATGCTCCCTCAAGGGCCATATACAGCAGGTAATTAAGAAATGACTGTTAAATAAAATCTCCAAGCAGACACAAAGGCATACACTTAAAGGTCTGACTACTACGGAGACCAAGGCAAAAGATCATTTTGTTGACTTTGAGACCAGTATTGAGAACAGAGCAAGAAGTCATCACAAAAAAATTCTTGTGTACATTCTAGCTTAAAAATTTTAGGTTTGTGTATTTGCTGAGAATGTCTACAGAGACCAGGCAGCTAGAAAAGGCGCACATGAGAAAAAGAACAGGTCATAAGGCAGGGTGGGTTAGAACAGTAGCAGCTGGGAAGCACTGGGGATTAAAGGTTTAAGCATGGATAAGGTCTGGGGTACAGTGGGGAGAAAAGGGAAAGGGAACATTAACCAAAACCAAGGCTCTATGGAAAATAATGGAAACACATTGCTTTGAACATTGCTCTATATGCTAATCTCAATTAAATAATTTTTAAAAAGAAATTTGAGTAGAGGTACACTGCATGGATGGAGAATTCTTTCCCCAAGAACACATGGGTTGCTAAAAAGCCCTCATTTCCTCATTTCCAAGCATGAAATACTCTCTATGAGTCATTGGTCAAGAAGCCCCAGAGGTACCCCCCATAAAAATAACACAGGCATTGCTATTTCTTGTTTGCTCAGCATAGGTAGATGGTTGCTGATGACACAACATACTTTGAGAAACAGAGAGTGCAAACTGGAACTGACCTGAAATCATCCTCCCTGTTGGCTGATTTTCACAGTGCTAGAAGGCACAAGTCAGGCCACTGGAGGAGAAAAGTCATCAACGGCATACCTACAGTGGGTTCTGCAAGCTACAGTATTAGCCTGTCAGGTAAGACATGCCTACTGGTAGTAAGTAACAGCACATCTTGGGTACAACTGGCTTGCTCTGTAAGAATTCATGTTTTGTAACTGTAAACACAAGCAAAAGTCCATGGCAGGAGAGGTCATAGGCATTAGAGGGTAACTTACTCCGTGGTTTTGCTAAATGGACATGTTGTCAAACCACCTTTTAAATATGTATTTTATACCCATATATTAGTGGTGCTCTCAACCTTGGTTTACAATACTTTCTTTTTGCAGTGAGTAGCTACCAATGCAGGATTATAGCTGGTCAAGGTGCTGAAAATAAGTGACTGTTAAGTGCTTAGCTAAATCAGGCTCAGGAAAAGTTCTCTGAAATGTCTTACTCAGGCACTCACCGCAGCCAGAGCTTACCTACACAATATCAAGCCAGTCAGCATTCCATTGCGGATGCCAGACAGGCTCACAGGGCTCCTGCCCTGGCTGAGAAGCTATTGGCAAATGATTACTGCTTGCGAGAGGAAGAGTCATTTTTCTTTGGTGGTATAGCCACCGCTCATTGGTAGGTTGTTCATCCTCAGGTGGACAGCCCCATGCCAACACACATACAGACAACATTAACTAGATTCAGTGGTAAAGGCACTTGCTGCCAAGTCTAACATAACAACCTGGGTTTGATCCCTAAGATCCACACAGGGAAAGGAGAAAATAGATTTCCCCAAACTGTCCTCTGACCTACACATATGTGTTATGACACACACTTGCATGTATGCACATATATACGTACACACACAAATAAATGTAAATATTTTTTAAATGATAGCATGAAGGAGCTAAAGAAATTGGTCTGTGGTTAAGAATATTTGCTGCTCTTCCAGAGGACCCGAGTCCTGCACCACATGAAGATCAAAACCATCTGTAACTCAGTTTCAGAAGACCCGATGCCCTCTTCTGACTTCTACGGGTACTTGCATATATGCGACATTCACAAATACATACATTCACATATACAACATATGCATATAAATAAAAGTTTAAAACTTTTAAAATCACATAAAAGTCGAAGGAGAAAGTACTGGAAGAGTGGGAAGGGGATTTGGATTAGATATGATTAAGAATATTGTATACATGTATGAAATCACCAAAGAATAACTAAAAATGCTTTTAAAAATCTCTACTAGGGGCTAGAAATGGCTCTGCCATTGAGTGCTGGCTCCCCTTCCAGAGACCTTGGTGTAATTCTCAGCATCCTCATAGTAGCTCACAACCATCTAGGACTCCAGTTCCAGAGAATCTCACACCTTCTCCTGGCCTCTGCAAGTACCAGGCATGTGTGGTGCACAGACAGACAAGAAAAGCACTTATGAACATAAAATCTCAAGTGGAAATTCCTCTACCTGTCACTACGCCTGACACTGAGAAACAAACCACCACACGCACTCACATTCATGGGTTACTATGGACAAGGCATTGTTTAGGTACTAAAAAGCAGAAAAGAACAAGGCCAAAAAAAACGGTACGAGGGGGAAAACTTGTGCTTGCTCATGGCAGGATGGCTGGAGTCACAGCTTTACAAACACCTTCTTGCATTCATTTGTAATATCATAAAGAATGCTACCTAAGGGACGGCCCGGAGGCTGTGTAACCAACATTCTA
This sequence comes from Micromys minutus, assembly GCF_963924665.1. NCBI lineage: Eukaryota > Metazoa > Chordata > Mammalia > Rodentia > Muridae > Micromys > Micromys minutus. The sequence continues at coordinate 40,253,597 of NC_137953.1, read as the reverse complement.
ACTCTAGCTCCCTCGTTGAAAAGTTCTCCAGGAGGTGGAAGGCAATTACACAGGGGAGCTGACCATGCTACAGTACAGACCCAGCTCCTCTAGAATTAAGAATGTGCCAACTCCAACTTGTATCCTCTGAAATACCTTGTTTGACTGTGTCTAGAATCTAACCATCTTCACAACCTAGCTAGGGAAGGATCAGTGAGTTCTACTAAAAGAGATCCACACTTCCACAGTCGTATTCTATTTACTAACCAACCAAAATCTAGGCCCCGAGCCCAAAGCCTGCAGCACGTTCCATCAGCCTTACCAGAAGTCCCCTGTGGATCTGCAGGAGAAGGGGACACTTTGCTGAGGGCCGAACCCTTATTCTTGATGTCATATGCATTCCGGTAAGTAGAGAGTAGCCTGCTCACTAGGTTAGAACTTAAACCCAACTTTTCCAATTTTTCCAGATTCTCAGAGTTAGTGAGCTCATGGGACCTCTTACAACTAGTGCCAAACTTGCATTCTCCCTGTATAAAGTACTGGCAGATGTGGAGTTTAATGCACTGCTTTTGGAAGGAGCAAGAGCCGAAAGGTCCATCACCTTTGTTGTAGTGTAGACAGATCTGTTGACAAAGAGGAAAAAAGACATCATCACATGAACACTATACAGCACACCTCAACAGCCACGCCATGGGGGAAAGGGACCTCATGGTCACTATACCATTTCATCATTCATATGGGCTGTGGAGAATTCATCTCTTACTTAAGATACAGATACTGAAACAGTCCCTAAGATAAAACAAACTCCAAATAAGACCCTCTCCTGGGAAGATCCACAGAAATTCAAAGAGGCCAGAGCAGTAGCAGCCTCCTGTCTTCCTTAATATACCCACCCTTACCAACACAACCTCACCAAACCAAATATACCTTACTAGTTCATTTCTCCCAATTTTCCTTTCAAAATTCAAATCAGAGAGGTTTTTAGGGCCAAGACATCTCAAAGTTGGCCAAACACTGCCCTTCATTTCTCAAGGGAACTAGCAAGACTCCAAAGTTAAACAACTAAGGCCAACAAAATGGCTCAGCAGGTAAAGGAATCAGACTCAAATACCAGAGCCCACATAATGACCAGAAGTAAGAACAACTCCCTGGAGTTGTCATCTGACTTCCACACTGTGAACAAGCATACTCACACCCATTCTTGTATCTAGTATGTTAGTGCCCCCTAATAAATTTAATACATTTTATTAAAATTTCATCAGCTAGCCCCAGTCCCACAGCTGGTCACTGTATCTGCTGTTTGCTCAACTGGGCTATTGTCAAACCTGCACCTTTCTTTCTGGTTTATTAATACAAGGTCCCAGAGCCCAGGCTGTCTTGAACCAACATAGGTAAAGACAGGATGAGTCCTAGTCCTCCGCCTCCACCATCCAAGTGTTAAGATCACAAACACACCACAATGCACAATAAAACATGCAACTTGAACCTCAATCAACTGCTCCTTCTCTACACTCCAAATACTTCAACATGGAAAGTAGCCCACCTCGTCAATTTCTAGACATCACATTCCACAGGCTGTAGGAAATTTTCTTGGGGGTTCAGAGGCAGAACCCAGTTTTCTTTCAAGGCCTCCACTATACAGATGGTCTACCCAAGGGAAAAAAGCCAGATAGCGATTCTGACACCTGCCTTAGACAAGCTTTGAGACTCCAATTTTTGAACCTCTAGAATGGGTAGAAGGCCGTCAATATCACAGAGCTGTTGAGCTTACTGAACTGGGAACCGTGAACATACCAACGCGGACATACGAGGTGCACCATGCTGCCCTCTGCCACACTTACCTGCCAGCACCCCAGGCCTCATCTGCCTCAAATACCTTTCCCCACAGCGTGGAACGTGAACTTTGACAGTGTCTTAAACATCACCCAAATCGTCCTCTGACCTTCCTATCCCAACATTTGATCTGCCTCCCTTAAGGGCAAAGCAGTGTGTGTCATCCTCTGGCCATCAATGTCTAGCTGACAACGCATATCCCAAAAAGCTTAGCTGAAGCAAACCACTATGAATTTTGAAAAAGACAAATATAAAAAGTTGGTATTTATTATGTGCCAGTCATGATGCTGTGCTGCCATCCCTCAAATGGGTGACATTAGTTGTCTATATAGAAATATCTGCATTTAAATATGCCAATCTAATCTGTTGGCTCAAACCAGCAACAGTGCCAAAGCATCCCACGTAGTCTGCCCCATACATGGAGAACATCCTGCTCAGATCTGCTGGAGAAACTCAAGGCCCAGGGAAACCCTAGGAGCCAGGGTCCTATTCACACCAAGGCCTTGCCCAGCACAATGAAAAAGAGCCCTGATCCTAAAGCAGCTCTGATCTGATGAGTCACTGCTCCTTCCTGAAGCTCCTGAGCTTGGTAGAATAGAACTGTTCTCCTTTAGTCAGTCTCCTACTCAGCCCTGCCTTCCTTCCCTCTGCCATAAGGAGCGTCCCTACCTTGCTGCTGTCTCAAAGGTTCTGTACCTTCTCCGGCTCCTTACCCAACAAACCTTTGTGCAGCTAATCTTCCCCCACCAAATAATACAGAGACAACGCAATAAGCTTACACAAGCTGCGATTTCATGTTAGCTAACGTACATATTCTCCTGGGTACAAGGGAATGGGTAGAGAGTATTGGGTGACTGTCAAGCAGCTATGGAAGGCTTCTCCATAGACTGAAACAACACCCAAACATGCAGTTCCAATTCCTACTGTTCAGGGATGGGCCAGCTGAGGTCTCTCATTCTGCTTAGTTCTAAATAACACTTGCTTCAAGTACTGAGCAACCTCACCAAATCACTACAGGGGTGGTGCCAGCCTAACTGATAGGGAAGAAATGTTTTCAGTAAATGCTAAGCCGCGCTGGATATTAAATCCAGTAGATTTAATTAGCAGAGCTGGATATTAAAGCCAAGTCTCCTCTGTGCAATGGTTCTTTCTTGGTCAGAATGGGGTTCTCAGCACTAAGAGTTATCTATCTTCCAATCAGCTGGCTTCTCCACTATTACTAGCAAAGAAGACCTTCCCCACCCCACCACCCTTCTAAGCACTCACATCTGGTAAAAGCAAAGGGTCATTCTGAAGCAAGAGCTGGCAAAGCTCAGTATACGTGAGGTGGTCAACACCATAGGTCTTCAGCACACTCAGGTTGTGATCAGTCTTCAAGTTGTGACCATTCCTACAGTTCTTCCTGCTAAGAAGCAAAGATGATGTTACAGGTTAAATGTCACCTCCCTAAAATCCCCTGTTAAAAGTTCCAACTTCCAGATCCTTAGGATGTAAAACTTCTTTTGAAGATAGGGTCATGAGAGGGGTAATGAAAATAAAATGAGGTCATTAGAGTAGCCCCAACCCAACATGAACCTTATCTCAGAATTCCATCGTCCAGAATAGTGGGGAATAAAATGTTGTTGTTTAAGCCCCCCAGTGTGCCAGCTATTATAACATATAGCTGTAGTCCCAGTAGTCAGAAGCTGAGGCAGGGATATCATGGGTTATAGACTAGATGGACAACAGAGCAAGCCTCTGTGAAGGAAGAGGGGAAGGAAGGAGAAGAAATGGAGGTGAAGAGAGAAGGAAAGGGGAAAGAGGGAGGGAAGAAGAAAGGTCAGGACACCCAGTCTATGGTATTCTGTTGTGGAAGCCCTAGGAGACTCACAGAGCTGGTGAAATCATTCTTCGTGGCATTTTTATCAGGCACTTCCTGACCCTCCTTATAAGCAGCAGAGGAAAAAAAACAGCTGTGCATGAAAACATATGCCTATTTACCAGGAAGAGATGAGACTGGACAATGTCTAGGGCTCAGAACAACACTTCTCAGCAGGCATACAAAGAGAAGGGTGGGGACCGTCACAGCACACTGGCCACTCACTCAGTAAGCACTTGGATGAAAAGCCTGAGCAGGCAGCACATACCTTTAATCCAACACTTGGAAGGCAAAAGCAGGCAGATCTCTGAGGCCAGTCTGGGTTACACAGTGAGTTCCTGGATAGCCAGGGCTATGTAGAGGCCCTGTTTCAACCTAACTCGTGCCCCCCACCCCCATAATTGTGCAGGGGTAGAGGGATGGCTCCGTAGTTAGGGGCACTATTCTACTTTCAGTTCCCAGCGCCCATATTGGTGTCTCTCTACCACCCTCTTCTGGCCTTTGAAGGCACCTGCACTTATGTACACCCTTCCCCTCACTCTACCCCTCATACAGACACATACTTTAAAATAATAAAAATCTTTTTGGGAACTGGAGAGATGGCTCAGAGGTTAAGAGCACTGACTGCTCTTCCAGAGGTCCTGAGTTCAATTTCCAGCAACCACATGTAAAGGGATCTGATGCCCTCTTCTGGTGTGTCTGAAGACAGTGACAGTGTACGTACATTAAAATAAATAAATCTTTTTAAAATGCTAAGCAGAGTGACTTACTTCCAGGTACACTGAGACACAGACACTCCTGGGCCCACCCCTTTGTAGCGCCCCTCCCACCGTACTTTCAACCCACAAGCATCCGGTGAGCACTTATCTACCAGGCATTGATACTCCACCCTAAGAACTCAGGAAGAAATCTGTAATGACGGTCTCGATCCCACCTGGAAAGTCAAGCAAGCAGCATCTGCTCGATGCAAACATTACCATACCTTATTTAACATCTGTAATAAACATCTTGACAGAATGCCAAATTCCTGATCGTCCCCAAACCCTCTTCTCCTACTAGCTCCCTGATCTCTGTCAAAAGTTAACGCCCCTCCTCCCTACAGATCAGAAGCCCTGAACTCATCCTTGACTCCTCTCCCCCAACTGGTGATTGCAACAGAAAAGAACTCACACATGGAATGGAAAGTCTGAGGTCAGCTGTGGTAAGAACACAGTAGTACCAAAGGGAAAAGGAACTGCACAGTCTGGATTGGCCAAAAATTGAGGAGAGGCCATCAGAAGGTATAAAACAACAAATAAGCCGCATCCCCAGAGGCTAGAGGCTGCCAAACCCAAGTATACCAAATAACTGCAACAATGGCACGAGAGCGTAATGAGCATTTACCGTACAACAGAGGTCGCCTGAGCATCTCCTAGTTAATCCATTCAGTCCTCAACAAACCTGTGAGTAATATTATCATCACTGAAGGAACAGAGTCAGCCACAAAGCCGCCTGCCCGAGATTACTAGCCAGCAAAGAGCAGAGCTGGATCGAAACAAGGTGACTAGCTCATAGGTCCATGCTCTTGACCAGCAGGCACACTGCCTCCTGAGACAGGTCTGGAAGTCAGGGACTGAAGACTCCTTCTCCGGCTTGTTTCTTAGAAAGCTAACCTTGTGATCAAGAAGACAAGTAAAATACACAGGGAAATTACACTTAATCACACTCACTTCCCATTACCCATTGGGGGAAAATATTTAGGAAACTACCTAGTATAAATAATGGACTAAAGACAAAGGTGAAGAATGAGGAAGAAAGCATCCATTATGGAGGCCAGTAAGTATCAAATGTCCAGATTTCCAGTACAGAATTTGAACCCAAATGTTGGGAATTGGCATAAGAGCAGATTTCCCTTCCATGACGATTTTGCCAATTAAGCACATTATAAAGAGTCACCAGGCAGACTCAGTGGTGCATGGCTTTAGTCCCAGAAGCAGGAAGACACTGAGTTGGAGGCCAGCCTGGTCTACCTAGCAAGTTTCAAGCCAAACAGGCCAACACACCGAGCTACGTGTTCATTTTATTCATTCATTCGTTCACCAGCCATTCCTGTCATTGCATCGATCGAGCCAGCCACCACCCACTATATATGTACCCTCTTTCTCTGGGCTTGTTACTTTCACCCCAGATATGTCTCATTCTTGCATGGCTGAGTTCCTAGATTTCCACCCTCTCTGTAGGCCCTCCTTCTCCTACAGATCGTTTTGGTTTACTTCTGTGACTACAGATTTACCACCTAGCAGCTTCCAAATTAGCATGTAAGCATTTAGCCTTCCTTTTAAGCAAAGAACTCAGACCCTCTCTGGCTTTCAGTCCACAGTGGGAGCAGAAACAAGAGTCGACATCTCTCCTCAGCCTCTCCTCACATGGTCATCCTCCCTTTTAACTTCCCCAAACCTCTCACATACACATTATTTGGAGAAGTTCTAATCTGATTTCTGAATAAATGAGTCCTAGAGACCACATTTCCCAGACCATACCCCTTAGGCAGGGGAGGGAGATGGCTTCTGGTAAATGGGATATTTATCACTTCTAGACGTAGCCCACACAAACTTCCCACCAGATCCTCTCCTGTCCAATTTTCCTTCAACCCCCAGAACTTGATGCTCAGAACTGCCTCAAAAGTGTTGAGGGTGTAGCTGTATTTGTCAGCCTGATCGACTGCATAGGTCAAGGTTACTAACCCAAGGTGATTATCATCTGACATCATAAAAAATGACGTCTACTGTGTTACAGCAAAAGGAAACAGGGAGGGAAGAAACCAATCCTCCTAGATAACTGGACTAGCTTCCAAGCACGAAGTCTCAACATCCTCTCCTAACCCAGCATTTCACACCATTACCCAAGACATCTTCCTAAAACACAAACCTCACAGCTGGCATTCATCAGACCTTATTACCTTTAAGGTGAGGCCCAAAATCTTCAGTATAAACAAATTTCACTCATCACCTTGCAGGTGCAAGTGAGGCTCAGCCCAAACTAATAAGGACAGTAAAAGGTGTAGTGTAGAAAAGTTAAGAGAAAGGGCTCAAAAAAAGTGAATAATCTTTCAGCACCTGCCCTAGGCACTAAAAAGCAAACTAGAAAGGGCATTCCTGACAGGGCTCTGTCACCAAATGAACCAAGACGGGGCGGGGTGTTTAGAAAGCACCCAGGAAGGTCTATGGTTAGGGGAGTGCAGAAACCCCCTATGAACATTGAAAATCTGACTTTCGACTTCTAAGCAAGCAAATAGAAGTTGAGTGGCACTTCCTTACAGCTATGACTGCAAGCCTTGCTGCCTGCTCCTCATAGGTACATTTCTGACCAGTCCTGAGGATCAGCTTCCCTCCTGGGAGCCATTCTGAGACACACTGTCAGTCACTAAGGAGGTGATCCATGAACACTCTTGAGAGTGAAGGACAGGCATAGCTGAGGAACCCTCACCCAAGTGTCTGCCGCAATCTCCTGGAAGCCAGGGAGTGAAGGGCCAGGAGCATCCGCCCATGCCCATCCTGGGTGTCCTTACCCGGTCCCCATGAACTTGCAGTTGCCATAGATAAGAAACTTGCAGAGATGCAGCTGCGCACAGAGCCCGGTGCAGTTCGGCTTGGGACCCTGGTGCGCGCGGCACAGACGCAGCGGCGACACGGCCAGCACCACGCGCTCCGAGGCCGCCGCCGCCGCGCCCGCCCGGCCCGCGCTCGCCCGCGAGGCCACCATGAAGCGCTTGCGGTCCCGCAGCAGCCGCTCCAGCGCGTCGGCTCCCTGGCTCGCTCGCCAGCGGTGCTGCAGCTCTGCCAACTCCAAGGCGCCTCCCGCCGCGCACAGCAGCTGGGTCACCTCTGCCACCGCCACTGCCACGGCGGCCGCGGCCTGGGCCATGGCCGTCGGACCGAGGCTTAGCACGGGCGACCGCGACGTTCACGGGTCCGGCCCCACTGTTTCGCTGGGAAGAATCGAAACCGAAAGCCGGCCCCAGCCGGGAAAACAGAAGCCCGGCGGCCTTGCCACGCCCCCGGGCCGCAGCTGAGGTGCGGGCGCCCTCGGGTGAGGGCCTGCAGCTGGGGCCCGCGCGGCTCGACGGCGGCCGGCGCGAGCGCGCACTGAGCGACCCGGCGTGCCTCCGAGGCGTCGCGGGTCCTCACAGGGCCGGGCCGGCGTCTGAGGGAGACCTGGCCGGTTCCTTCGAGGCAGCGCCCTGTGAGGCGAGTGGCGCGTTCAGCTGGGCCCGAGGGACGCCGGGCTTCAGTCGGCAACCTCGATCTCGAGAGGCTGAGCGAAGTTTCTAGACGGCGCCGGCCGGTTGCGGCCGGTTGGCGCGTCTGCCGGCGCCGCTGCGCGTTCGGGGGACTCAGAAGTCGCCTGAGCAAAAGCGGGCTTGGCCGGCGGACCACGGAAGGGGGGCGACGGACCTGGTCCCACCCCATCCCGGAACAAACGGAAACAGTCGCTGGGAATTGCAAGACCCGCCTGAATGGTAGTCTGGATTCGGCTTCTGTAGTGGATTCCGCATTTCCAAAAGGAAAGGGTAGGTACGACCTTGAAGAGACCGATCCTTCTTCCCTTGTCCCTTCTGAATAAAGATTATGCACGAATTTCAAGATTCTTCAGCGGGAAGATCTCTCCTGTATGTTACCCTGGGAGTTGAACGTTCTCGGGGTAAGAAATGGGGAATACCTATTAAAAATAAGTATGGCTTTGGCCATCCCCATTTCTTCCTCCAGGAATCTCTCAGAAATAAAAGCGTCAGTAAGTCATGTTCACAAGAGAGGACGGAGTACTTGAAGACAATAAGACTGTTATTCAGACTAGAAGGCTTTAATGGGCATGTTCAATCTCTGGTTTTAACCTAGAAGGACACTCAGATGTTGTGAGAAAAGATGGTTATATAGTGATATTCCATGGGCTGATCAGGGGTTAAGAATCTTGTAGAGGACCCTCGCTCCGTTCCCAGCACCCACATAGCAGCTCACAACTCACAACTGCCTATAACTACTTCCATGAGGGATCTGGGTTTTTTTTTTGGGGGGGGGGGTTGTTTTGTTTTGTTTTTTGAGACCAGGTTTCTCTGCGTAGCCCTGGCTGTCCTAGAATTTGCTCAGTAGATCAGGATGGCGCATAAATTCACCTGCCTCTGCCTCCCAAGCACTGGATTAAAGGTGTGCACCACCACACCTGGCGTCCAGGGGGGATCTGACACCTTCTTCTGGACTCTTCAGATACCAGGCACACTTTAGTGAACAAACTGGCAACAGAGGTGTGAAGAGGCACACCTTTAATCCCAGCACTTGGGAGGCAGAGGCCGGCCATCTCTGAGTTCTAGGCCAGCCTGTATTCGGAAGTCTACGCAGGAGGATGTTCTTTGAATGAGCAGGGAAGAAGCTCAACACTGTGGTTACAGTGGAGGGAAGGAGCTACTGGGAAAGTGGAAAAAGGAAAGGTGAAAGCACTTATAAAAGACTTTAAAATTCTAGGTATAAAATACTACAAAAATGGGGAACTGAGGGTATAGCCCCTGGGCTCAATCCTTAGGAAGGAGAGGGAGTATTACTACAAAAATGTAAGAAAGTGGAATTAGACTAGACCAATTGGCAAGCCCCAGGACCCAGTGAGAGATCCTGTCTCAAAAAAGAAAAGTGGGAACTGGAAAGATGGCTTAGCAGAGAAAAGTGCTTGTACAAGCCTGCCAACCTGAGGTCAATCTTCTAAACCCAGGTAAAAATGGATGGAGAAAGGAACCAACCAAATCCCAAAAACTGCCCTCTTACTTTCATGTGTGCTTTGGCACACACATACATGTACATACGCACAATAAACTAAAAAAAAAAAAAAAAAAAAAAAAAAAAAAAAAAAAAAAAAAAAAAAATTGAGACCTCCTGAGAGAAAACATGCACCACAGAAAAGACAGTAACTCAGTGGTAGACTGTATAAAGCATGCAATACTAAGCTTAATTCCCCAGCAGCAGCCCTCTCCCCCCCCCCAAAAAAAATGAGTATAAAGACTAGATGAGGGGGGGGTCAGTGGTTAAGAGCACTGACCGCTCTTCCAGAGGTCCTGAGTTCAATTCCCAGCAACCACATGGTGGCTCACAACCATCTGGAATGGGATCTGATGCCCTCTTCTGGTATGTCTGAAGACAGCTACAGTGTACTCATATACATTAAACAAACAAATCTTTTAAAACAATAAAGACTAGATTGTTAGCAAGGACAGATGAGAATGAATTAGGGGGTGAGGTGGAGGGCAATTTGTTTTCTTGGACTCTCTTTTGTCGTTTTGATATTTTGATAAATACTTTTATTTGGTTTAGACATTTAGCTGTTTGCTTGTACTCTTGATATTGTTTTTGAAGTGATACCTTATTATTTTCATTCTTTCATGTCAAACAAGTGCTCTTCCATAAACACTTCCCCATTTTAATACCATGACTGGCTGAAAAGGCAGTGTCAGTAAAAATGATGGGTCCTTCCATAAAAGTAGTGAAGAGGCTGGCAAATCCTATACCTTTTTCAGAGCTCTGGATGTTTTCTAAAAGTATGCAGCAGCTCCTCCACAAGTTAATGCAGAAAGCAGCCAAATCTCAGTAAAAGTATCCATTTTCGTAGCATTTTCTCTTACTCAAGTTCTGACTTAACCCTGAAGCTCTTTGCTACCCCCCCCCCACACACACACAATGACAACTCATATTCCCTGTGTCTATAGCAAGGGAGCAGAGAGGGTTGGAGCTCTTTCAAAGGCTCATCCCAAGGGCCACTGTGGAGGGACTTCTAAAAAGGCAGGTCTTTATGCGGTCTCATTGGAATGAGCAAAGTCATAACAATACCCCTATCCTCCCAAAAGAGCATAGTTATGAAATATTTTAATAGCTTGGCCAAAGCAAAGAGTAACAGTTGAGGAAAACAATAGACTAACCAAAAAGCTGAACAACTGAGGGCTTTGAAAGTGTGAGCAAGCATATCGTAGGAACCCACACAGGTCATGCGTAGGACCACTAAGATGCTCAGGACACACAAGTTCTGTCTGACACTCAGGCTGTTTGCACACAGGAAGTAAAAGCTATGCATACTTGCAAACTGCCTGACTATTGAAGGCATTTACCAAAACATTTATAGAGCTCCTTGACAAAGATCAAGATGGATGCTGGTTACTGGCATTTAAGGTAATCTCCATCCAGTTATTAGTGGAGAGGTAAGTTAACCAAATAGGACTTTAGTCACACAAGATACATACTTGACAAAATTAGTTTGGAAAAGTCATTAGACAAATACAGCAACTAGTTCATCAGGCAACAACAGCCCTAGGATAAGAAGAAAATATGACTTTGGAAGCTGCACATTATTTGAAATGCCCATCTTTAAGTAGATAGTGAAATGTGTAAGGAAATAAAGTGACCCATACAAAGGAAGTAAGATAGGAATCCAAACAGCTCCTAGAGCTTGAAGAGAGGGCTCCACAGTTAAGAGCTACTCTTCCAGAGGACTCGGGTTTGGTTCCTGGCAACCACTCAGCAGCTTATAACCAACCAGAACTCTAGTGCTGAGGAATCAAATGTTTTCTTCTAGCTCCCTTAGGTACCAGACACACACAGTGCACAGGTGGAAAGGCAGGCAAAACACACATAAAATAAACATCAAAGCCAGATATGACTTTAAGCTGTCAGGGGAATGTTCAGAGGGCTTAAACTCTGTAAAATATGAAAGCATGAGAATAGTGTCTAATAAACAGAAATATCAGTAAAGAAACAAATTATAAAAAGAACTGAGTAGCAATTTTGTACAATAGCTGAACAGAGAGAAGCTCATTAATATTTAGCAGTAGATTTACACAGACCAAGAAAAAAAAGGATCAGAATGTTTGAATATAGGTCAGTTAAGGTTATCTGGTTTGGGGAACAATTTTAAAGAATGAAAAAAAAGTGGACAAACATCAGCTGTACATACACATTCAGTTCAGAGATCCAGTGCCTTCTGGCTTCTGTGGACACTGATTACAGGGTACACAGACTTAAATGCAAGCAAAACATCCATGCATACAAAATAATTATAAATAAATAGTTGAGAAAAAGAATAAAAAATAAACTTGGTAGGTATAAGGAAAATGGTGTTAGGGTAAGTGAATAACTATCAATGCCTAACTGAAAAGATCTCAAATCAATAATCTAATATCTTAGAAAAATATTGTTCAAAGGAGGAAGTAATATAGAGTAGAAATACAATAAAGACTAGGGAAATAATACAATGAATTACTTAAACTAAATGTAGTTCTTTGATATCTTGAAACATTACCAAATCTTCACCTAGAAAAACAAAAAAGACTAAAATAACCAAGAATAAAAGGGGTCATTATTACTGACTTACAGAAATAAGGGTTATAAAATATAACAGTTATAACTAGTTCTGTATTTGATGCTTTGACCTGGATGGACTGACCATCTTTCTCTGGGCTAAAGCCTACATAAACTCACTTGTGGGTGTACCTCTCCCTTGCAAAGGACTGATCTGAGCCCACTCTTACAACCACCCCTTTTCTTGCCATAGTTTACCTTGGATTCTCACCCTGAGCAGTCATTTCCTTTCTTTAATTGCCCCAGTTCCAGATTTCTGACATCAGGAGAGAGCCAGTCCATGTATTCCCCCACAGGCTGATGAAATAATTCGGATTAGCCTATGCTAACTCACCTTCATCACCTGTTCTTTCTCGAGGCATCTCTCACAATAAAGGCTCTTGCCCATGTTTCCCTGTTCTCTGTCCCCAAACTTATACTGATGTTTCCCTGTGTATTCCTGAATGGCGGGATGAGCCTATCTCTAGGGTTCTCTTTCGATCTAAAAACTTCGTAACAGTTGTGTCTTAACATATTAAAAGTTGCTTTTAGTATGTGTGAGTCTGCACTCGTCATGGTTCATGTAGAGGTCAGAGGACAACTTTTTTCCTCCAAAAGACAGGGTTTCTCTGTGTAGTCCTGGCTGTCCCAGAACTTACTCTGTAAAGCAAGCTGGCCTTGAACTCAGAAATCTGCCTGCCTCTGCCTCCCATGTGTTACCACCACTGGCCAGAGGACAATTGATGAGAGTAAATTCACTTCTTTCATTATGTGGATCCCATGAATTAGACTCAGGGCCTAAAGGTTGACAGCAAGCACTCTTAAAATGTGAACCATCTTTGTCATCCATGAGTAATCATTTTATATCATTTCACCCATTCCTTCCTTCCCTCAGCCCCTCCATGTACCCCCTTGCTTTCTCTCAGATTTATGGACTCGTGTGTGTGTGTGTGTGTGTGTGTGTGTGTGTGTGTGTGTGTGTTTGTGTGTATCTGTATCTGTGTGTTCTGAAGCTAAGTCAAGGGGATAATACACTTTTTATATATTCATATAATCCCTCAATATATATTTATATATTCCTGAATATATTCCTAAGTATATAAATTTATATATTCCTAATATAAATTTATGTATTTATAAATATATTAATTTTTTTCGGCGGCTGGCAAGATGTCTCAGTGGTTAAGAGCACTGACTGCTCTTTCAGAGGTTCTGAATTCAATTTCCAGCAACTACATGGTGGCTCACAACCATCTGTAATGGGATCTGATATCCTCTTCTGGTGTGTCTGAAGATAGGGATAGTGTACTCACATACATAAAATAACTAAATCTTTGAAAGAAAGAAAGAAAGAAATGGCTCGTAGGGCTGGAGAGATGATGGCTCAGCAGTTAACAGTTTTTCAGGGTACCCAAGCTCCATTTCCAGCCTATAGCTGCCTGTAATTCCATGTAGAGTGAGCGTGCGCGCGCACACATACAAACCACAAATTTAAAAGTAGTAGTAATAAGAACAAATCTAAATAACAGCTCATATTAACAGCTTTCTCAGCCTGCTTTCCAAAAGACATTGAGAGGAGAGAAGACTGAATTCTAGAACTATATTCTTTCATTCTGAGCTGGTACCATTTAGGTTTTTTGTGTATTGAATTATAATCCACGAGACTAAAGGAAAACTCGTTTTTTTTTTTTTCCCTTACAACTTTATTTAAAAAACAGAGTTACATGTACAGATTTTTAAAGGCATTTTGGCATAAAACTATATGAACATATTTTTGTCAGTACTTGATTTTTTTAAAGGTTTGATAGTATGCATTGAAATCTTACTAGTTATAAGCATAAAGCACATAACATAACATGGAAATAGTCAAAGTTTTCTTGGTGTGTATAGATTAGACATAATGATTTTTAAATACCAAAAATTGTCAGAAGGCTATCTTCTTAGCTCATGAGTTATTAATGATTTAAGGTCTAGGTGTACCCACTCTGAGAGGGTGCTATACACTTGTTGTTTTTTTCTTTTTTCTACGAACTGAGGCTTCCACTCTTTGGCCTTTCTTTCTTTTTTGAACTTCATATGATCTGTGACTTGTTTCTTGGGTATTCAGAGCTTTCTGGGGTTAGTATCCAATTATCAGTGACTGCATATTATGTCTGTTTTGTGATTGGGTTACCTCACTCAGGATGATATTCTCTAGATAAATCCATTTTCCTAGGAATTTCATAAAGTCGTTGTTTCTAATAGTTGAGTAGTACTCCATTGTGTAAATATACCACAATTTTTGTATCCATTCATCTACTAAAGGGCATCTGGTTCTTTCTAGATTCTGGCTATTATAAATAAGGCTGCTATGAACATGGTGGAGCATGTGTATGTTGGAGCATCTTTGGGGTATATTCCCAGAAGTGGAATAACTGGGTCTTCAGATAGGACTATGTCCAATTTTCTGAGAAACCGCCAAACTGATCTCCAGAGTGGTTGTACTAGCTTACAACCCCACCAACAGTGGAGAGGAGTGTTCCTCTTTTTCTACATCCTCGCTAGCATCTGCGCCATCTGAGTTTTTGATCTTAGCCATTCTGACTGGTATGAGGTGGAATCTCAGGGTTGTTTTGATTTGCATTTCCCTGATGACTAGGGATGTCGAGAACTTTCTTAGATGCTTCTCAGCCATTCGATATTCCTCAATTGAGAATTCTTTGTTTAGCTCTGTACCCCATTTTTAATAGGATTGTTTGATTCTCTGGAGTCTAACTTCTTGAGTTCTTTGTATATATTGGATATTAGACCTCTATCAGATGTGGGATTGGTAAAGATCTTTTCCCAATCTGTTGGCTCTCATTTTGTTTTCTTGACAGTGTCCTTAGCCTTATAGAAACTTTGCGGTACCAGTACCATGCGGTTTTTTACACATTTGCCTTGTAATATAGCTTGAGGTCAGGGATGGTGATTCCCACAGATGTTTTCTTGTTGTTGAGAATGGATTTTAATATTCTAGATTTCTTTGTTATTCTAGATGAATTTGCAAATTGCTCTTTCCAACTCTATGAAGAATTGAGTTGGAATTTTGATGGGGATTGCATTGAATCTGTAAATTGCTTTTGGTAAGATGGCCATTTTTACAATGTTGATCCTTCCAATTCATGAGCATAGGAGATCTTTCCATCTTCTGAGATCTTCTTCAATTTCCTTCTTCAGAGATTTGAAGTTCTTGTCATACAGGTCCTTCACTTGCTTAATAAGAGTCACACCAATGTATTTCATACTGTTTGTGACTATTGTGAAGAATATCTTTGCCCTAATTTCTTTCTCAGCATGTTTGTCCTTTGGGTAAAGGAAGGCTACTCATTTGTTTGAGTTAATTTTATATCCAGCCACTTTGCTGAAGTTGTTTATCAGCTGTAAAAGTTCTCTGGTGAAATTTTTGGGGTCACTTAAGTATACTATGTCATCTGCAAATAGTGATATTTTTACTTCTTCCTTTCTGATTTGTATCCCTTTGATTTCCTTTCGCTGTCTAATTGCTCAGGCCAGGACTTCCAGTACTATGTTGAATAGGTAGGGGGAGATTGGGCAGCCTTGTCTAGTCCCTGATTTTAATGGGATTGCTTCAAGTTTCCCACTGTTTAGTTTGATGTTGGCTATTGGTTTGCTGTATATTGTTTTTATTATGTTTAAGTATGGGCCTTGGATTCCTGCTCTTTCCAAGACTTTTAACATGAAGGAGTGTTGAATTTTGTCAAATGCTTTCTCAGCATCTAGTAAGATGATCATGTGGTTATTTTCTTTGAGTTTGTTTATATGATGGATTACGTTGATGGATTTCTGTATATTAAACCATCCCTGCATCCCACGGATGAAGTCTACTTGATCATGGTGAATGATCGTTTTGATGTGTTCTTAGATTCAGTTTGTAAGAATTTTGTTGAGTATTTTTGCATCAGTGTTTATAAGGGAGATTGGTCTGAAGTTCTCTTTCCTTTGTAGGGTCTTTGTGTGGTTTAGGAAGGAGAGTTATTGTGACTTTGAAGAATGATTTGGGTAGTGTTCCATCTGACTCTATTTTGTGGAATAGTTTGGAGAGTATGGGTATTAGGTCGTCAATATATTTCTGATAGAATTCTGCACTGAACCCATCTGTTCTGGGCTTTTTTTGGTTGGGGGGGCTTTTGATGACTGCTTCTATTTCTTTAGGTGTTATGGGATTATTTAGATGGTTTATCTGGTCCTGGTTTAACTTTGGTATCTGGTATCTGTCTAGGAATTCATCCATTTCCTCCAGATTTTCCAGCTTTGTTAAGTATAGGCTTTTGTAGTAGGATCTGATGATATCTTGAATTTTCTCAGTTTCAGTTGTTATGTCTCCACTTTCATTTCTGATTTTGTTAATTTGGATACTCTCTCTTTGCCTTCTAGTTAGTCTGGCTAAGGGTTAACAATCTTGTTAATTTTCTCAAAGAACCAGCTCTTGGTTTTGTTGATTCTTTGAATGGTTCTTTTTGTTTCTATTTGGTTAGTTTCTGCTCTGAGTTTGATTATTTCTTGCCGTCTACTCCTCTTGGGTGTATCTGCTTCTTTTTGTTCTAGAGCTTTCAACCGTGCTGTCAAGTTGCTAGTGTACACTCTCTTCAGTTTCTTTTTGGAGGCACGCAGAGCTATGAGTTTTCCTTTTAGTACTGCTTTCATTGCATCCCATAGGTTTGGGTATGTTGTGTTTTCATTTTCATTAAATTCTAGAGAATCCTTAATTTCTTTATTTCTTCTTTGACCATGCTATTGTTGAGTAGAGCATTGTTCAGCTTCCATGTATATGTGGGTTTTTGTTGTCTTTGTTGTTATTAAAGACCAGCCTTAGTCCACGGTGATCTGATCAAATGTATGGGAGTATTTCAATCTTCTTATATCTATTGAGGCTTGTTTTGTGACCGACTATATGGTCAATTTTGGAAAAGGTGCCGTGAGTTGCTGAGAAGGTTTATTCTTTTGTTTTAGGATGAAATGTTCTATAGATGTCTGTTAATTCCAATTAGTTCATAATCTCTGCTAGTTTCACTGCATCTCTGTTCAGTTTCTGCTTCCATGATCTGTCCATTGATGAGAGTGGGGTGTTTCTCCCACTATTATTGTGTGTGGTACAATGTATGTTTTGAGCTTTAGCAGGGTTTCTTTTATGAATATGGGTACTCTTGAATTTGGAGTATATATGTTAAGGATTGAGAAGTCATCCTGATAAATTTTCCCTGTAATGAGTAAAAAGTGTCATTTTTTTTATAATTTTTTGTTAAAAACCTACTTTATTCAATATTAGAATGGCTACTCCAGCTTGTTTCTTGGGGTTGTTTGCTTGGAAAGTTTTTTCCCAGCCTTTTACTCTGAGA
Organism: Micromys minutus; assembly: GCF_963924665.1. Classification (NCBI taxonomy): domain Eukaryota; kingdom Metazoa; phylum Chordata; class Mammalia; order Rodentia; family Muridae; genus Micromys; species Micromys minutus. The sequence continues at coordinate 40,236,204 of NC_137953.1, read as the reverse complement.
TAGTGTCTGTCTTTGTCTCTGAGATGAGTTTCCTGTATGCAGCAGAATGCTGGATTCTGTTTATGTATCCAGTCTGATAGTCTACATCACTTTATTGGGGGAATTGAGTCCATTTATGTTAACAGATATTAAGGAATAGTGATTGCTGTTTCCTGCTATTTTTGCTTCTAGAGGTAGAATTATGTCTGTGTGTTTTTCTTCTTTCAGTTTTCTTGCTTAGTTATTTTCTTGCTTTTTCTAGGATGCAGTTTCCCTTCTTGTACTAGGTTTTCCATCAGTTATTCCTTGTAGGGCTGGATTTGTGTTTAGATATTGTATAAATTTAGTTTTATCCTGGAATATGTTGGTCTCTCCATCTATGGTGATTGAAAGTTTTGCTGGATTGAAAGTTTTGCCCAGTTGACATTTGTGTTCTCTTAGTATCTGTATGATGTCTGTCCAGGATCTTCTAGCTTTCATAGTCTCTGTTGAGAAGTCAGGTGTAATTCTGATTGGTCTGCCTTGATATGCTTTCGTGTTTCCTCTTTAAAAGCTTCTATTTGTTTATGTGTGTCTTCCCATACTTGTTTAAGGGAGTTATTCATGTTCTTCTCGAAGATCTTCATCATCATCGTGAGGTATAATTTCAAGTCTGAGTCTTCTTTTTCTGGAGTGTTTGGCAATCCACTGCTTGCTGTGGTGGGAGAGCTGGGTTCTGCTGTTGCCAGGTTGTCTTGGTTTCCATTGCTTAAGTTCTTTCCTTTTCCTCTTGCCATCTTGTTGTCTGTGAATATACATGGTCTTCTTGTCAGTGATTGGTACCTGTCTCTCCCATGGACCTGAGGGCCTGTGGGCTCAGGAAGGAAATTGCTTCTGAGTGTTTGGCTTTTAGTGGGCAAGCAGTGTGTTCTGGTAGCAGTGACTCAGCTCTGTCTTTATGGGCTCAGGTGTGGGAGCTCTTGTAAAGCTGTTCTGGGAGCTCAGCCCTGTGCCCACAGGTCCTGAGTACTACTGGCAGGGACCTGGCTCTTTCTCTAGGCCACAACAGACCCTTTTCCAGATAGCACAGTACTTTCTGCTCTCTGAGAACTCCGGGTGTTTTCCCTGGGCCTATGTGCCAGGCTCCCCTCTAGTCCACGTGTATGAGGGCCTGTAGAGCTAAACTTCAAGCACTGCCTTTCCCAGGCAGACCCCGGTTCCCACTGACAAGGGCCTATGCCTTACTGTGGGCTTGTGCATTTAGTCTGTGAGCATGGGCTTTCCGGGGGATCCCGAGGCCCTCTGCCAGAGGGCCAGCCCTTACTGTGGGCTGGAGGGGCACGTTTTCTGCAAGCTCTGCCCAGTCCTCTCTGCGCTTTGGTTACACACAGTGCAATCTCACCAGGCCTGTGTCCTCGAATCTCTGCTGTTCCAGGTGGCAAAGGGCCTGTGTGTTTGATCCGTGCCCACAGGCTTTCCAGGTGGATCTAGAGTCCCTATGCCAGAGGTCCGGCCCTACTGTGGGCCAGAGGGGCACCTTTTCCGTGAGGTCCTCCTAGCCCTCTCTGTGCTTTGGTTACTCACAGTGCAATCTCACCAGGCCTGTATCCCCGGATCTCTGCTGTTACGGGTGGCAAAAAGGCTAAAGGAAAACTCTTTGAGACAAATCTTTATTTTGACCTTTATGTCAAAGTGCCCTTCAGATTCTATACTACCAGCTACTTTGATTTCAAATGTGAGGCCACATTTACTAACAGGCCCTGTACATTGATTGGCTAAGGCCTGAGGGAGGAGGTACAGAGACAGTAAAGTCCACAATTGCTCTTTCTCTCCTTACCTGCAAATGGGTAAAGAAGCTGTACAGAGCAAGGGCAGCCCTCCAAAGAGTTTTGATTCAGGCCTTAGAGGCAAAGCTCACAGACTGTCACAAAGACAGTGTTAAAAGGACCCAAATGTAGTCATAACAGGGGGTATCTTACTTTCTGCCCTGTGGGATATTTTGACAGTGGAGACAATCCCATATAAGTCTTGAGCTGTTAACCAGGGCTTCATGCCAGTGATAAGAGCAAATTATCACCTTGACCCAGCTGTGGTACTATTGTAGCAAAATACATTGTGGATTTCCTTGCCAGAAGAGAACTTACCTGTTCCTGCTACTCACCTAGAGCCTCCCTAACACAATGCCCAATATTCAGTAAATATTTGAGCAAGGAATAAAGGCAGCATGTCTTTCATAATCTCATGGAAGACCCACCCCAAATGTGCTCAGTTACATCCTATGGGCTGGGGTCCTAGACTGCATAAAAAGGAGAAAGTGGGTTATAGTTCTTTGCTTCCTTACTGCAGCTGCAGTGTAACCAGTTGCATCAAGAATCTGTCCTGATGTATGACTTCCACTGTGACTGACCGTAACTGCAAATGGTGTGCCAAAATTAAGCCCTTCAGATTGTTTCCCAGGTATGTTGTTGGAGCAGCAAATAACTAATACACCTACAGATACTCTGATGTCATGCTTTTGACCTCCAAAACTGTTGAAAATAAATTCCTCTTATTGAAACCATTACAGTCCCCTGGACAAATCCATCCAAGCAGTAGATTCCCCCCTTCCCCCAAAGTCACATTATTTTTTTAAAGATTTATTTATTTACTTTATGTGCGTTACCTGTAGCTGTTTTCAGACAGACCAGAAGAGGGTATCAGATCCCATTATAGATAGTTGTGAGCCATCATGTAGTTGTTAGGATTTGAACTCAGGACCTTTGGAAGGGCAGTCAGTGCTCTTAACTGTTGAGCCTTCTCTCCAGCCCAAAAAGTCACATTCTTATGTTGGCCTCACATTAACAAGAACTGAGAAAGTCAGTATTTGGAGTGTCAAACCTTCCTCTTGTTTAAAGGTTGGACAAAACCACTTGTACCCCCTAACCCACACCTCAAATGTTGCTATTTTTTCCTAAATGGCTTAGATTTGGGAATTGCTACACAGTATTGAAGGATGTCCCTTGGGGTGAACTGTCTCTATACAAGAACTAATTTTCCAAGGTTATTGTGGAGATTTTTAGAGTAGGGGTTTATGCTGAATAATTTTGGTGTGGCTCCATGGGTCATTTCTCTTCTCCTAGAGCCTGTCTTGTGCTTTTAGGGACACTAATCTATGGTCACTGAACATCCAGCTTCCAAATAGTACACCTGGAGGAGTATTAGAGGAGGTCCAAAGAGCCAGAATGGACCGTCTATTGTATGGTCACACCATGCTGGAAGCTATGGTAGCTGTGAATTTTATAAGTCCTTCCTTCTCTAGCAGTCATAGCCCCTCTTTTTTTTTTTTTTCTCTGCCATCCCCAGGATGCTGAAGAGTCCCTTTTTGGTATTATAAATAGTTCATTTATTAAACTCCATAACTGTTCAATTTGAGAGTGCCAAGTGCATCTTCAAGGGACTTCCACCAGGCTGAAGAGAAATGCCAGTAGAGAAGTACCTGAAATGGAAGCAATACTAGGAAATGTAATGTTTCTGAAATGGTTTATTTTCCCTTGACCTGTGAGGAATCATATTGAATAGAAAATTAAATTTTCTCTAATTCTTTTCAGCGCCTCAACCTTTGGTCGGTACCTGTTGGTGTGTTTAGCTTTGTGCATGGTGATAGGGGACAGCTTAGGTGATTTAAAAAAAAAAAAAGGATAATGTGGCCTTTCTGATATCATTGCTGTCCTGTGAGAAACTACTTCCAGGGCAGGGCACAGTGGCCTCATAAAGATCCAGGTGAAGATCTGATTTAAGTGTGTGTTAAGTGGTTACCACTCATGAGATAACCAGCCACTGTTAACTGGTACACTTTATTCCAGAATTTGAAGCAACAAGAAACAGCTGCCAAAGGTTGGGTCAACTCAGGAGAAGACGTAAGGCAAACATCTGTATCCCAGATAAACCATAGCCCAATGAGGGGTTAGGGGAAGTTGATTCCATATTAATGCATGTATATGTAAGATTGAGAAATGTCTCAATAAAGAACAAACTGAGGCCCAAGAAGAAATAGAACTTATCCAAGACCAGATAGAAGTAACAGAGCTGGTATTTAATTCTGGCCTTAATCTGTGCTCTTAGCCCTAGAGGCTACAGTTTGACCTTGTCTCACAAGGTCAAAAGGATAGCCCCGGTAAGTCCTGTTGCTTTCCCCTGACCCCAGTGTTCAAAATGTATGCAAAGGCACAAGACCTTGGGGGGTTTGGGATAATTCCAAGTACCAGTAAGAGCAGGACTTTTGAACTAGATGCTGGTCTTCATCCAGTCTTTCACAGGCTGTGCAGAAGAGGCCAAGGCTAGACTGATACCAAAGGGTTAACAATAAAATTTGTGTAATTGCAATTATCTAGGAAAACTCAAACTGGAGGTCTTGCTAAGTATTTGGGCCACTGAATTCCAGTGAGATGTCTTGCATGGCATTTGGAATAGTAAAAAGTATGCAAGGAACAACAGTAGGCAACTAGTCTACAGGCTAAGTTCCAAGACAGCAAATGAGCTTGAAGTTACAACATATCAGAATTAGCATTCTTTAAAAATGTAAAGATGAAGTTGGAGAAACATCTCTGCTTCAGTGTACTTTCCTTGCAGAGGAGTGGAGTTTGAGTCTTAGCCATTTCACAACTGGAGCGTCAGCTTACATGGATCTTATATCTTACGTGCCTCCATGAACACTGCACGCATGCACACACACACACACACACACACACACACACACACACACACACACACGCAAACACACCTCATCGTGTAAAAGATATCTTGGGTGCACAATGGAAATAGCCCAGACAATGAAAGCTTAGAAGTTCCAGGAGGAGGTGGGTGACAAGCAGTCCCAGCATTGAGCTAAGCTGTGGATGACCTACAGATACTGAATTTACTAGTTATAAGGAAGCACGTCCCTGTGCTCTTTCTCAATTGTTCACTGCTGGGCCAGCTGCCAAAAGGCTAGCAGGATACATAAATGTTTGTTCCTACCTCACTTGTCCAAAAAGAAAGGCAAGCTGCCTTGGGAAAGGTCACATAGCCCAGGGCAACTGGGTGAGTAAGGAGTGTAGCTTCTGCATAAAGAGCTGGTGGCTGGAGCTGGGGCAGAAATAGCAGCAAGGTGAGCTTGGGCGGGGTCAGATGTAGAGGGGCAGGAGCATGGACTAGGATGAGCAGAGGGAGCCATGTAGGACACAATGGCAGAGAGGTTGAGTTCCATAGGTCTTTATTATAGAACTGCTGGGGACAGCATACCATGCCAGCAGTAGGCTGGAATAGTGACATCTCAGAAGCCCATGGCAGCCCTGAGAAGCTGGAGACACATCCCTCCAGGGGACCCACCATCTGAAATAAGGGACTGCCTGCAGTAGGCCTGGATGGAGACATCTCAGTAGCCTGCAGCAGCTCTTTTTATATAAAATAGTTCTCATTTCTCTTAACCTTAGCCCTGGACAACAGTTGTATAGATTTTGTGTGTGACTGCTTTTCAGTTAGCCTTGGTGTGCATAATTATTCTATCTGACTTTATCCTTCTGCTCTGGTGGATTCTGTGAAACTAGACGTTCTTTGATGTAATGATTCAATTAATGAATGATGGGGCACAGTACAGCACAGTGCTAATGACCCGGGTGCAGGCTGTGTGTTCTCATCTTGGAAACAATATAACTGCAAAATGGTAGTTCCAGATTAATGTTTGACTTGCAAAGAAAGTTTGAAGAAATTATTAGAATACGTATTAGAGCTAACATTGGGACCCCAAGAAAGGAAAACTTATTTAAGTTATGAAATAAGTTTTGCACATTTGAGGGTGGTTCCTGGAAAGTATAGAATGCATAAAATATACTAGTAAAACGAAGTCGAAATACTGGTATTCTTAGGAGAGTCATTGTGTGAAATGTAAAGCTGGAGGAACTACTGAGTTGAGGGTTAACTTGATTCTCTCTGGCCACGGCCTGGCAGCTTTGCCCGTGTCACTATCATCAGAACTTCATAGGAGAATGCAGGTAGCTGCCCTCAGAGCTCTGAAGTATAGTAAGCTAAATGATAACTTTACAATTATTATTTTGGCCACAGGCCTGGGAATATGAGAAGCATGAAACTTTAGGGAACAATTGTAGTGTGTAAGATTTTGTTACTGAGGGTGATTTGAATTATGAGAACCTGGCCTAAGAGGTTTCAGTGGAGAATTTCAATGTGACCTAGAGACGGTTTTTGTGGTATTTTGGTGAAGAATACGGTTACTTTTCACATTTAAATCCTCAGAAATAGTAAAAACACAACACACTTTCTTATGTTCTAGTGTCTTGAGATTCAGAAAAAGGGAACGGCAAGTCAGAATTGTATATAGAATTCAGATTTTTTTTCTTTCAGAGACATTTTTTTACAACTTTCAACATTTATACTTTTAGACAAAATGAGCAAAAAAATACACTGAGTGCTAAAAAAAATCAGAACAAAAGTAATACAATTTTAATTTCAATATTTTAAAATACAGAAATTAGGAAGTAAGAATACTAAGTACAACTTTAAGCAAGTCACTTATCTTCCCTATAATAATAATATAAGCTACTTAGAGACTTAGAAATTCGGAGTAAAACAGAAACAAAATAAATACTGTACACTTTCCCTGCCTGCAGGCAAAAGATGGGAAATACTGTTCTGAATAAAAACAAATGCTCTTAAAGCTTCAGCATCCCACTCCCAGCCACACCCCATTCCATTGTCACACAGTGTGCTTCTGTGGTCAAAGGACACGTGTGCATACACTGACTGCCTACACACAGATGAGACACTACTCTGCACACACCCAAAACAAGAAGAGTAACAGTCACTGGGGACCATGGACATAAAAATCAGTAAGGAAAGTCAGGCTAGCAAAACATTACTACAAAACTAGTAAGTACCATAGCCAACAACTGTCCTGTTTTCAAATTTCACAGAGTTAAAACCAACACTACCCCTTCCCACTACCACCCTCCAACACCCCAAAAGAAAACTTGCTGAACACTGGCAAAGTTAGATGTTTCACAATAAATGTGAAAGTTCATACTATATAATCTCTTAAAATGAACCTTTTCATCCTTTCCACAGCATGAAACTGTTATGGCTTAATTATATTAAAAGTAGAAAAGTCTTTTCCAAAGGAAATACAGTCTGCAAAGATGCACATGCATTTCCTATCAGTGCTATTTCATACTCAACAACTGCGTGACTTGCCTGTGCAGTCCGGAGCTGTTTTTGGAAAAACTGAGGTTACAGCATTTGATTCAGTCTAACCATAAACTGTAAGGCCCTTAGTTTGGTTTAGGTTTCTTTTGCAAGATAAAATAACCTTGGGGTTCACTTAGCAAGTTACACCTCAGGTCCCTGACTATATTGTGTAAGTTATATGCATGCTTTGTGAAAATAAAATGTTACTTATGACTACTCTTAAAGGGAAAAAATTATTCTAGGCAAAGAATCAACTCTATATAGTTAGTGCTGGCATTTCTTACAAAACAAAATCCACCAAAGAAATATATTATGTCTTGGTTATTTTATTCCTGCAAAATAGTATATATTCTAGCACTTATGATAATTGTTTTGGTAAAAAATACGGAGGGAAAATAGCTGATATTTTGAAAAACAAATAGAAAAAAACGTGAAGACAAATCCTTTATGATTAAGTCATTTCTGACTGCTTTCCATAATGAAGAAAAGTGAACCCAGAGTGTCACAGGTCTTGCATAGGTAAACTACTTGGAGGTCAGGGGCTACGTGGTAGCCAGGGTTCCATTAATGAATAGTGCAGAGTAGATACATTGGTTGGAAGAATCATCAAATGCATCCTTTAAGAGGTTTTAGACATAAGTGTAATGTCACAGTTAAGACAAAGCCTTAAGAAACTAGAAGGGCACCAGAGGTGACAGGGGAACCTAAGGGTTTCCAGTGAGAATTATTTGCTTCTTCCCAGTAAAGAAGGGAGACGAACTATAGAAGATGAAGGTGGTAGTGACTATATGCCAGCTGCTTTGGAAATAGACATTTGCTTCTTAAAAACCTTTAAAATGTTTATAGAAAGGGTATCAAATATTTTTTTCACATACAGCATGAAAGCAAAATAAGGTAAGGGTTAGTAGTAGTAAGGCTACAGTATGAAGGGTGACTGTGCTAACTGTTTTTGTCTAGCTTCAAGAACATACATGGACAGTAGCTACAAGATAAGCAGAGGCTGCAGTGTCAGAGAATGAGCTTTGTGTAAGAAAATGAGGTACCAGAGATCCCAAAGCCACCGGGTCTCTCTAGGCAAATCTGTTCTATCTGGGTTACACTGGTCACCCTTACTGACTAGCCAGCTGTCCCTAGACAAAAGTTGTATCGTGTAATTTTTTGAGATTGCATTAGATGAAAGTCTAGGATACCCGTAACAGTTTAATAGCTCCTCATGGTCTCTTCATGGTGCTAGGGATCAAGTCCCAGGGCCTTGCACATATGAAAGGCAAGACCTCCTCTTTTACATGAGGAGCAATTAATTCAATATTTAATGGGAAGGATGAGTTTTTGAGAGATATTTAGATTTGTATTATGAAGTTTCGTGTCTCTCCATGTGAATATTAAAAATTTACATTTGCTATAATATCTCTCTAGCAGCAGTGTACTAGGCCATACCATGGTTCCTAACAACTCTCAGGGACTATCAAACTGCAGAACATCTTCTGAAGCAAGCTCACACTCATTTTTTAACACATCCAGTTTGAGTCTCCTTTCTACACTACTACTGACTTCCTTCTCTCCCTGGGCTGTCATACCTAAGCCACAACTGCCTTTGAAAAGTTTTTTCCTAATCACCTTATTTTCCCCTAATCCCATGGATAGCTGCTAAATCATTTTCATTTTACCACCTCTTTTATCTTTAGTACCTGAAAAGTATGCCAAATAAGGAGAAGAATACTATACTAACTCCTCCTTGAGAAAAACCTAAGGCTAGCTCCTCTGTTATGTTGATGGTTATCAATGACTTGATGGTAGATAGTCTCACTCTTCTGTCCACTAACAAGCATAAAACCTCATTCTAATTCAGCGGCTTGTTAGGAATCTGTCAGGTTCTTAGGTAGCACACCCTGGGAATATAGTTTCACTTAAAACATTCTCAGAAGGTGTACTCATCATCAGTTGTGACTTAATAATTAGCCAAGTGTGATATGACATAATACCTGAAGAATGTTGTTCTTTGTTGGGTAGTTTTAATCCATACTCACCAACAAGAAAACTAGGACTTAAAACTCAGAATAACTTGCTGACTCAGGCTCAGCTGACAAATGGCAGAACATGGGCTGAAATGCAGGTCCCTTGCCTTCTTCCAAGCTAGACCATACCTTCTACTGCCAACAGAAATAACTAACTTAGAGAATTTTTCTTAAATGTTAAAGAACACAGGTATTTTATTTTTAAACACTTTCACTTCTACCGTGGTATATCTCATTGAAACTAATGAACTTGGACTTTGTTTGCTCTGTTTACAAGTGGGCCACCTGCTCAACTTTGCTTAGAGGTCAAAACAACACTGTTCATCTCCTGGAGAAGACACTATCACAGGCAGACAAAACTGAACTTGAGGTTCCTGCTGATCTCATACAAATAAATATAGGGAAAAGGAATTTGGATTAGTAAAATATAGAATAGTATTCAAGCTAAGAATTTAGTCATACAGATGGACTTGTCTCCTCTGAATGTATGATTTCAGTAGATGGTTCAATTGTGTGCTTCAAAAATGAACTGTTTATGAATTTCAATGTATTCTAAAGATCCTGAACTTCTAAGCTGCC